>NC_136071.1:133277481-133877481 GCF_964261635.1 Lissotriton helveticus | reverse complement strand
GTGCCATTGTATCATATGCCTAGGCCAGATGCAGTGGCTTCTCTGATCAGTCTACCCAGAGCCATTGTGTGAGCAGTCTACCCAGGGCCTTTGTATCATATGCCTAGGCCAGATGCAGTGGCTTCTCTGAGCAGTCTACCCAGGGCCTTTGTATCATATGCCCATTTATTAGGTGCAGGCTAGATGCGGTGGCTTCTCTGAGCAGTCTACCCGGGGCCTTTGTATCATATGCCCATTTATTAGGTGCAGGCTAGATGCAGTGGCTTCTCTGAGCAGCCTACCCAGGGCCTTTGTATCATATGCCTTGGCCAGATGCAGTGGCTTCTATGAGTTATCTACCCAGGGCCATTGTGTGAGCAGTCTACCCAGGGCGTTTGTATCATATGCCCATTTAGTAGGTGCAGGGCAGATGCGGCGGCTTCTGTGAGCAGTCAACCCAGGGCCATTGTATGAACAGTCTACCCAGGGCCTTTGTATAATATGTCCATTTACTAGGTGCTGGCCAGATGCAGTGGCTTCTCTAAGCAGTCTAACCAGGGCCTCTGTATCATATGCCTAGGCCAGATGCAGTGGCTTCTCTGAGCAGTCTACCAAGTGCCATTGTATCATATGCCTATGCCAGATGCAGTGGATTCTCTGAGCAGTCTACCAAGGGCCATTGTATCATATGCCTAGGCCAGATGCTGTGGCGTCTATGAGCAATCTACCCATTAGTCTCCTTCGTGCTCTGCATGTGTCTAACTCTTTGAAATCTGCTCAAGGTCACAGGTGCCAGGTTATAAGGACTTGTGGGGCCTGGACTGCAGCACTCATTTATGCTAAGAGCCAAAACTTTTAATCTTTCACACTGTTTACTGTCGAGACCTGCCCAAGGTTCATGCAATAGTAGGTGTCTGCTTTCATAGACTCAAGGTGTAAAACAGGTTGAACAGAATATGTAAAGTGGGCAAGGAGGGACGAGAGACACAGATAATGCTGCAATTGCAAGCCATCTCTCACTTAACATTCACGCATTTTAACATTCAACGCAAAACATTTGTTTTACTAGTTGAAAACTGGCATTTTTAAATGCAGCGAGCAAGCTGACCTTCAATTGTATTAAAATGCTGCATTATGAGTCACTTATAAGGTCAACAACCCCATAATATGTGGAAAATATGCATGTGACTTACAGTACGCAAAATAATTCTTTCACATTTCTATTTAGGATAATAGATCTAGAACATTGTATTTGATTGACAGTCAGGAGTTCTCTTGAGGGCATTAATAAAAACATATCATCACAGACCTTCCTGTGGTTTGCATTCGAAAATATAAATTGTAATTCATACTCACAGCACATAGCAAAGTGCCCACCTAACCTTTGACTGCAAAGGAGGATGTGATAAGGTTGTGCTGCTCGTAGTCGTAGTTGGTGACTAGTGACTCGTCTGCCCTTGGGACTACCCTGCACATACCTGGAACTTTGGTAAAGTCTATTTGGATTTATCGCCGATTTTGGGGCTGATCTTCTGCAAACTCCTTCAGGGTGCGGGACTGCGAGGACCAGCAGTCTTTGCGGCTTGTCATCTGCCGCAGCTGGGGCCTCTTCCTGCCCCCATCCCCCCACAGTACATAACGACTTGCGGCCCCCGCTCCGCGGGCGTCGCTCGTAGTCGTAGTTGGTGACTAGTGACTCCGTCTGCCCTTGGGACTACCCTGCACATACCTGGAACTTTGGTAACGTCTATTTGGATTTATCGCCGATTTTGGGGCTGATCTTCTGCAAACTCCTTCAGGGTGCGGGACTGCGAGGACCAGCAGTCTTTGCGGCTTGTCATCTGCCGCAGCTGGGGCCTCTTCCCGCCCCCATCCCCCCGCAGTACATAACGACTCGCGGCCCCTGCTCCGCGGGGGCCGCTCGTAGTCGTAGTTGGTGACTAGTGACTCTGTCTGCCCTTGGGACTACCCTGCACATACCTGGAACTTTGGTAACGTCTATTTGGATTTATCGCCGATTTTGGGGCTGATCTTCTGCAAACTCCTTCAGGGTGTGGGACTGCGAGGACCAGCAGTCCTTGCGGCTTGTCATCTGCCGCAGCTGGGGCCTCTTCTGGCCCCCATCCCCCGCAGTACATAACGACTCGCGGCCCCCGCTCCGTAGGAGCCGCTCATAGTCGTAGTTGGTGACTAGTGACTCCGTCTGCCCTTGGGACTACCCTGCACATACCTGGAACTTGGGTAGCGTCTATTTGGATTTATCGCCGATTTTGGGGCTGATCTTCTGCAAACTCCGGGGTGCGGGACTGCGAGGACCAGCAGTCTTTGCGGCTTGTCATCTGCCGCAGCTGGGGCCTCTTCCCGCCCCCATCCCCCTGCAGTACATAACGACTCGTGGCCCCTGCTCCGCAGGAGCCGCTCATAGTCGTAGTTGGTGACTAGTGACTCCGTCTGCCCTTGGGACTACCCTGCACATACCTGGAACTTGGGTAGCGTCTATTTGGATTTATCGCCGATTTTGGGGCTGATCTTCTGCAAACTCCAGGGTGCGGGACTGCGAGGACCAGCAGTCTTTGCGGCTTGTCATCTGTCGCAGCTGGGGCCTCTTCCCGCCCCCATCCCCCTGCAGTACATAACGACTCGCGGCCCCCGCTCCGCAGGAGCCGCTCGTAGTCGTAGTTGGTGACTAGTGACTCCGTCTGCCCTTGGGACTACCCTGCACATACCTGGAACTTTGGTAACGTCTATTTGGATTTATCGCCGATTTTGGGGCTGATCTTCTGCAAACTCCTTCAGGGTGCGGGACTGCGAGGACCAGCAGTCCTTGCGGCTTGACATCTGCCGCAGCTGGGGCCTCTTCTGGCCCCCATCCCCCGCAGTACATAACGACTCGCGGCCCCCGCTCCGCAGGAGCCGCTCATAGTCGTAGTTGGTGACTAGTGACTCCGTCTGCCCTTGGGACTACCCTGCACATACCTGGAACTTGGGTAGCGTCTATTTGGATTTATCGCCGATTTTGGGGCTGATCTTCTGCAAACTCCAGGGTGCGGGACTGCGAGGACCAGCAGTCTTTGCGGCTTGTCATCTGCCGCAGCTGGGGCCTCTTCCCGCCCCCATCCCCCTGCAGTACATAACGAATCGCGGCCCCCGCTCCGCAGGAGCCGCTCGTAGTCGTAGTTGGTGACTAGTGACTCCGTCTGCCCTTGGGACTACCCTGCACATACCTGGAACTTTGGTAACGTCTATTTGGATTTATCGCCGATTTTGGGGCTGATCTTCTGCAAACTCCTTCAGGGTGCGGGACTGCGAGGACCAGCAGTCTTTGCGGCTTGTCATCTGCCGCAGCTGGGGCCTCTTCCCGGCCCCATCTCCTCCCCTTTCTACTTAGCGACGCCCATATCCGCGATACGCGGGACGTGCGCGGGCGAAGCCCGGGCCAAGGGCGGGCCCGTCTGAGGCCGTCAGAGGTCGTATGAGGCCGGGCAGGGCTATCCCCCCTAAGATTTGGGTTTGTGTAGAGCATATACTCTGTATTTGTTTGTATGGCAGAGTATTTCAGTACCCTTTAACGACTCTTAACTCTCCGCGTACACTGACTGTATTTTCTCTTGTGATTGTCTCCCCAGTACTTATCACCAATGGCGTTACGCTCTGGGAAGGGAAGAAAAGTTACTCTTTCCACTACTGGGGGGGCAGTTACTGGTACAATTGATCAATTTATTAAGAGGGCCACAGCGGTTTTGGAAAAAGAAATAGCCTTTACAGAGAAACGTTTGTCAGTGGATCTCTTAACGGGGAACGCTCATCATTGGGCACCATAGGGTTAGCGGTCACCCCTGAACAACCTATCTTAAAGGATCCTCTAGTTGCCCCGAGTTTAAGCTTGAGTCCTTTGTTGGTGGGGTTAGATAACCCCGTGGATTGCTCATTATTAAATCTATCTGGAGGCAGTATTGCCTCTAGTAGTCTACGACGAAGGGACTCTATACCCCCTTTACCGCGCAGCTCCCCACTTAAAATCCAAAATCCGGTGATCCTAGAGAGTAAAAACACTAAGGTCGACTTCTTATCAGGTAAAAGGAAAAGAGAGGGTGGTCCCCAGATGGGTGCATCTGCTAAAATTCCGAAAAAAAATAGTTCAACAAAGGTTTTACATCACGCGGTACAGCCCCCTTGTCTGACTACGGCTTCCCCCGACACAAATCAATTATCCAATCAATGCAGTGCATTCGAGGGGCTTCTAGTAAATATAGAAAAAAATTGTTAAATCACTGATGCTTCCCCTTTTGGAGAGAACAAAATTGATTAATATCAAACTTGAGCAACTTGAAAAGCTAGCATCAGCGAATACCAGCACGCTGGATATCCTAGCGAAAGGCATGAAGAGCCCAAGTGTAGAAGCCCCCGTCTCCCATGATCCTGGGACCAGTAGTAGTGGAAGGGTTGCCCAGCAAGTTAATAATGATCGGGTTAATAGCCAGAATTCCCATCCCTGTGCTGAGAAGTGCCCTGCAGAGAGTAACTTATCTTTCAATACTCTGGTGCGGGGTACGGGGGCTGGTGAGGTGGCAAGATCCCAGCCCACACCGCTTGTGCAGACTGAGGAGAGACAGTTAATCGGCCCCCCTCTACTGGGAAACATGGGTACCACACAGCTGCTGCCATGTATTAATCTCCCCCCAGAGTCCGTTCCGTATACGGTCATACTGGCGGGTGTCCCTGGGATCAGCGCAGAGAAACTGGAATAATTTAGGGAGCTGAAGAATAAACTCACGTATTGGCTCAATACGAATAGATCACTCCCACCCTCCCTAAATGCAGAGATATTAAACGTGAGACGGGTGAATTGGCTGGGCCCTAGAGAAAAGGACATAGCGGGTGACTGTGTAATAGTTAACTTTAGAGACCCGTAGGTGGTCGAGTACATTTGCAGCGAACCTAGGTTGGGTAGAGTGGGTGATATTCAATCCCTTGGTTTAAACTACTTTTATGGTTGTATGAACCGAGGTCTTGGCCACCACACTTACAGCATCAGTAAGGGGAGATCTTATGGCATCAATCCGTTTGTTAGGGCTGAGTACCAACTCCCTCTGTCAAATTGTTTCGAGTCACTAATAGGTTTAGAGGGTGTGGATTGACTTAAGAGCATTTCTAGTGATAACACAGCGGCCCAGGTAACGGGTGAGGCGCAACACGATAGCTAATATAGAAGGGTGGAGGCCCATCCAGTGGATGGAGGTTTTGTGAACTGTGATACTGAAGGTAGTGGTTCCGTATGTTATGCTCCCTCCAGGGTGGATCTTACACTTCATGGGGTGACCGCTATGGCTAAGTCGGGGGATGGTCGGGAGGCTGGCCAAGGATTGGAAGGGTCGACATCAGGCATTCCAGGTAGAGGGGCCTCCATAGCAGGAAGGAGCAAACCAGGGTTAAATATGATGGTGTCTGAACAAACCCGGCTTACTAATTGGGACAATCTGCTAAAAATAGTATTGTGGAACGTTGCAGGGTTGAAAAGCAAAACTATTATAGATGAATTGTCTGACTTTGTGGAGGACCACGACATCCTAATCTTCCAAGAAAGCTGGGCTCCTGATCCCATCCACCGCCTGGGATATTTAAACTTCCATAAACCCGCCGTAGGAGGCATAAGAGGTAGACCATCAGGCGGTTTAACCATTTGGGTAAGGCAATCGTTTAGTTATAGGTCTACCGAAGTAATAGTGGATAATCCTGATATTCTTGTGATCAAGTTGACTAGGCCCAACCTAATGGAGATTATCATTGTTAACATCTATGCTAGAGGTCAGCCAGGAGGGCAGAGCACGGGAATTATAAATGAGCTGGATCTCATCTTAAAATCTGTCGGGTGGAAGGCTTTGTGATTGTGGCAGGGGATTTGAACTGTACATTTGAACCCCTTTATCTTGAGGGGGAAGATATTCTGGCACATGAAGATGTACAATGGAATATCCCCCACCTAGACTTAAATCCAATAAAGAAGTGGACAGAGGCTGCCTTACAGTGGCTGGGTCTGTGCCTTGAGTGGGGCCTGAGAGCTGTTAATGGTCGTTCTAGATCCGACAAAACTGGACGGGTAACTTTTGATAATGGGGTCCACTCTAGTCAAATTGATTATATTCTATTAAAAGTTGAGTATTGGTCCCTTCTTGAGGACATGATAATTTCTGCTCGCCCCGAGAGTGACCACAAATCTCTCTTACTTGGCCTTAAAATTGAGGGCGGTTTTGAGAATGCTAGAGCTATTGAGACTGTCACAGCAGAGGCCCTCCTCACTAATGATAGACGTAGAGTTCGGTGGGATAGGGTAATCGATGATCCCCAAATTCTAGTTAGGATCTCTCACGAGGTCTCAACCACTATGAGTGCCTTACGGGCAATTGGTGACAAAGAAGAACAGGTTGCGACCACTAGTGTACTTCATGAGCAGCTCTTTGGGGTTTTGAAATCGTTCTTCACCAAAAGCGGCAATTCCAGTAAATTTCCATCCAAAAAACCAGGGAACTCATGGTATAACAAATCGTGCCTTTTGGTATATGGCTCCCTGGTTAAAGCTATAAAATCAAGAATTACTGAGAACATTAGGTTAGCAAGGTTGGTGTATAGAAAAACCCAAAGACAGGCCAAGAAGGAATGGGACGACCACACTGGCAGGATTTACTTGAAGCCAGTGGGTCGAGAAATCAGATAAAATTCTGGCAGGTAGTTAAATGGGGACACTTAGTGGACTCGCAAGTTCCGGCTAATCATGTGTCTGCCGTAGAATGGGTTGAACACTTCGGGTCCCAGTTTTGGGGCCTGGAAATAGAATTAGCATTTGCCCCGACAGATTCTCTCCCAAAGTCACCGACAGTGTGCCAACCACTAGTGTTCGAAAGTAAGGATGTTGAGAATGCTCTTAGGTTGGTACAAGCCGGAAAAGCACCTGGTAAGGACTGCATTCCGGCAGACTTATATAAACATGACTCCCATAACTGGGTGCCTTATATCACCCTCTTAGCTAATGCTATAGTGAAGGGTGCTCCAATCCCGGATTCGTAGAGGGGCGACGAGATATTGCCCATATTTAAAAAGGGTGACCGTTCTGCCCCGGGGAATTATCGCCCCATCAGCCTAATAGACGCCATCCAGAAAATAATTGCCAGGATGGTGCTAGCTAAGATACAGGTCTGGATGGATCAAAAGAACATTCTGTCCCCTCTACAGGCTGGCTTTAGATCCTGTGTCAGTGCAATCGATCAGATGTTTAGATTCACCCTAATATATTGGAAGGTTGTCATCTTGGGTGGTGGAACTATTTATGCAGCGTTTGTAGATCTTAGGTCTGCTTTCGATTTAGTTCCTAGAGCAAAGTTGTGGGATGCTTTAGAAACCATGGGGATACCTCGGGATCTTCTTGATATAGTAATTAGACTACATGAGTCAAACTTTGCACAGGTTAGATGGGGCAAACAGGGGCAGGTCACAGAGAGATTTCCCATCTCCCGGGGTGTACGACAAGGCTGTGTACTTGCACCGACTCTGTTCTTGTTGTTCATTAATAGGGTCATGCAGTACTTTGCAGCATTTCCAACAGATGCCCCAGTTTTAGGAGGTACTAAGTTCCCCCTTTTAATTTTCCCAGACGACACCCTAATTTTATCCAAAACCCAGAAGGGCCTTCAGTCCGCTCTAAATAAGTTTGAGGAATTTTGTCAACAAAATGACCTACAAGTTAACGTGACTAAGACTAAATTCATGGTGCTAACCAATAAAAGGTCACTGCATAGTCATGTTAGTTTGAATGGTTGTGAGTTAGAGCAGGTAAAAGTTATGACTTACCTTGGGGTTGTGTTGGAAAATAGGCTTAGTTGGAAACCCCAGCTTGATATACTCTCATTGAAGTTTGCTCAGCTGACAGGGTGTTTAATAAAGGAACAGAGAACAGCACTGACAAAAAGGATAGGTCCAGCTTTAAAAATCCATAATGCTAAAATAAGTTCAGCGATTCTGTACGGCGCGGACTTATGGGCTTTTTCGGACCTATCGTCGCTAGTTAAAGTCCAAAATAAATTTCTCCGAAACCTTGTAGGCCTTCTCCAATCCAGTCCTATGAAACCCCTGTTACTTGACATGGGATGTCACTCTATAGACGATGTTGCACATTATAGAACTGTTGCTCTATGGAGGAGATTATGGACAACACCTGTATTGGCACTTTTTGCCAATGAAATTTTGGACCTAAGGTCAATTGTGTGCTTGGGTAATATCCAATGGTTCAGAAAATTAAGATCACTATTAGATAATATGGGTCTAAGGGCCCGATGTAGGTAGGCATTTACCGGTCGGTAACGGCCGAATTCGGCCGGTACCGACCGGTAAATGCCTTTTCCATTGTAGGGGGCATGTATTTACAGATTCTGTATTTTTACCGAATCTGTATTTACCAAATCGGTAAAATTACCGAATTGGTAAATACAGACTCTGTAAAAATACCGAATCTGTAAATGCAGATGTAGGTGGCGCTTTAAACAGTGCCACAGGCCCCTAAGAATTCGTTATTTACCATGTAATACTATTGCATGGTAAATAACGAATTCAGGTGTACATGCACATCTGTGCATGTACACCTGTGCCATGTGACACACAGACATGCCCTTAGGGCATGTCTGTGTGCCACATGGCACACAAACCTGACATTGGGGTGCTACAGGGTGTCAAAGTGACACCCCGTTCCCCCTGCCAGGATTCGGTATTTGCCATTGATTCCTATGGGCTTCAAGGCCCATAGGAATCAATGGCAAATACTGATTCGGTATTTACCGAATCGGTAAATACCGAATCTTACAGATTCGGTAATTGAAAAAGAAAAATTACCTACATCTGCCTACTTCCAATTTACCTACTCTTAAATACCGAATCGGTATGATTCGGTATTTAAGAGTAGGTAAATCGAGATTACCTACATCGGGCCCTAAATCACTTATGGTCAGCCCAAATATAAATGCCTTTCCGTCGAAAAAGGAATTCAAAGCACTCTACTGGGCTACAGTAAGACAACAACTCATTGTCCAGACTGATATTACCTCTCTGTCTGGTAGGTTTTTGAAACATAAACTCGACCGTTCGTTAGAGGATTACTGGGATATCATTACTAAGAGCGGCGATAGGAAGCTATATCACCAGTTTAGGGTCGGGTCACTTCCGCTGAGAACATTTACCCACAAATGGGGAGGACACAGAAATTAGTTTTGCCCTTGGTGTAGGGACCAAAAAGAGTCACCAGGCCATGTGTTTTTTGCATGCCCTGCGTATTCAGCCCCCCGGAGAAAATGGTTAAAACCTATCTGTAACAATATGAGAACACGGAGGGGGTTGGAGGCATTACGGTTTATGAGGGATGTTACAACTGAACTGGTGGTCATAGCTGTAGCAAAATTCCTGGGGTTGGCATGGATAATTAGAGCTAAGCACCTAATGGATAGCTGATTAACTGTCTAAACTTGTTTTTACATATACTATAGTACGTCTTTAATTTTATAATGTTCATTGGTTGTAATATACTCCTACATGTATGATATTTTTTCTTTATAGTCTTTTACAGTTGTATATCATGTTGTAGGTTTTATCTTAAATCAAATTTTCCATGTTTATTATTGCTTTGTTGATTGATTTTAATAGATATGGCAATTAGGTCGAAAGTATGTGGACTGAGCTATTTTTATGACTGTCTTTTATGATGAAATATTTCGAAATAAAGACGTATGAACTGAACTGATAAGGTTGTGACAGCCGTTGCTGGCATACAGTGACTTTGTTGCACATTGTCTATGCTACTTATTTGCCATTTATTGTTTTAGGAATTGCTCCACACTGTCACTGTCCAAAGGAGGGAGCAGTAGGAATCCTGACCTAGCTGTTTGGTGCTAGAAAAATTAACAAATATGTGTGTTTTATTCATGGTCTCTTTATACCCCGTCCTTGTTATTTCTCTTGCCTCATGTTCTACCACTGACTTGATTGGATTTGAATTAGCTGTCATGAATTTACGTGTGTTTGTCTTTTTTTGGTTTTTGTGTGAAAATGCACCCCTGTAAAGCGCTCTGATATGCTCGGGCCTTGCCAGCGCTAGATAAAACTCCTAAATAAATAAATGGTTCTAGGGTTGGGGTGGAGGGTCTTTGTCATGAACCATGGTGCAAATTCGTCAAGGCATCATTTTGGGCATTCTAGCATCTCGCCTGAATGGAGCAGCTCGTATGACCTTGGCCACACACATGATTTGGTGAAGGTGATCATAATGCAGAGCCATTGCATGCTCTTCAACTTAGGTCCACCAGCCCCCCTGGGAGTGTGAATGAGCACAGTGATGAGGGTAGCTGGAAGTGAAAGGACATTGTGATAGTGAGTGATGAAAGGCCAGCCAAGGCCCATAACTGTTGCACTAGCTATGGATTAAGGATTACATAATTCTCTTCTTCAACAGTGTCCTGTACTGCTGTGGACCGACGATTTTAGAAAACAGTTTTATCAACTGATAGTACAAAAAAAAATATCCTAGATACAGCATGTTTTGAAGACACAGCATGTCTTGAAGAGACAGCGCGTGCGCTGCCTATGCGAGACCTAATAAGCATGGTAAGTCGAGAGGCGGAGGAGGTTTCTTAAAAAAGCATGGTAGGTGTTTCATGGAAAGGTGGCTGAGGTTTCTAATCCATTTATCACTTTTCCCCCTCCCCAGCGGAAAGCTTTTTTTGCTGTCAATCTATAAATCTTCAAAATATTTCCAAGCCTTAGTGAATTTATTTATTTATTTTATTTAATGCGATTTTATATAGGAACCAGTTGCAAAACATAAGGATTTAGGATTACATGCGTTACATAAAGGATACAAACAGAAAAAATTGCAAATGTACAAGATGTAAAGTCACACAAGGAAGAGATACAAACAGAAAGTGAATGTCTGATGTTTCCAGTGCCTGTGGTTAGCGGTATAGTGAATCCTGGAGCAGAGCTACAGAGCCTAATCTATCTGGCAGCCATCTTGTCCTTCCTACACATTATGAGGGCGTTACTCTCACTTATAGAATATGTTTATCTGAAATACTTTCTGAGTGCTGACTGCAAACTATTCTATCCTCAGGGCTCGTGATTTCATGTGCTATATCTTCGATTGTCAACGAAATGCTGCCTTTCCGAGGTATTGATTGTACAGTGGTCCGTCAGCCTAGCGTGATGTCCACACTACACAAACATATCGACTCATGCATGGGGGCATATTTTCAAAGGGATGGCACCACCAGAACGTCACTTTTTTCGACGTTCCGGTGGCAGAATGCCCAGCACCATAGTTACAAAGCGGTGTTTTTGCATGGCTTACCAGCGCTTTGAAAATATGGTACTCTTTCACGCAGGTATCTTTGTGAAAGGGGCGTGCAATGTGGGCGTTCCAACACAACACCCATTGTTTTTGAATCTGCTGCACTAGATTTACAAGGATGAGTAAATCTGAGGCAGTGACAAAAACTAACACCATGCAAAAGCAGGCATTACATTGGCACAACAAGTAAAAATAGTTCTATTTCTCCTCGTTTTGCTCTTTCATAGAAAGAGCAAATCACCTTAAAAGATTGTTTATGTGCAGGAAGGTGTCCCTTCCTGCACATAAACAATCCTTCCCTGCAACACAGACACCCTTGGACCATGGTGAAAGGGTGTCTGCATTGCAAGGAGGATTCTCTGCAACGCAGGCACCCTTGCACTATGGCACAAGGGTGTCTGTGTTTATGTTAGGCAGCTATTTGTGGTGCCAGTGCACGGAAAAACAAAGGGGTGCTTAATATTTTTATAAATATGGCACATCCCCATGTTTTTGAAATGACACAGTGCAGTGCAGCAAAATTTGCCGCCGCTCTGCACCATTTCCTTGTGACTATACCCCATTGTATTTGTATATTGCCGTGTGTTGTGTGCAGACCTCAATGTATTACAACTGTCTATTCATTCTGTTTGTCTGGTTAGAGCCAATGTTTGTTTCTGAATTTATTGTTCAGAGGTTTCCATCTAACTCTGGCTTCTACATTCCATATATTCTAAATATGGCTTTTTCTTTATGGGTACCACACTCATAGGAACTCATCGAGTTTTAAACTGTAACACAATATTCACTGTCTCCAAAGGAATCACTAATGTGCAAGGGGAAATTTTGCATTTAGTGGTTTATTTACAAGCCCCTTGTGCCCTTGGCGCGTCACTTTTAATATGGGAAAAAGTGACGTACCGGCGGCACAAGTGGCTTGTAAATAAACCACTAAATGCAAAATTTCCCGTTGCACATTAGTGATTCCTTTGGAGACAGTGAATATTGTGTTACAGTTTTAACCTCGATATGAAGCACATCTGCATGGCTGGTGCAACTTTAAGTCCACTGCAAGCTGTTCTGTCAGACTCCCACTACACACAAATGGCATCATGAAGGAGACAGAATACAAGCCAGAGATGGCCTAAATAGGGCTGGAGCAGGAGCACCCAAACAGAAAAATGTCATTTTGCGCGAACTCCTAGAATCCTTTCACTGGAGCTGCACATATGTAGATTTGTTCCTCCCTCATGACTGTGCAGGAGCCATCTCAGCTATTACACATCAATGACAGATGGACAGGCCACCTGCCAGAACCGAGCCTCCGACAGACCTATTTGTGATGCTGCCAAGGACAAATCCTTATAAGTTTAGCCTTCCCAGCATCCTAGACATTAGGTTGGTCACAGTGAAATTAGCGCACAGATGGTAGTTAGTGGCAGCACGAGGGCTTTCTAGGCGCTTCCTCTATGTACTCTGGGATCATATCCGACTCTGATGACCATTGTTCAAAACGTACACATTAATGTACATTCACTTTGTGTGTGTTTCCACCATTACAGTATCGTGAGCTATGTTGTGCTGGCTTTAATTTGAAAAAAAAGTTTAAAAAGTAAAATCTCGAGTTTTTTCTAGCTTCAAGGCCATAGTAAAAATATATAATTGTGCACTAAGCAAGAAAAGTATTTTCTATTTGAAATCAAACAGTCGCAATCATCAGAGATTTTGTTTACATTTCCGAAGGCATCTCAGAAAGTCTTCCACGAACATTTAAATAGAGCAATCGGTGTCATGGCCTTGCTAACTGCAAGTTTTCAAGTTTCAACATGAAAGCTTAAACTAAGGCTGAGAACATCAGCTAGCTCTCCGAACAGACAGTTAGGCCAAAGCTACACATGCAGATTATTTAAACTGCACATTAGAGACCTGATTATAACAATAAATGAAGGTTAGTTAACGAATAAACAATTCATGAATCGTTCATAATATAAGCACCAAAGTGTTATAAGATCACACAAAGTTGCTCTTGTGGTTTGTGGTCATGCTAAAGATGAGTTTCACTGTAAGTAATGTGATGTGGTGTTGGTAAACAAGAACAAATGTGTGCAGACACTGCTGTCTAGAAAATGCCGTGTTAGCTCTAATCACAGATCCTTCTGGTGACCAAAGTCTTGTCCTCCGAATGCACAACAATATCACATTCTATGGGGTGCTGATTGTTGCGTCACTCTTCGTGACGCTCCGGTGGCGCAGGAGTCTGCTCCATATTTACCAGTCAGCACTAAGCCACTTTCTTTGGCTTAATGCTGCCTTTTAAATATTGTTCCCTTTGATGCATTTTTTTGCATTAAAGAGGAGTGCAACGGGTGTTGCTGATGGCTTTTTGACACTGCCTCAGATTTACGAAAAATCATAACTCTGAGGCAGCAGAGGAGGCGTAAAGGAGGCACAACGAGGAGAAATATCTTTATTTCTCCTCGTTCTTTCTTTTTCTATGTGTGGTGAATTATGCAGCACACATAGAAAGAGGAAAAAGTCTCTTGTGATTGTTTTTGTGCAGCAAGGTTTCCCTTCCTGCACAAAAATAATCATCCCCGCGTTGGCTCACGGCAGCCCATTGTGCGCCAGCACAGGGGAAAAGGACAGGTACCGCTAGATACACTGCATTCCTGCCCTTTTCTTTTGCCACAAAATGAATCAATTCAGGCAATTTCCGTTTTCTATGTGTGCTGCAGAATGCAACACACATACAAAAAAGAAAAAAACTATGAGAAATTAGAACATTTATCCTTGTTACGCCTCCCTAACGCCACCCCTGGGGTGCCGTTAGATTCTGACACATTTCTAGGTTTACGATTTCTCGTATATCTGGGAATACTTCAGACTCCATGGGTGTTACGTGAGAACACCCACAGGAACAATCATGAAATGTTTCTTTTGTCTCAGTGTTCTGCATGGAAGGGGCACATATTTACAAGGCCATGAAAAGACAAGTAAAGTGGCTATATGTGGCCTTGTAAATATGCGGTGGCACACTGCACCACCGGAATGTCAAAAAAGTGACGTTCTGTCGGCACAAAAGTGCCGCAAAGAGCCTCATAAATGAGGCCCTGAGACTGATACACTTCGCGGACAACATGGAAATTTGTTGAATAGGTGTAAGTGTGTCAAATAGATGCAAGTCCTGTTCACATGTCACACTGCATACATGTTCACGAAAATCGTGGAACCACAAATTACATTCAAGCAGGGTCAGGGACATCATACAAACCTTTTGCCCATAGCTCTCCAAATCACAGTAAACTGCTGAAGCTGGCTACAGGTAGTTACTTCTAAGGAGAGCCAGAGACAGAGGGAATTTGGTGTTGGATCAAAGGATGACAAGACAGAATTTTTGTGAGAAAAAATCCTTTATTAAAGTAGTCTAGGAACTGAATGCCTTAAGGTGCCACCTGGGGCCCTTCTAGTGCTTAGAGTGGGAGGGGACCAGTGCTCCTCATGCAGCCTCACTCTGGTAGTTTCCGAAAAGTAGGAGAGACCTGGTATGGGCCAGGTCAGAGACAGGTTATCTTCATAACAATGGATTATATCTCATTGAGAGACTGGTGCAAAAATATGAAGTATAGGGAGAGCACTCAGAAGAGTGCCTAAAACAGGTTGACTTGATTAATAGTGATTGTGGGTAGGAAACAATGCAGATGTTACTAGCTGTTGAATGTAACATCATTGTTTTGGATTTTGCATGGGAAAATACCAGAGAACTTCTTACCCCTACCAAGAAGCAACATAATCTAGGGAGCAACCCACAATATACTGGTCACCTGGGAAGCTGACCCTGAGAGGTGGCTGCTCCTCTCAGACTCCAAGGTGAAGGGGGTCAAATAATCTGCCAAATGCAGGCCCCTGCCTGGAAACCTGGACTCTGGTAAAGTGTGAATTAAGGAAAAAAAATAAAAGCAAATAGAAATAGGGGAGACAAAAGATGATGCGTGTTCAATGTATACCAAGACGTAAATAGACCTTAAGAGGTTTTTTTTAAAGTTCAAGTATCTGCATGTTAGTTTATTGGGTTTTCTGTCGAGGTAATGGGCCTGAAACTACCCATACAAAGTAATATATTGGGTGGTGGTAGAGAGTAGCTGACGACCAACTGCAAATGTTACAGTTAAATAAAAGTGGAATATCGTACACTTAAAGTGTGGACATTGTTCTATTGGGAAGAATGTAGTGACTGAATGGGTGACTTTGCCCTTCCCACCATACATTTTAGGTGAAGTGAAGATATTAAAGGAAAGAAATTAAATATAGAGAAACTTGAGTCAACAGATTGAACCAAATAGAGGACCATCATCTCTAATGGTGATCCAAGTATTCAGGCACCAAAGCTTTGAGAAGGTGCTTTGTTCATCAAAGCATTGTGTTCACTGTCTATACCTTCGATGGCAAAACCTACAGAATAGAAGAGAGATGGGTAGCACTGCAGCACAAATAAATCGCCCAAAAACCCATTATGTATGTGTAGAATTGTAATTCCTGCCACTGATATGATTTTATGTTTGCTCAATCTACAAAGTCTTCTTAGAAATGGTAGCTTATTGTTCGAGGGCACAGTTACCCCAGCTCCTCCAAGCTACTCCAAGGCCTGAACAGATTGTGTTGAGTTGTAAGCTTTCAAAAGCTGTAGACCATAATGAGCTGATGATTGCTTCTGGCACCGAGGCTGTAAAACAACACCTTGAGAACCTTCTGTAATATAGACTGGAATCCCATTTTGATTTCCAGACTGTGCCTGGGAGGGTTGGGTAGGACCAGCAATTTCACCCACACTTTTATTTGTAGGAGACTAATTGATTCACCTTGAACTTCAGTCTTTGGGACTGCAAGCAATCTTACTCTAACCTATAGCCTGTAAATTCCTGTTAACAGACTTCAAAAGAATCGCTATACGATGTCATGGGATACAAATCCTTAATTGTGACCTTATTGAAACCCCTATAATTGATACCAGGTTGAATATCTAGATTACACTTAGATACAAAAACAAAGGTACTCCTGCAGGTGATGAGTATGGAACAATTAGCCTATTTGGTATTTTTTCCTCCGAATTAGCCTCTCTGTACCTCCTTCTCTTCTGTCAAAGAGTAAATATGTCAAAAAGAAACAATGGTGTCAGATTTGATTGATATGGCATGATCATACTCCAAATAAGGGGTAATTGAGAAAATCCTAAGCCTATAAAAACTTCAAAATAAGTATTGTACTGCAGTGGCAGTGGCAAGAGGTTACCCACTATCAAATTGGATTAAGAATTCTTAAAATCATGGCTGGTAGTCCAATAGCTTCCTCAAGCATAACAATGGTCCTGAAAAAACTGAGATGACAGAGGTATTGTTGGAGTAGACCAATTGACAGAAGGAGGGACTTCAAATATTTCTGCATTACAGGGAGAGGTTATTAGGTCAAAAGATAACATTTCAGAATGATATCTGAAAGAGACTTGAAATGGAAAAGAGACTTCAAGTATCAGACTTGAAATCAAAAGTTCAATTTATTTCCGGAGTCTTCCTTAAGTCTCTTATTGGGCCTGATTGACATAGGCAGCATATGCGTTTGTGTATGTTCACACTTTTGAGTAAGTTTACAGCTTTTCAATATTCACAAAATCCAACGTAAATCGCTACAAAAAAAACCAGTAATAAGTCCAGCATTAAAAATGGCAAACAAGTGTGCTGCAAAACCTACACAAAGAAAAAATGGCAGTAGGAACTTAAAATAAAACCCTATAGGAAATAAAGTTACTAAATTAAATTATTTAGAATAATTAAAACTATAAATACATTTAAATGAATCCTAAAAACAAATAAAAATAGTTTGACTTTATTTAATGATACAATATTCTAATTACCTATTTTGAATTTTAAAAACATGTAACAGTATATTTTTTATAAAATACAATTGAAATAATTTGCCTAAATTTTATACATCACTTTTAATAATTATTCATGCACATTAAAAATATTTTTTCTTTGGGTGGGAATTTATTTTTTAATTTAAACTTTAAAAAAGAACCTTAAAATCAATTTCATATATCTTCATTGTTAAAGTTTTAATTAAAAATTAATTTTCGAGTGATGTAGCATTAGTGTTTTTGTTTGAAATTTAATGGAATTATATCAAATTAATTTACATTTCTATTTAACATAAAAATACATTTATTGTTAAATAAATATTCCTACTTTTTTTCTACACCTTATCATGCGAAGGCCTCTGCCACAACTGTGGTGTCTCCCTATGGTAAAGTATATGGATGTTTTTGAAAATGTATTCATAAGTGCAGAAAAGGTCTCAGGATGTTGCGAACAAAACATCTCAGTCACAATTTCTTCTCTCAAACCATGTCAAAAACAGTCATCTGAGTTTTTTCAACCTAGGTAGTTTCACCTGCTAAGTGATGAAAACATGCAACATAAGTAAAGACATCCATTATATCCTGCCGAATATCGCACAGCATCAGTAGAATACTCCAAATCAGGACTTTCAAAGATCTGCATAAGTGGTAATAGAAAAGCATCAGAATGTCTCTGGACCAAGGCAGCTCTAATACTGCTGGACCACCATATTTTACAAAATAGAATAAAGGCCATCTGAGAGTGATCTACTTTCTAGGACGATGCCCTTGACTTGCGGGGAACCCCAGGACTCCTCACTGAGTCCTACACTAATTAATGTCTACATGAAGCCACTGTCACAGATAGTCCAAGAGTTAGATATCTTCATGACAGCCTATGCTGATGACACCTAGTTGGTGATATCCCTAGATCCCAGAACCAACGGGGACCTCCAAAGCCTAGCTTCCTGTATGGAAAGAGTGATAGTTTGGATGACAAACAGCTGTTTAAAACTGAATGGGAATAAAACTGAACTAATGGTTTTCAGCAACAAGGCATTTCCCAGGCCATCAATAAGCTGGCCCAAATGCCTGGGTAACCCACCCACGCCAAAGGAATCAATCAAAAATCTGGGATTCTGGCTCGACAAGGACCTAACAATGGCAACCCAAGCCAAGAAACTGGCAGGCACCTGCTTTGGACTACTTAGAATGCTCTGCAAAATACTGGAGCATATGCCTTTGGATCTCAGAAAGACAGTGGTCCGCTCCATGGTCAGATCATGCCTGGACTATAAAATACACTTTTCCTAGGGGCGCCCAAATTTGTGATCAACCGACTTCAGGTGGTCCAGAATGCCGCTGCAAGGCTACTGTGCAAGGCCCCTACCCAGGAGTCAGCTAGGAAGCATCTAAAAGCACTACACTGGCTTCCGGTGGAAGCCAGACTTAAATTCAAGGCACTTATCATGACCCACAGAGCTCTTCACAACAAGGACCCAAGTAAAATTAAAGACCTGCTGGCCCTTTACGTTCCAAGTAGAAGCCTAAGATCCTGATCCTGATCCTGATCCGAACGATTAATAAAAACTATATGAATCAGAAGAGCCAGATTGGGAGGTAGATCATTGTCCTTGGTTAGCCATGTGCTCTATAAATCTATAAAATCTAATCCAAATCAGGTTGTCTCCACTCAATATTCTGAATTTGTTACTAAAAGAGTTGCCCACGCCAATGCAAGGAAGGCAACAAATCAAGCAACTCACTTTTCTTGATTTTGACTAAAGTTTGCATAGTGAGAAACAAACTGCAGCATAAGAGAATCTAAAAAAATTATTTTTAGTTCCCTAGAACACCAGAAAAGTGCAGGGCACGTGAAATCACTGCTGGGATATCCGTGGACTGCAGTATCAAGATCTGCTTTTTCCAGGTGTAATTGTTGTAACTCTTGAACTATGTACCTACGTTGCGCGCACTGCATCACATTTGGTGATGCAGTGCACACAACGAAATTCGTTTTATTTATTTATATGTTTACTTACCTGTTAAAGTCCGTAATCCATACATTACTACCCCCAACCCTGCCCCTCCCCCTCCCCACATCACCGCCCTGCAGTTACACCTACTACCGGCCGTGGCTGGTGTGTGTCTGTAGTTATAGAAAGGGAAAGGTTTCCACAGTCATTTTTTTGTTTGTTTTCTCAATAACATTGGCGTCATTTCACAAATTTGCATGAAACTTTTTAAAAAACTCATTCACTTTGGCTCCTTTATAGAAATTTTTGCACTGATCAATTAAGCAGGACCTACAGAAAGGGGCTGGCCAAAGAGTGCAATTTCCCATTTCTATTTACATAGGAAACCTTGCTCTTTGATGTAGAAAAATGTGACTGAACAGAATTACCCCAAATTTGGCACAGAGTTAGAACTTTACTCAGAAAGCATGCTTTTTGAAAATTGGTGTAAATCCGTTCCTCCATTTGCGAGAAATTAGCATTTAAAGAATGGTTCATGTTGGGCAGATTAGCAGTGCATGACGGTGGCACATGTTATAGTTAGTTCACTCAGTTTTTCAACGTTAGTTTTTATCTCATTTCAAAGCCTAACTATAATGTCCCTTTAACTTTTGAATTTTCTTTTTTACTCAAACAAAAAAAAAGTATATGTTGCCTTGCACTATCTGTGATCTGGCAGAAGTCACTGTACTGCTTACTTTTTCGGCTAAATATGAATATATTTGTTTTTGTATTCTGAACCATACCTAACCTTATCTGTGTATTTTTTCAGTGAATGTCTGTGTTTTTTATGATACCCACAGTCACGTTTCAGGCTGCCAAACAACTGCCAGGTACAAGTCTCTGCTGCTCATGGGCATTGTCCTTGCTCAGTGGAGTATGGCAACAGGTCTTGTTCTTTGGCGAGGCCCTATACGCAACCTCTCCAGATGGCCAGCGGGCTTGCACCTTTTGCCCCTGGTTTTTGGCCAGCCACAGCGGTGTTGCCCAAAGTCCCAGCTCTACAATAAAGCCTTGCGCCCAACCTGTGTGGTAGGCAAATTGCTGCAGACAGCCTTTACTTGAGCACAGCAGAAACTGCCTGATGGCCAGGTCCTGTGCCTAACCAACATGGCCATCAACTCTTCACAGTGCTTTTGTCATGCACAGAGGTGTTAGACTCAGGACAACGCTATGCAACGCTATACCAAAGCCCTGTAAACACAGATTTTTTAAAACATGTTTATAAAAAAAGTTTATTTATTTGTTTTTTGGTGTTTCTGGATCTTGAGACTGGCTAGCTAGAAAGTCAATTTCTCTCTCTTTTTTGAGGGGGCAGGTGAGATTGCCTTGTGATATGCAACTTGCGGTATGGGGACCACTGTCCCGAATCATTTGGAATAGCCACTGCCATTGTGCATGGTGGGTGGCCAGCCATGACTCCTTTTGAGGATCTGTTGCTAGGAGATGACATGTATTAGTTCCTCTAATCAAAGGCTTCTTGATGTAAATGTCATGTGAAAGTTTGGATAAATGAATAATTCTGTTGATATAAAATGTCGTGTTTATGTTGATTGTAATAAATACGGCCTGAGAATAGTATGTTCTCTAACGCAGTGATGGTGTCTGTCTGTCTCTGTCTCCCTTAAAGGAATCTCCATTTGGGGCGAGGCATGATTTGGGTAGGTCTCGGGCCGGTCCCCCACCTGTCGTTTAATTCCTGCCCTGTCAGTAACGCCCTAAAAAAAAAAACACGATAACGCAAGTTTTACATTATCCTGAAAATATTCAATTGCATTCCTTTTCTGCCCTGAGTGAAGTATATAACTATTTAGTAAGGATGGCAGTACCCACCTGCATCATATTGACTTTTGATCATATTTGGACTCCAGCATTGAGTCTCTTTGCATCGACCCACAGTATCTTATATCCAAAACGGTGCAGGTGTCTAACGGTGATCGCTGTTTTTTTACCCACTTTTAAATACATCCTATCTAAATACTGATTAGCAAATGTCTTATCCTAATTTACACGTGTGTTAGAAAGGCGAACCCGGGGGAGGCAGAAGGTGTCTGACTGACCACCCCTAGGTCTACCCCTCCTTCAGAGAAGGGACCGAGCGATGTCGAGAGGCCTCCGACGGGAGGGCCCTCTCCTAGAATCGTACAGCAGAGTAACCACACCACTACAAATATACACCACACGTAGATAGAGTTTTAAATCTTTATCGGGCAATAAGTATCGTTTCAATATATACAGCAGATCCCGAGATCTGGAAAGTCTCGTGGCAAGGGGCAAGGTAGCGGGACAGTCTTATAGATGGTCGGTTGCAAGGAGACTCTACGCACAGCTCTCAATCCTCGAGCTGGGGGGTTCCGGAAGGTTGGGCCGCGGCAGCGCCAGCAGGCTCCAAGATGGTTCAGCGAGTGTGGACCGCGGCAGCGCCGGCAGGTTCCAAGATGGTTCAGCGAGTGTGGACCGCGGCAGCGCCAGCAGGTTCCAAGATGGTTCAGCGAGTGTGGACCGCGGCAGCGCCAGCAGGTTCCAAGATGGTTAAGCGAGTGTGGACCGCGGCAGCGCCAGCAAGTTCCAAGATGGTTACAGCAAAGATGGACCGCAGCAGCGCCAGCAGGCTCCAAGATGGTTCAGCGAGTGTGGACCGCGGCAGCGCCAGCAGGTTCCAAGATGGTTCAGCGAGTGTGGACCGCGGCAGCGCCAGCAGGTTCCAAGATGGTTCAGCGAGTGTGGACCGCGGCAGCGCCAGCAGACTCCAAGATGGTTACAGCAAAGATGGACCGCGGCAGCGCCAGCAGGTTCCAGGTAGAGCAGCAAGGGGAGTTCGTCTCAGGGTCAGCCGTGACAGCGTCAGCAGGGCTTCTCGACTCCGGGATACAACTGCCGTCCTACTCCGGGGCTGGCCCAGATATAGGTCTGGAGTCCTTTGATGTCCGGACCCTCTCGCCTGGGGGGTCAGAGGGGCCGGGATGATGGTGTCCAGACACCCAGCAGGGGGTGGGGCCAGCGCTCAGGGAGGCCGGAGGCCGATCGAAACCAGGCATCCGGGGACGGTTGGAGAGCCATCGAAACTCCCCTCTCCTTGTCTCTGGTTGAGAGGCCACTCTACCACCCGGAGGGTTCTTGGTGCCTCGATGGCGGGCTTGCTGGGGCCGTGGCCGCGGCTGGTCCGGGACCACGTGTCTGTGACGTGATGGGCCCAAGATGGCGTCGGGCCTGGAATGAGGGTCCGGGGTGGGCACCGGACCGGTAATGGTGGGGCGGCCCGAGTGTGCCGTGTCAGTGGTTGTGGGCCGCCGGGTGGCGGATCTGGTGGTTTGGAGGGCGTGCAGAGGTGTGCCCGAGGCCGACCCGGGCTGGATGGAGGGCCGATGTCGTCCGGGGCCCGCCATGCGGGAGGGGTAGGACCACGCGACGAGGCCGGGTCCAACACACGTCCCCTCCAGCTGAAGGCAGGGGAGAGTCACCCATCTTCTTGGGGATTCTCCTCGCCAAGGCGGAAGAATCTGGAGAGGCTGTCAGCGTTGGCGTGGTCGTTGCCAGGGCGATGCTCCATGGTGAAGTTCATCCCTTGGAGGGAGATGGACCAACGTAGCAACTTCGGGTTCTCGTCCCGCATCTGCATCAACCACCGCAGGGGCCGGTGGTCGGTCTGTACTCGGAAGTGGGTGCCGAAGAGGTAGGGCCGGAGCTTCTTTAGGGCCCATACGACGGCGAATGCTTCCCTCTCGATGGTGCTCCATCGTTGTTCTCGGGCCAGCAGGCGCCGGCTGATGAAGGCCACAGGAAGGTCAAGTCCGTCAGAGTTCATTTGGGACAGTACGACCCCAATGCCGTGTTCCGAGGCGTCAGTTTGGACGATGAACTCTCGGCTGTAGTCGGGGGCCTGGAGCACCGGGGCGGTGCACATGGCAGTCTTTAGTGTCTCAAAGGCTACTTGGCACTCGGGGGTCCAGTGCACCTTCGGGGGTAGTCTCTTGGAGGTTAGTTCTGTGAGGGGCCCCACAATGCTCCCATAGTCCTTTATGAACCGCCGATAGTATCCAGTGAGCCCCAGGAAGGCTCGGACGGCGGTCTGGGTGACGGGGGGCTCCCAGGCCTGGATGGCGTCGATCTTGGGTTGAAGGGGAGCCACTTGGCCGCTCCCCACTTGGTGTCCCAGATAGGTCACGGACCCTTGACCGATCTGGCACTTGCTGGCTTTTATTGTTAGTCCGGCCTGTTGGAGGGCCGTCAGGACCTTCCAGAGGTGGGTCAGGTGCTCGTCCCAACAGAGGCTGTACACCGCAATATCGTCCAGATAGGAGGCACTGAACTCTTCCAGCCCTGCCAGCACCCGATTCACTAGTCTCTGGAAGGTGGCCGGAGCATTCTTCATGCCGAAGGGCATCACGTTGAAGTGGAAGTGGCCATCGGGGGTCGAGAAAGCGGATCATTCTTGTGCCCCTGGCGTGAGGCCGATTTGCCAGTATCCGGCCGTGAGGTCGAAGGTGCTGAGGTACCTGGCGGCTCCCAGGCGATCGATCAGTTCATCCGCTCGGGGAATGGGATGGGCGTCGGTCCTGGTGACGGCATTCAGTCCCCGGTAGTCGACACAGAACCGCAGCTCGGGGGGCACCCCCGGGGCTGCGGCCTTAGGGACCAGGACGACGGGACTGGCCCATGGACTGTCTGAGGGCTCGACTACCCCTAGGGCTAGCATCTTGGAAACTTCGGCTTGGATGCAGGCCCGGACTCGGTCGGGGACTCGGTAGGCTCGGTGCCGCACGGGCGGACTGTCCCCGGTGTCGACGTCGTGAACACACCACTGGGTGACTCCGGGGGTGAGGGAAAATAAGTTCGCAAATTGACCCAGCAGTTTCTGGCAGTCCTGGCGCTGTTTGGGTGTCAGCGCGGGAGAGAGGGAGACTCTCTCAACGGAGCCATCTTTCTCGGAGGTGCTCAGGAGGTCTGGTAGAGGCTCGGAGTCGTCCTCTGCTCCGTCATCGGTAGCCAACAACAGGCTCAGTTCGGTGCGGACAAAGTGGGGCTTGAGCCGATTGGCGTGTAGGACCCGTAAGGGGTTCCGGGGGGACTCCAAGTCCACTAGGTAGGTGACGGGGCTCTTGCGCTCCACCACGTTGAAGGGCCCCGTCCATTTGTCCTGGAGGGCGCCGGGGTCGACCGGGGACATGACCCAGACCTGCTGGCCCGGCTCGAATTCAATGGACGAGGCATTTTCATCATACCAGCGCTTCATCTCCTCTTGACTGGCCTTCAGGTTGGTTTCGGCCAGTTCCCGGAACTTCCGAGTCTGGTTGCGGAGAGTCAAGAGGTATCAGAAAACATCGGGCGGAGTATCGGAGGCGGCCAGCTCCCAGCCTTCCTTGACCAGGCTGAGGGGGCCTCGCACCGGGTGTCCATATAATAGTTCAAAGGGGCTGAACCCCAGGGACTTCTGGGGTACCTCCCGGTAGGCGAACAGGAGGCATGGCAGCAGAACGTCCCATTTGCGCCGGAGGGGCTCTTCTAGGCCCTTGATCATTCCTTTCAGGGTCCTATTAAATCGCTCCACTAGTCCATTCCCTTGAGGGTGATACGGGGTGGTGAACTTATACGCGACCCCGCACTGTTGTCACAGGGACCGCATATATTTCGATATAAAGGTTGTGCCCCGATCACTGACGACCTCTCGGGGGGAGCCGACTCTGGAGAAGATCCCCATTAGCGCCCGACCCACTACAGGGGCTGTGATAGTCCGGAGGGGGATAGCTTCTGGGTAGCGGGTGGCATGGTCCACCAGGACGAGGATGAAGCGGTGCCCCTGAGAGGTTGGAGGATCCAGGGGCCCCACGATGTCGATCCCTACTCGCTCGAAGGGAGTGGTCACCACGGGAAACGGTTGGAGTGGGGCCTTGATTTTCCCCCCACTCTTTCCGCTGGCTTGGCAGGTCGGACAGGTTCGGCAGTGGTTGTACTCATCGCGGCGCATCTTCGGCCAATAAAAGTGGGTCACCAGGCGGCTGTAGGTTTTGTCCTGCCCCTGGTGCCCGGCGAGGGGCACATCATGTGCCAGGTTTAAGAGAAAGTCTCTGAAGTGGAGGGGGACGACTAGAACTCGGCCGGCCCCCAGCTCGGCGATCTTTTGTTCACTGTACAGGAGGTCCTGGTCCCAATAGATCCAGTGGGACCCCGAGGAGTCTCCTGTGGCTTGTGTGGCGGCTTGTTGTCGGAGTCCATCAAGGGAAGGACATGTCTTTTGTTCCCGACGGAACTGCTCGCGGGTGGGGCCCCCTTCTTGGCGCCACTGGGCTAGTTCGGGAAGGGGCCCGAGCTCGGGAAGTTCTTCATGGCCGGGGCCCTGCGGCCCCAGTTCGGGTTCGGCCGTGGCAGTGGCGGGTGGCGGAGGTGCCGGCCATTCAGGTTCTTCGGGCAGATTGTCTTTGGTTGGGACGGCGTCCCGGGTGGACATGGATCGGTCGTTACGCAAACCCATTCAGGAAGGCCTAGCATCCCCAGCTGCTCTCTTCGCTCGATCTGTGCCCAGGGGGAACTTTCCAGGTCGTTCCCTAGGAGGCAGTCCAACGGGGCATCGTCTCGGACGGTGACTTTCAGCATGCCGGACACTCCTCCCCACTCGAAGGGGATGCGAGCCATCTGGCACAGGCTCTCGGAATTGTCCGCTGACCGGACAGGGCACAGAACGTGGGGCAAGATTTGTTCTGGGGTCACCGGATGGCAGCAGACGGCGGTTATGCTGGCCCCCGTGTCACGGAGAGCCTCGGCCCGGCGTCCGTTGATGGTGACCCACTGGTGGTACTTCTGGGTGTTGATCGGAATCTGGTCTCGGGGGATCATGTCTTTGTCGCCCAGGGAGGCGAGGCACATGGCCGCGGACTCCCATTCTTCTGGTTCCATAGGGACCTCTTCTTCTTCATCCTTTTCTTCGCTCAGAGCAGCTGCAGTGATTTGTCGACCGGGGGGCCCGGTGGTGCCGGCCGCTGGTTCATGGGGCAGAGAGGATCATTGGCATAGTGACCCAGCCACTGGCATCTGTGGCACGTAACGTTGGGGCGTGGCCCCGGTCGGGCTGGATGGGCCCCCCTCGGGCTGGAGGCTGGTGTAGAGGAGGCGGGCGAAGACCCCGGCGGGAGGTCTCGGCCTTGGCTGATGCCAGACCCGCCGCCTCGCGGCCGGTGGTTCCCCGGGGACCCTCGTCCGTATTCTCCTGTGGTGTTCCGGTGGACGCGGTTGCTCGCCCACCGATCTGCTTCGACCGCTAGCTTTCGCGGCTCGGTCTGCTGTCGAAGAGGTGCTGTCGTAGTTCAATGAAGCAGTTGTTGGAGAGGTGCTCCCATAACATAAGGTCGACCAACTGCTGGTAGGTAGTGACCTGACTGCCTTTGACCCACCCCTCGAAGGCTCTGCTAAAAAAGTTCACATATTCTACCCAAGTGGTACCGGGGATTTTTTTAAAGTCTCGGAACCTCTGCCGGTACATTTCGGGGGTGAGTCCGTAGCGCGTGAGTAGGGCCGTTTTCATGTGTTCATAGGAGGTCATTTCGGTGTCAGGGAGTTCCAGCAGGGCGTCCCTCCCTTCGTTGACGAACTTTCCCCACAGGCCGGCGCCCCAATCCTTCAGGGGCACCCGATGGGCGGTCATGGCCACCTCGTAGGCTTTGAACCATTGTTGGATATCATCGTTCTTGTAGTATTCTTTGACTACATCTTTCAGTAGGTGAACCTTGGTGTCCACGGGAGGGGCCGAGGTCTTGGCCCCGGCCGCGCTATCTTCGTTGATCTTGACCTTGATTTCTAGTTCTCTCAGGCCTCGTTCGTGTTCATATGCTAGTCGTTTTTCTTCGAGGTCACGTTGTCTCCGCTTCTATTCTAGATCCCCCTCCAGCCGTAGTTGCTCGAGGGCTATCTTTTTCTCCGCTAGCTGGAGTTCTCCGTCTAGCCGGAGTCGTGGAAGCTCCATTTCCTGTAGCCGGTTGCGCTCTCGTTCTCGAGCGTCTTCATAGATGAGGTCCGCGTTTAGTGTTGCGGTTCTTTCCCCCGTCGGGGGGGCGCTGGTTTCCTGTTGCCCGTTCGGGCCATTCTCCTCTTGGGGTGGTCTGTCTCGGGTTTCCACCCAGGCTTGTAGGGCCGATTTGAAGTTCTCTTTTGTGCTCAGGCCAGTGGTAGCGATAGCCATGTCTTTACAGAATTGTTTTAGTTCTTTGTGGCTGTATTCTTCTATCTTCTCTTTCTGGAATTCGGCAGGTAGGTTGGTTCCTTGGGTCATCATGGTCTCTGTGTGTTTTTCCGTCGTATCGGGTCGATCACTCTCTGTACGATTTTGCGTTGGCTTGGATCGCTGCGCCTGCCACCAATGTTAGAAAGGCGAACCCGGGGGAGGCAGAAGGTGTCTGACTGACCACCCCTAGGTCTACCCTTCCTTCAGAGAAGGGACCGAGCGATGTCGAGAGGCCTCCGACGGGAGGGCCCTCTCCTAGAATCGTACAGCAGAGTAACCACACCACTACAAATATACACCACACGTAGATAGAGTTTTCAATCTTTATCGGGCAATAAGTATCGTTTCAATATATACAGCAGATCCCGAGATCTGGAAAGTCTCGTGGCAAGGGGCAAGGTAGCAGGAAAGTCTTATAGATGGTCGGTTGCAAGGAGACTCTACGCACAGCTCTCAATCCTCGAGCTGGGGGGTTCCGGAAGGTTGGGCCGCGGCAGCGCCAGCAGGCTCCAAGATGGTTCAGCGAGTGTGCACCGCGGCAGCGCCGGCAGGTTCCAAGATGGTTCAGCGAGTGTGGACCGCGGCAGCGCCAGCAGGTTCCAAGATGGTTCAGCGAGTGTGGACCGCGGCAGCGCCAGCAGGCTCCAAGATGGTTCAGCGAGTGTGGACCGCGGCAGTGCCAGCAGGTTCCAAGATGGTTCAGCGAGTGTGGACCGCGGCAGCGCCAGCAGGTTCCAAGATGGTTCAGCGAGTGTGGACCGCGGCAGCGCCAGCAGGCTCCAAGATGGTTACAGCAAAGATGGACCGCGGCAGCGCCAGCAGGTTCCAGGTAGAGCAGCAAGGGGAGTTCGTCTCAGGGTCAGCCGCGACAGCGTCAGCAGGTCTTCTCGACTCCGGGATACAACTGCCGTCCTACTCCGGGGCTGGCCCAGATATAGGTCTGGAGTCCTTTGATGTCCGGACCCTCTCGCCTGGGGGGTCAGAGGGGCCGGGATGATGGTGTCCAGACACCCAGCAGGGGGTGGGGCCAGCGCTCAGGGAGGCCGGAGGCCGATCGAAACCAGCATCCGGGGACGGTTGGAGAGCCATCGAAACTCCCCTCTCCTTGTCTCTGGTTGAGTGGCCACTCTACCACCCGGAGGGTTCTTGGTGCCTCAATGGCGGGCTTGCTGGGGCCGTGGCCGCGGCTGGTCCGGGACCACATGTCTGTGACGTGATGGGCCCAAGATGGCGTCGGGCCTGGAATGAGGGTCCGGGGTGGGCACCGGACCGGTAATGCTGGGGCGGCCCGAGTGTGCCGTGTCAGTGGTTGTGGGCCACCGGGTGGCGGATCTGGTGGTTTGGAGGGCGTGCAGAGGTGTGCCCGAGGCCGACCCAGGCTGGATGGATGGCCGATGTCGTCCGGGGCCCGCCATGCGGGAGGGGTAGGACCACGCGACATTCACAAAATCCAACGTAAGTTGCTACAAAAAAACCCAGTAATAAGTCCAGCATTAAAAATGGCAAACAAGAAGGAGGAGCTTGGCGGGCATCCGAGATGGCCGCGTGAGCACAGCGCTCTCCGGACCCCCGCCGCTCCCGGCTTAATATCCTGCTTTAATCCTGATTTTTTGCGAGGATTCATATAGAGGACGTTGGGCTGATCTACCTGGACCTTTCAGAAACTGATTTGGACATCGGGTGCCTGAATTATGTTCAATTGAACTTTTGGGCTCCACCCTCGAAGTACGCCCGGGACTGGGTGAGGTTCGGTGGCCGTCTTGGAGTTGAACAACAACGGCAGGGGGATTGGTCTTGCGGGTCCCCTTCTTAAGTTTCGGTTTCATTTCTGCCTCAGACTGGGACACTGGTGAGAGGGTCGGGCCAGAGCTGCGGCCGGGACACGAGTGGGTTGTCTGGCCCCTTGGCTGCACTGTTCCTGGAGTGGGCTGCCTCTATCCTGGTGATATCCCTCTTGTAGTCCTTTGGTCCCGGGGCCTCCATTTCTGGTGCCCGGTCCGTCGACCCTGGTGACTTTACTCGTGACGCATCTTCAAAATGGCGGGCAGAGGGGACCGAGAGACGCGCAAGACGAAGACACCGCTGCGCGGGGGTCCGGTTCAATCCAATGTTATGGATCGTTATACCCACTCTAAAGGGTCCCCCGGAGCTGCCCTGCCCGGTCCCATCGCGTCCGATCAAGTAGTGGATGCGTCGACGGAGCCCTCCTTGCAGGACATCATGGGCGCCATTTCTGGCATGAGGGAATCCATAGGCCAACAGTACGAAACCTTGGCCCACAAACTTGACACTGTGGCAATTGAGGTGAATTTGATTCGAGCCGATCTCTCCAAGACGAACGAAAAGGTGAAGTCGTTGGATATCAAATCATCCAGCCTCACGACTGACGTCTCTGATATTCAGACGGAGATTGGCAATCTCCGTAGGGTGAACGATTTCATGACCCGGCGCTTGGAGGATTTTGAGAACAGGGCACGTCGCTGTAATGTTCGCGTGGTGGGTGTGCCGGAGAATCCAGAACCCCACTCGGTTGAGCTCCTGGTTGAAGACCTCATCCAGAACCACCTTTCTCCGTCTGGCCTTAGTACATTTTTCGCAGTGGAGCGCGCACATCGTGTTCCAGGGGGCCAGGGCAAGCCGGGCGCCCCGCCGAGACCTATTATTGCAAAGCTTTTCCACTATAGAGATCGGGACGCTATCCTGCAGGCCTCGCGGGTGAAGGGCCCGGTGGCCTTTGAGAATGCCACGGTGAACTTTTATCCGGACTTTTCCCAACAGGTCCAGAAGCAGCGTATGGGATTTCGTGGTGCCAAGAAGCGTCTTAGGGACATGGGGATGCGTTACGCAATGCTCTTTCCGACTAGGTTGCGGGTGGAGTATAATGATCGTACTTTCTTCTTTGATCGGCCAGATGCTGTGAATGACTGGCTAGACTCCCTGCCTCATCGACCTCCTGAGACTGAGTCCGAAGCCCACCCGGGCGGTGCTGAGGGTGGCGTAGAGAGCTGAACATTTTATCTTTGACTGATGCCTTGTTTTGTATACCTTCTCCAGGGATGTAAGCCTATGTTCCTCTACCTCACATGTGTTTTGATGTATGATCTTCTTCTCGTCATTGGTTTGATCGGGGGGCGGGTGGGACAGAGCCTTTCCTCCTCCGGGGTCTTTGTGTAGAATAGGGGTTCTTGGGCGACAGGCACACTGCAGGTTGGGGTGGCTTTTTAGCTTTTTGCAGGGGTGCAGGGTGGGGGGTGTTTTCTTGTTACCTGGGGGGTGGGTGGTTGGGAAGTTTGTTGTTTGTGTGTTCTGGGTTCAAGGCGACTTTATTCTGTATCTGGATTGCTTTTTATGGTCATGCTCATTGGTGGGGGGTTTGGGCTTTTTCGGGTGGGATGGGGGGTAGCGGGTTGAGATTTGTCTCGTGGAACGTTAATGGTCTGGGAGATCGTATCAAGCGAAGTGTGGTGTTGAAATGTATACGACGTTTATCTCCTGACATTGTTTTCCTGCAGGAGACTCATTTGATAGGCAATGTTTGTCATGCAATGAATAGGTGGGGCTATCGCCTCGTAGCGCATTCGGGGTTTACCTCGGGTTCCAGGGGTGTGGGTATCCTTGTCCGGGCTTCCCTCCCCCTGGCTATTGATGATGTTATTCAGGATGATCGGGGGCGGTATGCTGTTCTTGTGGGTCGATATGAAGGCCGTGCCCTCTCCTTGTTAACTGTTTATGTGCCCCCCGGCTTGCAGACTTCTACCTTTTCAGATTTGGGCCGTGTCTTGTTGGACCTCCCTGATAGTACTCTCTTTCTGGCTGGTGATTTTAATTCAGTGGTCTCCGGTCTCCACGATCGCCACCCCCCTAGGGATACCCCTGCGGCTCAGCAGTGGTTGGGTGGATTTTTGGATACCTTTGGCCTGGTGGATTGCTGGAGGCTTTTGCATCCTACGCAGCTTCAGTACACCTTTCACTCTGGGGCCCATGGGAGTCTGTCTCGGCTGGATTATTTCCTGATGCCTGCGGCTCAGTCCCCAGCGGTGCGTGAGATAGTGCACCTGCCCAGGGGTGTCTCTGACCACTCTCCGCTCTGGCTTCGTTTTGAGGTTGGAGTGGAGGCAGTGGGCCGGGTGGCCCCCATTAATCCGTGGTACCTCACCTCCCCCGAGACCCGCACCCTTCTGCTTAAGTACTTTGACTCGTATTTTCTGGATAACGAAGGGTCGGTTTCCTCTGCTGTGTCCCTATGGGAGGCCTTTAAGACCGTGATTCGTGGGCGGGCCCTCTCCCTTATTGTTGAGGCTAAGAGAGCGAGAAATAGAGAGGTGGTTGATCTTGAGGGGGAGATTTCTGCATTGGAGGAGGGTTTGGAATCTGGTGTCACGCCTGAGAAGCTCCATGCCCTGGGTCTGAAACAATTTGCTTATAAGTCCATGGTCACAGATGCCGCCAAAGTGATGTTTCGGGAGCAACAGGGTCGTTTGTATGATGTGGGTGACAAAGCGGGTAAATTGCTGGCATGGCTGGATAAGAAAGAGAGAGCTAATCGTGTGGTACCCGTGATTCAGTCTGCGAGTGGTGTGAGTGTAACGGACCCGATTGGAATAGTTGACCGGTTTGCCGATTACTTCAGTGTGGTGTATACCCCTGTGTCTGAGAGGGATGTGGTTGACTCTCGCCTTTTGTTGCGTGATATAGCCCTGCCCATTGTTTCCGATTTAGACCGTGTGGCGTTGGACTCCCCCTTTACGGTTGATGAGATAGCTACTGCCATCCGTTCCCTCCGTTCGGGCAAAGCATTGGGCCCGAACGGATTGCCGATCGAATTGTACAAGTTGCGTCCCGATAGGGTGGCTCCGTATCTTCGCGCCATGTTTCTGGAGTCCCGGGAACGGGGTATTCTCCCTTATGATCAGAGACTGGCCACAATAGTTGTCATCCCCAAGGAGGGTAAACCACGTGATCTTTGTTCCTCCTACAGGCCCATATCTCTACTAAATGTTGAACCCAAGGTGTTGGCGAAACTCCTGGCATCCCGTCTCTTGACGGTCATTAGTGACTTGGTCCATCCGGATCAATCTGGATTTATCCCGCATCGCAACACGGCTCTGAACCTGCGTCGTCTTCACGGCGCGATTGCGGGGGCGGGGCTTCTGACGGAGCCGGCCATTTTGGCATCGTTGGATGCTTCCATGGCCTTCGACACGGTGGAGTGGCCTTATCTTTGGGCGGCTCTTGAGAAATTTGGTTTTGGGCCTGAGTTTATTGGTTGGGTCCAGTTATTGTACGCGGAACCTCTGGCGCAAGTAGTGGTGAACGGTAGGGTCTCGGCTCCTTTCACCCTTGGTAGGGGTACCCGTCAGGGATGGCCCTTGTCTCCGTTACTGTTTGCGCTCGCCATGGAACCATTGGCTGCTTGGCTTCGGTGGGAACCTTCCCTCAAGGGGATCCGCTGGTCTCTGGACTTTGAGGACCGCGTGTCGCTTTACGCGGACGATATACTTTTATATCTCACCTCCCCGCGTAAATCTCTGTCTGTTCTGTTCGACGTTCTTGCTTCCTTTGGAGCCAATTCGGGCCTTGTTATTAACTGGACCAAGTCCTGTGTATATGTTCTTTCAGGGGTTTTGCACCCCTTGCCGAGCAGACTTCCGATTCAGGTGGTCCACTCGGGTTTCAAGTATTTAGGGATTTTTATTACGTTGGACCCGACGCTCCGCTTTGAGCGTAATCTCCTCCCACCATTGCTTAGATTGCGCCTGGATGTGGCCCGTTGGCATAAGCTTCCTTTGTCTCCTCTGGGCAGGGCGGCTCTGTTTAAAATGATGTCCTTGCCGCGATTCCTTTACGCGCTCCAAAACTCCTATGACGCTATTCCTAAGACCTATTTCCAAGAGATTGAGAGTCTTCAGCGGCAATTGATATGGGATGGGCGTCCGGGTATCGCACTTGCAAAGCTCACCATCCCTTGGTATGACGGGGGCATGGCGCTCCCCGATATCAAGCGATATTACTGGGCTTCCCAGTTGTCTGCCATTAATCACGTGATGTTTTCCCCGGGTCGTAATCCTGCATTCGAGATGGACAGATTCCAGCTCCCGGGTGGGGACTTTACTAGAGCACTTTATTCTCGATCGGCCGGGCGCCATCTTGTGGGCCCATCCAAGATCGCAGTAACTGTATGGCGAGCTGCGAATGTGAGTTTGGGGTGGGAGGATCGCTTGACGTTGGCGACGCCGCTTTACGCCTCGGAACGTTTAGGCGGACTTTGGTCTACCAAGGGTTTCGACCGCTGGGATATGATAGGGATTTGTAAGGTGGGTGATGTGTGCTCGAACGGTAGTGTGAAGTCGTTCCAGGCCCTCCAGGCGGAATATGGTTTGAGTGGTAGGGAATTTTTTCGCTACCTGCAGGTCCGGCATGCCCTCGCCTCAGTTTTGGTTCCCAATGAGGCCCTGCCTGAATCTTCCCCCCTCGAGGACCGTGTCCTTGATGGGCATCTTCCCGATAGTACTATTTCTCTGATTTACAAGAAATTGATCAATAATCGGGCGGATTTATTGGTCCGACTTCGGGAGGCTTGGGTTGGCGATGGGTTGGAGCTGGACGACGAGGATTGGCAGTCGGCACTCTCTTCTCCCAAGGAGGTGGCCATTCCTGCCCGTCTCCGTTTGGTTCAACTTAAGATTCTTCATCGAGTTTATGTCACGGATCCGCGTCTGGTGACGATGGGCTTTTCTTCGGATGGGCTCTGCAAGCGTGGTTGTGGTTTGAATGCGACCTTTTTACATATCCTTTGGGAATGCCCGGCTGTAGCGGATTACTGGACTGCTGTGCTTGAGGTGATGACTGCTGTGACTGGTGTTGCCCTGCGGCCGGAGCCGAGACGGTGTCTGTTGAATGTGTGGGAGCCCACTGACTACTCTGTGGCCCAGACCAGATGGGCTACCCTGGGATACATGATTGCGAAGCGGGATGTTGCGCAACTCTGGGGCGCTTCCAGGCCCCCTGAGGTCTCGAAGTGGGAGGACAACATGGATTGGTCCATGTTTCGTGAGAAGACGGTTTATGTGGCCAGGGGCAGACCCAGGGCGTGGACGAAGGTTTGGGGCCATTGGAATGATTATCGTGGGGATATTTGCACCCCTCCCCTTGTAGGCACGGCTGAGATTGTCCTATCTCCCTAGACGTGCGTTCCCGGAACCTCCCCATACGGGTTTTTTCTATATTTCCGGTTCTCCCCGCTGCTCCCCTCCCCCCCTCCCGACTCGATTGGAGCCTCCGGGCTCTGGGTGTGTTCTCCTGATCGTGGACCGTCCCCTCCTTTCTTTGGTCTGACCTTAATTATCGTACATTCGCCTTTTAGTGTTTGTTTTTCTTTTGTAAAATAAAAATTCGAGTTGCTCTGTGATATATGTAGAGTGATGCTTTGTGCTCGAGCTGTACCCGACCACGGGTGTACATTTCTGTTTCATGCATTGTGCCTTGTTATTAGCGGCCAGCCCGTGCGGTTGTAGGCCCATTCTTGTACTTTTCTATGCTTGCTCCAATAAAGGTTTTTGAAAAGAAAAAAAAAAAAAAAAAAAAAATGGCAAACAAGTGTGCTGCAAAACCTACACAAAGAAAAAATGGCAGTAGGAACTTAAAATAAAACCCTATAGGAAATAAAGTTACTAAATTAAATTATTTAGAATAATTAAAACTATAAATACATTTAAATGAATCCTAAAAACAAATAAAAATTGTTTGAATTTATTTAATGATACAATATTCTAATTACCTATTTTGAATTTTAAAAACATGTAACAGTATATTTTTTATAAAATACAATTGAAATAATTTGCCTAAATTTTATACATCACTTTTAATAATTATTCATGCACATTAAAAATATTTTTTCTTTGGGTGGGAATTTATTTTTTAATTTAAACTTTAAAAAAGAACCTTAAAATCAATTTCATATATCTTCGTTGTTAAAGTTTTAATTAAAAATTAATTTTCGAGTGATGTAGCATTAGTGTTTTTGTTTGAAATTTAATGGAATTATATCAAATTAATTTACATTTCTATTTAACATAAAAATACATTTATTGTTAAATAAATATTCCTACTTTTTTTCTACACCTTATCATGCGAAGGCCTCTGCCACAACTGTGGTGTCTCCCTATGGTAAAGTATATGGATGTTTTTGAAAATGTATTCATAAGTGCAGAAAAGGACTCAGGATGTTGCGAACAAAACATCTCAGTCACAATTTCTTCTCTCAAACCATGTCAAAAACAGTCATCTGAGTTTTTTCAACCTAGGTAGTTTCACCTGCTAAGTGATGAAAACATGCAACATAAGTAAAGACATCCATTATATCCTGCCGAATATCGCACAGCATCAGTAGAATACTCCAAATCAGGACTTTCAAAGATCTGCATAAGTGGTAATAGAAAAGCATCAGAATGTCTCTGGACCAAGGCAGCTCTAATACTGCTGGACCACCATATTTTACAAAATAGAATAAAGGCGATCTGAGAGTGATCTACTTTCTAGGACGATGCCCTTGACTTGCGGGGAACCCCAGGACTCCTCACTGAGTCCTACACTAATTAATGTCTACATGAAGCCACTGTCACAGATAGTCCAAGAGTTCGATATCTTCATGACAGCCTATGCTGATGACACCTAGTTGGTGATATCCCTAGATCCCAGAACCAACGGGGACTCCCAAAGCCTAGCTTCCTGTATGGAAAGAGTGATGGTTTGGATGACAAACAGCTGTTTAAAACTGAATGGGAATAAAACTGAACTAATGGTTTTCAGCAACAAGGCATTTCCCAGGCCATCAATAAGCTGGCCCAAATGCCTGGGTAACCCACCCACGCCAAAGGAATCAATAAAAAATCTGGGATTCTGGCTCGACAAGGACCTAACAATGGCAACCCAAGCCAAGAAACTGGCAGGCACCTGCTTTGGACTACTTAGAATGCTCTGCAAAATACTGGAGCATATGCCTTTGGATCTCAGAAAGACAGTGGTCCGCTCCATGGTCAGATCATGCCTGGACTATGGAAATACACTTTTCCTAGGGGCGCCCAAATTTGTGATCAACCGACTTCAGGTGGTCCAGAATGCCGCTGCAAGGCTACTGTGCAAGGCCCCTACCCAGGAGTCAGCTAGGAAGCATCTAAAAGCACTACACTGGCTTCCGGTGGAAGCCAGACTTAAATTCAAGGCACTTATCATGACCCACAGAGCTCTTCACAACAAGGACCCAAGTAAAATTAAAGACCTGCTGACCCTTTACGTTCCAAGTAGAAGCCTAAGATCCTGATCCTGATCCGAACGATTAATAAAAACTATATGAATCAGAAGAGCCAGATGGGGAGGTAGATCATTGTCCTTGGTTAGCCATGCGCTCTATAAATCTATAAAATCTAATCCAAATCAGGTTGTCTCCACTCAATATTCTGAATTTGTTACTAAAAGAGTTGCCCACGCCAATGCAAGGAAGGCAACAAATCAAGCAACTCACTTTTCTTGATTTTGACTAAAGTTTGCATAGTGAAAAACAAACTGCAGCATAAGAGAATCTAAAAAAAATATTTTTAGTTCCCTAGAACACCAGAAAAGTGCAGGGCACGTGAAAACACTGCTGGGATATCCATGGACTGCAGTATCAAGATCTGCTTTTTCCAGGTGTAATTGTTGTAACTCTTGAACTATGTACCTACGTTGCGCGCACTGCATCACATTTGGTGATGCAGTGCACACAACGAAATTCGTTTTATTTATTTATATGTTTACTTACCTGTTAAAGTCCGTAATCCATACATTACTACCCCCCACCCTGCCCCTCCCCCTCCCCACATCACCGCCCTGCAGTTACACCTACTACCGGCCGTGGCTGGTGTGTGTCTGTAGTTATAGAAAGGGAAAGGTTTCCACAGTCATTTTTTTGTTTGTTTTCTCAATAACATTGGCGTCATTTCACAAATTTGCATGAAACTTTTTAAAAAACTCATTCACTTTGGCTCCTTTATAGAAATTTTTGCACTGATCAATTGAGCAGGACCTACAGAAAGGGGCTGGCCAAAGAGTGCAATTTCCCATTTCTATTTACATAGGAAACCTTGCTCTTTGATGTAGAAAAATGTGACTGAACAGAATTACCCCAAATTTGGCACAGAGTTAGAACTTTACTCAGAAAGCATGCTTTTTGAAAATTGGTGTAAATCCGTTCCTCCATTTGCGAGAAATTAGCATTTAAAGAATGGTTCATGTTGGGCAGATTAGCAGTGCCTGACGGTGGCACATGTTATAGTTAGTTCACTCAGTTTTTTAACATTAGTTTTTATCTCATTTCAAAGCCTAACTATAATGTCCCTTTAACTTTTGAATTTTCTTTTTTACTCAAACAAAAAAAAAGTATATGTTGCCTTGCACCATCTTTGATCTGGCAGAAGTCACTGTACTGCTTACTTTTTCGGCTAAATATGAATATATTTGTTTTTGTATTCTGAACCATACCTAACCTTATCTGTGTATTTTTTCAGTGAATGTCTGTGTTTTTTATGATACCCACAGTCACGTTTCAGGCTGCCAAACAACTGCCAGGTACAAGTCTCTGCTGCACATGGGCATTGTCCTTGCTCAGTGGAGTATGGCAACAGGTCTTGTTCTTTGGCCAGGCCCTATACGCAACCTCTCCAGATGGCCAGCGGGCTTGCACCTTTTGCCCCTGGTTTTTGGCCAGCCACAGCGGTGTTGCCCAAAGTTCCAGCTCTACAATAAAGCCTTGCGCCCAACCTGTGTGGTAGGCAAATTGCTGCAGACAGCCTTTACTTGAGCACAGCAGAAACTGCCTGATGGCCAGGTCCTGTGCCTAACCAACATGGCCATCAACTCTTCACAGTGCTTTTGTCATGCACAGAGGTGTTAGACTCAGGACAACGCTATGCAACGCTATACCAAAGCCCTGTAAACACAGATTTTTTAAAACATGTTTATAAAAAAAGTTTATTTATTTGTTTTTTGGTGTTTCTGGATCTTGAGACTGGCTAGCTAGAAAGTCAATTTCTCTCTCTTTTTTGAGGGGGCAGGTGAGATTGCCTTGTGATATGCAACTTGCGGTATGGGGACCACTGTCCCGAATCATTTGGAATAGCCACTGCCATTGTGCATGGTGGGTGGCCAGCCATGACTCCTTTTGAGGATCTGTTGCTAGGAGATGACATGTATTAGTTCCTCTAATCAAAGGCTTCTTGATGTAAATGTCATGTGAAAGTTTGGATAAATGAATAATTCTGTTGATATAAAATGTCGTGTTTATGTTGATTGTAATAAATACGGCCTGAAAATAGTATGTTCTCTAACGCAGTGATAGTGTCTGTCTGTCTCTGTCTCCCTTAAAGGAATCTCCATTTGGGGCGAGGCATGATTTGGGTAGGTCTCGGGCCGGTCCCCCACCTGTCGTTTAATTCCTGCCCTGTCAGTAACGCCCTAAAAAAAAACCACGATAACGCAAGTTTTACATTATCCTGAAAATATTCAATTGCATTCCTTTTCTGCCCTGAGTGAAGTATATAACTATTTAGGAAGGATGGCAGTACCCACCTGCATCATATTGACTTTTGATCATATTTGGACTCCAGCATTGAGTCTCTTTGCATCGACCCACAGTATCTTATATCCAAAACGGTGCAGGTGTCTAACGGTGATCGCTGTTTTTTTACCCACTTTTAAATACATCCTATCTAAATACTGATTAGCAAATGTCTTATCCTAATTTACACGTGTGTTAGAAAGGCGAACCCGGGGGAGGCAGAAGGTGTCTGACTGACCACCCCTAGGTCTACCCCTCCTTCAGAGAAGGGACCGAGCGATGTCGAGAGGCCTCCGACGGGAGGGCCCTCTCCTAGAATCGTACAGCAGAGTAACCACACCACTACAAATATACACCACACGTAGATAGAGTTTTCAATCTTTATCGGGCAATAAGTATCGTTTCAATATATACAGCAGATCCCGAGATCTGGAAAGTCTCGTGGCAAGGGGCAAGGTAGCGGGACAGTCTTATAGATGGTCGGTTGCAAGGAGACTCTACGCACAGCTCTCAATCCTCGAGCTGGGGGGTTCCGGAAGGTTGGGCCGCGGCAGCGCCAGCAGGCTCCAAGATGGTTCAGCGAGTGTGGACCGCGGCAGCGCCGGCAGGTTCCAAGATGGTTCAGCGAGTGTGGACCGCGGCAGCGCCAGCAGGTTCCAAGATGGTTCAGCGAGTGTGGACCGCGGCAGCGCCAGCAGGTTCCAAGATGGTTCAGCGAGTGTGGACCGCGGCAGCGCCAGCAGGTTCCAAGATGGTTACAGCAAAGATGGACCGCGGCAGCGCCAGCAGGCTCCAAGATGGTTCAGCGAGTGTGGACCGCGGCAGCGCCAGCAGGTTCCAAGATGGTTCAGCGAGTGTGGACCGCGGCAGCGCCAGCAGGTTCCAAGATGGTTCAGCGAGTGTGGACCGCGGCAGCGCCAGCAGGCTCCAAGATGGTTACAGCAAAGATGGACCGCGGCAGCGCCAGCAGGTTCCAGGTAGAGCAGCAAGGGGAGTTCGTCTCAGGGTCAGCCGTGACAGCGTCAGCAGGGCTTCTCGACTCCGGGATACAACTGCCGCCCTACTCCGGGGCTGGCCCAGATATAGGTCTGGAGTCCTTTGATGTCCGGACCCTCTCGCCTGGGGGGTCAGAGGGGCCGGGATGATGGTGTCCAGACACCCAGCAGGGGGTGGGGCCAGCGCTCAGGGAGGCCGGAGGCCGATCGAAACCAGGCATCCGGGGACGGTTGGAGAGCCATCGAAACTCCCCTCTCCTTGTCTCTGGTTGAGAGGCCACTCTACCACCCGGAGGGTTCTTGGTGCCTCGATGGCGGGCTTGCTGGGACCGTGGCCGCGGCTGGTCCGGGACCACGTGTCTGTGACGTGATGGGCCCAAGATGGCGTCGGGCCTGGAATGAGGGTCCGGGGTGGGCACCGGACCGGTAATGGTGGGGCGGCCCGAGTGTGCCGTGTCAGTGGTTGTGGGCCGCCGGGTGGCGGATCTGGTGGTTTGGAGGGCGTGCAGAGGTGTGCCCGAGGCCGACCCGGGCTGGATGGAGAGCCGACGTCGTCCGGGGCCCGCCATGCGGGAGGGGTAGGACCACGCGACGAGGCCGGGTCCAACACACGTCCCCTTCAGCTGAAGGCAGGGGAGAGTCACCCATCTTCTTGGGGATTCTCCTCGCCAAGGCGGAAGAATCTGGAGAGGCCGTCAGCGTTGGCGTGGTCGTTGCCAGGGCGATGCTCCATGGTGAAGTTCATCCCTTGGAGGGAAATGGACCACGTAGCAACTTCGGGTTCTCGCCCCGCATCTGCATCAACCACCGCAGGGGCCGGTGGTCGGTCTGTACTCGGAAGTGGGTGCCGAAGAGGTAGGGCCGGAGCTTCTTTAGGGCCCATACGACGGCGAATGCTTCCCTCTCGATGGTGCTCCATCGTTGTTCTCGGGCCAGTAGGCGCCGGCTCATGAAGGCCACAGGAAGGTCAAGTCCGTCAGAGTTCATTTGGTACAGTACGGCCCCAATGCCGTGTTCCGAGGCGTCAGTTTGGACGATGAACTCTCGGCTGTAGTCGGGGGCCTGGAGCACCGGGGCGGTGCACATGGCAGTCTTTAGTGTCTCAAAGGCTACTTGGCACTCGGGGGTCCAGTGCACCTTCGGGGGTAGTCTCTTGGAGGTTAGTTCTGTGAGGGGCCCCACAATGCTCCCATAGTCCTTTATGAACCGCCGATAGTATCCAGTGAGCCCCAGGAAGGCTCGGACGGCGGTCTGGGTGACGGGGGGCTCCCAGGCCTGGATGGCGTCGATCTTGGGTTGAAGGGGAGCCACTTGGCTGCTCCCCACTTGGTGTCCCAGATAGGTCACGGACCCTTGACCGATCTGGCACTTGCTGGCTTTTATTGTTAGTCCGGCCTGTTGGAGGGCCGTCAGGACCTTCCAGAGGTGGGTCAGGTGCTCGTCCCAACAGAGGCTGTACACCGCAATATCGTCCAGATAGGAGGCACTGAACTCTTCCAGCCCTGCCAGCACCCGATTCACTAGTCTCTGGAAGGTGGCCGGAGCATTCTTCATGCCGAAGGGCATCACGTTGAAGTGGAAGTGGCCATCGGGGGTCGAGAAAGCGGATCGTTCTTGTGCCCCTGGCGTGAGACCGATTTGCCAGTATCCGGCCGTGAGGTCGAAGGTGCTGAGGTACCTGGCGGCTCCCAGGCGATCGATCAGTTCATCCGCTCGGGGAATGGGATGGGCGTCGGTCCTGGTGACGGCATTCAGTCCCCGGTAGTCGACACAGAACCGCAGCTCCGGGGGCACCCCTGGGGCGGCGGCCTTAGGGACCAGGACGACGGGACTGGCCCATGGACTGTCTGAGGGCTCGACTACCCCTAGGGCTAGCATCTTGGAAACTTCGGCTTGGATGCAGGCCCGGACTCGGTCGGGGACTCGGTAGGCTCGGTGCCGCACGGGCGGACTGTCCCCGGTGTCGACGTCGTGAACACACCACTGGGTGACTCCGGGGGTGAGGGAAAATAAGTTCGCAAATTGACCCAGCAGTTTCTGGCAGTCCTGGCGCTGTTTGGGTGTCAGCGCGGGAGAGAGGGAGACTCCCTCAACGGAGCCATCTTTCTCGGAGGTGCTCAGGAGGTCTGGTAGAGGCTCGTAGTCGTCCTCTGCTCCGTCATCGGTAGCCAACAACAGGCTCAGTTCGGTGCGGACAAAGTGGGGCTTGAGCCGATTGGCGTGTAGGACCCGGAAGGGGTTCCGGGGGGACTCCAAGTCCACTAGGTAGGTGACGGGGCTCTTGCGCTCCACCACATTGAAGGGCCCCGTCCATTTGTCCTGGAGGGCGCCGGGGTCGACCGGGGACATGACCCAGACCTGCTGGCCCGGCTCGAATTCAATGGACGAGGCATTTTCATCATACCAGCGCTTCATCTCCTCTTGACTGGCCTTCAGGTTGGTTTCGGCCAGTTCCCGGAACTTCCGAGTCTGGTTGCGGAGAGTCAAGAGGTATCAGAAAACATCGGGCGGAGTATCGGAGGCGGCCAGCTCCCAGCCTTCCTTGGCCAGGCTGAGGGGGCCTCGCACCGGGTGTCCATATAATAGTTCAAAGGGGCTGAACCCCAGGGACTTCTGGGGTACCTCCCGGTAGGCGAACAGGAGGCATGGCAGCAGAACGTCCCATTTGCGCCGGAGGGGCTCTTCTAGGCCCTTGATCATTCCTTTCAGGGTCCTATTAAATCGCTCCACTAGTCCATTCCCTTGAGGGTGATACGGGGTGGTGAACTTAAACGCGACCCCGCACTGTTGCCACAGGGACCGCATATATTTCGATATAAAGGTTGTGCCCCGATCACTGATGACCTCTCGGGGGAGCCGACTCTGGAGAAGATCCCCATTAGCACCCGACCCACTACAGGGGCTGTGATAGTCCGGAGGGGGATAGCTTCTGGGTAGCGGGTGGCATGGTCCACCAGGACGAGGATGAAGCGGTGCCCCTGAGAGGTTGGAGGATCCAGGGGCCCCACGATGTCGATCCCTACTCGCTCGAAGGGAGTGGTCACCACGGGAAACGGTTGGAGTGGGGCCTTGATTTTCCCCCCACTCTTTCCGCTGACTTGGCAGGTCGGACAGGTTCGGCAGTGGTTGTACACATCGCGGTGCATCTTCGGCCAATAAAAGTGGGTCACCAGGCGGCTGTAGGTTTTGTCCTGCCCCAGGTGCCCGGCGAGGGGCACATCATGTGCCAGGTTTAAGAGAAAGTCTCTGAAGTGGAGGGGGACGACTAGCACTCGGCCGGCCCCCAGCTCGGCGATCTTTTGTTCACTGTACAGGAGGTCCTGGTCCCAATAGATCCAGTGGGACCCCGAGGAGTCTCCTGTGGCTTGTGTGGCGGCTTGTTGTCGGAGTCCATCAAGGGAAGGACATGTCTTTTGTTCCCGACGGAACTGCTCGCGGGTGGGGCCCCCTTCTTGGCGCCACTGGGCTAGTTCGGGAAGGGGCCCGAGCTCGGGAAGTTCTTCATGGCTGGGGCCCTGCGGCCCCAGTTCGGGTTCGGCCGTGGCAGTGGCGGGTGGCGGAGGTGCCGGCCATTCAGGTTCTTCGGGCAGATTGTCTTTGGTTGGGACGGCGTCCCGGGTGGACATGGATCGGTCGTTACACAAACCCATTCAGGAAGGCCTAGCATCCCCAGATGCTCTCTTCGCTCGATCTGTGCCCAGGGGGAACTTTCCAGGTCGTTCCCTAGGAGGCAGTCCAACGGGGCATCGTCTCGGATGGTGACTTTCAGCATGCCGGACACTCCTCCCCACTCGAAGGGGATGCGAGCCATCTGGCACAGGCTCTCGGAATTGTCCGCTGACCGGACAGGGCACAGAACGTGGGGCAAGATTTGTTCTGGGGTCACCAGATGGCAGCGGACGGCGGTTATGCTGGCCCCCGTGTCACGGAGAGCCTCGGACCGGCGTCCGTTGATGGTGACCCACTGGCGGTACTTCTGGGTGTTGATCGGAATCTGGTCTCGGGGGATCATGTCTTTGTCGCCCAGGGAGGCGAGGCACATGGCCGCGGACTCCCATTCTTCTGGTTCCATAGGGACCTCTTCTTCTTCATCCTTTTCTTCGCTCAGAGCAGCTGCAGTGATTTGTCGACCGGGGGGCCCGGTGGTGCCGTCCGCTGGTTCATGGGGCAGAGAGGATCATTGGCATAGTGACCCAGCCGCTGGCATCTGTGGCACGTAACGTTGGGGCGTGGCCCCGGTCGGGCTGGATGGGCCCCCCTCGGGCTGGAGGCTGGTGTAGAGGAGGCGGGCGAAGACCCCGGCGGTAGGTATCGGCCTTGGCTGATGCCAGACCCGCCGCCTCGCGGCCGGTGGTTCCCCGGGGACCCTTGTCCGTATTCTCCTGTGGTGTTCCGGTGGACGCGGTTGCTCGCCCACCGATCTGCTTCGACCGCTAGCTTTCGCGGCTCGGTCAACTTGCTGTCGAAGAGGTGCTGTCGTAGTTCAATGAAGCAGTTGTTGGAGAGGTGCTCCCATAACATAAGGTCGACCAACTGCTGGTAGGTAGTGACCTGACTGCCTTTGACCCACCCCTCGAAGGCTCTGCTAAAAAAGTTCACATATTCTACCCAAGTGGTACCGGGGATTTTTTTAAAGTCTCGGAACCTCTGCCGGTACATTTCGGGGGTGAGTCCGTAGCGCGTGAGTAGGGCCGTTTTCATGTGTTCATAGGAGGTCATTTCGGTGTCAGGCAGTTCCAGCAGGGCGTCCCTCCCTTCGTTGACGAACTTTCCCCACAGGCCGGCGCCCCAATCCTTCAGGGGCACCCGATGGGCGGTCATGGCCACCTCGTAGGCTTTGAACCATTGTTGGATATCATCGTTCTTGTAGTATTCTTTGACTACATCTTTCGGTAGGTGAACCTTGGTGTCCACGGGAGGGGCCGAGGTCTTGGCCCCGGCCGCGCTATCTTCGTTGATCTTGACCTTGATTTCTAGTTCTCTCAGGCCTCGTTCGTGTTCATATGCTAGTCGTTTTTCTTCGAGGTCACGTTGTCTCCGTTTCTATTCTAGATCCCCCTCCAGCCGTAGTTGCTCGAGGGCTATCTTTTTCTCCGCTAGCTGGAGTTCTCCGTCTAGCCGGAGTCGTGGAAGCTCCATTTCCTGTAGCCGGTTGCGCTCTCGTTCTCGAGCGTCTTCATAGATGAGGTCCGCGTTTAGTGTTGCGGTTCTTTCCCCCGTCGGGGGTGCGCTGGTTTCCTGTTGCCCGTTCGGGCCATTCTCCTCTTGGGGTGGTCTGTCTCGGGTTTCCACCCAGGCTTGTAGGGCCGATTTGAAGTTCTCTTTTGTGCTCAGGCCAGTGGTAGCGATAGCCATGTCTTTACAGAATTGTTTTAGTTCTTTGTGGCTGTATTCTTCTATCTTCTCTTTCTGGAATTCGGCAGGTAGGTTGGTTCCTTGGGTCATCATGGTCTCTGTGTGTTTTTCCGTCGTATCGGGTCGATCACTCTCTGTACGATTTTGCGTTGGCTTGGATCGCTGCGCCTGCCACCAATGTTAGAAAGGCGAACCCGGGGGAGGCAGAAGGTGTCTGACTGACCACCCCTAGGTCTACCCTTCCTTCAGAGAAGGGACCGAGCGATGTCGAGAGGCCTCCGACGGGAGGGCCCTCTCCTAGAATCGTACAGCAGAGTAACCACACCACTACAAATATACACCACACGTAGATAGAGTTTTCAATCTATATCGGGCAATAAATATTGTTTCAATATATACAGCAGATCCCGAGATCTGGAAAGTCTCGTGGCAAGGGGCAAGGTAGCGGGACAGTCTTATAGATGGTCGGTTGCAAGGAGACTCTACGCACAGCTCTCAATCCTCGAGCTGGGGGGTTCCGGAAGGTTGGGCCGCGGCAGCGCCAGCAGGCTCCAAGATGGTTCAGCGAGTGTGGACCGCGGCAGCGCCGGCAGGTTCCAAGATGGTTCAGCGAGTGTGGACCGCGGCAGCGCCAGCAGGTTCCAAGATGGTTCAGCGAGTGTGGACCGCGGCAGCGCCAGCAGGTTCCAAGATGGTTCAGCGAGTGTGGACCGCGGCAGCGCCAGCAGGTTCCAAGATGGTTACAGCAAAGATGGACCGCGGCAGCGCCAGCAGGCTCCAAGATGGTTCAGCGAGTGTGGACCGCGGCAGCGCCAGCAGGTTCCAAGATGGTTCAGCGAGTGTGGACCGCGGCAGCGACAGCAGGTTCCAAGATGGTTCAGCGAGTGTGGACCGCGGCAGCGCCAGCAGGTTCCAAGATGGTTACAGCAAAGATAGACCGCAGCAGCGCCAGCAGGCTCCAAGATGGTTCAGCGAGTGTGGACCGCGGCAGTGCCAGCAGGTTCCAAGATGGTTCAGCGAGTGTGGACCGCGGCAGCGCCAGCAGGTTCCAAGATGGTTCAGCGAGTGTGGACCGCGGCAGCGCCAGCAGGCTCCAAGATGGTTACAGCAAAGATGGACCGCGGCAGCGCCAGCAGGTTCCAGGCAGAGCAGCAAGGGAAGTTCGTCTCAGGGTCAGCCGCGACAGCGTCAGCAGGTCTTCTCTACTCCGGGATACAACTGCCGTCCTACTCCGGGGCTGGCGCAGATATAGGTCTGGAGTCCTTTGATGTCCGGACCCTCTCGCCTGGGGGGTCAGAGGGGCCGGGATGATGGTGTCCAGACACCCAGCAGGGGGTGGGGCCAGCGCTCAGGGAGGCCGGAGGCCGATCGAAACCAGGCATCCGGGGACGGTTGGAGAGCCATCTCCTTGTCTCTGGTTGAGTGGCCACTCTACCACCCGGAGGGTTCTTGGTGCCTCAATGGCGGGCTTGCTGGGGCCGTGGCCGCGGCTGGTCCGGGACCACGTGTCTGTGACGTGATGGGCCCAAGATGGCGTCGGGCCTGGAATGAGGGTCCGGGGTGGGCACCGGACCGGTAATGCTGGGGCGGCCCGAGTGTGCCGTGTCAGTGGTTGTGGGCCACCGGGTGGCGGATCTGGTGGTTTGGAGGGCGTGCAGAGGTGTGCCCGAGGCCAACCCGGGCTGGATGGAGGGCCGATGTCGTCCGGGTCCGCCATGCGGGAGGGGTAGGACCACGCGACATTCACAAAATCCAACGTAAGTCGCTACAAAAAAACCCAGTAGTAAGTCCAGCATTAAAAATGGCAAACAAGTGTGCTGCAAAACCTACACAAAGAAAAAATGGCAGTAGGAACTTAAAATAAAACCCTATAGGAAATAAAGTTACTAAATTAAATTATTTAGAATAATTAAAACTATAAATACATTTAAATGAATCCTAAAAACAAATAAAAATAGTTTGAATTTATTTAATGATACAATATTCTAATTACCTATTTTGAATTTTAAAAACATGTAACAGTATATTTTTTATAAAATACAATTGAAATAATTTGCCTACATTTTATACATCACTTTTAATAATTATTCATGCACATTAAAAATATTTTTTCTTTGGGTGGGAATTTATTTTTTAATTTAAACTTTAAAAAAGAACCTTAAAATCAATTTCATATATCTTCATTGTTAAAGTTTTAATTAAAAATTAATTTTCGAGTGATGTAGCATTAGTGTTTTTGTTTGAAATTTAATGGAATTATATCAAATTAATTTACATTTCTATTTAACATAAAAATACATTTATTGTTAAATAAATATTCCTACTTTTTTTCTACACCTTATCATGCGAAGGCCTCTGCCACAACTGTGGTGTCTCCCTATGGTAAAGTATATGGATGTTTTTGAAAATGTATTCATCAGTGCAGAAAAGGACTCAGGATGTTGCGAACAAAACATCTCAGTCACAATTTCTTCTCTCAAACCATGTCAAAAACAGTCATCTGAGTTTTTTCAACCTAGGTAGTTTCACCTGCTAAGTGATGAAAACATGCAACATAAGTAAAGACATCCATTACATCCTGCCGAATATCGCACAGCATCAGTAGAATACTCCAAATCAGGACTTTCAAAGATCTGCTTAAGTGGTAATAGAAAAGCATCAGAATGTCTCTGGACCAAGGCAGCTCTAATACTGCTGGACCACCATATTTTACAAAATAGAATAAAGGCCATCTGAGAGTGATCTACTTTCTAGGACGATGCCCTTGACTTGCGGGGAACCCCAGGACTCCTCACTGAGTCCTACACTAATTAATGTCTACATGAAGCCACTGTCACAGATAGTCCAAGAGTTCGATATCTTCATGACAGCCTATGCTGATGACACCTAGTTGGTGATATCCCTAGATCCCAGAACCAACGGGGACTCCCAAAGCCTAGCTTCCTGTATGGAAAGAGTGATGGTTTGGATGACAAACAGCTGTTTAAAACTGAATGGGAATAAAACTGAACTAATGGTTTTCAGCAACAAGGCATTTCCCAGGCCATCAATAAGCTGGCCCAAATGCCTGGGTAACCCACCCACGCCAAAGGAATCAATCAAAAATCTGGGATTCTGGCTCGACAAGGACCTAACAATGGCAACCCAAGCCAAGAAACTGGCAGGCACCTGCTTTGGACTACTTAGAATGCTCTGCAAAATACTGGAGCATATGCCTTTGGATCTCAGAAAGACAGTGGTCCGCTCCATGGTCAGATCATGCCTGGACTATGGAAATACACTTTTCCTAGGGGCGCCCAAATTTGTGATCAACCGACTTCAGGTGGTCCAGAATGCCGCTGCAAGGCTACTGTGCAAGGCCCCTACCCAGGAGTCAGCTAGGAAGCATCTAAAAGCACTACACTGGCTTCCGGTGGAAGCCAGACTTAAATTCAAGGCACTTATCATGACCCACAGAGCTCTTCACAACAAGGACCCAAGTAAAATTAAAGACCTGCTGGCCCTTTACGTTCCAAGTAGAAGCCTAAGATCCTGATCCTGATCCTGATCCGAACGATTAATAAAAACTATATGAATCAGAAGAGCCAGATGGGGAGGTAGATCATTGTCCTTGGTTAGCCATGCGCTCTATAAATCTATAAAATCTAATCCAAATCAGGTTGTCTCCACTCAATATTCTGAATTTGTTACTAAAAGAGTTGCCCACGCCAATGCAAGGAAGGCAACAAATCAAGCAACTCACTTTTCTTGATTTTGACTAAAGTTTGCATAGTGAAAAACAAACTGCAGCATAAGAGAATCTAAAAAAATTATTTTTAGTTCCCTAGAACACCAGAAAAGTGCAGGGCACGTGAAAGCACTGCTGGGATATCCGTGGACTGCAGTATCAAGAGCTGCTTTTTCCAGGTGTAATTGTTGTAACTCTTGAACTATGTACCTACGTTGCGCGCACTGCATCACATTTGGTGATGCAGTGCACACAACGAAATTCGTTTTATTTATTTATATGTTTACTTACCTGTTAAAGTCCGTAATCCATACATTACTGCCCCTCCCCCTCCCCACATCACCGCCCTGCAGTTACACCTACTACCGGCCGTGGCTGGTGTGTGTCTGTAGTTATAGAAAGGGAAAGGTTTCCACAGTAATTTTTTTGTTTGTTTTCTCAATAACATTGGCGTCATTTCACAAATTTGCATGAAACTTTTTAAAAAACTCATTCACTTTGGCTCCTTTATAGAAATTTTTGCACTGATCAATTAAGCAGGACCTACAGAAAGGGGCTGGCCAAAGAGTGCAATTTCCCATTTCTATTTACATAGGAAACCTTGCTCTTTGATGTAGAAAAATGTGACTGAACAGAATTACCCCAAATTTGGCACAGAGTTAGAACTTTACTCAGAAAGCATGCTTTTAGAAAATTGGTTTAAATCCGTTCCTCCATTTGTGAGAAATTAGCATTTAAAGAATGGTTCATGTTGGGCAGATTAGCAGTGCATGACGGTGGCACGTGTTATAGTTAGTTCATTCAGTTTTTTAACATTAGTTTTTATCTCATTTCAAAGCCTAACTATAATGTCCCTTTAACTTTTGAATTTTGTTTTTTACTCAAACAAAAAAAAAGTATATGTTGCCTTGCACCATCTTTGATCTGGCAGAAGTCACTGTACTGCTTACTTTCTCGGCTAAATATGAATATATTTGTTTTTGTATTCTGAACCATACCTAACCTTATCTGTGTATTTTTTCAGTGAATGTCTGTGTTTTTTATGATACCCACAGTCACGTTTCAGGCTGCCAAACAACTGCCAGGTACAAGTCTCTGCTGCACATGGGCATTGTCCTTGCTCAGTGGAGTATGGCAACATGTCTTGTTCTTTGGCCAGGCCCTATACGCAACCTCTCCAGATGGCCAGCGGGCTTGCACCTTTTGCCCCTGGTTTTTGGCCAGCCACAGCGGTGTTGCCCAAAGTCCCAGCTCTACAATAAAGCCTTGCGCCCAACCTGTGTGGTAGGCAAATTGCTGCAGACAGCCTTTACTTGAGCACAGCAGAAACTGCCTGATGGCCAGGTCCTGTGCCTAACCAACATGGCCATCAACTCCTCGCAGTGCTTTTGTCATGCACAGAGGTGTTAGATTCAGAACAACGCTATACAACGCTATACCCAAGACCTGTAAACACAGATTTTTCAAAAACATTTTTATAAAAAAAGTTTATTTATTTGTTTTTGGGTGTTTCTGGATCTTGAGACTGGGTAGCTAGAAAGTCAATTTCTCTCTCTTTTTTGAGGGGGCAGGTGAGATTGCCTTGTGATATGCAACTTGCGGTATGGGGACCACTGTCCCGAATCATTTGGAATAGCCACTGCCATTGTGCATGGTGGGTGGCCAGCCATGACTCCTTTTGAGGATCTGTTGCTAGGAGATGACATGTATTAGTTCCTCTAATCAAAGGCTTCTTGATGTAAATGTCATGTGAAAGTTTGGATAAATGAATAATTCTGTTGATATAAAATGTCGTGTTTATGTTGATTGTAATAAATACGGCCTGAGAATAGTATGTTCTCTAACGCAGTGATGGTGTCTGTCTGTCTCTGTCTCCCTTAAAGGAATCTCGTTTTTGGGCGAGGCATGATTTGGGTAGGTCTCGGGCCGGTCCCCCACCTGTCGTTTAATTCCTGCCCTGTCAGTAACGCCCTAAAAAAAATAAAACACGATAACGCAAGTTTTACATTATCCTGAAAATATTCAATTGCATTCCTTTTCTGCCCTGAGTAAAGTATATAACTATTTAGGAAGGATGGCAGTAGCCACCTGCATCTTAGTTAAATAATTCATATTGACTTTTGATCATATTTGGACTCCAGCATTGAGTCTCTTTGCATCGACCCACAGTATCTTTTATCCAAAACGGTGCAGAACCTCTTCTTGTGTTATTTTTTCTGATAGGTGTCTAACGGTGATGGCTGTTTTTTTACCCACTTTTAAATACATCCTATCTAAATACTGATTAGCAAATGTCTTATCCTAATTTACACGTGTTCCTGAAATAATAAGATATTCAGAGCTATGTGTTAAAGCTGACTAACTTGTGCGGATGGATTCACTTCTTTAAGCGTCCTAAACACCTTTTCACTTTGCATGTTTCCCCAGATATAATCATGTTAAGGTCACATGTTCCTGATGAGTTCTATTTGTCTGATAATAAAAACCATGCCGAATTTTAATTTTTTTATTTGCAAATTCAGCTTATCCAGTGCCTTCCTTTATACTCCTGATCCATCTACACAGGAAGACGCCGAATTTCTGAAAGCATTGTATGGTAAGGACGGTCGAATAAAGTGTTCACATTGCAAAGACTAAAAAGTTGAAACTGCCCTAATAGCCTATGTTATACGACCATTCAGCCCTGTGGCCATACTGTCAAGTCACATTTTATTGATATAGGCCTTGATTTAGGCTAACAATATAATATCAAAACATAATTTAACTATGGTAAAAAAAAATCTAAAAATAACAAATATAACTACAGGCATGTTCATCTGGGGAGAAATTATAAAAATGAGAACTAACTTCTGGTTACAAATCTTCCACATCTTCAGAAGGGGAGCTAAAATCAACTTCTTTAAAAAAAAAAGTGGATCACATCTGAATAAAACATGGAACTCGACTTTCAGGAGGGAACAAAATCATTGATCCAATGGGTTACCTTTCCAAGAACCCAGAAATTCCTCTCCATGAAACTATTAGATCTTAGTTGAAATATTATTCTATGGCATTTTTAGTCCAAAGCCCAGACTAAATAAATTTGAATTTTTCAAACCACTGCTAGATTATTTAGTGCATCATATTTTTTAATGCAAACAAAAGAAATTGATGGACAGAATGCTGCACAATGCCAAACATTCACCCCAGTACAGAGATCTGGGCCTAAATCCATAGTTTTTAGCTCGAGCATTCAAGACCGCTTGTATATACTTAAGTATGTACTTATATGTGTATGTAATTTGTGGGCTCTGGAGATCAGCCCTAGACCCTGTCTGCTTCCGCTTAGGGACTTTTTTTCCTGTTCAACTGCCTCTATTTAACTGTCTTGACAGAAAACGACCAGTAGAGGTCAGTAAAATACCAGAATTGCTTTCTGCTTGTTCAACTGTCTCTATTTAACTGTCTTGATAGAAAACAACCAGTAGAGGTCAGCAAAATAACAGAATTGCTTTCTGCTGAGGAACTTTCATTTTTCTAGCATTCTTTAGATTCCAGTCCATAGAAATTGTCTTCCACAAGCACCCGTAGACAATAATATTTCAGTGATATGACCACCGAAGGCCCTGATTTTATATTAAAAACAGAGCTTTGGCCTATACCATTTCCCGCTGAAAGGCAATATTTCTCTCCATGTGTTCCTGTACCTGGCATGTTACGCAGTTTGGTGCTTACTTTCCCTCCATGTTAAAGAACAGTAGATGTTTTAGTACCCCTGGCTAATGTGCTGCATAGCTAAATACATGTAAGCATATAAGGTCCCAAAGGCGAGACTGATTGCATTGTAAATGCTTGTTTTGGTCCCCATTCCTTTACAGTTCAGACCCAGCCATATGAAAATCAGTCTTGACCCTGTTCCCCATGGGAACAGTCCAGCCCGAACTACCATGCCAAGTCCTCCCTGGACTGAAAACAAGCATCCTGGTACCGGTTTTGGTGCATCAACCTTCATCAGCCAGGCTAGCTTGACTCCAGTGGCATGGAGAGCCACATCTGGGCATACCCATCCCCCTCGAAGTGACACATCCTCATCAACCAGGCTAGCTTGGCTCCAGTGGCATGGAGAGCACGGGACCCACTTCTAGGCATACCCGTCCCACTCGGGGTGACAAATGCAAAAAGAAAAATTGATGGACAGAAAGCTGCACGATGTCAAACATTCACCCCAGTACAGAGATATGGCCCTAAATCCATAGGTTTTTTGCTCCCCATGCCTCTCCATTTCAGACCCAGCTATAAGCAAAGCAGTCTTGACCCTGTTCCCCATGGGAACAGTCTAGCCTGAGCTGCCAGGCCAAGTTTCCCTGGACTGGAAACAAGCATCATGGACCGGTTTCAGGGCAGCACCCCTCATCCAGTTGATGGACCTGAATGCAGAACAATGTCATATGTTCACCCCAGTACAGAGATCTGGGCCTAAATCCATTGTTTTTTTGCTCCCCATGCCATTCCAGTTCATGTTTTTTTTAAGGCATGATAATGCTCAGTGTTCATATTATAGCTTCGGTGTAGAATTGCTCTTTTCGCAGCTAGTCTTACCTTGCAGACAGAGCAATTATTTAAGTGGCCGATAGACAAATCAAGAGATGACAGTGCGTATTTACATTTTTTTAAAGAAAGAATTACTGAGGCTAGAGTTTAGTGTAAGTTCATTTGTTAAATGTCATTTGTAAGAAATTGGGCTATTGGTTGCAGGGGGGGATCGGAGGAGGGGTGGGAGAATCACCACTCAGGCAACATCCGCTATCCTTGTCAGGGTGCACCACAGAAGTCACAAAATTAACCTGTGCTTAACCTTCTGGTAGCTTAGCACAAATGTAGTCAGGCTTAACTTAGGAGCAAAGTGTAACGTATGTTTCAGAACACAACCAGGAATGATGAAAAATATGTTACCAGAAAATTCCAAACCAATTTAGCAAAATCAAATATATTTTTATAAATAAAATTACGCCAAAAACATTTAAATCCAATCAGAAGAACCAGAGTTATGAATGTTCCTATGTCACCTATCACATCCTTTTCAATAGTAGTTACGCCACCCCAGTATCTCCACAAGCTGGGGCAGGTCCATTGCATATGTAACAGGTCTGCGTCTTGTTCAGGACATCTAAGACAGTATGGCAGGATGGTAGGAAAAATGGTGTGTAACCTATGCCGAGTTAGGTACGCTCTCTGCGTCATCATATATTGGATACATTTAAAATGGGTATTCAGAGATACTTGTTTTAGGTATTCTAAAACCGATGCCCATTCTTTGTCTGTGAATGGCCTACCTATATCCCGTTCCCATTTGGCACCTGTTTCATTTAACAGTGATGGGCGCGGTTCACGCGTGTCTCGATATAGCCAGGGAGTTAGATGGCTACTAGTCCCCATAATATATATTAAATGGACTAACCCGTGTGTATTTGGTTCTGCCACATCAGGTGCCCAGTGTCTTTTAATATAACGGGTCAGACTGGCATGAGTCAAGACCAGTGCCTCAGAGAACCCCCGCTCATTCGGGAAATCCATGTGCGTGAGTAATAGATTGTCCACAAATAAGTCCCCAACTGTTGACCCTCCAGCCTGTATCCAGGGTTCTAATTTGTGAATAGTTATTGTACCCAGATTGGTGGGAATACCCAAAAGTGGAATATTGGGGGCATACGCAGGGAGACTATTTGTATAGGTTAATGCCAGTTTCTAGTCTGTAAGCGCAGTGTTAAGGAGTGTTCCTGCAGAGTGTGGAATAGGTCTACTCGGGGAGAGCAGTTTGTGTAGTGTACCCTGAGCCTGTTTATGCTCCGAGTAAGCTATTTCCTTCAAATTCCGACTTACTAGCCAATAAGAAAGCCACTGCAATTGTGACGATAGACAGTACGCATAAAAATCCGGAGCCCCCATCCCCCCAGCATTAGCTGTCAGTTGTAACTACGCTAAGCTCAATCTTCTACGACTCGTGACCCATATTAAGCCAATAAGGAGTGTATTCAACCTTGTAAAAACGGCTCTCGGGACTACTACAGGAAGTTTAGTAAATATTATGAAGACTTTCTTGATGTATATGTTTCTTGCAGGGATCGCTACTTTTTTTGTAATGTGAGATTGCGTATTCAAATTGTCTTCCGTGATTTTCTTGGGACATACTGGTTTGGAATTAAAATGTGTGGGTCCTATATTATACAGGAGATGTGAAGTCGTTGAATCTCCTTGCTTAAATGCAGAAAGAATATTAGATACAGTTTCTAAAATATGGTCTGTCTTTCAAGCAGATTTGTCCAATAACGCTAGAATTTGAACTCATAACTCTATGTAGGACCTGGAAGGCTGCAAGACAGTTGTACATAATTACCTGGGGAGAAGGAAGGTTGAAAGGCGCAATCTAGATGTAAGTCCAGACTGTCTGATAGGCTAGGTTCCAAACCTGCACAGTCCCTTTGTGTACTGTTAAAGAGATTCAATGTTGTTTTAGTAGGCTCATTCGCAGGTGGGTAATTACTTGCCTGATTTCCATACCTGGGAGGGTGAAGTCCAATTGTCCCTCATTGTTCAAATCTAAATTTCTCTTTCTCAGGTGATTGGTTGAATATTGGATGGGAAAAAAATTACTTCTGACTTAGTGACACCACTATGATATTCAATGTTTACTGTCCTTATTATCCATTCTCTTGGAACCTGTAGAGATGAGTTCTTGGATGTATTGGTCTGTGCAAAGAAGGAAGTAAGAGTTAAGGAACGAGATGAAGTGTTGATAAGCAGGTGTACGCCTGGATGATTTTACGTACTGTGATACAGAAAGTCTCCTGATGACAATGGTTCTTGTGGAAAGGTTTCAAATTCTCATTGTTATGTCGTTAGACGAATGATTCCCCAAGAGCTAAGTCATATTTAAGATGTAATCAAGAATTATTAGGATCCACAGAAGAAAAAAGGTTTGGTAACCTGTGAATGCCAATCCACTGCTGCACGTTCACCCACAGGGAACAAAGTGGGGAGGAATGATCACACCGTGGCCAGGTGCCTATGTGTAAAATGTGGAAAAATATATTGTGCAAGAACTTGGCAGATAAAAGCTTAGCCGACCAAAGTTAAAGTTCATCTCTAGTCACCTACACAAGAATTGCAAGCTGCAGTTCTGCCGCCTTCTCCACCTTCGTGCCATCATGCCAGTATCCATTTCTCATTGTATGACTATTGATGTGCCTTGCTGACCAGTAGCAACTTAGCTGATTGGAAATCCTGGTTGTTAATCCTGATGGTGAAATTGTAAGAGTAGGCTTAGGAAGGGTAAATACCTTGTCTTAATCTGAGCTGTAATGAGGTCCTTCAGTAGGACTGCATGGGCCTCAGCCATTGACTTATCTCCTCCTCTTCTCTCTCAACTGCATACGGCTATCTGCCCCAGGTCCCAACTCTTCACTCTCATGAGCAGGTGGCACCTTTCTTACATCAGAGTGCCAATGAAGGTTGGACGGAATAGCTACGAGTCTTCAGGATGATTTTGGGCAATATGGGGTGGCAGTTGAACCTCTAAGACACACCACCGTGGCATTTTCTGCTGATATGCCTATTTGGGCTTACCCTCAATGATCTGAGGCCGCTATAGTAGCAGTTGATGTTCATGAGGAACAAGGCATATCCATGGATATAGATGGACCAGTGCTACGTGTATTTGCAGAGGAACAAAGGTCCCTCATGCAAAGCATATAAACAACTGAATGTAATAGGAATACAATGAAACCCATGTTAACGCGGGATTTCTGGTCTATTGTTATAGATCTAGATCCCGACTCCGGTCGACTGAACCGTTGGTACCTGTCATAGAGTAAAAGGCAATCCACTACTAGGTCAATCAGTTAATGACTTACTCCACTCTAAAGAACCACTGAAGCTTAAAAAGTTTAAAAGTTTATTACAAAGCCAAACTTAACTGGAGATACAAACATCTCAATATAAGGTTCAAAAGATATACGGGTATCAATACAAACATGAATTTTCTAAATGCTCTTAGTCGGCAGAAGAATATTACCAAAACCAATTCAAAAATCATCAAAGTTGCAAGAATAGACACAAGCTGTAGCTTATGAGTCATTTACAGAAAGGAAAGAAAAACAGATTAGACTGTCCCTACACTGGACTAAGTGACATCCCTACTTAGCAAGATCTTAACCTAAAAGGGTGTCAGCAGTGGTGACTTCCAAAGAAGATCACACACTTCCCTTAGTCTTTGTTCCAAAAAACGATGTCTCGCAGTTCCCTATCTGCATACCCATCCGCTCTCTTAGGTTCCTCAAATCATCTGCCTTAACTCCACCCAGGGGTGCTGTCCCTAATACAAAAATCACACTTACAATAGGAACGCCCTTTGGAGACACCCCTTAGAGACGCCCCTCACGTGGTGTTGGTTCTGGTATGCTCCATGCTGGTACTCCTCTAGGCCCATCGTTAGCGTTGACCTTGCTTCCCAGGCTCCTCTCCGGCAAGACGGTACCCCCAGGAAATTCCTGAAGACTCCTCCAGGCCTGTGCCTGGCTCTCTTGAACAAAAGTCTATTCATCACTCTCTTGATTAAAACCTCCTCGCACCTGCAAACAGACACTTGTACTGTGGGCCCCAAATTCTGGCCTCCACCATATCTTTAAGTCGTAAACCATTCAAACAGGCTCCACAGTTTGTGCCTAACACAGCCTTTCTCTAACGAGCACATGCAGATCAAAAGAAATGACTTTTGTCTATTCAGGCCTATCTAGAATTACATGTACGGGCCTGTGCACTCTGTAAAACATTTAATTCTTCTAAACAGCATTCTAACTTATTACACACAATGATTATATGAAACGTCTATAAAACATATTTCAGTTCTAGGATCAATACTATTTTGAATTACAATAACATTGAAATCCACCATCGTATAAGAGTGTAACAGCATCCTGTACTCTATGTGAACTGCCATGTGGCCTACACATTTCTACGTTTAGCAGAATTACATTTCCCCTACAACAGCCACATAACATGAGATTTCAACATCATTCTAGCATCTCTACAAACATCTACATTAGATTTTCACACTTGATATAAGTATTCTATTTTAATTAAACACTCTTATGTATTTTCACTCTATAGATTCGACACTCTTATATAATGTTTACTAAACTAATACAACATGCTTGTAAATATGGTGCACTTCTATATTTTCTTGAATTGCGCTCTCTCAATCCCCCCTTTGATGACTTTTAGTAGTCATCATCATTACAACACCATCCCTGAGGTAAGGTCTGTGTCAAACTGAAGTCGTTGCAGTACCCCCTCGTTTCATCATCTCTAGAGCCTTCAGACTCCTATACTGATTATCCTGCATCGCAGTCAATCTCCTCTCTTGCCTTCTCATGGTTCTTTGCAACCTGTTTGATCTATACCATTGGTACAGCCGCACCAATCCCCACAAAGCGATTATACAAATCACTATTATGATGATAGGTTTCAGTATGTACCAAATAATATTCTTTCCTAGGCTGGCAAACCAACCTCCAACTTTACCCATTCCTTGACCTACCTTTTCCCACACTGTTACCTTTGTCAAATCCTCAATTTCATTGTGTATTTCAGTAATGTTTCGAATGTACTTTTCTAAAGATTTTGAATTGTCTGGAATGTAAGTGCAACATTCCTGGACCTTCAAAGCCTTACAGACTCCTCCCTCTTTGGCTAACAGAACATCTAGAGCAAGTCGGTTCTGAAGAACCATTGCCCTTATCGATTGCATTTCTCCCTCCACCAGCATTAGTGACCTAGCAGTACTAGCGGACAACCTATCTACAACTGTTGCCAATCTTCTAATCTTGACATCATTTAATGCTATCCCTAAAATAGGAAACATAGCACCAAATACGTCTCCAACTACCTCCTCAGCGCTTACATCCCTTCTTCCTCTAGCATGAGTTCCTCCCTCTATAATTTCCAAATCCTTAGCATGGTATATTTTGGAGAAGACAATTGCCAAATAACATGATCCATACCAATTATCTGGTAGTTTCACGTATGCATTTCTTCCACAGACAAAATATACATTTGGGATCACCTGCATTTCTTTCAAGAAGTCCTTTGAGTAGTACTCTAATTGGAAAGCATGTTCACAACTCACTTGTCCCACAAACACATTTTCATAATAGGTTTCCCCCCTATGTATACACAGTTTCCCCTTTTTCTCTCGATCCAAAGCTATTGGACCATTGCTACCCTTTCTTTGATGTGCCCTTTCTTCCTCGGTCCAATCTGTTTTCCATTGTCCTGAAGCTTTTAAAATCTTCTGTCTCCTGTATCGATCATCCACCTGCCCTACAAACTTTTTCTCAATTTCTGACACTTTACAAGCCAAATTTTTCTTCGGGCATGTGAAGTATCTAATGTTTTCCAGGGAAGGAAAAATTTCTGTAATCTGTCTTCACTTTTATAATAATCCCACTTATTTAAATGCTTGTAGTTCGGCACTTCAGGTAAAATAGCATCGAAATTCGAAAAATAGTATTCAAACCCATCACGTTCATAAAATATGCTCAGCAACAAACTACATGTGATTCCATAAGTCAATGGAAGATGATGATATCTGATACCTTCGTCTACAGAGGCTGGCAATTTCATGCACACATAGCAATTCTTAGCCTCCATGGCATCAATATACTCATAAAGCAATTTAGCATATGCATTTGATTTAAAGTTCCCCTGTGATTCATCTACATGTAACCTACGAGTCTCAGCTGCTAGTAAAGCTTTGTCTTTCTCTGTATTGTCTCCCTTTTTACCAACAATAGTAGGTTTCTGTGTCGATAAAATTTTTGCTTCCTTTGCAGCCTTTTCTTCATTTTCATGTCCCACTATGTATGATATAGTAACTACTAAAGCTATAAGAAAAATCACTCCCACTAAAAGTGTGCCTATTATACATTTGGCCCTGCGGTTCGGGTTGCCAACCTCCATGATCTTAAACAGTGTAGTTCCAGTTTTCTTTCACAGCACAATGTCTCTTTTCCTTTGTACAATGTCTCTTTTCGAACCACACCTGAAAGCTGATAATCTTCTCCGCAAGATCAGTCTTTGTATTCTATAGCAACAGACAACCCTAGCCCTTCTCCGTCCACTAAATGGAAGTCCCTAGTTTCTTCTTTCTTCCACTTGGCGCTAGGTTATCTCTCAATTTGTTTATTTGCAAAGTCTTTCACACAGTCTTTTAGCAATCTGAAATTATACGTGTTCCAGCGACTCTAATCACAGCTTCTAATATTTCCAAACGAAGAAGGACCTCCCCAAGTATTGACCTCCTTGGACAATAAGTCGGGAAATCTATTCTGTTTAAAACCAAGTCTCTTATTCCACTCAGATAAGGAGGATAGGGGATATTGAGTGTCAGCAACCCTTCGACCTCCACTCCCGGTATCAACAACACTATTGCCACTGTTATGATGGGGTCAGTGCTGATCAGGGTCACTTCCCTCACCCTCCCAGTTCCCTGTACACTGGACATCTGCAGCGAGGTAGGTCCACTCAGGAGTAGCGTATCTTCTGCAAGGCACTCGCACCCTCCTCGATCTTCTCGGACCTTCCTGTTCCTGTCCTTGTGTACTTTCGTCCAAATCCGAGTCTTCAGATACAGGGGCAAGAGTTTTCTCTGGAGCTGTCTTCAAGCTTGGCCTCTTCTTTCTTTCAGGCCAACTATCTTCTCCACGCCTTGTTCTCCTGTATCTTGTTCTCCCATTCAGTTCTTGATCACTCTGGGCTTGATCTGGGTCTGAGCCGTATTCACAGCAACTTTCTCCTTCTGTGGCAACTTCAGTTTCACTGCCGTCCCGTCCTACTTCTTCTTGTTCTGTAGCGCTCCCAACTTCTTCCGACACCCCCACAGCTTGACTGATCCCCTCTAGTGGTTCACCATCCACAGCTGGATTTTCATCTGTGAGAGGAGCTGTTTCTTCCAGGGGTGCTGGAACTCTTTGAGTATGGGAAGCGTGAATCCAGTTTGGCAGCCCTCCACACTTCACAGCGGTATTCGTCGTCAAGATAACCTGATAGGGCCCCTTCCAACGCACGTCTAAGCAGTTCTTCCGGACGTGCTTCTTCAGCAGGATCCAGTCACCTGGGCACAAATCGTGACATAGATCTCTTGAAGATGGAACTTCAGCAGCCTGCACCTGAAGAGACACAGAATGAATGGCGTCAGACAGACCCTTGCAGTAATCCAGGATCAGGTCATCTGTAATATTCAACAAAGCTGTAGTGGGTACAGACAGAAGTTTAATTGCCCTCCCCATTAAAACTTCGTGTGGAGAGAGACCTGTCCTCCTGTCTGGTGTGCTGCGCATACTCATGAGTACCAAGGGCAGAGCATCAGGCCAACTTAAGGAAGTCGATGAACATACTTTGGCTATTCGGGACTTCAAAGTGCCATTGATCTGCTCCACGATACCTGAAGCCTCTGGTCGATAGCTACAGTGCAACTTCTGATCAATATTCAATGCAGAGCAAAGCATTTTCACAACTTCACTGTTGAAATGAGTTCCTCGATCTGATTCCAGGGAGGTCGGCACCCCGAAGCGCGGGATCAACTCTCTAAGCAACAACTTTGCTACTGTGAGTGTGTCGCACCTGCGTGTAGGGTATGCTTCGACCCATCTGGAAAATATGCATACAACCACCAGAACATACCTGAGGCTGTTGCTTTTTGGCATCTCAATGAAATCTAACTGCATTCTGTTGAAAGGCCCCCCAGACCTCCCAATGTGACTCATTGTAACTGGTGTTCTTTTCCCTACGTTCAGTTGTTGACAAGTAACGCATCTCCTACAGACTGCTTCTGCTGCAATCCTAAACTTAGGGCAATACCAAGTCTGCCTAAATACCCTCAGCATGGCATCTCTCCCTAAATGTACTGGACCATGTATCTGTCGTGCCATGGGATTCGCAAATTCCTCAGGTAATACTGCCCTACCATCTGCTGAAACCCAGAAGTCCATTTCACTTCTCACACAACCTGCTGTTTCCCATGCCTTTTTCTCAGAATCAGGTGCATTCTCTTGCATCTCTTTTAAATCCTCCCAAGTATCAACTGTTTCTAGCATCATATTTAACTCTGTCTTTTCCTGAGCCCCACCTACTTCCACCTCCGTGAAAGAATATCCGTGCTCCGCACAATAGCGGGCAACTTCATCTGCATATCTATTACCTTGTGACACAAAATCTGTATTTTTGGTGTGGGCTACGCATTTGACGATTGCAATTGCAGCTGGACCTTGTAATGCTTCTAACAACAGTCGCACAAATTCTCTATTTCGAGTAGGCGAACCAGAGGAGGTCATGTAACCTCTCTGAGACCACAACTGCCCAAAATCATGAACTACACCGAAACCATATTGGCTATCGGTATAAATGGTGACTCTAATTTTGTTTCCTGCTATACAGGCACGTGTCAATGCAATGATTTCTGCTACCTGAGCGGAGTGTACTCCTTCCAGGCAAGCGGCTTCCACAACTCCAGTAATGGTGCAAACAGCATACGCTGCTCTCAACCGACCAGTATCGTCTCTTAAACATGAGCCATCAACAAAGAAAATTTCATCAGGGTCGATCAACGGCTCATCCACGATATCTGGTCTTGGCTTCGTGCATAGTTCAGTCACATCAAGGCAGTCGTGATCTTCACATTCCTCGCCTTCAATACCATTAGGAAGTGGCATCAATGTAGCAGGATTCAAAACAGAGCACCTCTTAAGGGTCACGTTCTCCGCAGCAAGTATAACTTGCTCTTGGCGCGTGAGCCTACTACTGGTCAAGTGCTGTGTCTTGGTCCTGGTCATTAACAGTTCTACAGAATGAGGTACATACACCACTAACTGGTGTCCCATGACAATATTTTCACACTGTTCAATGCTGACACCCGTTGCAGCAACGGATTTGAGACATCCGGGCAACGCTGCGGCTACTGGATCTAAGGTAGCCGAAAACTATGCAACTGGTCTACGGGCATTTCCATGTATCTGTACCAAAACTGACAAAGCACAGCCTTCTCTCTCACAGCAGAAAAGTGCAAATGGTTTTTCATAGTCAGGCATCCCCAAAGCCGGAGCACGACACAAGTCCTCTCTCAGCTGTAGGAACGCCATCAAACAATCCTTGTCCCATGGTACCGGATCACTCACCTCCTTGTGCGTCAGTTTTTGTAAAGGTTTTGCTTTCAGTGAAAAGTTAGCTATCCGCTGTCGGCAATAACCAACCATTCCTAGGAACATCCTGACTTCTCTCTGTGTCGTAGGCGCATTCATCTTCATTTTCGCCTCTATCCTATCTGGTGACACTTTGCGCTTTCCTTTTTCTATCCTGTGACCCAAGTACTGTACTCCCGCCAGACAGTACTGCAATTTGTTCGGAGATACCTTATGCCCATTTTCAGCTAAATGGTTCAGCAATGCAATGGTATCTGTCTTGCAAGCCTCTTCCGTTTCTGACGCAACAAGTAGGTCGTCTATGTACTGGACCAGAACCGAGTTCTGCGGCAGTACCAGACTTTCAAGGTTTTTCTTCAACAGCTGGTTGAAAATTGATGGGCTTTCTGTATACCCTTGTGGGATACGACACCATGTTAAAACGCGATTTTCCAGCTTAAAAGCAAAAAGGTACTGGCTCTCCTCATCCAATGGGATTGAGAAGAAAGCCTGACAAAGGTCTATCACTGTGAACCACTCAGCTTGGAATGGTATCTGAAACAATATCACTGATGGATTCGGTACCACTGGACAACATGAAACAACTATGTTGTTAATCTTTCGAAGATCTTGCACTATTCTAAATTTCCCACTAGGTTTCTGCAAACCCATAATCGGGGAGTTGCATGGACTTCCCACGATTTCCTTCAGTATTCCCTGTTGAATCGTAGAGTCGATTACGGGTTTTATTCCTGCAATCATCTCCGGGGTCAGTTTATACTGGGGCGTTCTTGGATATTTAGCATTTGGTTTAACCATAATCTTCACTGGTTCTACTCCTTTGATCAGTCCTATCTCTTCTCCAGTGAAGTCCCATACCTCTGATGACACTGCCTCTCGTAAATTCCCTGGGAGCTCCTCCACTGTCAGGGTAGGATACAGTTCTATGCATGTTCTCGAATTTACAACCTTGAAGGTAGCGTCATCATCTGCAGTCTGTACCTCTACTCCCTGAGGTGTGCAGTATATTGTGCAGTTCAGTTTGCACAATAAGTCCCTTCCTAACAGACACACAGGACTAGAATCACATACTACAAACTGATGTTCATCCGTGTAGTTTCCTATTTTCACTGATACTGGTTCTGTCAAAGGGCTATTCATCCTCTTATTTGCAACTCCTACCACCTGAATCGTTTCCCCTGACATTGGTAGATCTGGAACCACTGCCGATCTCAAAGTTGATCGAGTAGCTCCAGTATCCACCAAGAATGTTGTAGGACACCCTGCCACTTCAGCCTCAACAAACGGTCCTCTTTGATCCACTTCTAGAACTGCCCCGAGGGTACAGTCCTCCTCTCTACTCACACGTCGTCCCGTCAATGGATCAACGTAGTAACACTCTTCTTTACCTGTGAACAAAGGCATTTGTCTATAGACCTTCCCTCCTGTCGTAATCTTTGGTGGCTGCGGGAACTGAGCTCGTGGAGCCGAAATCCCCCCTTTGGCCACCTTACCCTTTGTCACTGTCACCCTTTGGACTGGAACTTCCTGAACCTCTTCCTCTAGAACTTCCAGTTCTCCGTTTTCAGGGTTATAGGGACACTCGCGTCTCCAATGTCCCACCTGGTGACACTGGTGGCACTTTGTCGTTTTTTTCAATGTAGCAAGGTCTATTTTAGGTCTCGGATTTTCCTCGTTGTCCTTATTCTGATTGTTTGATTTCCGTCCCATTGTCCCTGTTCCCTGTTGCTGCTGTCCTCCCTTTCCAGCTGACTGCATCTGCACCATCATCAATTTTTCCTTTAATTTCTTTGCTTTGGACTCTATCTCATCACTGCAGTATCTTGCATATCTCAAAATCTCTTCCAATGGTTTGTTTTGCCAACAAATCAAATGCTGCTGAATCATCAGACAAATATCAGGTCTCAACCCCAAAACAAACTTTGATACAAACTGTCCTATATCCTTGGGGTCCATTACATCTAGTCCACTGTATTGTTTGAATGCTTTCAGCAATCGCTCATAATACTCATGGACTGTCTCCTTTGGTTCCTGTCTTGTCCGGTCTATTTTTACCCAATCTATGTCTTGTGGTGGCACCTTCTCCTTCAGCCAGGTCATTACCCTATCGTATTTTAACATTACTGTTTCTGACGGTCCATTAGTACGAGTATCCCTTGCTGGTTCTGTAGTTGGCCACTCGACACTAACCTTGCATGCTATCCACAAGTCTCCTGGGACCACAATGTCAAACAAGGTGTTCAAATCAATCCACAATACTTTTGAGATTTTCACAAACCTCTCTACTTGCTTGTACCACTCTACAGGGTTCTCCCTTAACTTCGGAAACGAGTTGGTAAAGGCAGCCAAATCTCCCCTACTCCAGGGTACGTGTACATAATTCCCATTCGCTATTTCTCGCAACGGGAATGCCTCCATCTGCATTAGTCTTCCTTCCGGAGACATCACATTTGCACTCCGCCTAACAGTTCCCTTTTTGGACCATCTCTCTTCCCATTTGTCCAGATCTCTCCATGCTCTTATTCCTGTTATCAGTTCCCTTATGTGTGTTTTTAATCCTGTTGTCCTCCTCTCATCTAGGTCCTGATCCGAATAATGCAACCTGTGGTTACCCTGTAATGCCTTGGTTCTGGACAAATCTACCATATACTTGTCTGCCAGTTCAGACAGTTTCTCATGAGTTGCTCTGGCTTTTCAAGTGATGTCCTTTGCTATAAACAGCAGCTCATCTTGTTCGTACATGTCAATCCTTTCTATCGGCACTGTACCATCTATTATCTCGTCCAGGTCAGATTTTAAACTGGACACGTCAAGTCTTTTGGCTTTTATTACAGCTTTCAATATGCCATCTTTAGAGAGTCTATTTACATCTCTCCCATCACAGCTCTGAGTCCTACGTCTAGGCTCAGGCGAGTTATGGGGAGTCCTCCCTTGCTCCCATCTCTCCAGGTCCCATGCAGTTCCATCCTCTCTGGGTGTATGGTGAAACACTCCTCTATTTCCCATAATCACATATTTCTCATTCTGCATGGTTTCTCTAGGTGTATGGTAAGACATTCCGCTATTCCCCATTTCTTCACCATTTGCCGGTGGTCTCTGATCAGTCGGCACATGGCAAGATCCTTCACTGTTCCCTATGCTCCCACGACTCCAGTGCTGTACATTATCATTAGGTGCATGGTGAGTGCACCTAAACCTTTCCCTGTATTCTTGGGTCCTTTGGTCTCCCTCTCCTTGAATGAAACGAGATGTCTCTCCACACTCCGTACTTCTGCATCTTTGCTCCTGCCCATTTCCTCTGTCTGTATGACGTGTAACTCCTCTACTCTCCTGACTTTTACCTTCCCACTCCTGACTGCTTTCGCTAGCCCCACAGTGAGATAATATCCCATTGCCTCGACTTCCCCATTCTGCTTCTGCTCTTGACCTGTTGCTCGGTGCTTCTGTGGACCCATCCCATTCCCTCAAGTCAGCCCTCAACTCCTTGTAGGATTTCGGCCGTGGTCCCCTCAGGTCCATCGGTCCTCTCTGACCCCCCTGTTCTGTTACGGGATCCACTGCTGCCAATGGGGTGTTCCACGTTATCGGTCCCGGCAATTGCCTCCAGGCATTTGTCGTGTTATTCCTTCTCTCCATTTCAACTCTCTCTCTTTCTAGCCGTACCTGTTCTTTCTCTCTCCCTTTCTCTGGGTGGTAAACCGACACTACAGGACCTATGGTAACGGGTACTTGAAGAGCATCCGGTAATCCATAAGACTCAACCCTTTCTGTTGCTGGCGTCTTCTGCACCACAAACCTTCCGACTACTCTCTGTACAGGACTATGTTGAGGTGTCTCCTCACCTTTGGTAGGTACCCAATCCGCTATAGGGAGTGGCCTGTTCTCTTCTATGTCAACCCTACCTTTCCTTGAGAGCTCCGTACCCTCTACCTCCCTATTGTCCGGAGGTGGTTTATCTATCCTATTTATTAGACCGTCCTCCGACTCGCTCTCATCATCCTCTTCTATGGGTTTCTTTCCACCTGTAACTTCTCTCAAGGGGTACAACTTATCCACCTCAATCACCTGTACCCTCCACTTCTTGGCTTCCGCATCCCATTTGGCGTCTTGCACTGCCCTCACTGATCGCCGTACCCTTTCTTGGCGTCTGTGCTGAATCCTGTCGTGCGCCGCCCTAATCCATGCATTAAGGGCCTCAAACTGTGTTGGTCTAGGCAAAGGTCTCAATGAGGACATAACTGCTTTCAACTGATGTAACACTTCTAATCTAAACGTTCCGTATTTTGGAAAAGTCAGTTCCTCATTCCCCTCTGTAATCTTACTCCAAGTCCCAAGCCACAGTATAGTATGCAACCCAACATTCGTTGCCATATAGTGAGCTGGTGTACCCTCCGGCGGTGCCTCTTCCCCGGAATAAGATTCTCTTCTTTTTCTCTTAAAAATCCCTCTCAAACATTTAAAACACTTCATGTTCAAAATCTACGAATTTCTACTTTCTCCGCGTTCGTTTACTTCCTGATGACAATCCACCAATCTCAGCGCGGTTCTCGCTAACTGGCCTATCACTGCGCGGCTCTTTGCTGACGTCACACCAACCGCCCTATCACAGCGCGGCTTCACACCAACCGGCCTATCTCAGCGCGGCTCTCGCTGACGTCACTCGTCCCCCTTTCGCAGCAGTTCCCCTCCTTTCTCCGCTCGTCTCCCGGTCATGCATGCGTCCCATTCATACTCTGAAAAATGATTACTTCCGACCAAGCGATCACTTTCCTTGACTGTACGTCCACAGTCTAACTGTAATTGTCACCTTAACTGACGAAATGTCTTTCCGTGTACGTCCAGACAATCGCCTTCTCTGATATGTTACTTGCACCCGGTAACTTTCGACCTGCGTCCGTTACCCACACACTCACTCTTGCATTCCCCCTATCTCGGTCCTGCGGGCGATCAATGGTACCTCATGACCCTCTTTTCTCTGGTCGACAACTACTCTGGATGTTCGATACACCCGAACCACTTAAGCTCTTCCCCGAACTTAAGATTTTCACCAGTTCACCGGTTCCCCTGTTTCCCAGGTTACCAGTTTACCAGTCTGCCAGGTTGCGCGCGCTCACAACCCTCTCACATTCACTCTACAGGCATTCAACTCCGCATGACATTACAATACAAATACAACACAAATCACCGCAATCTGTCCACGCATGACCCTTGTTATACTCACTCTCGTCCAATTCTGCTGCTTTCCTCTCGTGCCGTCAGCACCCTCTTCGGCGGGCCACCTCTCGATCTCTAGGGACCTTGGGGTAAACTTAACCTAGTCTAGATCACCTTCCTCAAGAAGGTAACCATCCTCACTCTGCTACCAACTGTTAACGCGGGATTTCTGGTCTATTGTTATAGATCTAGATCCCGACTCCGGTCGACTGAACCGTTGGTACCTGTCATAGAGTAAAAGGCAATCCACTACTAGGTCAATCAGTTAATGACTTACTCCACTCTATAGAACCACTGAAGCTTAAAAAGTTTAAAAGTTTATTACAAAGCCAAACTTAACTGGAGATACAAACATCTCAATATAAGGTTCAAAAGATATACGGGTATCAATACAAACATGAATTTTCTAAATGCTCTTAGTCGGCAGAAGAATATTACCAAAACCAATTCAAAAATCATCAAAGTTGCAAGAATAGACACAAGCTGTAGCTTATGAGTCATTTACAGAAAGGAAAGAAAAACAGATTAGACTGTCCCTACACTGGACTAAGTGACATCCCTACTTAGCAAGATCTTAACCTAAAAGGGTGTCAGCAGTGGTGACTTCCAAAGAAGATCACACACTTCCCTTAGTCTTTGTTCCAAAAAACGATGTCTCGCAGTTTCCTATCTGCCTACCCATCCGCTCTCTTAGGTTCCTCAGATCATCTGCCTTAACTCCACCCAGGGGTGCTGTCCCTAATACAAAAATCACACTTACAATAGGAACGCCCTTTGGAGACACCCCTTAGAGACGCCCCTCACGTGGTGTTGGTTCTGGTATGCTCCATGCTGGTACTCCTCTAGGCCCATCGTTAGCGTTGACCTTGCTTCCCAGGCTCCTCTCCGGCAAGACGGTACCCCCAGGAAATTCCTGAAGACTCCTCCAGGCCTGTGCCTGGCTCTCTTGAACAAAAGTCTATTCATCACTCTCTTGATTAAAACCTCCTCGCACCTGCAAACAGACACTTGTACTGTGGGCCCCAAATTCTGGCCTCCACCATATCTTTAAGTCGTAAACCATTCAAACAGGCTCCACAGTTTGTGCCTAACACAGCCTTTCTCTAACGAGCACATGCAGATCAAAAGAAATGACTTTTGTCTATTCAGGCCTATCTAGAATTACATGTACGGGCCTGTGCACTCTGTAAAACATTTAATTCTTCTAAACAGCATTCTAACTTATTACACACAATGATTATATGAAACGTCTATAAAACATATTTCAGTTCTAGGATCAATACTATTTTGAATTACAATAACATTGAAATCCACCATCGTATAAGAGTGTAACAGCATCCTGTACTCTATGTGAACTGCCATGTGGCCTACACATTTCTACGTTTAGCAGAATTACATTTCCCCTACAACAGCCACATAACATGAGATTTCAACATCATTCTAACATCTCTACAAACATCTACATCAGCTTTTCACACTTGATATAAGTATTCTATTTTAATTAAACACTCTTATGTATTTTCACTCTATAGATTCGACACTCTTATATAATGTTTACTAAACTAATACAACATGCTTGTAAATATGGTGCACTTCTATATTTTCTTGAATTGCGCTCTCTCAATCCCCCCTTTGATGACTTTTAGTAGTCATCATCATTACAACACCATCCCTGAGGTAAGGTCTGAGTCAAACTGAAGTCGTTGCAGTACCCCCTCGTTTCATCATCTCTAGAGCCTTCAGACTCCTATACTGATTATCCTGCATCGCAGTCAATCTCCTCTCTTGCCTTCTCATGGTTCTTTGCAACCTGTTTGATCTATACCATTGGTACAGCCGCACCAATCCCCACAAAGCGATTATACAAATCACTATTATGATGATAGGTTTCAGTATGTACCAAATAATATTCTTTCCTAGGCTGGCAAACCAACCTCCAACTTTACCCATTCCTTGACCTACCTTTTCCCACACTGTTACCTTTGTCAAATCCTCAATTTCATTGTGTATTTCAGTAATGTTTCGAATGTACTTTTCTAAAGGTTTTGAATTGTCTGGACTGTAAGTGCAACATCCCTGGACCTTCAAAGCCTTACAGACTCCTCCCTCTTTGGCTAACAGAACATCTAGAGCAAGTCGGTTCTGAAGAACCATTGCCCTTATCGATTGCATTTCTCCCTCCACCAGCATTAGTGACCTAGCAGTACTAGCGGACAACCTATCTACAACTGTTGCCAATCTTCTAATCTTGACATCATTTAATGCTATCCCTGAAATAGGAAACATAGCACCAAATACGTCTCCAACTACCTCCTCAGCGCTTACATCCCTTCTTCCTCTAGCTTGAGTTCCTCCCTCTATAATTTCCAAATCCTTAGCATGGTATATTTTGGGGAAGACAATTGCCAAATAACATGATCCATACCAATTATCTGGTAGTTTCACGTATGCATTTCTTCCACAGACAAAATATACATTTGGGATCACCTGCATTTCTTTCAAGAAGTCCTTTGAGTAGTACTCTAATTGGAAAGCATGTTCACAACTCACTTGTCCCACAAACACATTTTCATAATAGGTTTCCCCCCTATGTATACACAGTTTCCCCTTTTTCTCTCGATCCAAAGCTATTGGACCATTGCTACCCTTTCTTTGATGTGCCCTTTCTTCCTCGGTCCAATCTGTTTTCCATTGTCCTGAAGCTTTTAAAATCTTCTGTCTCCTGTATCGATCATCCACCTGCCCTACAAACTTTTTCTCAATTTCTGACACTTTACAAGTCAAATTTTTCTTCGGGCATGTGAAGTATCTAATGTTTTCCAGGGAAGGAAACATTTCTGTAATCTGTCTTCACTTTTATAATAATCCCACTTATTTAAATGCTTGTAGTTCGGCACTTCAGGTAAAATAGCATCGAAATTCGAAAAATAGTATTCAAACCCATCACGTTCATAAAATATGCTCAGCAACAAACTACATGTGATTCCATAAGTCAATGGAAGATGATGATATCTGATACCTTCGTCTACAGAGGCTGGCAATTTCATGCACACATAGCAATTCTTAGCCTCCATGGCATCAATATACTCATAAAGCAATTTAGCATATGCATTTGATTTAAAGTTCCCCTGTGATTCATCTACATGTAACCTACGAGTCTCAGCTGCTAGTAAAGCTTTGTCTTTCTCTGTATTGTCCCCCTTTTTACCAACAATAGTAGGTTTCTGTGTCGATAACATTTTTGCTTCCTTTGCAGCCTTTTCTTCATTTTCATGTCCCACTATGTATGATATAGTAACTACTAAAGCTATAAGAAAAATCACTCCCACTAAAAGTGTGCCTATTATACATTTGGCCCTGCGGTTCGGGTTGCCAACCTCCATGATCTTAAACAGTGTAGTTCCAGTTTTCTTTCACAGCACAATGTCTCTTTTCCTTTGTACAATGTCTCTTTTCGAACCACACCTGAAAGCTGATAATCTTCTCCGCAAGATCAGTCTTTGTATTCTATAGCAACAGACAACCCTAGCCCTTCTCCGTCCACTAAATGGAAGTCCCTAGTTTCTTCTTTCTTCCACTTGGCGCTAGGTTATCTCTCAATTTGTTTATTTGCAAAGTCTTTCACACAGTCTTTTAGCAATCTGAAATTATACGTGTTCCAGCGACTCTAATCACAGCTTCTAATATTTCCAAACGAAGAAGGACCTCCCCAAGTATTGACCTCCTTGGACAATAAGTCGGGAAATCTATTCTGTTTAAAACCAAGTCTCTTATTCCACTCAGATAAGGAGGATAGGGGATATTGAGTGTCAGCAACCCTTCGACCTCCACTCCCGGTATCAACAACACTATTGCCACTGTTATGATGGGGTCAGTGCTGATCAGGGTCACTTCCCTCACCCTCCCAGTTCCCTGTACACTGGACATCTGCAGCGAGGTAGGTCCACTCAGAAGTAGCGTATCTTCTGCAAGGCACTCGCACCCTCCTCGATCTTCTCGGACCTTCCTGTTCCTGTCCTTGTGTACTTTCGTCCAAATCCGAGTCTTCAGATACAGGGGCAAGAGTTTTCTCTGGAGCTGTCTTCAAGCTTGGCCTCTTCTTTCTTTCAGGCCAACTATCTTCTCCACGCCTTGTTCTCCTGTATCTTGTTCTCCCATTCAGTTCTTGATCACTCTGGGCTTGATCTGGGTCTGAGCCGTATTCACAGCAACTTTCTCCTTCTGTGGCAACTTCAGTTTCACTGCCGTCCCGTCCTACTTCTTCTTGTTCTGTAGCGCTCCCAACTTCTTCCGACACCCCCACAGCTTGACTGATCCCCTCTAGTGGTTCACCATCCACAGCTGGATTTTCATCTGTGAGAGGAGCTGTTTCTTCCAGGGGTGCTGGAACTCTTTGAGTATGGGAAGCGTGAATCCAGTTTGGCAGCCCTCCACACTTCACAGCGGTATTCGTCGTCAAGATAACCTGATAGGGCCCCTTCCAACGCACGTCTAAGCAGTTCTTCCGGACGTGCTTCTTCAGCAGGATCCAGTCACCTGGGCACAAATCGTGACATAGATCTCTTGAAGATGGAACTTCAGCAGCCTGCACCTGAAGAGACACAGAATGAATGGCGTCAGACAGACCCTTGCAGTAATCCAGGATCAGGTCATCTGTAATATTCAACAAAGCTGTAGTGGGTACAGACGGAAGTTTAATTGCCCTCCCCATTAAAACTTCGTGTGGAGAGAGACCTGTCCTCCTGTCTGGTGTGCTGCGCATACTCATGAGTACCAAGGGCAGAGCATCAGGCCAACTTAAGGAAGTCGATGAACATACTTTGGCTATTCGGGACTTCAAAGTGCCATTGATCTGCTCCACGATACCTGAAGCCTCTGGTCGATAGCTACAGTGCAACTTCTGATCAATATTCAATGCAGAGCAAAGCATTTTCACAACTTCACTGTTGAAATGAGTTCCTCGATCTGATTCCAGGGAGGTCGGCACCCCGAAGCGCGGGATCAACTCTCTAAGCAACAACTTTGCTACTGTGAGTGTGTCGCACCTGCGTGTAGGGTATGCTTCGACCCATCTGGAAAATATGCATACAACCACCAGAACATACCTGAGGCTGTTGCTTTTTGGCATCTCAATGAAATCTAACTGCATTCTGTTGAAAGGCCCCCCAGACCTCCCAATGTGACTCATTGTAACTGGTGTTCTTTTCCCTACGTTCAGTTGTTGACAAGTAACGCATCTCCTACAGACTGCTTCTGCTGCAATCCTAAACTTAGGGCAATACCAAGTCTGCCTAAATACCCTCAGCATGGCATCTCTCCCTAAATGTACTGGACCATGTATCTGTCGTGCCATGGGATTCGCAAATTCCTCAGGTAATACTGCCCTACCATCTGCTGAAACCCAGAAGTCCATTTCACTTCTCACACAACCTGCTGTTTCCCATGCCTTTTTCTCAGAATCAGGTGCATTCTCTTGCATCTCTTTTAAATCCTCCCAAGTATCAACTGTTTCTAGCATCATATTTAACTCTGTCTTTTCCTGAGCCCCACCTACTTCCACCTCCGTGAAAGAATATCCGTGCTCCGCACAATAGCGGGCAACTTCATCTGCATATCTATTACCTTGTGACACAAAATCTGTATTTTTGGTGTGGGCTACGCATTTGACGATTGCAATTGCAGCTGGACCTTGTAATGCTTCTAACAACAGTCGCACAAATTCTCCATTTCGAGTAGGCGAACCAGAGGAGGTCATGTAACCTCTCTGAGACCACAACTGCCCAAAATCATGAACTACACCGAAACCATATTGGCTATCGGTATAAATGGTGACTCTAATTTTGTTTCCTGCTATACAGGCACGTGTCAATGCAATGATTTCTGCTACCTGAGCGGAGTGTACTCCTTCCAGGCAAGCGGCTTCCACAACTCCAGTAATGGTGCAAACAGCATACGCTGCTCTCAACCGACCAGTATCGTCTCTTAAACATGAGCCATCAACAAAGAAAATTTCATCAGGGTCGATCAACGGCTCATCCACGATATCTGGTCTTGGCTTCGTGCATAGTTCAGTCACATCAAGGCAGTCGTGATCTTCACATTCCTCGCCTTCAATACCATTAGGAAGTGGCATCAATGTAGCAGGATTCAAAACAGAGCACCTCTTAAGGGTCACGTTCTCCGCAGCAAGTATAACTTGCTCTTGGCGCGTGAGCCTACTACTGGTCAAGTGCTGTGTCTTGGTCCTGGTCATTAACAGTTCTACAGAATGAGGTACATACACCACTAACTGGTGTCCCATGACAATATTTTCACACTGTTCAATGCTGACACCCGTTGCAGCAACGGATTTGAGACATCCGGGCAACGCTGCGGCTACTGGATCTAAGGTAGCCGAAAACTATGCAACTGGTCTACGGGCATTTCCATGTATCTGTACCAAAACTGACAAAGCACAGCCTTCTCTCTCACAGCAGAAAAGTGCAAATGGTTTTTCATAGTCAGGCATCCCCAAAGCCGGAGCACGACACAAGTCCTCTCTCAGCTGTAGGAACGCCATCAAACAATCCTTGTCCCATGGTACCGGATCACTCACCTCCTTGTGCGTCAGTTTTTGTAAAGGTTTTGCTTTCAGTGAAAAGTTAGCTATCCGCTGTCGGCAATAACCAACCATTCCTAGGAACATCCTGACTTCTCTCTGTGTCGTAGGCGCATTCATCTTCATTATCGCCTCTATCCTATCTGGTGACACTTTGCGCTTTCCTTTTTCTATCCTGTGACCCAAGTACTGTACTCCCGCCAGACAGTACTGCAATTTGTTCGGAGATACCTTATGCCCATTTTCAGCTAAATGGTTCAGCAATGCAATGGTATCTGTCTTGCAAGCCTCTTCCGTTTCTGACGCAACAAGTAGGTCGTCTATGTACTGGACCAGAACCGAGTTCTGCGGCAGTACCAGACTTTCAAGGTTTTTCTTCAACAGCTGGTTGAAAATTGATGGGCTTTCTGTATACCCTTGTGGGATACGACACCATGTTAAAACGCGATTTTCCAGCTTAAAAGCAAAAAGGTACTGGCTCTCCTCATCCAATGGGATTGAGAAGAAAGCCTGACAAAGGTCTATCACTCTGAACCACTCAGCTTGGAATGGTATCTGAAACAATATCACTGATGGATTCGGTACCACTGGACAACATGAAACAACTATGTTGTTAATCTTTCGAAGATCTTGCACTATTCTAAATTTCCCACTAGGTTTCTGCAAACCCATAATCGGGGAGTTGCATGGACTTCCCACGATTTCCTTCAGTATTCCCTGTTGAATCGTAGAGTCGATTACGGGTTTTATTCCTGCAATCATCTCCGGGGTCAGTTTATACTGGGGCGTTCTTGGATATTTAGCATTTGGTTTAACCATAATCTTCACTGGTTCTACTCCTTTGATCAGTCCTATCTCTTCTCCAGTGAAGTCCCATACCTCTGATGACACTGCCTCTCGTAAATTCCCTGGGAGTTCCTCCACTGTCAGGGTAGGATACAGTTCTATGCATGTTCTCGAATTTACAACCTTGAAGGTAGCGTCATCATCTGCAGTCTGTACCTCTACTCCCTGAGGTGTGCAGTATATTGTGCAGTTCAGTTTGCACAATAAGTCCCTTCCTAACAGACACACAGGACTAGAATCACATACTACAAACTGATGTTCATCCGTGTAGTTTCCTATTTTCACTGATACTGGTTCCGTCAAAGGGCTATTCATCCTCTTATTTGCAACTCCTACCACCTGAATCGTTTCCCCCGACATTGGTAGATCTGGAACCACTGCCGATCTCAAAGTTGATTGAGTAGCTCCAGTATCCACCAAGAATGTTGTAGGACACCCTGCCACTTCAGCCTCAACAAACGGTCCTCTTTGATCCACTTCTAGAACTGCCCCGAGGGTACAGTCCTCCTCTCTACTCACACGTCGTCCCGTCAATGGATCAACGTAGTAACACTCTTCTTTACCTGTGAACAAAGGCATTTGTCTATAGACCTTCCCTCCTGTCGTAATCTTTGGTGGCTGCGGGAACTGAGCTCGTGGAGCCGAAATCCCCCCTTTGGCCACCTTACCCTTTGTCACTGTCACCCTTTGGACTGGAACTTCCTGAACCTCTTCCTCTAGAACTTCCAGTTCTCCGTTTTCAGGGTTATAGGGACACTCGCGTCTCCAATGTCCCACCTGGTGACACTGGTGGCACTTTGTCGTTTTTTTCAATGTAGCAAGGTCTATTTTAGGTCTCGGATTTTCCTCGTTGTCCTTATTCTGATTGTTTGATTTCCGTCCCATTGTCCCTGTTCCCTGTTGCTGCTGTCCTCCCTTTCCAGCTGACTGCATCTGCACCATCATCAATTTTTCCTTTAATTTCTTTGCTTTGGACTCTATCTCATCACTGCAGTATCTTGCATATCTCAAAATCTCTTCCAATGGTTTGTTTTGCCAACAAATCAAATGCTGCTGAATCATCAGACAAATATCAGGTCTCAACCCCAAAACAAACTTTGATACAAACTGTCCTATATCCTTGGGGTCCATTACATCTAGTCCACTGTATTGTTTGAATGCTTTCAGCAATCGCTCATAATACTCATGGACTGTCTCCTTTGGTTCCTGTCTTGTCCGGTCTATTTTTACCCAATCTATGTCTTGTGGTGGCACCTTCTCCTTCAGCCAGGTCATTACCCTATCGTATTTTAACATTACTGTTTCTGACGGTCCATTAGTACGAGTATCCCTTGCTGGTTCTGTAGTTGGCCACTCGACACTAACCTTGCATGCTATCCACAAGTCTCCTGGGACCACAATGTCAAACAAGGTGTTCAAATCAATCCACAATACTTTTGAGATTTTCACAAACCTCTCTACTTGCTTGTACCACTCTACAGGGTTCTCCCTTAACTTCGGAAACGAGTTGGTAAAGGCAGCCAAATCTCCCCTACTCCAGGGTACGTGTACATAATTCCCATTTGCTATTTCTCGCAACGGGAATGCCTCCATCTGCATTAGTCTTCCTTCCGGAGACATCACATTTGCACTCCGCCTAACAGTTCCCTTTTTGGACCATCTCTCTTCCCATTTGTCCAGATCTCTCCATGCTCTTATTCCTGTTATCAGTTCCCTTATGTGTGTTTTTAATCCTGTTGTCCTCCTCTCATCTAGGTCCTGATCCGAATAATGCAACCTGTGGTTACCCTGTAATGCCTTGGTTCTGGACAAATCTACCATATACTTGTCTGCCAGTTCAGACAGTTTCTCATGAGTTGCTCTGGCTTTTCAAGTGATGTCCTTTGCTATAAACAGCAGCTCATCTTGTTCGTACATGTCAATCCTTTCTATCGGCACTGTACCATCTATTATCTCGTCCAGGTCAGATTTTAAACTGGACACGTCAAGTCTTTTGGCTTTTATTACAGCTTTCAATATGCCATCTCTAGAGAGTCTATTTACATCTCTCCCATCACAGCTCTGAGTCCTACGTCTAGGCTCAGGCGAGTTATGGGGAGTCCTCCCTTGCTCCCATCTCTCCAGGTCCCATGCAGTTCCATCCTCTCTGGGTGTATGGTGAAACACTCCTCTATTTCCCATAATCACATATTTCTCATTCTGCATGGTTTCTCTAGGTGTATGGTAAGACATTCCGCTATTCCCCATTTCTTCACCATTTGCCGGTGGTCTCTGATCAGTCGGCACATGGCAAGATCCTTCACTGTTCCCTATGCTCCCACGACTCCAGTGCTGTACATTATCATTAGGTGCATGGTGAGTGCACCTAAACCTTTCCCTGTATTCTTGGGTCCTTTGGTCTCCCTCTCCTTGAATGAAACGAGATGTCTCTCCACACTCCGTACTTCTGCCTCTTTGCTCCTGCCCATTTCCTCTGTCTGTATGACGTGTAACTCCTCTACTCTCCTGACTTTTACCTTCCCACTCCTGACTGCTTTCGCTAGCCCCACAGTGAGATAATATCCCATTGCCTCGACTTCCCCATTCTGCTTCTGCTCTTGACCTGTTGCTCGGTGCTTCTGTGGACCCATCCCATTCCCTCAAGTCAGCCCTCAACTCCTTGTAGGATTTCGGCCGTGGTCCCCTCAGGTCCATCGGTCCTCTCTGACCCCCCTGTTCTGTTACGGGATCCACTGCTGACTCCAATGGGGTGTTCCACGTTATCGGTCCCGGTAATTGCCTCCAGGCATTTGTCGTGTTATTCCTTCTCTCCATTTCAATTCTCTCTCTTTCTAGCCGTACCTGTTCTTTCTCTCTCCCTTTCTCTGGGTGGTAAACCGACACTACAGGACCTATGGTAACGGGTACTTGAAGAGCATCCGGTAATCCATAAGACTCAACCCTTTCTGTTGCTGGCGTCTTCTGCACCACAAACCTTCCGACTACTCTCTGTACAGGACTATGTTGAGGTGTCTCCTCACCTTTGGTAGGTACCCAATCCGCTATAGGGAGTGGCCTGTTCTCTTCTATGTCAACCCTACCTTTCCTTGAGAGCTCCGTACCCTCTACCTCCCTATTGTCCGGAGGTGGTTTATCTATCCTATTTATTAGACCGTCCTCCGACTCGCTCTCATCATCCTCTTCTATGGGTTTCTTTCCACCTGTAACTTCTCTCAAGGGGTACAACTTATCCACCTCAATCACCTGTACCCTCCACTTCTTGGCTTCCGCATCCCATTTGGCGTCTTGCACTGCCCTCACTGATCGCCGTACCCTTTCTTGGCGTCTGTGCTGACTCCTGTCGTGCGCCGCCCTAATCCATGCATTAAGGGCCTCAAACTGTGTTGGTCTAGGCAAAGGTCTCAATGAGGACATAACTGCTTTCAACTGATGTAACACTTCTAATCTAAACGTTCCGTATTTTGGAAAAGTCAGTTCCTCATTCCCCTCTGTAATCTTACTCCAAGTCCCAAGCCACAGTATAGTATGCAACCCAACATTCGTTGCCATATAGTGAGCTGGTGTACCCTCCGGCGGTGCCTCTTCCCCGGAATAAGATTCTCTTCTTTTTCTCTTAAAAATCCCTCTCAAACATTTAAAACACTTCATGTTCAAAATCTACGAATTTCTACTTTCTCCGCGTTCGTTTACTTCCTGATGACAATCCACCAATCTCAGCGGGGTTCTCGCTAACTGGCCTATCACTGCGCGGCTCTTTGCTGACGTCACACCAACCGCCCTATCACAGCGCGGCTTCACACCAACCGGCCTATCTCAGCGCGGCTCTCGCTGACGTCACTCGTCCCCCTTTCGCAGCAGTTCCCCTCCTTTCTCCGCTCGTCTCCCGGTCATGCATGCGTCCCATTCATACTCTGAAAAATGATTACTTCCGACCAAGCGATCACTTTCCTTGACTGTACGTCCACAGTCTAACTGTAATTGTCACCTTAACTGACGAAATGTCTTTCCGTGTACGTCCAGACAATCGCCTTCTCTGATATGTTACTTGCACCCGGTAACTTTCGACCTGCGTCCGTTACCCACACACTCACTCTTGCATTCCCCCTATCTCGGTCCTGCGGGCGATCAATGGTACCTCATGACCCTCTTTTCTCTGGTCGACAACTACTCTGGATGTTCGATACACCCGAACCACTTAAGCTCTTCCCCGAACTTAAGATTTTCACCAGTTCACCGGTTCCCCTGTTTCCCAGGTTACCAGTTTACCAGTCTGCCAGGTTGCGCGCGCTCACAACCCTCTCACATTCACTCTACAGGCATTCAACTCCGCATGACATTACAATACAAATACAACACAAATCACCGCAATCTGTCCACGCATGACCCTTGTTATACTCACTCTCGTCCAATTCTGCTGCTTTCCTCTCGTGCCGTCAGCACCCTCTTCGGCGGGCCACCTCTCGATCTCTAGGGACCTTGGGGTAAACTTAACCTAGTCTAGATCACCTTCCTCAAGAAGGTAACCATCCTCACTCTGCTACCAACTGTTAACGCGGGATTTCTGGTCTATTGTTATAGATCTAGATCCCGACTCCGGTCGACTGAACCGTTGGTACCTGTCATAGAGTAAAAGGCAATCCACTACTAGGTCAATCAGTTAATGACTTACTCCACTCTAAAGAACCACTGAAGCTTAAAAAGTTTAAAAGTTTATTACAAAGCCAAACTTAACTGGAGATACAAACATCTCAATATAAGGTTCAAAAGATATACGGGTATCAATACAAACATGAATTTTCTAAATGCTCTTAGTCGGCAGAAGAATATTACCAAAACCAATTCAAAAATCATCAAAGTTGCAAGAATAGACACAAGCTGTAGCTTATGAGTCATTTACAGAAAGGAAAGAAAAACAGATTAGACTGTCCCTACACTGGACTAAGTGACATCCCTACTTAGCAAGATCTTAACCTAAAAGGGTGTCAGCAGTGGTGACTTCCAAAGAAGATCACACACTTCCCTTAGTCTTTGTTCCAAAAAACGATGTCTCGCAGTTCCCTATCTGCCTACCCATCCGCTCTCTTAGGTTCCTCAAATCATCTGCCTTAACTCCACCCAGGGGTGCTGTCCCTAATACAAAATCACACTTACAATAGGAACGCCCTTTGGAGACACCCCTTAGAGACGCCCCTCACGTGGTGTTGGTTCTGGTATGCTCCATGCTGGTACTCCTCTAGGCCCATCGTTAGCGTTGACCTTGCTTCCCAGGCTCCTCTCCGGCAAGACGGTACCCCCAGGAAATTCCTGAAGACTCCTCCAGGCCTGTGCCTGGCTCTCTTGAACAAAAGTCTATTCATCACTCTCTTGATTAAAACCTCCTCGCACCTGCAAACAGACACTTGTACTGTGGGCCCCAAATTCCGGCCTCCACCATATCTTTAAGTCGTAAACCATTCAAACAGGCTCCACAGTTTGTGCCTAACACAGCCTTTCTCTAACGAGCACATGCAGATCAAAAGAAATGACTTTTGTCTATTCAGGCCTATCTAGAATTACATGTACGGGCCTGTGCACTCTGTAAAACATTTAATTCTTCTAAACAGCATTCTAACCTATTACACACAATGATTATATGAAACGTCTATAAAACATATTTCAGTTCTAGGATCAATACTATTTTGAATTACAATAACATTGAAATCCACCATCGTATAAGAGTGTAACAGCATCCTGTACTCTATGTGAACTGCCATGTGGCCTACATATTTCTACGTTTAGCAGAATTACATTTCCCCTACAACAGCCACATAACATGAGATTTCTACATCATTCTAAAATCTCTACAAACATCTACATTAGCTTTTCACACTTGATATAAGTATTCTATTTTAATTAAACACTCTTATGTATTTTCACTCTATAGATTCGACACTCTTATATAATGTTTACTAAACTAATACAACGTGCTTGTAAATATGGTGCACTTCTATATTTTCTTGAATTGCGCTCTCTCACCCATATTTGTTGAGCAGTACAAAAAGTATATATTATAAATATCAAACAATAGCATGGGAAGGGAAAACAAAACGAAAAGACAGTCAATTTTGACTTCAAAGACTCAGGCATTTTAGTGTGATAAATTAAAATCAATTGTATTCTTATTGCATTCAGTTGTTTATATGCTTTGCATGAGGGACCTTTGTTCCTTTACAAATAGTTGCAGTTGAGGCATGGGTCTACTACGAGTGTCCTGCAGAACCCTAGGCTCCCTGGGCTTGCTCAGATTTAATTACAACAACATAACTTCACTCTAAGGGGCAAATACAGATTGTCCGCTGAACTGAAGAGTCTGGGCAAGTGTAACACTTGAGCACTAACCTGTATTTTATCTTTAGATTCTGCGACCTTGTAGGAGCAAGATGCGATCCCAGAAGCGAGTTCCCAACATTACCCAAATACTGTCACCGCCTGAATCCTGTCAAAAGATTCAAGCTGTGCCAGGCCTCAGGGGGAATGGGGAGTGATTTGAGAAAAGAAGAATAACATCCCCTGTTCATTCTGGTCCCCTCTGAGCATAGGTACTTCACATTGGTTCCCTCTCAGGTCACTAAAGGCAATGTGTATATGTGTATCTATCAAAACAAAAGAGATTGTGTAAGAAGAAGGATTTTTCTAACACAAAACCCTTTTAATACTGCTATCCCTCTCAAATAGCTTACGTAGAACGTCCTTCTTTCCCACCTAAGGCTCTGGTTAACGGACAACAACAAAGGCATTGAGTGACTCCTAAAAGGAAACAAATAATGAGACTTTCTGGCTTAATCCCTCTTTTGGAACCCTCTTGGTTACCTGATATATCATCCAGGGAGAACATTCACAATTATCTAAGTTTTTAGGATTTTCAGATTCATTCTCAGAAGCACGTTTGACGATTTGTGGCCAATAGGAGATGCAAACTAGGTCAGAGGAAGCAATAATTAAAGTCTTGAAAATCCAAGAAGGAAGTTAACTCAACAGTCTTTAAAAAAGCACATATTTCTATACAATTTATATAAGCCCTTCATTTTCGGGAACTTCAGAATCTGGAGTTCTCATGCACAGATAAAGAGTATCCACTACAGTAGGTGTCACTCCAACAACATTTGTACATAACACCATATCAATTTTTAAGAGCAGCCCTCTGTAGGCTAAGGGTGTTTGTAACATTTGTTGTTACAGGTCCTCGGTGTCCTTATCGAGAGCAGCGATGCAGGCAAACATGCTGCACCCAATGGTGGAATTTGCGGGCTTGGACTCCAGGACGCGTGAGAAGGAAAAATTGAAGCAGGAATTTACAAGAGAAGTGCAAGCAGATCCACTTTAACTTAATAATAGGCTCATAGAGGCTTTCAGACACAGCTTTTAAACACTGCTGTACCTGAGAATGAGGACCATTCAGTGTGCGGATTTTTGAGGGGCGGAGCCTCTGACACAACAGATGCTGCAGTAAGAACTGGACTGCATCTTGCCCCTTGGAAGACCCCCTCCAGGCCATGGCTGCGCCTGCAAGTTGTTTACAAAGTCGCGACTGCTGTGACAGCAAAGGAGTATGAAGTTCAGCAAAAGCGGATGGAGTGATGCATGTAAGGGAGGTGTGGTGAAATGAGAAGGGCATGCGCACTGACGGCTGTTTCGTAAACTCAATGCTCTGCAATCATGTTTCCCGCACATGACATCAGAGGATGTGCAAAAGTCATGGAATCAACTGGCAAAATATACCTTAACGTCTGGTCCACTGGCTATTTTTTAAGAAAAAAGTCACTTTTATTGCTATAATATTTTGACTGTTTGCCAAATAATGGTGCAATACCTTTCCATGTGAAAGCACCGCTCCTGCCAAATACTGCAGTCATAAATTTCCTTTGGCTACAAGTGTATTAGAGACTTCTCAACAGTGTGAACACTGGATCCTGCAGATACAGTTATGAACACACTAATAGAGTTGTCCCTGAAGACATCCTTGAATCTCACATCTTTCACTGTGTTGGTTGCACCTCTAATCCCCTCTTGAAACTAAAGAGGTATTGTGGACTTACTTGAGGACTCTTTCATGATGATTAGCCCAACTCATAGAGGGAAACGTTTAGTCATACTTCCTATTATTCCAGAAATATAACAGCTTAAGTTACTTGATTATCTCTGAACAGTAAACCCCAATATTATCCCATCTGAACTGACCTCTTGATTACTAAAATGCTATTCTAGTGCCATATACAGTGAATGCCCCCATCCCTACACATAGCGTAGCATAATTAAATGTATTGCAATGGAATGGTGATGCACTTGTATCCTGCATCATAAAGGTATGAGAGAGCTCTTAAGAAGGTCCAATAAGTCAAAACTCTCCAACCAGGTAAGCTGAAGGGCTCAACAGAACAGAAAGAAACAATATATAATGAAAAATTAGTCCAAAATATGAGCCTTGCCCAATGAACACAGGCATAGTATCCTCCATATTGTGAAGCTAAGCTACTGTAATTATTACCATCAGTAGTCAAAAGAGAACTGCTGAAGAGAGTAGCATGCTCCTGAATGCCAAGAAAAACTGTGGACACATAGGAAATTAAAATATGAATTGTGAACCTTATTCACAAACCCATTGTCTACTTATTTTGTTATGTGTGCTGAGCATCAAGTGTCTGATAAATATATTGATAATAATCTTCATTCTCATTAGTGTATTTTATTATCTTAAATTAGGAAGTATTTCTTTTATCATGAAAGGGATCCTTTAGGAACAATTTACAAGTAAGGTGTTTCTGGTGTCGCAAGTAGTTATCCCTTCACACCTTTGTTAAAATCCGATTGGAAACTCCACAAATTGGGAAGTTAATTCTCATAAGCAATTGATAAACTTCACCCACACAGGATTTTAGAAACAATACTCTACAAAATGAGGTCAAAAACTAACTGGAAAAACCTATTTGATGTACTGTAGTATGCATTTGACAGAGTTAACAATGTCCGACTTCGGTTTATACTTAAACCTTGCCTGGCCGAATCAGTGAAAACCTCCTGTGTCCTACTATTGAACTTAATAGTCAAGCGTACATAGAGCGAAGCTGTTTAGCACCATTGGACTTTCTTCAAAATAGAAATGGTGCATGGTTCTAAACTAGGCTGCATATTTCTCCCCAAATTTGGCAATGTCAGTAGAGGTAATTTCACTTATGAAAGAAAATTGTTCCTGACCCACTTAAACCCCTGGATTTTTTGCTTTCGGACCACACAGGTTTTGGACCTTTACTTTGAGTAAGTCCCACTAAATGACTTCCACTCACTGTAAACTCTTACATTGGGTTGGGATTGCTAGCTACCAATGTCTGTCTTTTAAAACAAAAGAGGCTCAGGGTGGGCTGCATGTGAACACATGCGAAGATGCATGTGCACATGTGTGCAGGCTGAGCGAATGGGACTATCGTCCAGCTCAGCCTAGTATCTGTGCAAAGGGAGCATGTCTCAGAAGAGATTCTTCAGGGAATGGTGCGGACCTGGTGTAGGCCTTAAAATGTGAGTGGGCATTCATAATATAAGTATGAGGTGCTTAACTCAAAAGAGTGTGTCCTTACTGTATTGTATAGGATGGGCAAAATCTGCATCAAGGTAGAGTTTCACCATAGTTAGGTCTAGAGTTTAGCAGGATGCACCATTCCTAAGGTAAACATGGATCTTACATGCAGATTCAATGTGAACTTGTCATCTCCAACCTTCTTCAGGTACTTGAGGATTTGTCATATGTATCTGACTCAACTACTAATTAGGTTTAACATTAGATTCAAAGCTTTTGTTCACCCTCCTGGGCCAAGTTAATTACTCTGCTGGACAGTTGGAAGATCAAAGGCCTCTCCACGCAATAGGGCCATTTGCCAGTGCATGGGACTGTTCCTGGGAAAGGAAAAGATGAGGCCATAACTGGCCTGAGATAAATACGTTTTACACTGCACCAGGCCTGGGGAAGGTAATTTCAAAGAGGAAACATGGGTAAATGCTAGATCTCTGTAGCCAATCATAGGAGGTGTTGTCTCTGAAGTTTTAGATCAAAGGGTCCAGACAGCTGTGGCAGTTAGAGGCATGATTACAGGCTGTCGGAGGCCACTTGAAGTCGCCATCTTAAAATGTTCCAAAACGCAGTGCAGGAGGGTTGGGGCAAAAGTGTTGTGGTGATTGCTGATTGGACAGAGGTGCCTATATTCTGGAACTTTCCACCCCAACTTAAAAACCTATGTACAAGAATGAGAGTGAGAAAGACAGAGAAGATGGTTTTCAAAGGACCCTGAAGAAGTTTGTACTACTTTCTGAAGCGCTATAATGCCCTTGATTTAGATTGGTTGGGACTGCGGATTCACCTCTCCAGGGTCAGTGGCACTGGCCCTGTACACCCTCTGAGAGACATCAAAAGGATGAACCTGCTGAAGAACACAGAAGGAATAGGGTTCCTCTGGAACTACTGAGTACTAACTATTTCCCTTTAAATTTGTCAATTGTGGAATACTGAATTTAATTTTGTTTTGTTGCAAGATGCTAGGTTTGTAGGGGTCTAGGTTCGGAAGTTAATTGGGTAATAATTAACTATCAATTAACTATTAATTGTTAATTCATTATTTAATTCATTTTGAATATATGAGTCATGGAATACCTATCTATTGTTATATTTAGGTGTGGGTTGCTAGGTTTGTAGTGGTACAGTGTGGGAAGTAAATTAATTAATAACTGAATAACATATATTTAGTAATTGATCATGTTTTTCTTAATAGCAATCATACATATATTTATTAATTATTATTTTTTGTTGAGTTTAATCTATTTTCTGCATTAATGAGGTTACCCATATATGTGATGTGTTTGAAATGAAGTAGTTTCCCTACTCTTGCTTACACTGCAGTAGGAATAGTAAACTTGACCTCTACAACACTTTCCCTACTGTTGCACTGTTTGGATTGGGAAGAGTACATTTTCCCCCTCCAAAATTCAGCACTTTCTCTACTGTTGCAGAGACTGGAGTGGGAATAGTAATTGTCACCCATAGAAAATCCAACGCTTTCCCTACTGTTGCATAGACAAATGGGAATAGTATATTTCACCCCTCCAAAGTTCACCACTTTGCCTACTGTTGCGCTGACTGGTGTGGGAATAGTAAATTTTACCCTTCCGAAATCCAATGCTTTCGCTACTGTTGTTTGGAGTGGGAATAGTAAATCCAACCCCTCCAAAGACCAACAGTTTGCCTACTGTTGTACAGATTGCAGTGGAATTAGTAAATTTCAAAAGCCCAAAGCTTTCCTGACTGTTGCCCCGACTGGAGTAGGAATAGTAAATCTAACTTCTACGAAGACCAACACTTTCCCTGTTATTGTGGTGCCTGGAGTAGGAATCCCTCTGATGTGCGTTATGTTTCCTACTGTTGCATTATCTAGAGCGGGAATATTATATTTAATATATATTTAATATACTAAGGCCCTGATTTGGATCCGCCCTGATTTGGATCTCGATGATTCAGAAAAGGGGGTGGTGATGAACAGAGTGTCTGAATTAAGCAGACCACTCTTACCCAGTCCACAGATCAGGGCTTGATCCATCACCGTTTTTTAGCTCACTGCACCATCCCAGCTCAGAACCTGGCTACATGCAAATTAGTCTGTTCCATGTTCCCGGAAGCTTGTCTCCTTTCTGGTGAAGAATTGGCTTGGTAGTTTGGTCTGCCCTGTTCCCATGATGCACTGGGCCAGGGACAGACTAATTTGCATATAGCCAGGTTCTGAGCTGGGATGGGGCAGTGAGCTAAATAACGGTGATGGATCAAGCCCTGATCTTTGGACTGGGTAAGAGTGGTCTGCTTAATTCAGACACTCTGTTCATCACCACCCCCTTTTCTGAATCACTTTGTCCACCATAAGCGTGGAAGGGTATACTCAGACATGAGTCCCTTGCTCACTGCTCCATCAGGATTCAAGCAAGCCGGGCCGACGACGCCTGAAATGGCAGAAACCGGTCCACGGAAGCTTGTCTCCTTTCTGGTGAAGAATTGGCTTGGTAGTTTGGTCTGCCCTGTTCCCATGATGCACTGGGCCAGGGACAGACTAATTTGCATATAGCCAGGTTCTGAGCTGGGATGGGGCAGTGAGCTAAATAACGGTGATGGATCAAGCCCTGATCTTTGGACTGGGTAAGAGTGGTCTGCTTAATTCAGACACTCTGTTCATCACCACCCCCTTTTCTGAATCATTTTGTCAACCATAAGCGTGGAAGGGTATACTCAGACATGAGTCCCTTGCTCACTGCTCCATCAGGATTCAAGCAAGCCGGGCCGACGACGCCTGAAATGACAGAAACCGGTCCCCGGAAGCTTGTCTCCTTTCTGGTGAAGAATTGGCTTGGTAGTTTGGTCTGCCCTGTTCCCATGATGCACTGGGCCAGGGACAGACTAATTTGCATATAGCCACGTTCTGAGCTGGGATGGGGCAGTGAGCTAAATAACGGTGATGGGTTAAGCCCTGATCTTTGGACTGGGTAAGAGTGGTCTGCTTAATTCAGACACTCTGTTCATCACCACCCCCTTTTCTGAATCATTTTGTCCACCATAAGCGTGGAAGGGTATACTCAGACATGAGTCCCTTGCTCACTGCTCCATCAGGATTCAAGCAAGCCGGGCCGACGACGCCTGAAATGGCAGAAACCGGTCCCCGGAAGCTTGTCTCCTTTCTGGTGAAGAATTGGCTTGGTAGTTTGGTCTGCCCTGTTCCCATGATGCACTGGGCCAGGGACAGACTAATTTGCATATAGCCAGGTTCTGAGCTGGGATGGGGCAGTGAGCTAAATAACGGTGATGGATCAAGCCCTGATCTTTGGACTGGGTAAGAGTGGTCTGCTTAATTCAGACACTCTGTTCATCACCACCCCCTTTTCTGAATCATTTTGTCCACCATAAGCGTGGAAGGGTATACTCAGACATGAGTCCCTTGCTCACTGCTCCATCAGGATTCAAGCAAGCCGGGCCGACGACGCCTGAAATGGCAGAAACCGGTCCCCGGAAGCTTGTCTCCTTTCTGGTGAAGAATTGGCTTGGTAGTTTGGTCTGCCCTGTTCCCATGATGCACTGGGCCAGGGACAGACTAATTTGCATATAGCCAGGTTCTGAGCTGGGATGGGGCAGTGAGCTAAACAACGGTGATGGATCAAGCCCTGATCTTTGGACTGGGTAAGAGTGGTCTGCTTAATTCAGACACTCTGTTCATCACCACCCCCTTTTCTGAATCATTTTGTCCACCATAAGCGTGGAAGGGTATACTCAGACATGAGTCCCTTGCTCACTGCTCCATCAGGATTCAAGCAAGCCGGGCCGACGACGCCTGAAATGGCAGAAACCGGTCCCCGGAAGCTTGTCTCCTTTCTGGTGAAGAATTGGCTTGGTAGTTTGTTCTGCCCTGTTCCCATGATGCACTGGGCCAGGGACAGACAAATTTGCATATAGCCAGGTTCTGAGCTGGGATGGGGCAGTGAGCTAAATAACGGTGATGGATCAAGCCCTGATCTTTGGACTGGGTAAGAGTGGTCTGCTTAATTCAGACACTCTGTTCATCACCACCCCCTTTTCTGAATCATTTTGTCCACCATAAGCGTGGAAGGGTATACTCAGACATGAGTCCCTTGCTCACTGCTCCATCAGGATTCAAGCAAGCCGGGCCGACGACGCCTGAAATGGCAGAAACCGGTCCCCGGAAGCTTGTCTCCTTTCTGGTGAAGAATTGGCTTGGTAGTTTGGTCTGCCCTGTTCCCATGATGCACTGGGCCAGGGACAGACTAATTTGCATATAGCCAGGTTCTGAGCTGGGATGGGGCAGTGAGCTAAATAACGGTGATGGATCAAGCCCTGATCTTTGGACTGGGTAAGAGTGGTCTGCTTAATTCAGACACTCTGTTCATCACCACCCCCTTTTCTGAATCATTTTGTCCACCATAAGCGTGGAAGGGTATACTCAGACATGAGTCCCTTGCTCACTGCTCCATCAGGATTCAAGCAAGCCGGGCCGACGACGCCTGAAATGGCAGAAACCGGTCCCCGGAAGCTTGTCTCCTTTCTGGTGAAGAATTGGCTTGGTAGTTTGGTCTGCCCTGTTCCCATGATGCACTGGGCCAGGGACAGACTAATTTGCATATAGCCAGGTTCTGAGCTGGGATGGGGCAGTGAGCTAAATAACGGTGATGGATCAAGCCCTGATCTTTGGACTGGGTAAGAGTGGTCTGCTTAATTCAGACACTCTGTTCATCACCACCCCCTTTCCTGAATCATTTTGTCCACCATAAGCGTGGAAGGGTATACTCAGACATGAGTCCCTTGCTCACTGCTCCATCAGGATTCAAGCAAGCCGGGCCGACGACGCCTGAAATGGCAGAAACCGGTCCCCGGAAGCTTGTCTCCTTTCTGGTGAAGAATTGGCTTGGTAGTTTGGTCTGCCCTGTTCCCATGATGCACTGGGCCAGGGACAGACTAATTTGCATATAGCCAGGTTCTGAGCTGGGATGGGGCAGTGAGCTAAATAACGGTGATGGATCAAGCCCTGATCTTTGGACTGGGTAAGAGTGGTCTGCTTAATTCAGACACTCTGTTCATCACCACCCCCTTTTCTGAATCATTTTGTCCACCATAAGCGTGGAAGGGTATACTCAGACATGAGTCCCTTGCTCACTGCTCCATCAGGATTCAAGCAAGCCGGGCCGACGACGCCTGAAATGGCAGAAACCGGTCCCCGGAAGCTTGTCTCCTTTCTGGTGAAGAATTGGCTTGGTAGTTTGGTCTGCCCTGTTCCCATGATGCACTGGGCCAGGGACAGACTAATTTGCATATAGCCAGGTTCTGAGCTGGGATGGGGCAGTGAGGTAATAACGGTGATGGATCAAGCCCTGATCTTTGGACTGGGTAAGAGTGGTCTGCTTAATTCAGACACTCTGTTCATCACCACCCCCTTTTCTGAATCATTTTGTCCACCATAAGCGTGGAAGGGTATACTCAGACATGAGTCCCTTGCTCACTGCTCCATCAGGATTCAAGCAAGCCGGGCCGACGACGCCTGAAATGGCAGAAACCGGTCCCCGGAAGCTTGTCTCCTTTCTGGTGAAGAATTGGCTTGGTAGTTTGGTCTGCCCTGTTTCCATGATGCACTGGGCCAGGGACAGACTAATTAGCATATAGCCAGGTTCTGAGCTGGGATGGGGCAGTGAGCTAAATAACGGTGATGGATCAAGCCCTGATCTTTGGACTGGGTAAGAGTGGTCTGCTTAATTCAGACACTCTGTTCATCACCACCCCCTTTTCTGAATCATTTTGTCCACCATAAGCGTGGAAGGGTATACTCAGACATGAGTCCCTTGCTCACTGCTCCATCAGGATTCAAGCAAGCCGGGCCGACGACGCCTGAAATGGCAGAAACCGGTCCCCGGAAGCTTGTCTCCTTTCTGGTGAAGAATTGGCTTGGTAGTTTGGTCTGCCCTGTTCCCATGATGCACTGGGCCAGGGACAGACTAATTTGCATATAGCCAGGTTCTGAGCTGGGATGGGGCAGTGAGCTAAATAACGGTGATGGATCAAGCCCTGATCTTTGGACTGGGTAAGAGTGGTCTGCTTAATTCAGACACTCTGTTCATCACCACCCCCTTTTCTGAATCATTTTGTCCACCATAAGCGTGGAAGTGTATACTCAGACATGAGTCCCTTGCTCACTGCTCCATCAGGATTCAAGCAAGCCGGGCCGACGACGCCTGAAATGGCAGAAACCGGTCCCCGGAAGCTTGTCTCCTTTCTGGTGAAGAATTGGCTTGGTAGTTTGGTCTGCCCTGTTCCCATGATGCACTGGGCCAGGGACAGACTAATTTGCATATAGCCAGGTTCTGAGCTGGGATGGGGCAGTGAGCTAAATAACGGTGATGGATCAAGCCCTGATCTTTGGACTGGGTAAGAGTGGTCTGCTTAATTCAGACACTCTGTTCATCACCACCCCCTTTTCTGAATCATTTTGTCCACCATAAGCGTGGAAGGGTATACTCAGACATGAGTCCCTTGCTCACTGCTCCATCAGGATTCAAGCAAGCCGGGCCGACGACGCCTGAAATGGCAGAAACCGGTCCCCGGAAGCTTGTCTCCTTTCTGGTGAAGAATTGGCTTGGTAGTTTGGTCTGCCCTGTTTCCATGATGCACTGGGCCAGGGACAGACTAATTTGCATATAGCCAGGTTCTGAGCTGGGATGGGGCAGTGAGCTAAATAACGGTGATGGATCAAGCCCTGATCTTTGGACTGGGTAAGAGTGGTCTGCTTAATTCAGACACTCTGTTCATCACCACCCCCTTTTCTGAATCATTTTGTCCACCATAAGCGTGGAAGGGTATACTCAGACATGAGTCCCTTGCTCACTGCTCCATCAGGATTCAAGCAAGCCGGGCCGACGACGCCTGAAATGGCAGAAACCGGTCCCCGGAAGCTTGTCTCCTTTCTGGTGAAGAATTGGCTTGGTAGTTTGGTCTGCCCTGTTCCCATGATGCACTGGGCCAGGGACAGACTAATTTGCATATAGCCAGGTTCTGAGCTGGGATGGGGCAGTGAGCTAAATAACGGTGATGGATCAAGCCCTGATCTTTGGACTGGGTAAGAGTGGTCTGCTTAATTCAGACACTCTGTTCATCACCACCCCCTTTTCTGAATGATTTGGATCTCGGCGGATGGGTTACTCTGGCACAACAGTAAAAGGTATCCCGTCCACCAAAATATAAATCCCATTCTATCCTATGGGATTTATATTTCAGAGGAAGGGATATCCGTCACCATTGTGACGGAGTAACCCATCCGCCGAGTTCTATATCAGGGCCTTAGACTAAAATTGTTTTCATATTTGTGGTTAAATAGATTTTATAGCATCATTGCTTCATTTTATTGTATTATATTATGTGTTTTTATTTTGAAATGTATTTTAATATTTGTATCATTTTTTTTAAATGTGCTTTTGGGATTTTGGATATTTCAATCCACTGGAGGTACCTGGTGGGCATATTGGCCCCCAGGAACCCTCAGGATTCAAAGGGACTTAATCCCCCAATTTACAGCGCACCAGGGCACGTGTTTGCACACTTGCTATATCAGGCCCGCCCCCTCCTTGCACCACTGTGCAACACGACCCCAGGCTCGTTTTAAGCTGGAGGATTAAGTCCACTTGAATCCTGAGGGTCCCTGGGGGCCTACTAGCCAACCAGGTACCTATGATAAGTGCCACAGAGCTGTGTTGCAGAGAGGTGTACAAAGGGGCATGGCCTCGGACCACCTCTCTGCAACGCAGCTCTGTTACGCTTACTGGCGATACCTGGAGGGCTAGTTGGCCCCCAGGGACCCTCAGGATTGAAGGGGACTTAATCCCCTAATTTACAACATGCCAGGGAACGTGTTTGCACACTTGTTATATCCGGCCCGCCCCCTCCTTGCACCACTGTGCAAATGGCCCCCTGGCTCGTTGTAAGTTGGGGGATTAAGCCCCATTGAATCCTGAGTGTCCCTGGGGGCCAACTAGCCTACCAGGTACCTCTAGTAAGGGCCACAGATCTGCGTTGCAGAGAGGTGTAAAAAGGGGGTGGCCTCGGACCCCCTATCTGTAATGCAGCTCTGTGGCGCTTACTGGAGGTACCTGGTGGGCTAGTTGGCCCCCAGGGACCCTCAGGATTGAAGGGGACTTAATCCCCCAATTTACAACATGCCAGGGAATGTGTTTGCACACTTGTTATATCAGGCCCCCCCCTCCTTGCACCACTGTGCAAACGTGCCCCCTGGCTCGTTGTAAGTTGGGGGATTAATCCCCATTGAATCCTGAGTGTCCCTGGGGGCCAACTAGCCTACCAGGTACCTCCAGTAAGCGCCACAGATCTGCGTTGCAGAGAGGTGTAAAAAGGGGCGTGGCCTCGGACCCCCTATCTGTAATGCAGCTCTGTGGCGCTTACTGGAGGTACCTGGTGGGCTAGTTGGCCCCCAGGGACCCTCAAGATTGAAGGGGACTTAATCCCCTAATTTACAACATGCCAGGGAATGTGTTTGCACACTTGTTATATCAGGCCCCCCCTCCTTGCACCACTGTGCAAACGTGCCCCCTGGCTCGTTGTAAGTTGGGGGATTAAGCCCCCTTGAATCCTGAGTGTCCCTGGGGGCCAACTAGCCCACCAGGTACCTACAGTAAGCGCCACAGATCTGCGTTGCAGAGAGGTGTAAAGAGGGGCGTGGCCTCGGACCACCTATCTGTAATGCAGCTCTGTGGCGCTTACTGGAGGTACCTGGTGGGCTAGTTGGACCCCAGGGACCCTCAGGATTGAAGGGGACTTAATCCCCAATTTACAACGTGCCAGGGGGCGCGTTTGCACAGTGTTGCAGGGAGGGGGCGGGGTCTCCGGCGAGATGCCTTTTTTTCTTTCTTATTTTATGGGAGGGGGTCTGCGTGGCCCTCCTTCCCTTGGCCACTTTTGGCCCTGGGACCCTATTCCCCGAGGCCTGGCAGGCTTCTTTTTTTTAATTAAAATTATGGGGAGGGGAGCCGTGTGGCCCCCCTACAAGGGACAATTATGGCCTCGGGGACCCCATCCCCCAGGGCCTGGCCAGCTTTCTTTTATTATTTTTTTTTGGGAAGGGGCCCCCCTTCTTCAGGCCATTTATGGCCCTGGGGCCGGCTTTTCCAGTTTAAATTATTATTATTTTTTAATGACAGGGGAGGGGGGTGCATGGCCCCCCTCCCAGGCAACTTCTGGCCCCGGGACCCCATCCCCGGGGCTGGCCCTTTACGTTGGAGACCGTTGGGGGAGCCCCAATGCCCCCACGGTTCCGCTGGCTCCCCGCCTCCTGCGGGAGCCGGCATTGCTTTTTCACAAGGGGAGCTGCTGACATGCAGCTCCCCTTGTGCAAAAGCAATTCTGCTTTGGTTTTTGGAAGTGGGAGCAGGTTTCCTGCTCTCGATTCCAAAAACCAAAGCAGAGTTTGCTATGATAGGGCAGGAGCAAATGGCAATGTCCTGGGGATGGGCACCCCGGGACAATGCAGGAGCCGGCCCTGGGTGGTGGCGGTCCCCAGGGCTATCATGGGCTCCTGCAGGGGGCTGCGCGGCCCCCCTCCCATCAAGTACAAAGCCCCGGGGAGGTGGTGGTCCCAGGGGCTTGGGGATGGCCTATGAGGCCCTCCCGCCTCTAATTAATTAAAGCCCCGGGTAGGTGGTGGTCCCCGGGGCTTGGGGGGCCCATAAGGCCTCCATCAATAAAGAAAGCCCCGGGGCTTGGGGGGCCTCCGAGGCCCCCCGCACTTAATTAGGAATACCCTGTGGACGTGGTGGTCCCCGGGGCAGCGTGGGGGGCAGGAGCCTCCACACGCTTTTTCTAAAACAGGGGATTGTATCATAATTGAGTGGCAGGACTGGGGCCACTTGGTGAGAGAACATCGAGTCTGTGGGCATTTACTTTGGTACTACTATAACTAGCATGCCTCAGTGAGAACGCCCATTGGGGCAGGGACTCTAATTATGCAATAAAGAAGTGTTCTTTGAAACCGGCTTCCTGCTCCTTTATGCCAGTGATCAAGGGCGTTCAAGCCCGAAACGCGTATGGCCCAACAGGAACGCGAAGTGCTTGCCGTGCATTCTTCCACCTACGTGGCGGTGTGAGTCTGGAGGTGTGTGGCTCCCCACATGGGCAACCTTGGTGTTTTTTTTGTAAATAGCGGCTCGCTCGGCCGCGGGGAGCCCTGAAGCAGAATGGCCGACCCCGGGTGCAAAAAAGTGCTTCCACTCATATGGACCAATGGAGCCTCGCACGTGGTGACATTGGAGGCTTACAACAGCAGGCGCATTCAGCTTTCCTCCCTACAGAGGATTTTATCATAATTGAGTGGCAGGACCGGGGCCACTTGGTGAGAGAACATCGAGTCCGTGGGCATTCACTTTGGGACTACTATAACCAGCATGCCTCAGTGACAACGCCCATTGGGGCGGGGACTCTAATTATGCAAAGTGTTCTTTCAAACCGGCTTCCTGCTCCTGTATGCCAGTGATCAAGGGCGTTCAAGCCCGAAACGTGTATGGCCCAACAGGAACGCGAAGTAGCAATTGCAGAGAGTGCCAGTTTTGATTCGGTTTCAATCACAAGCGAGTCCAGCATTGACAGTGGAGACAGACAAACACCAGTAACTGTGCTCGACATGGCCGAGGAATTGAATTTTTTAGTAGCAGAGAGACTACGTTCTTTGAGACCGAGAAAGGACAACAAACAGCAAAAAGCACAAGAAAAAACAAACGAAGAAAAGAAAGACGAAAAAAATGCAAACAAAGGAGGGAAAAACAAAAAGAAAAGCAACTGGACACGGAAAAAGTAGATTTGGATAAAACTATTATCAATCTGTTCAATGTACCCCTATCCAATGCAGAGAAAGAATTGTTGTCACTAGGTCTCAATTTTTGTCCTGGTCAACCTTTTGATTACAGCTCCACAAGACTTGATATATTTAGGTTCGTCAGAAAACTTAAGTTAAGGAAATATTTTGCCTTGAAAAATAATAAAGATAAAAATGATGAACCTCAAAGTTATAACGAGACTCATGTAGATAGTTTGGGTATTAAAGGGGCGGATATACCAACATACTTGAACCTACATGATCTGAATTTTGGAGAAGGAATAACGGACGATATGAGTAGTGATCTTTCCACTCAAACCATGATTAGTAACATCAATCTGCTACAAAAAGTAGCTGGGATCAGCCCCTTTAAGAAAAAATCTAAATATATTCCTATGATGCCCAGAGACGCTTTAGACACTTTTCATGACTGTGTGGTGGAAGATATTACAAAACTAAACTTACAAGTTCAGTCCAAAAGAGTGAAAAGGAGGAAATATATCCAGCAAAAGAAAAGAGATTATGCTAAGCTCATGAAAAAACTAGGAGAAAACAATGAAATTATCATTAAAAAATCTGACAAGGGGGGCAATTTAGTAATTTGGCCCCGAGATGATTATATTAAAGAGGCCAAACGTCAACTAAATAATGGTGACTGTTATGAGCTGTCTAACATCAAAAAGTATAACACTGCCACTGAATCGCTTAAAAAATTGTTAATGCAACTGCGTAGAGATGGATTAGTGTCAAATGATGAATTCAAATTTATGTATAATGACAATCCAATTGTGCCGGTTTTGTATCTAATACCGAAAATACATAAAGGTGTTTCTCCTATTCCAGGCAGACCCATCATTTCTGCCATAAGAAGTGTAGCAGAACAGGTGGGCCAATATGTGGATTTTTACCTACAAAATCTTGTTAAATCCCTGCCGAGTTACATCAAGGATACTGGGGATTTCCTCAGTAAGGTAAAAAATATACAATGGTCAGGAGAAATGTATCTCATTTCATTAGACATCGAGTCTTTGTATACAAGCATTGATCATGAGGCAGGGTTAAAAGCAGTGAAATTCTTTTTGGACCAGAAACCTTGTGAGTTTTATCAACACAATAAGGCTCTAATTAGTCTAATGAGCTGGCGCCTCAACAATAATTTCTTCCTTTTTGGAACGGAATTGTTTAAGCAATTGAGGGGTGTGGCTATGGGGGCCTGCTTCTCCCCCAGCTATGCGTGTTTACACGTTGGCTGGTGGGAGGAGCAGGTCCTCAAAAAGGACTATGCTACTATCTTTGATACTAACATCAAACACTTCTTTAGATACATAGATGATATTTTCATCGTTTGGGAGGGTAGTAGGGAAAAAGCAGTGGAGTTCATTAGTAACATCAACATGAACAATTTAAATCTTCACTTCACCTCCCACATTGACAATTCCAGTATAGAGTTTCTGGATGTCAAGCTCTATGTAAAAGATAACAAGATAGAAAGCACTCTATTTAGAAAGCCCACTGCAGGCAATGTAACACTTCATGCCTCCAGTGCTCATCCAAGGCACCTTATCGCCAGCATCCCTTATGGAGAGCTTTTACGCCTTAAAAGGATATGCAGCACTGATGATGAGTATAATACTTGTGCTGCAGAATCTATACAGCGTATGAAGGCACGAGGCTATTCGGATAAAATACTGACGACAGCACTAACTAAAACCGCTCTTAGACCCAGAGCCAGTCTGTTGCCACTACCTAGAGAGGAAGTAGCAGAAGATAGTAATTCGCCTACATTGACAGCCACTTCTGTAAGGGTCGGGCATGATCAATGTCCTAGATTAATAACAACTTATAATGACAACGAACGGCAAATCAGATCTATTGTCAAGAAGAACTGGGCGATAGTTTTAACTGATCCTGTGTTGAAAATGAATCTACCCCTTAGTCCTACCATTACATTAAGCAGAGCAAGGAACATGGGATCTGTATTGGACCCAACAAGTCCTGAAATAAGAACCAAACCACACTGGCTCAAACCGAAATCAGGTTTTTATAAATGTTCCACATGCCGCGCATGTAGATTCGGGGTAAATAAAACTGAGTATACAACTCCATTCTGTTCAAAACCTCACAAAATAAAGGGCAATTATAGCTGTAAGACTGATTTTGCAGTCTACGTTCTCACGTGCACCTGTGGTCTGAATTACATCGGAAGTACCAAGTTACAGGTGCACGTGAGAATTTTGCAACATTTACGCGCAATTTTGCACAGCGACCCCAATTACCCCGTGGCACGCCACTTCAAACAGGTGCATGAAAATAATCTATCCTGTTTGCAATATTATGTGGTATCCTCGGTTCCTACACAGCGTAGAGGTGGAAACAGAGAGGTATTGCTCGGAAAATTAGAGACCAAGTTCATTCTCAACTTTGATAGTAAATGTCCAAATGGGCTTAATAACTCAGAGGACATGTACACTTGTCTATAGAATTTTTGATTGGCTCTTACTGGTTCAGCAGTGTCGGCAGTTGTTTGAAAATGTTCTAAATGTTTAATAACTAAAAATGAACTTGTTGATCTGATTGCTATGAACCTACCAAACGTAGGCTTTTTAGTCATTGGTTTTTGTAAGGAAAAATTGGGGGCTTCCTTTATTATGTACAGGAGGACTGTCAACATCTTACCTGGCCAATTTGCACTAGAGTTAGAGATTGACGTGTTGGTCTGTGCCCTCGGGATGGGGATGGTTTTGATGCCGGGGACATGTTTTTTGGTGTCTAGCTATATCTCATGTTGAGGGCGGCATTCCGGTTTGTCTTTTCTCTACCTCTTTATTTCAACATTTATTTTGTATTTTGGAATCATTTTACGTTTGCACTATACATATATTTATATGGTTTTCACTTAAAAAATTATTGCTGCTATGCTCTATGTTGCACATTCTTTTTAATCAGTGTCACAAATGAAATGAGTTTTCCATGCATTTATGCAGTTATGAATTATGTTGTGGTTCATATATCGTGTACACAACAGTACCTATATGGATTTATCCAGAAATGTATATATGTAAATACAGACTTTACACTAAATAGATTGGTAATAATTATGCAATCATATTTGGTGATTAGGATATCTAGAATGAATTTTCAGTCACCTATGTCAATTATAAACTCTAGTAATGACATCATTTGCTTTTGGAAGTAAGGTCATTATTATCTAGGTTTATTAACTTGGTAAATTTGAGACTGTGTAAATATTCGTATAGTCTGTTTACTATTTTCTTTGGTGAACTAGCGGACCATGTGACCTGAGTAGGAAGGGCATAACATTTAAAATGGCTACAACCGACAACAGCCTTTATGTGATCAAGGGCTTTTTTGGAGCCCGAAACGCGTCATCTGTCGATTGCTGTGAATATGGTTGAATAAAAACATCTTGCCTACAAGTGGTTCGCTTCTCCTTCTTCGCCGCCGAGGCTTTGGTGGAAGTGGTTGGAGTATTCATCTTCGATATATATATATATATACCATACCATAGGAAATCCGCAACATTCTATTGGGAATAACTCTGGCGCCGCTTGAGGAATTTGCGTGTAAGTTTCCAAACTTTTGGCCAGCTCCGATTCGCTCCTTCCCTGAAAGTTTCGGGGGGAATCGTGAAGTGGGGGCTGAGAAAAAAGGGGGGTCCCAAAACGTGTTTTCCCCATGTTAATTTCCATAGGACGGTCTGACAAGTCTACAGCCCGACCCGCTGAACGGAATTACGCCAAACTTGGCAAAATTGTAGGGACTGGTACGCAGATGTGCCTTTGCTATATTTTCTGAAAATTGCTCCAGTGTTTTTTTTGAAAATTAACTTCAAAACCACATATATATCTATAGGCGCTCTCCGAGCGCTCACAGGTGCGCGTACCGGGGAGCGCACCCGGCGCGCTACGGGAGTGCGCGAGCGGAAAGCTGATTGGCTGTCGGGTGTCTGTCAACATTCTAAACAGTCCGGAGAGTCCGCCATCTTGTGTCTCGGTAAAATCGAGACACAAGAGGTGAAAAAGAAAGGGGGAAATAATTAAAAGGGGGCAGAGTAGACACCTCCTGACCCCCTAGGTTTTCTGAGGGGGGGCTAGAAGGACCCTGAAGGGCAAAAAACATTTTTTTATTTTTTTATTTTCGCGGGGTAAGCGCTGGGTGCGCTTCCAGGTGCGCGCTCCGGTATGCGCACCCTGAGCGCACCACGGGGAAAAACAGTGTAAAAAAATACAGTAAAAAAAGAAAGTAGAGTGTTTAGAGGAAAGTGATGCATTGCTGGAGTGTGTCACAAAAATGATGCAACTCCAGCAATGCATCCTTTCACATGGGGCCAGTCCCATGTGAAAGGGCCTGCGTCAGTCTTACGCCTGCTGTGAGGCAGGTGCAAGATTTAGACGCAACAGCGTCGTAAAAGTGACGCAGTGAAATCTCATAGATTTCACTGCGTCACTTCTACGACCCTTCCTTACGTCAATACGCTCCCTTTGCATACATTACAGCTGGCGCAGGTATAATGTGGCGCAGGGGTTTACAAAGTGACGCATCTACCTAGATGCGTCACTTTGTAAATATGACTCAACAAGGTGCATTTTTTACAGCAATGGTGCATCCCAAAAAGTGACGCACCGGTGGCGTAAAAGTGACGCATGGCCTCATAAATGAGGCCTTCAGTCTTCTACTCATGCGTCATATTTAATGTATGACGCATCATGTCGCAAGGAGTTACATATACGTCAGTATTTCTGACGTATCTGTAAGCGCAAAAGTGATGCATTGCTGGAGTGTGTCACAAAAGTGACGCAACTCCAGCAATGCATCCTTTCACATGGGGCCAGCCCCATGTGAAAGGGCCTGCGTCAGTCTTACGCCTGATGTGAGGCAGGCGCAATATTTTGACGCAATGGCGTCCTAAAAGTGACACAGTGAAATCTCATAGATTTCACTACGTTACTTCTACGACCCTTTCTTGCGTCAATACGCCCCCTTTGCATACATTACACCTGGCGCAGGTACAATGTGGCGCAGGGGTTTACAAAGTGACGCATCTACCTAGATGCGTCACTTTGTAAATATGACTCAACAAGGAGCATTTTTTACAGCACTGGTGCGTCACAAAAAGTGACGCACCGGCGGCGTAAAAGTGACGCATGGCCTCATAAATGAGGCCTTCAGTCTTCTACTCATGCGTCATATTTAATGTATGACGCATTATGTCGCAAGGAGTTACAGATACGTCAGTATTTCTGACGTATCTGTAAGCGCAAAAGTGATGCATTGCTGGAGTGTGTCACAAAAGTGACGCAACTCCAGCAATGCATCCTTTCACATGGGGCCAGTCCCATGTGAAAGGGCCTGCGTCAGTCTTACGCCTGCTGTGATGCAGGCGCAAGATTTTGACGCAATGGTGTCCTAAAAGTGACGCAGTGAAATCTCATAGATTTCACTGCGTCACTTCTACGACCCTTTCTTGCTTCAATACGCCCCCTTTGCATACATTACACCTGGCGCAGGTATAATGTGGCGCAGGGGTTTACAAAGTGACGCATCTACCTAGATGCGTCACTTTGTAAATATGACTCAACAAGGCGCATTTTTTACAGCACTGGTGCGTCACAAAAAGTGACGCACCGGCAGCGTAAAAGTGACGCATGGCCTCATAAATGAGGCCTTCAGTCTTCTACTCATGCGTCATATTTAATGTATGACGCATTATGTCGCAAGGAGTTACAGATACGTTAGTATTTCTGACGTATCTGTAAGCGCAAAAGTGATGCATTGCTGGAGTGTGTCACAAAAGTGACGCAACTCCAGCAATGCATCCTTTCACATGGGGCCAGCCCCATGTGAAAGGGCCTGCGTCACTCTTACGCTTGCTGTGAGGCAGGCACAAGATTTTGACGCAACGGTGTCCTAAAAGTGACGCAGTGAAATCTCATAGATTTCACTGCGTCACTTCTACGACCCTTTCTTGCGTCAATACGCCCCCTTTGCATACATTACACCTGACGCAGGTATAATGTGGCTCAGGGGTATATAAAGTGACGCATCTACCTACATGCGTCACTTTGTAAATATGACTCAACAAGGTACATTTTTTACAGCACTGGTGCGTCACGCACCGGTGGCGTAAAAGTGACGCATGGTCTCATAAATGAGGCCTTCAGTCTTCTACTCTTATTTTTTCTTTCACTTTCTCTGTTTCTTCACTGCCTTACTCACCTTGTCTCACACTCAATTGTCTTTATCCAGTCTGTATCTCCACTCTTTCCTAAACATCACTGCTCTTCTCTTACCCTTCCACACAATCAATCAATCAATCAAAGCATTTGTATAGCGCGCTACTCACCCGGAGGGTCTCAAGGCGCTTGGGGAGGGGGGGTCCGCTACTGCTCGAACAGCCAGGTCTTGAGCTGCTTCCTGAAGGCGAGGTGGTCCTGGGTCAGGCGGAGGTGGGTCGGGAGGGAGTTCCAGGTCTTGGCGGCGAGGTAGGAGAAGGACCTTCCCCCTGTGGTGACTCTTCGGATGCGGGGGACGGCGGCGAGAGCGTGGCCGGTCGATCGGAGCTGGCGTTTGGGAGCGTAGAAATTGAGGCGGCTGTTGAGGTATCCTGGTCCTTGGTTGTGCAGGGTTTTGTGTGCGTGGGTGAGGAGACGGAAGGTGATTCTCTTGTTGACCGGGAGCCAGTGCAGGTCTCGCAGGTGTCCGGAGATGTGGTTGCGACGGGGGATGTCCAGGATGAGCCTTGCTGAGGCGTTCTGGATCCGCTGGAGTCTCTTCTGGAGTTTGGCGGTGGTTCCGGCGTAGAGGGCGTTGCCGTAGTCCAGTCGGCTGGTGATGAGGGCCTGGGTGACCGTCTTCCTGGTCTCGGTGGGGATCCACCGGAAGATCTTGCGTAGCATGCATAGGATGTTGAAGCATGACGAGGAGACGGCATTGACTTGTCGGGTCATGGAGAGGGATGAGTCCAGGATGAAGCCCAGGTTGCGTGCGTGGTCTGTTGGTTTGGGTGCGCTGCCCAGGGCGGGGGGCCACCAGGAGTCGTCCCAGGCGGAGGGTGAGGATCCCAGGATGAGGACTTCCGTCTTGTCCGAGTTCAGTTTCAGGCGGCTGTTCTTCATCCATTCGGCTACCTCCTTCATCCCTTCGTGTAGGTTGGCTCTGGCGGTGGCGGGGTCGTTGGTGAGGGAGAGGATCAGCTGGGTGTCGTCGGCGTAGGAGATGATGTTGAGGTTGTGCTGTCGTGCGATGGCTGCAAGGGGACTCATGTAGACGTTGAAGAGGGTTGGGCTGAGCGAGGAGCCTTGAGGAACGCCGCAGATGACTTTGGTGGCTTCTGATCTGAACGGTGGGAGGCGGACTCTCTGTGTCCTTCCGGCGAGGAAGGAGATGGTCCACTGCAGCGCCTTCTCCCGGATTCCGACGTTGCTGAGGCGCTGTACTAGGGTACGGTGGCAGACGGTGTCGAAGGCCGCAGAGAGGTCTAGGAGGATGAGGGCCGCTGTTTCTCCGTTGTCGAGCAGGGCTCGGATGTCATCGGTGGCTGCGATCAGGGCGGTCTCGGTGCTGTGGTTGGTCCTGAAGCCAGACTGCGAGAGGTCGAGGGATCCGTTCGTCTCGAGGAAGGCGGCCAGCTGCTTGTTGACGGTCTTCTCGATGACTTTTGCGGGGAACGGGAGCAGCGAGATGGGTCGGTAGTTCTTGAGGTCGGAGGGGTCGGCTGATGGCTTCTTTAGTAGGGCGCTGAGTTCGGCGTGCTTCCAGCTCTCCGGGAAGATAGCGGTGTTGAAGGAGGTGTTGATGATGTCCCGCAGGTGGGGTGCGATGACAGCGTCGGCCTTGTTGAAGACGTGGTGAGGGCAGGGGTCTGTCGCAGATCCGGAGTGGATGGTGTTCATCGTGCGCATGGTGTCTTCGGTGCTGATCGGGGTCCAGGCGCGGAGGGTGGTGGTGGGGGGCGGTGGTTCGGTCGTGGCGAGCGTCGGTTGAGTGCTGAAGCTGTTATGTATGTCCGTGATCTTGTCGTGGAAGTATGAGGCGAGGGAGTTGCAGAGGTCTTGCGAAGGGGTGATGTCGTTGTTTCCGGCGTTGGGGTCCACCGTTCTTTTACTACATTTTCTTCACTTATCCACATTCCCCATGTTCACTCTCCTTCTCCTCACTCTCCTTCCCCACACTCACCTTCTTTCAGTCCCCCTACTCCACTTCCCTTCCCCTCTCGTCCCTTTCTTTGCTTTCTCACTTATTTTCGTCTCCTCTCTCACTGCACTCCACTTCAGTTACTCTTTTTCATTTTTTTAAGAATACAGCTCTTGATGAGAATTGGAGGTAGTTCTGAAAAGAACTTTTTTTTTTCTTATTTTTTCCTATTTTTCGAACAAAAACAAAAACAGGGAATGGGAAACTGCTCAACAGGAGCAAAAAAAATAAAATAATCAAAATTAGGACTGGGGACGGCAGTGGTGGTTCTCTAATGCTCGAACCATGAGCATAACACTTTGTTCCCCATAACAAAGTAGCTGATCACATTTTCTGCATTTAATTACGGCTTCATTAAAAGCAGGCTGAATATTAGGGATCAGCTCTTCTGGTCGCCCCCTCACCGATGTAGTTGGTCCTCCGGTTGAAGTAGAGGCACCATCCCTGGGAGCCTCTCGAGCCAGAGCCCTGACACTCTCCCGGGCATAGTTCTGGGGATGCTTCTCTCGACGTGGCGAATCATGGTAGGATTACCAAAACTGTACTTCCTTGTGGGGTCTCCTCTGGAAAGCACAGTATGGCAGATCTTGCACTCCACCTACACCTTTGCAGCATTTACGTTCTTCTGTCCCTCAGGAATGTCAAAAAATTTCCAGATAAAATGTTCCTTAACTCTAGGCTGAGGAACCTCTTCATCAATGAATCCATCAGAGTCATCATTGCTGCTTGATGCTCTGGCAGCCATGATAATCCAACAAAGATTCAAGAGCAAAAAGACAGGTCTTGCAGTCACAAAAGTGAAAGAAGAAGTGAAGGAAATGGGTGGGGATTTCATTCTTTGTAAAAAAAAACTGTTAGCAACCAATGAAAAGAGTTATTTTAAGGTCACATGACTTGACGCGCTTACGCTGCGCGCACTGGAGCGCTTCCGGGGGCGCTTACACGGCCCGCCTGAGTGACGTTTTGATAGCTTTACGGAAATGCAAAATCATTTTCATTTCGTAAATCAAAAATACTGCTTTTATAAGTATGGTACTAAATGTCTTGCATTATTATTTACTTTTTATACATATTTTTTTTACGAAAGCAGAAATAGCGCTCTCGGTGCGCTCCCGGGAGAGCTTACCGGTGCGCGCACCCTGAGCGCACCAGAAAAAAAAGTAAAAAAAAAAATATTCATTGTACAAATATTTTCTTTTTTTTAAATATAATTAATTGTTGTAGCTAATAAAAAAAAATCGTAGGTTACAAAGTCGATATACAAAGGAATTAGCTTTCAAAAAAACTATGAAATTCACTGAAAAAACCATAGGTTTCAGAAACGTTATAGTTAGGAATTAGTTTTTAAAAAACCTTTGAAATTCACTAAAACAAACATGGGTTTCACAATCGTTATAGTTAGGAATTAGCATTTAAAAAACCTTTGAAGTTCACTGAAAAAAACATAGGTTTCACACCAGTTATAGTTAACTGAACATTTTACTCATACAAAACCATTGAAATTCCCACGTTATAGTTAGTTGGACTCACTATAACTCGCGCGCCCGCAATCCACTGCTGATGATGTCACATATTACATCATTCATGACATGGTCAGTGACATCACTGATGACATCACTGATGACATCTCAAATGACATCACTGATGACATCTCAAATGACATCACTGATGACATCACTGATGACATCATCCAGTAAATGTGTGTTCCTGAAAATTAAAAATGTGTTTAACATATTGTAGAATGAGTGTATGTATGAGTGTTTGGATAATGGATTTAGTAGGTATATGACTGACTGTATGAGTGGGAGATTAAATGTGTCTTACTAAATGCATGGGTTAGTGACTAAACTGTCTGAATGTGTGAATCATTATGTCTGTTGTTGTGTAAGCTGCTGCATGTGTTGATCAGTAGCTATATGAGTGGCTATATGGGTTATTGATTGGTTGTCCAAGTATTTGTATGTGAGGGTGAGTGTGTGTGTGGGTGGCTGGGAGGTGTGTGACTCTGTGCATATATGTGTGAGCAGTTGATTCACTTGGTATATGTGTTCAACAGTGCATTAGGAAAGAGCTGTATGGGTGGTTGACTGTCTGCATGGGTGTGTTGGTGAGTGAATAGCTATCTCAGTGCTCCATGTCCAAGTAAGTGCATATGTAAAACACAGTGCATTTGAGAGTTGGCATATATAAATGACTAAACATGAGAGCCTGTGATTGTGTAAGAGACTGTATGGATCAATGTGTACTTGTATCAGTGATTGTAAAAGAGAGTAAGTATGTGTTAGTATATGTTTGAATAAGTAAGGTTTAGTGTGTATAACTGTGTAGTTGAGGAAATGGGAGTGTGATTGATTCTTTGCATAACTGACTAGGTGTTTGAGCAACTTTGTGGATGAGTGTCAGCATGTGAGTGTCTGTATAGGTGTATGAGTGGATATGATAGTGTTCTATTGATGAGTGACTGTATGTATGAGTGATTGTATGGGTGAATGAGTGGATGTGTGTGTAGACCTAGGAATCAGTGAGTAAGTATGTAGTTACGGGTATTGGTGTGTCAATAATTTCAGGAATGGTAGTTTGTATTTAACACTGGGTGTATCAAAGGTTAGATTAGAGTGTGAGGAGGTGCATCGTATTATCACATGGATGATGTCATCAGTGATGTCATCAGTGATGTCATTTGAGATGTCATCAGTGATGTCATCAGTGATGTCACTGACCATGTCATGAATGATGTAATATGTGACATCATCAGCAGTGGATTGCGGGCGTGCGAGTTATAGTGAGTCCAACTAACTATAACGTGGGAATTTCAATGGTTTTGTATGAGTAAAATGTTCAGCTAACTATAACTGGGGTGAAACCTATGGTTTTTTTAGTGAACTTCAAAGGTTTTTTAAAAACTAATTCCTAACTATAACGTTTCTGAAACCTATGTTTTTTTCAGTGAATATATATATATATATATATATATATATGTATATATATATATATATATATATATATATATATATATATGACGGACAGGCTGGGCACGAATAAAGCACTTAAAGTTTGCACCAAGAATTGGGTCTGCTCATCGTCATTTGCTGTGTGGGAGAGCAGTTGGTGTTGACGACGTATTTCATATATATATATATATATATATATATATATATATATATATATATATATATATATATATATATATATATATATAAATATATTAATTCCGTATTCCCTTTGGACAAGAAATCTACCGTCAATCAAAAGGCACAGCGATGGGCTTTTCTTTTAGTCCGTCATACGCGTGCCTAACAATGGGACAATGGGAGAAAAATTGGGCTTGGAGAATTGAAAATGATGAGGCAACAGCAAAAATTGTGGCATGGCTAAGGTACATAGACGACCTGCTGATAATCTGGGACGGAACCAATCAGGAATTTGATGCTTATTTTAAAATTCTCAACAACTCTGAATTTGGTCTGAAATTCACATATGCAATCAGTGAATTAAGGGTGACCTTCTTGGATACTGAAATTTTCATTGAAAACAATACAATACAAACTACATTACATCGAAAGAGTACTGCAACAAATGCAGTGCTACATGCGCAGAGTTTTCACCAATCCAGCCTCATTGAAAATATTCCATATGGAGAATATCTGCGAATAAAGAGAATTTGCTCAAAAGAAGAAGATTGGAATAAAAATCAAAGACTAGCCAGTAAAAGATTTGAAAAACGCAAATACAACCCTAAATCTATTCAAAGGGCACTAACCCGCGCCTCCAATGTCAAAAGGCTCGATTTATTGAAAGAAAAACAACCACCCAACTCAGATGATCAAAAGATTCGGTTCATTACCACCCACTCCACCGCCAACCAATCGATAACCAAAATTCTCAAAAAGAATTGGCACATTTTACATATGGATATGAAGGTTGCGCAAATTGTAGGTGATCATCCCAATGTTACTTATAGAAGAGCCAAAAATTTAAAAGACAAACTAATTTTCAGTCATTTTCAAGAAAAGAAAAAAACAATCGATTGGCACAAACCTAAGGGATTCTACAAATGTTCGGGATGTAAAGTCTGTTGTATTGCCAAAAACACAAAAAAACTAGAGATGGCAAACAAAAAAACATGGAAAATTGATCAACTAATAAACTGCAAAACGCAATACGTGATCTATGTATTAGAATGCCCTTGCTCTTTAAAGTACATTGGTAGCACCAAGAAGGAACTGAAACTGCGAATCCTGGAACATGTCCGAGCAACTATAAATTCAGATCGCAGCAACGCAATGGCAAAACGTATGGAAAAAGAACACAATGGCAACTGAAAGGAATTGAAATTTTTCGGAATTGAAAGTGTGGGACCGAATGAAAGAGGAGGTGATCGCGAAAAAATAATGCGACAAAAAGAATCGAAACACATTATGAGCTTTCGAACCTTGAGCCCGCATGGGCATAACCAGGATGAAGAACTACATTGCCATCTTTGAATAAATGAATCATTGATTTTTGAACATTAGAGTAAGACTGGCACCTCTCTTAAGAGTTTTTAACGTGCACTGTTATTTTGTTATTACTTTTCACTTTATATTTAGTTGGACATCACTTGAAGGACTGATAGAGGTAGACAAAATGTATGAATTCAGACTGTTACAATCATGCTGGAGGGCGACCTCTGAGCCCCACAAATAGAAGGTTAAAAGCCCACCTGAGGGCCATTATGTATAACAGAGATCAAAAGTATGCACAAAACAAGGCATTACTTAAAAATTGATGTGGATAGGCCCACTGGAGGGCGTGATGGTACAATATGGGCAACACCGATTGGTGACTATCGTGAATATAATTATGTGGCGCAATAACATGATTTAAAAATAATAATAACCATTATGATTTGTTGAAATTACGTTACCATGAATTCAATGTAACTGTTGTTGAAATAATTATGTGATGCGATAACATGATTTGAATATAACAAGAACCAGCATGGTTAACATGAATACAATGTACTACATGTCCCAGAAATCCTGTAGGAACTAACAGGAAGTGATGTAAAAAACGAGTATCCCCATAAAGAATCACCAAAATTGTCAATACTGTTTACCTGTGAGCAAGGTCTCCGTAGAGACCGAAACGCGTAAGGTGCTGCTGGCTGGCTGTCAATAAACCTTACAATTTGACAAACAGAACGTGTTGTGTAATTTAAAGGAAGACGAGAGTGCACGAAGAAAAAACTCCCTGCACAAGGGAAAACGGAATTAATTTTACACGGCGGATCCTGCCGTTCTTCGCGTGCACCGCCTGAAGAGCGCCCGGAAGCCTTAAACTTGGATCAGACGGGAGAATATATATATATATATATATATATATATATATATATATATATATATGTATTACCTACTGGTGGTCGCCAGTAGGTAGTTATAGTTAGGACCTATTTTCCGTAGGAAATCCGCAACATTCTATTTGGAATAACTTTGGCGCCGGTTGACAAATCTTCGCGAAATTTTCAAAACTTACGGTCAGCTCCGGTCCGCTCCTATCCTTAAAGTTTCACGGTGATTCGTCAAGCGGGGGGCGAGAAAAAAGGGGGGTCCCAAAACGTGTTTCCCCCATGCAATTTCCCATAGGATCTTTAGCCACAGCTACAGCCCTACTGCTGAACGGAATTACGCCAAATTTGGCAAAGAGATAGTCCTCAGTTCAGACTCGTGCCTTTTGCTTAAATGGTGTCAATCTGTTCAGTAGTTACTGAGAAAATTACAGTTAAAAGCATTTATATATCTATGGCCAAGGTGGATCCGCGCATCCTGAGCGCACCATGAGCGCACCATAAGCGCACCTTTCCGATCACGTACTGAATGCTAATTGGCTGTCAAGTGGTTGTCAACATTTGAAACCAGGAACTGTTGGCAGCCATTTTGTGCCTCGGTAGAAGTGAGGCTGAGGAAGTCAGTGGAATATGTGTGCAAAACGTAGAAAGGGGGCAGGATAGAAATACTTTTACCCTCTAGACCCGCTTAGGGGGTCCCAGAAGGACCCCCAGGGCCCACAATTTTTTTTTACATATTTTTTTTAAAAAGACCGGCAGGTGCGCGGACGAAAATTAAAAAAAATATAACTGAGCTTTTTTATAATTAGCCCCCGGGGGCAAAATTATTAAATTTGCCCCGGGGATTGACACCCACCAGAGCTACAATAAGAAATAGTGGGGGGAAGGGTCCAAGGTCCCTAAAGCAGCGGGGACTACCACCCCCGGGGCTTTATGTATTGTGCGAGGGGGACTGCGTGGCTCCCCTCCTGGAGCACTCAAGGGCAACGTCACCCCCCAGGGCTATATAAAAAAATTGGTTGGGGGGCTGCAAGGTCTCCAAAGCCCCGGGGACCACCACTCCCCGGGGCATTATGTATTGTGGGAGGGCCGGCTCCTGCAGTGTCCAGGGGTGTCCATCCCGCCCTCCCATAGCAAGGAAATCAGTTCTTTCTTTCAAAATCTAAATCAGAATGCTTTTCCACATGAGGAGCTGCATTTTAGTAGCTCCCCATGTGGAAAAGCAATGCTAGCTCCCAAACGTGTAGAAGTTGTGCACCAAAGGCGCTGGAGTCGTGCACCCTACAGAGTATGAGTCGTGCATCCAGCGTGTGCACACCAGGGGGCCACACTGAGCGCTGCGCTGGGTGCACGACTTCTAATTTTACTGTAAAAAAATAGCCCCTATCAGTAATTTCTAATATCTCCGGGGACCCCATTCTCCGGGTGTTATAAAAAATGTTGGGGACCGTGGGGGGAGCCAAATGCCCTCACGGTCCCGCCGCCTACCCGTGTCCTTCGGGAACCGGAATTGCTTTTCCACATGGGGAGATGCTAACATGCATGTGGAAACGCAATCTAGTTTGGATTTTGAGAGAGAACAGATTTCCCTGCTCTCTCTTTCAAAATCCAAACCAACTTTGCTATGGGAGGGCAGGAGACTCCCGCCCTCTCATAGCAAACAGCAGTGTCCCAGGAGTAGGCACCCCAGGACACTGCAGGAGCTGGCCCTGGCGGTCCCCAGGGCCCCCGAAGGCTCCAGGCGGAGTGCTACGCAGCCTGCCTCCCACAATACACAAATCCCCTGGGGGTGGTGGTTCCCGGGGCTTGAGGGGGGTCGTTGAGGCCCACACACTTCTAATTTTACAGGTGGGGGGGGCCTTGGAGCCCCCACCAAACATTTATTTTATAGCCCAGGGGCTCTCACTCTTGCATAGGAAAACAGCAATGCTGAGAAAATTCATTTTCAACATTTTTGTTGTAGTTTGCAGCCTTTAAAGCGACGACAATTTTAAGTTTTGTAATGTTGACAATCTCGTCTCCCATTTAAATAGGCACAAAGTATTTATTGAAGTTCATTGAGAATCGTGAAGCAACACTGTCTAATTGTGATCGATAAAGAATTGAATGAGTTGTGTACTTGTTTTGCTCGTAATGTGCATAGGGGCAGATTTATAAGTTCATTTCGTTACTATTGCATCACTTTTAAGATGGGAAGAGTGACGCGAAAGTGGCGCAAGGGGGTTGTAAATCTAGGACACAGTGTTCTGTATTACTTTGCTTTCCTTTCTGTCATGTAGAGGATCCTGGGTAAATATAACGGTTTCTGTACAGCCAGTACCTTTCAACCCTACCCCCAAACGGCTTACTGTCTGTTACCATAGTAACAGTTCATGGAACACTTAAGTGAGCACAGAGGTTAGAAGTTCACCACACTATGTTGCTAATCGAAACAGTTACTGTGCTGGAGTTTTAAAAGTTTTCCATAGGAACCGTTAGTCGTAGCTATAGACTCTGGTAAAGAGCTGGCAAAGCGTTAGCCTCAGTATTATACTTCAAGTTATAAATATAATTTCTATTTTTAAATGTTTTCTAACTGTATTATTATCACACTAAATAATAGTGAAATGTTGTCAGAAAAAGAAGACATATATACTTTTTTAATAAACTTATATATATATATATATATATATATATATATATATATATATATATATATATATAGTGTTGCTCAGTGCACATTTATATACTTTTTATATGTATTGAATGTCCTTGGAAAGAAAAACCTACCTGCATGGCAAAGGTCCACGTTGTAATGTACCTGCATGTTACTTACCTGTTTTGTAAAGACTGTGTGGTAAAGGTTTTGTATGGTAATAGATGCATGGTAAAGTTGACATACCATGCAGCCCTATCCAACTTCAAATTTTTCATCATTTTTAAAAAGTGATTTTAATGCTTCTGTCTTTTTTTTTACACCTAACAATTTCAAGGTTCTTGGCAAACAATATTGTGAATATTGTTTACATGATTATCAAAAAGAAACAATCAATCAGATTTTGTATTCTTGTCTCACTTTAAATGAATTAGAGAAAAGGTTACAGCTGCCTCTCTTTAGAGGAGCAGGCTTTTGTTCGATTGCCCACACAATTGCTTTCAAAACAAAGGCAAAATGAATAGAAATATCAGTAATGTAGTTAAATTTGTAACCCCGGCAACTGATTTCTTTTAATTTTAACTCCAGATAAATATTGCTTTAAATAGTTTAAAAATATTCGTACTTGCAACTTAATGGAAGTTAAAGCTTCTAGATCAGGGTTTCCAAAGTCGGTCCTAGAGGACCAGATTAATGCCGTATTTTTAGCATATCCCCATTTAGATAAATCTAGTTATCATAAAATCTGACATGGATCCGGCCCTTCAGAACCGACTTTAGAGAACCCTGTTCTAGATGATTGGCAGACGGCTGCATTCACAGTAAACCAAGCCAACCATTTATTTGACCTCAGAATTGGATGTTGACTACTCATTAAGTCTTTCAGTTCCCCATGTCACCACTCCGAAAACACTAAGACCATTTCATAAGAAAAAATAATTTTCATTCAAAGGAATGTAGGTAAGTGCTAAAATACGTGCTACAGGTCTGTGTACGCAATTTTGATTGTGTAAAGAACTGATACATTTAAGCAAAGCAATAATCATGTGTTACAAATCAATTTATGTTGTTTATTACCATATTTTAGGGTTTTACAAAACATTGGGCCACATGCATCATTGTAAATTGCGGTTAGAAAGGGGCAGATTAGCAGAATCTGCCCCTTTGCAACCGCAATTTTTGCATGTGGGACGCATCATCCCAAATGTAAAAATCGCTATTTAAGTAATCGCTAAAATTGCGATTACTTAAATTGTGATTGCATTTAGGGAATCGCAAATTGCGATTCTCTAAATGCAATGCAACCCCAAAAAAATTGCAATTTCGCAATTAAGAAACGTAAATTACCATCAATTCAAAGTTGATGGTAATTTGTGAAAACTTTTTCACAGAAGTGCATTTTTCAAATTCTATGTTGCACACATACATGTCCTTGGGGCATGTGTGTGTGCAACATGTATTGAAACTGCTATTTCAGGGGTGCATCAGGGTGTCCTTTCGGCACACTTGCACCCTTGAAAATTGCATGCGCAATTTGCGAATATCTATTTGGTACTCGCAAATTGTGCATGCAATTTCATTGGTTCCTATCGGCCTCTAGCCCCATAGGAATGAATGGGAAGCAATTCCTTATTTGCGAATCGCAATTTAATAGTCGCAAATAAGGAATGTGTAAGAATCCCAATTTTTTTTGCGAATCCTACATGCAGAAGCATTTGCAAATCCTAAATTACGATTTCTTAAAAATCGTAATTTAGGAATCGCAAATGCACAGTTTGATACTTGTGGCCCATTGACTTTATATTCGGTAAAGCAAAAAAGATGCAAAACCTGCATTAGATATTGCTTTTATATAACATATGCAGGAGAATAAATATTTAAAACATTTAGAAATCCCTACATAGAAGTTTCAAGGCCTAATATAATATGGATTTCTATTGTTCTGGGGATTTACAAATCGCAAATGAGCTCACTATTAATCCTACACTAATTTTTGCTAGCCATGCACACTCCTACACGTACTCCTCTAGATCGAAATAAGAACTATGATACAATTGAACATTTATACATGTTGCATTATTTTCTTCATATGTAAATTATTTTTTCATCTAATGAATAATTTTCTTTGGGAAGATCGCTCCGAAGCCCTCCATAACAAGAACATCAAACCCTTTTGGAAACTCATAGCGGTGGGGTCCCGCACGATAGATAACCATCATGACGCTGTGGTCCAACCAAGACCTGGGTAACCCATTTTAGTGGGCTCAACAGGGTGTGGAATACAGATACAGTCAGGGCCTGCTGCATAGACCCTTCAGAGCAAAGTGAAGGGTTGAAAACTGTCTCTGTTATTGAACTAGGCCCTTCTGAGACAGCACAGGCTCTCCATCTACTGAAGCGGGAGAAGACACCCGGCCCTGGTGGCATCCCTGGTGATTTACATATCTCACAACCAGAAATCTGGATGCCCCTATTTGAACTCCTTAGGAAATGCCTTACTGATAGGTGAGGATATTCCTCCCTCTTGGCATGGAGCTACCATTTTTCCATGTTATAAGAAGGTGAGGAGGGATGCCCATTCCAACCATAGGCCTATCAAACTGATTGATATCAGTCAGAAAGACGTCGCTAGGCAGATACATTTTAGAATGTAAGCGTGGATAGCAGAACACCATCTTTTAGCTGATAGCCAAGCGGGGTTCAGGGCCAAGGTCAGTACCATTGACCAGGTGTTCTGCTTCAGAACGATCTGCTGGAAGTATGTCGCCCTGAGGCAGGACCATCTTTATGTGGCCTTTATAGACCAGAGGGCAGCATTTGACATTGTACAGAGGGTCTTGGAGTTGTATGGTACTCCATGGGATCTCCTAAAAATTTAGAAAATCCTGCATTCTGAAACCTACGCCCAGATGTGATGGAACATAGAAGGAAACCTTACACCAAGCATAGCAATAAACCGGAGCGTCAGGTAGGGCTGCATGCTTGCCCCATGCTATTCAGCCTATACATCAATGAAGCGGTAGACAGGATGGTGCACCAAAAGCATGACGCCCCAAAATCTGCAGGCATTAAAACCCCCATTCTCATATTTGTGGATGATGCGCTTTTATTATCCTGAACCCCGCAGGCCTGCAGTTGCTATTGGATTGCTTTGCACTGTTCTGTTCTGATAGGAATCTGGAGATAAATCCAGCAAAGTCAAAACTAATGTTATTAAATCCCCATCGCTCCTTAAAAGGTGGGTTGAGCAGTGAGTGGGTGCCCATGGAGCAAATAAAATGCTTTGACTATCTAGGTGTAAGGCTGGCTTATACCATGTCATGGACTTTCCAATTGTGGAAAAGCAGAACTATTTTGACTCAAAGGGCATCAGCTATCGGTAGGAAATATAAGGCTACCTCAAGTGAAGCAGAAATGCCAGCCCTTGAGGTATACAGGGCCACAACTGTTTCAGGGGCTATATATGGTGCTGAGCTTTGGGGTTGCAGTGGTGTGGAATCGCTTACCTGTCTGGAAAACAAATTTATCAGGTCACTTTTTAATCTACCCTCAAGCACCCTGATTTTACTCGTACAATTTGATTTAGCACTTAAGAGTATCGATCAGGTGATTAAATCGAAACTCTTGACATACTGGGTGCCCCTGTGGACGACACCTGAATTGGAGTCCTATAGAAAAGCATTGGAAGAGATAGTTACTATTGATAAAGGACTCCGCATCCCATGGCTAAGGAAAATAAAAACTCTGTGTGAGCTTCTTAAAAAGGGATAGGATTCGTCCACTCCAAGCGAAACTTAAAGTTTAGGATTTGCAATTTGCCTCTTAAATCTTTCACATGTAAATTGAACAAAGAGGGTCTAGTGCTCCCTCACAGTCTCTTCCTCCCACAGATAGAAGAATCAGTGGACCAGTTTCTTTTTTTCAGTCCTACCTACGACTTGCAGCGGAAGTCCTATTATTTTGGTATGCAAGACGATAGGTATGCCACATTAATGGGAAGCTGCTGGAATAATAAGGTGTGACACTAAGGACTTTATTGTGTTTGCAGTTTCCAGATTCTTAATGTGGGCATGGAGAATTAGATCAAACAAGCTTACTGTGATAATCCAGACAGCAGAACTTGTGGCTGAATAAAGCGTGAGAATATAATGCGTGCTGTCCCGCCCCCTATGTTGGATCCCTGGGGACAGTATTGCTACATCCCTTTTTTATCTTTATTGCCAGTAGTTATCTTTTAAAGCAGACATTTTTTGGGATTTACTAGGTTATTAGGAACCAGGTTTCCTACTGAAAACAAGGGGAAGTATCTTCAAAGTATTTATTATTTAGATATGCACTTTATTGTTCTTCAAACTTATTATGTAATTTTATCTTATTGCATCAGCCACTTTAAAATTAGTTCAAGCCTACGGTATTGTGCCAAAAGGGATATGGGATTCATTGATAGTCCCTGATAGAGTGAATATGTGTCATGAACCGTGACTCAATCTGAATGTTAAACTTGTCACTATGCATAAGTATTGGGCACTTGACACCGTAGCCCATCGCTGATATTGCTTGATATTTCATTAATCATGTTTGTAAGATACTTTAATGGTTTTACATTTTAACCAAAATAAAGTATTGAATTTAATTAAATAATTTTCTCTTACTCCAACTGGTGGTACTTTGGGCACTCTCACACTTATTCCTTTGTTGTCTAGCACTAAACCCCAGTGTGTAAAGTGTAAATATACTGTGAAATGCCATTAGGAAAGTGTATGCTTTGCATTGTGGGTTATCACAAAGTTCCTGATGGCCACCACCATTTCCCCATATTTAATCATACCTCTATTGATAGGACAACATCATCCATGCTATTGGATTGTACAAGGTTTTGAGTAACATACAAAGGGCAGCATTTCTTTAGTCTTGATTCTGTTCTGTCCAGTTGCATTTGGGAATTGTAATCCTAAAATTCAACTTCATGCAGTTGTAAATATATTTTATAGCTGCATATTGTTTTGTGGATGACACTCCTAGTGGTTATAGAGTTGACTGCACAGGAATTGTTCTTTCATTCTTTAGCTTAACTCCTGTACATATACGCTCATTATCATTCTATTAATGTGGACACAGCAAGAGATGTTGTGCCACAAGCAGCAAACAAGGAAAAACTGTTTGCAAACGGCCAGTATTTTTGCATTTGGAAAACATCATCCCAAATGCAAAAACCGCAAATTTAGATTGCATTTAAGGAATTACAAATTGTAATGCCTTCAATGCAATGCAAGATGCCATTTAAAATAGCTATTTCGCTTTTCGGGTTGGCTAATTACCGGAAAATTATAACTGATGGTAATTAGCAAAAAAGTGAATTTTTTCACAGTTACATGTTACACACACACACACAATGCCCTTGGGGCATGTGTGCGTGCAACATGGGTTCGCATTACAATTTCAGGGGTGCAACAGGGTGTCCTTTTTGCACCCTTGCACCCTTGAAATTGCATACCCAATTTGCGAGTACCTAATGGGTACTCGCAAATTGCGCATGCAATTCCCATCGATTCCTTTGGGCCTTAGGTCCATAGGAATGAATGGGAAGCCATTCCTTAATTGCGGGTCGCAATTATGGAATTTTTAGAAATCGCTATTTTTTTGCGATTCCTACATGCATAGGCTTTTGTGATTCCATTGCGATTACTTAATAATCGCAATTAAGGAATCGCAAAAACCTACCTTGATGCATGTAAGGGGTTGTTCTAGAGCCATTGTTTTGGAAGGTCACGCCAGCTCTGCAGACCTACTATACCAAGACTGTAGTGATCATATTTAACCTGTTGAATTTCCATACATCTATATAAAACCAATATCCTTAATAAATTATCTGTACTGCACTATGTTAACATCAGGGCAATTGTGATCCAGCAAAGCAAAACATTTTCACCTACTGTGTCCTAAAATAATGGAATATTTACTATACTTCATTCTTTATAATTTCACGAAATATCTGTGGTTATTCGAGCTTCGGTATTCCAAAAACAAGGTTTTTCAAAATGTGTAATCATTACTACCCAACGCCAATAACATTTGGTAGCGCCTAGTACATTACCAAAGGTCCCATTAGATTCCTTCCTGTTTCTTTAACTTTCCACAAGTTTGTTATCACGTTAAGATTTGACTATGTTTCAAAAGTACTTAAAGAATCAAGGTGTTGGGAGTGTGTAGATTTTAATACATCTAATTAAGGTTCCAAAAAGCTCTAATCTACTTATTCAAAACAAACCCAGACTAAATGCCTTTGGATAGTACTCTTGGGTCATTCTAAACTATCTTGACTTACCTTAATTCAAAACCAAGTGATAGCTGCTGGAGGATACAGGACTCAACAAACACAGTGTAGTGCAGTTATGAGATAAATATCCAAAGCTCCAAACCAAAAGAAAATATTAGACATTGCATCAGCTAAATGTATTCCCTCATTTGGAATGCTGTTTTCTTCCATCAGCCAGGATCGCTAAACAGTCCTCAGCCACATGTACTTTGTTAAAATGCTATGCCTTTTTACCCCTAGCATTGCCACTGTTATGTTGGTCATGCCTATATCCATGTCAAGACAGCTGCTTATTTCTGTAGGGATTCTTTCTTTTCTTGCCATTTAAACCTTTAAGAACCTTGACTCCGAAATATTATTTCTACTTGTCGCCCCAGCACACTGGATACATATAGGAGAGCTGCATAGCAGCTAAGATCTGCTGCCTAACATTACCAGAAGAAGAAGGACTCCCCTGCTGGAATCCTGGCCTATCCTGCAACAAGAGGACTGCACTCAGAATAGCTGCACCTGCTGCACACTGAAGAACTACAGCCCTAAGGATGTATTCCTTGCTTCTGAAAGATAAGGAGTGGACTACCTGTAAGCTACAGGAGGATACCACAGCTTCACCTACATCATCTCCAGCATGTAGAACCCAGCTGACCACCTTCAGCTGGACTTTAAAGGAGTTGGATAGGTGCATTGTGGGAACAGTGGTACCACCTTAAGTTCCAAGGAGCAGCTCAAAGACTCTGGAAGCTTGGTGTTTGTTTGTGGACACTTTTTACCCCCAAAAGGAACTTCAGGAAGCACCACCTGAAGTTTGGAGAACTTTTAAGAACGTTTCTGAAAACGTTCCATATGGTGACTGCCCTGGCATCGAGAGTCAAGTCGACTACATTGAACTGCAAACCTACCTAAATTTCAAGTTGTTCCAGCTGAAAGCTCCGGAGCTCAAAACTTCCAGGAATTGACTGGGGGCTCCCGCTGAACCAAGCTGATGAAGCCGCTGTGAATCTGGCCTGCTGGAGAGGCCCGCTCCAGCTCCAGAAAATCCTCCAGAAACGATTCTGAGTGCAAAGGTAACATTTTGGGCAAGGCCTCCCGCTTAATGTATCCAACCAGGGCTCTATTGTGGTCTGCTTCAAAGTTTGACTTTGTCCCGGTCAAGCGCGACCAGATGTCTCGATTTAGCGCTAATAGTTTTTAAGCACTAATAAGCGTTTATTTCTAAAAAAAATTCATTGCCACCCTACATTAGGTTTTTGTTGTTTTGGTGTCATTTTAAGAATACAAATAGTTCATATTTTTATAAATTGGTGTTGGATTTCTATTGTGTGTTGTGTTTTACACATTTAATTTATTGGTGTTTTTAAATGCTTTACACACCTGTATCCTAAGTTAAGCCTGCCTGCTTGTTGCCAACTACCAAGGGTTGAGCAGGGTATAATTTATTGAGACCTTGTCTGGAGCCTTTATTACGTTAGTGGCCTTATTGCTAGTGATAGGTGCATACTTACCCCTACTAATAACCCACCTTCCGAGTTTTGTATTAACGCACCTGTCCTCAGTTTAGGGAGAGGAACAATTTTGGAATTCAGTAATAAAGGGAAATCTGATAGTAACATAACAGAGTTTGCATTACTAATGCTTTCCACTCAACACTGAAAATGCAGTCTTTGAAGAGACATTAAAACTTGCCTACACTGAGCCTGAATACAAGAACTTTGTATAAGCACATTACATGGCAAATGCCTTACTCATACTGAGTCACAACCAGAATATCTCAGTGAAACAAACAGGTGGCTAACCCCTGGGTCGCTGGCAGCCTCTTTTCTAAAACATATTTTACAAAACACTGACAAACATGCGTTTTGACTATTCCCATGATAATTGATTGCTTCCGCTCAGCTCTGCTACATTTCACCGAGGGAGTAGCTCTAACTTGAAGCGCATTCATATTCAATGTTGGATGCCTTTGCAACCTGGAAAGGTAACCATAGAAACAGGACAGGTATAGCTCAACGCAGTGGGTTGGTTGAGGGCACTTGCGGTGTGATCAGATGCTGGCAGTACACAGTGACGCTGGGAAGCGCCAGGAAGGGATTCACAATCTCCAGGCCGGGATGTTAATACTTATTAAAGATTAATCTATTATGCATGGGCCAGAGCGGAATCACTTTGATAACAACACAGGGAGCAGTCATTAAATATTTATATAGGGCTTCAACTTGGCGCTGTTCAGCTCCCTAAATGCACATTTTGGGAAATCTGTATTGTTTTATTTATCAAATGGTTTTGTACGGTTTGAAAGGCTAAGGCCAAACAACAATAAATCATCAATTGCATTATTTGAGTGCTGTACTTTCTTTTCAAACTAAGAAACAGATTCATAATTTGTAAATCGACATGCCCGATCTTCATTCAGGAAATGAGTTCACATTTCCCAATATTAAACATCAAATTAAGCTTACATGATAATGTAGTAAGTATTATAGCTAATGCTAAACAAGCATAAAAGATATTATATGTCATAATAATGTATTTGCTAATATTATACAAGCTCTTTCAATCATTTAATTGAACTATAATTCATTATCGTAGGAAATAAAATACTTCAGTTGTTTTGCAGGTGGAAACCAGTAATACAGTGATGCAAAAAGCATTGGTGAGCTGTGACACATAAGTCTGGGAGTGGCGGGAAACATCCTTTACAACACAGCCATTACATCTCACTACACTTACAACGCAGTCATTACATCGCAACATCCTTTACAACACATGACACTACAACGCAGGCATTACAATGCATGACACTATATTGCATGACACTACATCGCATGTCACTACAACGTAGGCATTACAACATTTACCATTACAGCGCATAGTACCCCTACACTATCCAAAACTAGAAACTAGAAACTCTCCAAGCCACAAATTCATTCTCTAGGTACTGCAGTCGCACAAGGGCTGGACGGCATTGCCTTAGGCCAAAGAATCTTAAAATGGGAAGTATCCAAAATTTCCTTATTTCATTAAAAAACTTACAAAAGAAAAGTTAGTGAATGGTAGACTGTTCCGATGTGAAGTCACACAAACACCGAGGGAGTTCTCTTGACCAATCATTCATTAACGGACTAGACAAAATTCTATAGACTATTCCTAGTTGAAATCTTGTTTATAAAATTCTATCATGGCCTTTAGGAACAAAATGTAGGTACGGTTCCATGGCAAAGGTTGTAAGCCTTAGCTGATGATAAATGACTGTGGGTTGGGGACTTCAACCGCCAATCTAGCAGATCCCAGTATATCCAAACAGTCTTTCTTCAGAGATTTCCTTGATATTTGGGTCATTAAATTCGGGTTTAAATAATACTGAGGATGACCAAGGTCTTTAACGAACTGAAATATATACCTGAGCCAAGGAATTTTCAATGCTCCATCTAGCTTCATGCAATCATGCAGGATGTCATTATTTAATTGGGTCTGTTCGCTAACCCAAATTCTGTGCCAGAGAAGTATGGGCTCAAGTTTAATTAGATCCGTAATATACGAAAGGCCCAACTCCTCATGGTAAACAAAAGAAGACGTACCAGGTGGAACATTAAGAATATAACCAAGATAAGAATTTTCTACTGTTTGCCAAGATGAGGGATTGGAAATGCCCCAGACCCCAGTCCCATATACCGCAGCAGAAATACACTGTGCCTTGTATATATGTATAAGTTCATTGGGGGGGCTTCCTCCCTAATGTCTTAGTAAAGGTAGCCAAGGCACTGGTGGGCCTATTAAAAGACAATTTTTTCTGGGCGATTGCTTCGGTCCAAGTATCGTTATAACTGAAAAGGACACAAAAATATGAGAAGGTCCTTGTGGTAGCTAGCTTACTTCCTTCCAAAAATATGTCTCGACCAGTGGTGCTCCGGGAGCCAGAAACACAGTTCATTGTGAAGGTCTTGGAGAGATTTATTTTTAATCCCAGGTCTCCCATAAAAGCACTAAAACTGGTCAGGGCAACCAGTGAACGGCATCGTCGGCATAAAGGATAGCAGGAATTCCTCTCCCACCAATTTGCGGAAATTCCGAGCCACCCTTAAGAAGTGCGTCAGCCATACCATTTATATATAAAATAAAAAGAAAAGGGGCCAAATACACAGCCCTGGCGGACCCCTCTTCTGACAGGAAATCCTGAAGTACATTGCCCCTTCGTCCCAAATCTAACGCTGGATGAAGCTCTCTCATAGAAGCGATGCAGGAAAGCGATTAAGCCATGATCCACTCCAAGATCAACAAGTGTTTCCCATAGCCTCACATGGACAACAGAATCGAAGGCTGCAGTCAAGTCAACGAAAACTAAATAGAGTTTCCCGTTTTTTGCTTGCGTATATTTCCCGACGATCATAGCCAGGTTAAGACTTTGTTCAAGGGTACCCAGGCCCTCCCGGAACCCATACTGCAGGCAGACAGAACATTGGATTCTGTTGCCCAATCCTGTAGCCGTTGCAAGATGACACGACCTACCACCTTTACCATAGAATCAAGAAGGGAGATTGGTCTAAAGCATACAGGATCTTGACGATCTCCCTTCTTGAAAATTGGCACAATGATTGATTCAGACCACGGTTTAGGGAAGGTGGAACAGTCGCTGGCATTAATCAGCTGTGTTAAAAGAGGGGCCCATAACGAAACGTTTGACTTAAACAGGTCAACTGGGACCCCATCGGGACCATGGGCCTTGCCCCCCTTGCTTCGCTCAAGGGCTAAAATTGTTTCATCCAGGGTAACGTGTAGGTTGCCCTTATATGTACATGGAGACTGCGGAAGTGAATACTCGTTAAGGGGTGGACCATTATATAAGGCAGAGTAATGGCTTATCCAGTCCGTTTCTGAAATAGCCATTTCAATGGTAGGTCTCCCGTCCCCTATCAAGGGTGGAGTTCTTAAGATTTTCCAAAAAGCCGCAGAGTCCTTTCTTTGGGCGGCCTCATGTAACTTCCCCCACGCTTCCTCCCTCAATGATCTCTTTTTGCCTTCCTATAGTTGGCTCTAGCCCTCCTTACCTCCCTTTGGAATCTGGGTTGTTTATGAAGTTCCAGTTTAAGATTGGAATACGCTTTAGAACAGGCGCTGTTAAACCAACCAGATGTTTTAGGGACAGAACCACATTGGGTGGACAGTAACTTCTTAACCTCATTAGTTATCTCATTGAAAGAGGAAGTTATTTTTTCCTGGATAGAGGACTCACTGAGGCAGATATCAAAAGCAGTTTTATGGGAAGAAATAAGCCGCTTGGTCAATACCTCGGGATCTACGTTCGACCAGCGGATGGCATATCCATTGATTCTGTTCAATTCTAATGGGCCCACCGTACTTTTAATGTTTTTATTCCTCAAAGACCCAAAAGCTTGCAGATGAAACTTAAGGCAAAGCGGGTAGTGATCATTCAAAACAACAGTCCCTATTTCGAAAGATAACAAACTTGAGGCAAAGGTGAATGAAACCAAAATAAAATCAATAATAGAGGATAAACCTCTTCCATTTAAAGTAGCAGACATAGGGACAGGAGAAGGAACTAGGTCATTAGCAAAACCCAAATCATAATGAGACATCAAATCATTAAGATGGTCGCCCAGCTTAGAGTGTATAAAATGACAATTAGAGACTCCCACAGATTTTTGAGCTCACTGGACTACATAATGCGCAATTAAAATCCCCTGTCCATAAAATGGTAGTGTCCACAGTAATCAAAGTACAAATAGCATCCAAGATCTCAGCAATGCGAGAGAACTCAGCCCCCAAATTCTCTACAGGGACGTTATTGTAAAAATTCACCTGGAGGATTCTTTTTGAGCTTGATACAGACAATTGAACAATCTGATGGTAACAATCCCCCCCTTTAATTAAAATCCTGTTCAAACATAATAAGTTGGATACATACATACACAAGCCTTCCTTGGGCCTACCTCCTAGTCCCCTTACTGCCGGAGTGTTAAGAGTCAAATAACCCTAAATATGGACGGGTTCCAACGCCCAAGTTTCCTGAAGACAAATAATGTCTGTTTTTTCTATATACTCAACCCATACTGGATTTGTGACCTTTTCACGGAGCCCAGCAATATTCCAAGAGATGACATTTATATCAGATAAATATTTTCTGCCTATGGGCAACGCTCCAGTGATAGTTGGCTTAATCCTGGCACTGATGGATATCTCTTCTGTAATGGTCAAAATAGTATCTAAACTACCATGAATTGGTCCCAAGGGTTGGAAGCTTCGGTATGAATCACCAAGCTATCAGTTTGCCCCTCAGAAAGTCCTGCACAGGTTTTATTTCTAGTAACCACCGTAATATCGCACTGGGTAGGGGTAGAAATAGGCAGTCAGTCAACCACATCTAAATTACAAAGTGGCTCATAAAAGTTGCTAACTGGTATTGAATATCTGCCATAGGGCCATCAGTAAACCCTCACACTTGATTGTTGTGCTCTATCGGGCTGGTAGAAGAAGCCCAAAGGTAGTAAATTGACCCCCTGGGACTTTATTGGCAGAAAAGCCACCCTACTAAGAATTGTACGAACCAGTTGTGGTGAAGAAAAAGTAAGAGCAACCCAGTCCCCCTCCAAAGATTTTACAGAGCCACCCACCCAGTCTATCCTACGAGCCATCTTAAAATTTGAAAAAAGCAGATTTGACAGGCCCGTCTTCCCAGATAAAAAATGAAGAGATCTGTTGCGCAAGGTTACCCAGTGCTCAAACTCCCCTTGAGGTAACATGGGAACATTTGCTAAAACTACAGTTAATGGATTAGCTTCTGGCAGCAAATGGAATGTACCTGGAGCACTAAGACCCCCTCTGTCTACCCTCTGGTGCGCTTGGGCCGTCGTAGATTGATTAACTAGCTCCTTACTTGATGCAGGACAGTCAGAATTAAATGTGGCATATTCAGGATTCAATAATCCCTGTTGCTGACCCTTATTGCAGTTCCCATGTGGAGGGACCGACCCACCAGCAGGGAGCTGCAAAGGTATATTCTCAGCAGGCTTACCGCTTACAGCTAAGGAAACAGTAGCATTAGGGGGATTTCCTGGACATAGCAAGAGCCCAGGGGCTCTACGCTGATCAATAGTACTTGAGGGGACTATCGAGGCAGTAGATGGTGCTAGAGGGGGAGTTGAACCCAGGTGTAAATTTGTAATGCAATGGCTGTACACAATTTTTCCAGAGTGACCCATCTTTTTTCCAAGTTAATAAGTGACGCCATCAGGGAAGAGGTAGCTACCCTCACTATGTCCTCCAATTTTCGCCAAAATCCATGCTTCCCGCTTCCGCCAGCACAGCTCCCACCATCTCCGGGGCAAAAGCTTGATCCGGAGACGGAGACGGTAAGGGTGAAGACGGCTCCGAGAGATTAGGGTGACCCATACCAGTAGACTGTCTTTTGTTAGGAAGGCCGAGACTATTCACTGATTTTCTTTTCTTGCCCGGAGGCTTTACTTGGGCTGAGCGAGTACTTTTAGCTTTTTGAGCCCTAGTGATAACCTTTGGTCTGGCACCCTCTTTATTAGAATAAGCGGAATCTTGGGATGGAAATAACATTTTTGAAGGGGCAGGAGCGGGAGTTACAACAGTAGGGGTTATAGGTGGACCGACTTCCTGAACATACGAAGATGTTGTCCCTGGGCTCAAGGGTTCAAGAGAGAGCCTACGCTCCGTTCAGGTAATCTCGTGCATCAAAACTGACTCTGCTCTGTTCAGGAAGGCATCTAAGGTGCCCACCACCCCTTTCCCCGTGAGCGACTTTCTTTTAGCCATTGCCAGATCTGCTATGCCAAGAGGAAATAGTGGAATAAAACAAGCAGTCCTGTCCACACAAACAATGCCCCAGGAATGTCTCAACAATGCGTTGACCACGAATATTGATATGAATAAGAGCTGTTAGGGCTCACCACTATGTTGATTTGATGTAAAATGTCAAGGGGGTGGCCCAACCCTGCCTCTGACGGGCTCAGACGGGCCCGCCCTTGACCCTGGCTTTGCCAGGCACGCGCAAGCGCGCGATCAGTCCAGCGGGAGCGGCGAGGGGTTAAGTAGGCGCCTGGCAATAAGCAGTCTCAGGTGCGGGCTCTCCACATTGCCCCCTGGGACCTGTAGTGCAGCGAAAAAGCATCCTCCTCTCTGTGGCTGACGAAGCGGCTCCCTAATTACAAATAGGATGTTGAGTACCTGCAGTCGGTTGTCAGTTGTTGATGGATTGTCTTCAAGGGTGTGACAAGTCCACAGGTTGCAGTGTCCGGGCAGGTGAATGAACAGAGGGAACAGAGGGATAAACAGATGGAAAAAACAGCTCTGGGTAGCACTCCTTCCCGTTCACCTTGAACTACAGAGCGTCCTTAGCTCTGTAGGCTCAGCTCACTGCTCACGGCGTTGTGTCTCGGTGGCTCACAGCTGCACTTGATGCCCCCTTCTTCCCTCCTGCTCTGTGTATGCTCTGCTCGCTCCGGTCCCAGTTGATGAGCAGCTTTAATGATATTAATCATAGAGACCCCATTTTTAGCATTTCAATGGTAGTGCAATTATGTAATGACGCTGTCCATTGTGAATGTCAATAGTTCGTACATTACTGAGGAAATGTACGTTAAGCATACAAAAAAAAGCCAGCAGGTTTCCTGCACAAAACCGTTTCAGTGAACTCACAAGAAAACGGTAAGCAATGTGGCCACTTGTACACCAAATACTGTCAAGTTAATATTTTGATATGGTTTCAGAGTACTCACGAGAACAAGCTAAGAAAGGTATGCGCTCGTTTGCAAAAATACTTCGGAGTTAAAAGTTTCAGAGTAGAAAAGTAGATTATTAGTAGTGATAAGTAGTGACTTACCACAAGTAATAAGGACACAAAGACAATAAGAGGGTCAGTCAAGGTCTCAACAAATTATTCCGTTGCTGAACCCTTGGTAGCTGCCTATGAACAGGCATGAGTTACTTAGCAGACAGGTGTGTAAATCATTTAAAACATCAGTACATTAAATAAGTAAGACATAACACACAATAAAAATCCAACTCCAATTTATAAAAAGTACATTATATTTATATGAACAGATAGACACCAAAATGACAAAAGTACAACATGTGTATGAATTATCAAAGAATAAAAGTAACACTAGCGCTTAGAAGCAAATAGTGCTCTAAGGGTTAAAAAAGGTCATGCTGGACCATTACAGTCATGAGTTCTTTAAACTTTTTTCCAGAAGTGTTTCTTAGTGCAGGGAAATGGTCCACAGCACCAGCCCAGTGGTCACAGGCTCTGGTTGGCCTCTTGGGGCCTGGGACTACAACTCCCACAATGCCCCTGGTCATGGAGCATTTTTACAAAAGTTGCTCCAAACATTTCCAAGCTTCTCAAACTTCTTTCTGACGTTCTCCTTTAGGGTTTGAAGTGTCCAAAACACAAATCAAAGGAGCTGGACTCTCCTAGATGGTCCTTGGGATGTCTGGACTACAATTCCCACAATGCACCTGGCCAAATCCTAAAAAGTCCACTGGACACACTCAAGGATGGGAATTCTTAATGGAAATGATGCAGGTGGGTTCTGTTAACCTGCAGCTTGCAGGAAGTGCACACCTAAATCCTTCTTGAAGAAAGGCAAAGTCCTTAAGGCTGTAGTACTAGATTGTGCAGGAGTTTTATTTAACAATGTTAAAGAAGTTATTATTGGAGAAAGAGTAAAATAAAGCGAAGGACCAGGAGTTGAATCTCCTGGGATAGTTTCCTGTAGTGGAGGAAATTTCATTGGTGGATTTAACACTTTCCCCAAAATGAGAGGAATTTTCACCCAACTTTAATGAAACAGTCCTTCAGAGTGCAGTCCTGTGGGTGCAGACCCAGATTCTATCAGTGCAGTCCTTCTTCTCCTTATAGTTTCAGGTAGTCGATCTGAGGAGCCATGCAGCTCTCTGAGATTTATTAACACTTTCTGTGTGTCCAGCAGGGGGCACCCTTGACCAATGGGATGCAGGATGCCAACCAGGTGTATGGCCTCTTCCTTCAAAGTGTGGCATATTCTTGTCCCAGAAAGCATCATTCTGTCAAAATCCAACATGTAGAAAGTTTATCCATTGAGGTCAGATCTGGCTACGTCAACCCACTGGTGTGGCTAAATTTCACTAATACACCCCTTCCAACCCCTGACTAATCTAATTACGGTGGCTCCTGTTTGGCTGGGGGTCCAGGATGTGGGGGTCCAGGATGTGGGGGTCAGTCAGTGCTGCTCCCAAACTGTCACTCTCCCTTTTGAAGACAAGTTTGGCTCCTCCACCCCCCTTCTGCTTTTTGGCTTCAGCAGCTGAAGTTCTCCACCCACAGGAAAGCCATTGTCTACTTTGACAGGACATTTCACAACTCATCAAGCAGCTCTGGCTCAGCCTTGGAAATGCTAGCCAACCACTAGAGGGCAACTGGAACGCTGGAGTTTAACTCACAGAAAAGAAAGTTTAATAGCTTATTTTCTGTAGTAGCTACTACAAATCTAACAGTAGTAAGTTGTTGGATTTATCTTAACTATTAATTAGATACCTTGAATTATATTTTTAGGTGTCTCCTGTTAATATTCATACTTAAATAAAATATCTCGATGTTAGCCTATGGAGCCATTCACTATAATGGGGAAACAGGAATTGGTAGTTTTTCCCTCACCAAGGCTTTATAAAACATATTTTATAATGCCCTGCTTATAGGTACACGTCACCCTACCCCTGGGGCAACTAGGGGAGACCTTATGGGTGGCTTATATGTAAGAGTTAGGTAGTTTGAGACTTTGGGAGTACCTTTAATTCTAAAGTCGAATTTGCAAATAATTAAAATTTGAAAGCAGCCTGCAAGGCAGGGCTGGCTTTTGAAATAATAGCATGCATCACAGCAGTGCACACTCTAGTACAGGAACTCTACTGTGCCACAAAACCTCCCTGCTTCATTATATGCAACAGACTTAATAGGCAGTTTGAATCCCCTTTGCCTTAATATATACTACGGACTTACAGGGGTCTGTCATTACCAATTATAATTATACCTAACCATGTACTTTTAATCAGAGTACAGGCCCTGAGTCTGGATAGCAGAGATCAGAGGACAATCAGAGGCAGAAAACCAGCACTTATTAGCCAAAATGCGGGCAAAAAGAGGAGGAACTCGGCAAACAGGTCCTGATTTCTCACATTCAGCTAATGTTATATTATATTGCACTTATAGAGTGCCCATTCACCCAATGGTTTCTTGGCACTAAAACTAATATTGGTGGCAGATACTTTGGCATGGGAAAGGTAGGAAGCTCTGTGAGAGAGAGAGGTCGGGCAATAATTGGAAAATACACGCATGTAATGGAAAGTTTAGATAGAATCCCTGCTAGTAGTTTTATCTAACATTGTTAAAAAAAAATTCTGTTATTATTTGAGGAAGAACTAAATAAAGGACAGGCCAGGAGTTGAATCTCCTGGGATAGTTTCCTGTAGTGGAGGAAATTCCATTGATGGATTTATCACTTCCTAAAAAATGAGAGGAATTCCCACTCAGCTTTAAAGAAGCCCTTTGGCTAAATTGAGACAAGGGTGCTGGCCTGTCTGAGCACACAGTAGCTAATCACTTACTCTGGTTTGAAAATCAGAAAACTACTTTATGCAGTTTTCACTTTTCCAGGTTTTAATTTAATTTGCTTATGCTTGGCCATGTTCAATCTCACCCGGCAATTAATGGATGCGATAAAGTTGGTGCCCCGGTGGCACTGGTGATCGGGCTCTAAATTTTTTCAGTTGTACAGTAATTTACTTTAGCACAATTGCTAATTTTATTGCTCAAGCAATTCAAAATTGCATTATTATTCACCCTGTGACGTCTTCTGAGGGACCACTACAAGTACTAATCCCTGTACCACGAACATTTCCTTGTACTTTTCCACATGTTCTGTCTCCAGTCTCGTACTATGCATTTGGGAGCATTTATTTACGAATAAAGAAAAATATCAGTTTTGAACTTTTCGACATTGAGGAAAAAAGAGGATTTCCATATAAAAATCTGCTTGCGTCGAGATGGAATTTTTGGTTTGGAAAGGTGGGTCAAAAACACTGCGAATAACCATGGTTGCTTAGTTGAAATCAAAATATTTTCAAGGTTTTAACAAACATGCTGGACACTCCTAAAAAGTTGCCTAAGTTATTTGTGAATTTTCGAGACGTAATTTATTGATATCTGTTATAAATAGAGTTTTTAATACCACTTACAGTAAAAATGACTTCTAAATAGTTATTTAAAGGTTTTTTTTTTACAGAATATTCGATTTTAAATATACAAAAATGAATTAAGGGAAAATGGATTATTATTGTAGAGTCCACATATGTCTAAAGGAATTTAGATCAACCTTAAAGCTTGTTGTGCACAGAGAGCAGTCAGCACCTTAAAGACTTATTACAATGCCGGTCGACATCGTCGGTTTCAATTCCGAACGGCTGATTATGATACAGTCGGTCAGAATTGAAACCAGCTGTTCACTCTGGCTGGCTTCCAACATGCACCAGGAGCCCGTCTGCCAGTTAGAGACTGGCCTGTAATCCAAATGGGAGGTGTTTCCGCCTTCAGGATTACGATGCATGGTTTCCAGCAGGATCTCCATGCCGGCCTTTCCGACATGGAAAAACTGTTGGAATGCATGTCTGGGGGCCCCAGCAGGGCCCACTTCTGTATTCGGCCTCCAGTTGGGGGCTGAGGGGGCACCTATGGTGCAACCCTGTTGATCCCTGCACTTTGTGCCAGGCACCTTGAGATGCCTGTCACAGGATACAGAGATAAACACAGACTCCCATTTCTCAATGGGAGCTTGTGTTACGTCCAGTTTACGGCTGTAACACAAGCTCACATTGAGAAATGGGAAAATGTGACCGCACCATGTATTGTTGCATTGTAATAGGCGGACAGGACCGGCGACCGGAGGTCGGTCGGTCTGCTTCCGCAACTGTATAGGGCAGTCGCAAGTCCACCCGACCAGAAATGGTGGTCGTTCCTTTTCTTTCCTCACCTCTGCCATGTGGAATAAAATGCCCATCAATCTCCGCGCTATCTCTGAACACAGCTGCTTCCGTAAGAAGTTGAAGACCTGGCTTTTTGCAAACTAAGCCTTTCCCTTTCTCGTCAGAGCCGTCTGCAAGCGCCATGAGACTCCTTGGATGTGATATGTGTGCGATACAAATGTTTTTTACTTGATTGACATCGTAATAAGGCCCTAAATATAATAAGGGTCATAAAAATTAGGTGATCTATGGCTGCACCATTTTCCGTATATGTGTGCATTTACACATTTGCCATATAAACTCTTATCTGCTGTGTAATTTGCAATTTTTACCAAAATAAAATGTTGTTTCTAGCTCAAGTGAAGTGGACGGCCTTTCACAAAGGTTCACAGGTCATCATTCAGCTACCTTTTTGCTATATTTGTGTTTTAAACTTGTACTAATGAGGTCCCCAGACAGTGTCAGCATGTGTTAAACTGCCAAAATGATGTAGTATACTATCACAAATGTGTTGGATTATGTTGCATAAGTTACATTTTCTTACCGCATAATTTAGGCACCCATAATTTAGTTTGTTTTCCTCCGCTTCTGCAGAGGTAGAAATTACCAAACTTACTGGAACATTGGAAGGGGAATGTATCATTTACATAATCACAAAATAGAACCAGGCCCTGTCCACTGCCATTACATGAAAAGGTACAGACGGGCTTGCCATTGCAGCCAATAAACAGGCCGGCTGTGTGGCCTCACACTATGGGGCCCATTAGGATGTCGGGCGGTAGCCACCGCCAGCCTGGCGGGTGCAATCCGCCCGACATCCACACTCGTTCCCCCCCGCCATATTTGTATGGCGGGGGGACCTCGGCAGACGGAAAGACCGTCCGCCGCTTTTCCGCCCCGGTCGCCTTGCGGCCGGGGCGGAAAAGGAATAATATGGTGGCGGTGTCTATCAGACACCGCCAGCCATATTATGATTGTTGTATTTAGGTGGCATGCGGTCTTCACTCTGGAGGCCCCCTGCGGGCCCCCAGAGTGAAGTATAGGTGGGGGGTGCACATGGGGGGGGTTACCTGTAGTACCACCCTTAATTTGCATTTACAAAGCGGCAGGCACCGCGCGGTGCCTGCCGCATTGTAAATGCAAATGCTGAAATGCATTTTTAGCATTGTGGCGGGCGGTGCAGAGAGCACCGCCCGCCACAATGCTAAAAATGCAGGATGTGCCCGCCACTGTGGCGGGCACATCCTAATACCCCCCATGGGACCCCCGCCCTTATGGCAGGCGGTCCCGAATACCGACAGAATGGTGGGCGGACAAAGTCCGCCCGTCATCCTAATGACCCCCTATATGTGCTTAAATCTAGTTGAGAGTACCTGCACATGACCGGTCCCATCCTTCAACATTTAGGGCCTGATATACCAAAAAAATAGTGCACTTCAGACATTACACTGTGTGGCTCTGGGGGATAAAGCAACACAGAGCCTTATCTAGTAGTAATGCAAAGGTGTGTGCGACATGTCAAACATAGGGGGCACATTTTTACAAGCCCCCTGCACTGCCATAGTTTAACTTTTTGTAACGCTCCGGAGACGCAAATGACAAACTCATATCTATGTGGCCACGCAAATCGACTATACATGGCTTTTAACAGCCTCATGGATATGGAGTAAGGCAAGGTAGAGCAAATTGAGATGTTGCCTTGCTCTGCGCTCGGGAGGCGTTCCATGGGTACTGTGGCGGGTTTTCCTACGCAACATACATGGATTTTGACGCTGCTGCAGATTTACAAGTGCATGTAAAACTGCCAAATCTGTATGCCTCCTGAGGTGAGGTGTAACGTACAGAAAGTTCTTTATTTCTCTTCGTATTCCCTATTTCTATGTGCGCTTCATTCTGCGCACAAATAGGAAAGAGGAAAACGCCTCTGAGGATTGTTTCTGTGCAGGGAAGTGCCCCTTCCTGAACAAAAACAACCCTTCTGACAACACAGGCACCCTTGCATCTTGGTGCACGGGTGCCTGTATTGGAGCTAGGCAGCAGAAATGGCACCAGCGCATGTAGAAAGGACAGGAATGCACCGTGTTGCATAAATACAGTGCATTCCTGCCCTTTCACTTTGGCACAGGACCGCACAGTAAGGTGACTTGCTGGCTGCTCTATGCCAAATCCCCGTAAATAAAGGCCAGGGTTTACACTGGGAAGGCTTTGCCCCACACTGCTTAACTTCGGGGTAGTGCACATTTTTGATAAATCTGTCCATCAAACTGCTGATACATCTTTGTGCAGGGACTCAAGATGGCTGCAACAGTAACAAAAAGAAAAGCAGAGGGGACCAGAAAACAGTCAAGCAGGCAACATGCAGAGTGCTAAAATAGATAACATATTTAGCACACAATATTGAACATTCAAAACACGAACAAGTCGCATAACAAGCATTCAAAAACACTGCAGGATACAAACTATGTAACAGAGTTTGTAGCAGGCATATAAAATTAAGTACAATAATTGTAGAGCAATGTTGCAGTGGACTTTTACATCTGCAACCGGCACATCTGCATATGCTTGGTCCACTCCTTAAAGTTTAAAATGCAGAGTCACTACTGTATAGGGTCCCAACCATTACAGCTGCTAAACACCAGGGGTCAGATTTATCAAAGGTCTTGCATCACCCTTGTGCGATGCAAGGGAACACAGGGCGACACAAAACCTTGAATAAGATTTGTGAAGGCCACCGTGATTGGCTGGAAACAATTCTGTCTGGCGTGAATCGAGGGTAGAGGCTCCGTGTGTGTATCCATATCTAAGAAACTAAGGGGCAGATTTACAAGCCCCTTGCGCCTCTTTTACGCAGCCGTTGTGTCACTTTTGTGACGCAGCGGCGGCGCAAAAGATGCGCCATGGTGCGGGGTATTTACAACGTGACGCATCTGGGAGATGCGTCACGTTGTAAAGCCCTGCGCCATAAGAAAGCGTTCCGGCGCGGGGGTGGGCGTTCCGGTGCAGGAACGCCTCCTAAAAGTGGCTGAGTGAAATCTACAAGATTTCACTCAGTCTCTTTTAGGCCAATGCTGCGTCAAAACCCTGCACCTGCTTGAAGCAGGCGTAAGGCTTGACGCAGCATTGGAAGAATAGGCCCCTAGAGCATTGCTGGAGCTGCCTCGCGCTTGCGACGCAACTCCAGCAATGCGCCACTTTACGGCACAGATGTGTGACGCATCTGTGATGTTTTTGCCCCATGGTGCGCCGCATTGTAAATGCGGCGCATCATGGGTGTCGGAGCTGCGGCGCACAATTACTGGCGCATCCCTGCTAATTTGCAGGGATGCACCAGTAAGTGTAAATCTGCCCCTAAAGATTTAATTGAATCTTCCAGTCGGTTGAAATAGAGACATTGGAAGGTTTTTATCTTGCGGCGCACTCTCTTCATCATATTTCAAAGAAATCCACCCGATTCTTATATCCAATAATATTGAATGCATCGTCTGGACTACGATAAACATGATTATATTTTCAAGACCAGGACAGAAACCCTACGTTTTTATAAGGGTTGTTTTATCTACCACTACTTGAGCCTCTTTGAGTTAACAGGAGAATCTGACTATTACATCGCCCTACCTACATAGCTTGTAAAAGGGATAGTTATCAAGAACCTTTTTGACTGATTTATGATCCGCTAGAAATTATTGAGATTCCTAAACCATCTTCAGTACAGTTGGATTATCTAAAATTGTATTTATTTAGGTTTGTTGCTAATGACTGTCCCCTGATGAAGGCAGTTTTGCCGAAACGCGCCTAGCTTCCATCCACCGCATTGCTTACATCAACGATACATCGACCATATTTTCAATAATCTTTGTTTGTTATTTTCTCCCCTTGTCCTTTTATGTTAATTGATGTGTATATGTTCATGTGATGATGTTTAATGAAATACATGATTTAATATTTTGATGCACTGATATTATTGATTGCTATTGCACAGTTTATTGTATGTCTTCATTCTAAAAAAGGAACACATTTAAACCAATGTATAAATATTTATCTGCAAGTAAAATAAGTTATAGATAACATTAAAAATATCAATATATTTTTATAATCAAATAATAGCCTTGGTTTATTTTTTGGCTATTTCACAATTTCCACATGGTTACTACTGTCGTTTGATTGTTTCCCACCTAAAATTAGTTGGCATATATACCAGACGCTTGCTATAGATTCTTTACCTATTAATCACCGTGCTTGGCTCTGCAGTGCTTGGTAAATCTGGAGTAATGCAAGGCACACAAGATGCTGCCTTGCGTATCGCTGCCACAGGAAGGCGTTCCACGGGTGGAGCATGTGTGTTCTCACACACCCACCTATAGATTTTGGGGCATTCCCAGATTAACCATGAGTGGGAGACCTGGGAATGTGTCAAATTGCTAAGCTTTACCAAGCGGTGTAACGAGGAGAAATATGTTTATTTCTCCTTGTTTTTCCACTGTCTATGTGTGCTGCATTCTGCTGCTCACATAGAAAGAGAAAAAAGCCACAAAAGATTGTTTTTGTGCAGGAAGGTGTGCCTTCCTGCACAAAACAATCCAGCCTATAGCTCAGGCACCCTTCACCATGGTGCAAAGGGGCCTGCGTTGGTGCAAGGTAGCACATTGTGTGCCAGCACGAGCAGAGGACAGGAAGGCCCATATAATGTTAAATATGGCACATTCCCTTTCATGCAGCACAGCATGGTGTCTTGCTGCTTTGAGTTGCGTGAACATCTGATAAATCTGGACCCAGTCCAGCTAAATGTTAGTGAAATGTTACATAGCTTTAGTGTGATCAATGCTATCGGCTGTTGCTGGGGCCAAATTACTCTTTTATGATCATTCAAATTAGCAGTAATGGCAATATCCACTGAACTACTACATAAGTTTGCTGCTGCTGTCATTGTCTGGCTATAGAAATTGTTGTAACTAAGGAGAATTCCTCCAGATTCATAAAGGCTTATCTTTCTGCATAATTTTCACTTGAGAGGTTTAATAGTTGAATGACAATGATTGACATTTATACCTCCTTCACCACTAAGCACATGTTCCCAGCTGCATTGTTTGTGCTTATTCCCTGGTTATTTATGAGAATCTTTCCATGTTCGTGCGAGACACAGTTGTATCTGTATCTTAATTAAAGGTTTTGAAGAAACTGAGAAATATGTTTATATTGCTTAGTTAGACAAAATCCTGCATATTTTACTCACTTAAAAGTGATAAATAGTTTTTTGAAAACACCAAGGGATAAAGCTTATGACTGTTTCCTCCAATTATTTCTCTTTTTGTGGGGGTGGTGTCATAATAAATACCAGATAAGGAATAAACCATAACGATGTACTAGTTACTCCATAGGTGCTGGACGCAAGGGGGCTGGAGTGCTGCAACACCCCCAACATCAGTTCCAGCCACCAGGGGCAAGGTGGAGGGGGCACCCCCTGCATGGCAGGCTGAGGCCAGATAAGAGCAGCCTGCAGAGATCTTTGTGTGCCCAGATAATTACACCAACATGATAACGAGTTTAATGAACTTAATTAATGGAGAGATGTGTTGTTAGAAATTGGGTTACTGGTAGACTGGGCTATGGGCCCTGGTCAAGAATCAACCACAGTGCTAGTCAGGTTAAGATGCAGGCACACCCTAAATTAACGTGAGCTCACCCTCTGGTAGCCTGGCACTGAGCAGTCAAGCTAAACTTAGGGGCAATGTGTAAAGCATTTTTGCAACACTTCAAACAGTAAAAATTGAAAATATCACATAAAATGATTCCACACCTGGTTTAGAAAAATAAAGGTGATTTTAATAAATAAAACACGATCAAAAGTACAAAGATGCAATGAGTAGAACGTGAGCTATTGCATTTCAACGTTTAAAGTAAAATAGCGCAGAGAAGCAAAAAGTGCTATTTGGGATATCTGGTTGCGCTGGATCGGGACAGATTCAAAAGTTCAGGTGACTGTGATGGACAAAGGACCGGCTACAGGGACCCGGTTAGGCCTGCTGAACCAAACTACCTTATTCCTGGTTGGGAAGTGTTCCGTGGATCCGAGGCAAGGAGCGTTCAGCACTCAAGGCAATGAGTTGGTTCTCAGATGAGGTGAGGTGAGGTGTCAGTGCAAGGTCCTGTGTGTCGACGTTGAGGTTCCTGTCAATGCGGGTTGTGATGTAAAGTCTGGGCGTTGAGGATGTGGCGGGCAGCTGAGGTCATGTGTTGGTTCTGAGGAACTGTTAGGCTGCAATGTGGAGGCTGACATTATCGTTTAGTGTGAGCTGCCTTTGTTGAGAGATGCGAGGACCTGGATTGGAGATGCGCTGCACCTTTGGTGATGCATCTGTCCTGAAAATTGTCAGTGCACCGGGCCCAATCCACGCAACAGTAGCCATGTCTCAGTTCTGCTCAAAGATGTGCTGCTCATTTAAGGAGATGCATTGATTCAGCTGATGGATGTGCTACTTGCACAAAATATGCATTGGTTCTGCTGGGAAGCACCTTAGGCCCACATCCAGTGGTCCAGGACTGGGGTGGCACCACTTGGCAGGGTAGACTCAGTTGGCGGAGTTCAGGTGCGGATGCAAGGTTGCTGGAAGCCTGTCATGTCCCTGAAGCTTCAGATCAGGGGGTCATCCAACTAACCCGTACTCTGGGTTCTGGGTTCAAGTGATGCACTCCAAGACCTTCAGAGAGCAGCAGGCAGCAGGTCAGCAAAGCAGGGCAGCAGTTCTTCCAGAGCAGCAGTCCAGCAGAGAAGCTGTCCTTCAGCAGCCAGCAGTCCCTCATACTGGAAGAGTATCCACAGGTCCAGAAGTGTATTGAAGTGGTGGAAGTCAAGGTCCAGTACTTATACCATGTTGTGCCTGTGAAGTGGGGGTAAACTTAAAAGACAAGCCTTCGAAGTGCACAGAGGTCCTCCACTCCCGTCCTAGCTCCAGACCCCTACAGAAGGGTATGCAGTCCTTTGAGTATGGAAAGGATACAGCCTATTCAGGTGTAAGTGAGCCTGGGTCAATTTCATCCCTCCCATCCTCCCAGGATGGCCCAACAAGTCACACTTAAGCTCCCATTGTGTGTCACCCACCCCAGACATGTGATCAGAGACAGGTACCAGGCACCAAATGGCTAAAGAAATAAAATGGCAACTTTCTACAAGAATATTTGACTTCACTCTGAGTTTGAATTTTAAAATGTGATTCCAGGAACACCAGACTTGAATGGTTCATCTCTTCCCAATTGGAAATAACACTTAAAACAATGTAATAAAGTAATCCCAACGTTACCCTATGGGAGGGATAGACCTTGCAGCAGTGAACAATTAATTTAAGAGTTTTTCACTACCAGGTCATGTAAAACTTTAAAGTACTTGTCCTGCTTTTTAAATTAATTTCACCCTGCGGTGACATATTTGTATTAAAAATGAAGGTTTGGGCCTGCCAAGAGGTTTCACTTGCAAGGTCAATATGGCAGTTTGAAACTGCACACACAGGTTTTGCAATGGCAGGCCAGAGATATGTTTAAAGGGCTACTACATATGGTGGCACAATCAGTGCTGTAGGCCCACTAGTAGCATTTAATTTACAGGCCTTGGGCACATGTAGTGAACTCTACTAGGGACTTATGTCAATCATGGGTATGCCAATCAAACCATGTTTAGGGGAGTGAGCAAAATCACTTTCCCACTGGTCCGCAGTGGTAAGGTGCACAGAGTTCTGAGGTCAACAAAAACAAATTCAGCAAAATTGGATGTAAGTAGGCAAAAAGTTTGGGGGAAGACCGCCGTAAGGCTGTCAGGTTAACATCTGTGATTTGTGTAGTCACAGTTTTGACTGTTGCTAAAGTAGCATTGAAGATTACTGTTACCGTTGCAAAGCACAAACACAACTGTGACTTGCAGATCCCATATTAGTATTTTATGTATGCCATTGCTTTGGGCGCAGAAATCCCGGTATCTTGGAGAGGGGCAGAGATTCTTCCAGTACATAAAAAAGGAGAAAAGTCTAGTGCGGCGAATTATCGCCCCATTAGCCTTATCGACGCACTACAAAAAGTAATGGCCAGATTGCTGTTAGGCAGAATACAGTTATGGGCGAGGGAAGAAAATATCTTGTCCCCACTACAGGCAGGCTTTAGAGCCAACACAAGCACTATCGACCAGGTAGTCAGATTCACCATGATTTACTGGAAGACGGTTCATCTAGGAGGAGGTACATTATACGCTGCGTTCGTAGATTTAAAATCTGCGTTCGACCTGGTCCCTAGAGACAAGATGTGGTTGGCACTAAGTAAAATGGGAATGCCTCCTGACTTATTAGATTTAACGATTAGGTTACACAATCATAACTTTGCGAGAGTGAGATGGGGATCCCAAAGCCAAGTAACGGAGTCATTCCCTGTTACGCGGGGAGTTAGACAAGGGTGCGTCTTGGCACCATCCCTCTTTCTTCTTTTTATTAATCAGGTAGTGCAGTTCCTTTCGTCTGTTTCATCTGATGCCCCCGTATTGGGAGGGACTAAATTCCCACTTTTAATATTCGCCGACGATACCCTGATTCTGGCTAAAACCCAGGTGGGGTTGCAAACTGCCATTAATAAATTCACGGAGTTTTGTAAACTAAATGACCTGGAGATTAATGTCTCGAAAACCAAGTTTATGGTATTTTCAAAATGTAAACCTCGCAAGGGTTATGTTACCATGAACGAAGTATCATTAGAGCAAGTATGGGTAATGACCTACCTAGGCGTGTCTATTGATTATAGACTGCGGTGGAGAGAACAGATTGAGGCTATGTGCCTCAAACTAGCTAGGTTATCAGGGTGTCTCGTGAAGGAACAGCGTTGCTCCCTCACGAAAAGAGTACTTCCCGCCACGAAAATCTATAAGGCCAAAATTAGTTCAGCCATTCTCTATGGCTCTGACCTATGGGGTCATGTTGATCTTGTACCACTGGATAAAATTCAGAACAAATTTTTTCGAAGCTTGGTAGGTTTACCGCCCTCAACCCCCGCAATCCCACTATTGCTCGATATGGGCTGCCAATCTCTTAAAAATCAAGCTCTATTTAGAATGGTTGCTTTATGGAGAAGAATTTGGTCTACCCCAGAACTGATAATGTTTGCTAATGAGCTTCGGGAGGTTCAACTGTCCTTTGGCTCAGGGTATATACCCTGGTTCAAAAGTATTAAAGCAACCCTCCTTAAGATGGGTCTACCTTTACATTGGTCAGATCCAGGTAATCAAACCTTTCCCTCAAAGAATGAGTTTAAACAGTTGTTCTGGTCAGTTGTTAAAAATGATATGGTTTCACTTTCAGCTGGTTCTTCACTTACCAGTTCCTTCTTGCTTTATAAAGTAATTCCCCAACTTGAGACGTATTGGGATAACATCACCAAAGGCCTAGATAGAAAACTCTATCATCAATTTAGAGTAGGCACCTTACCAATTAGGGAATTTACTAACAAATGGCAGAATAGTCTGAAAATGTATTGTCCTTTTTGTTTAGGAGTTAATGAAACTGAGAGCCATTTCTTATTTGAATGTCATGCCTATCGCGCACCCCGTCTGAAGTGGCTCAAACCAGTTTGTCGACGAACTAAAACACGGGTGTGTAAAGAAGCAATACACATTCTAAGAACAAATACAGCTGAGTGGGTGTCCATTGGTTTGGCAAAATATCTTGGATGGGCTTGGGTAATCCGAGCAAGGTATACCAAAGAAGCTAGCAAGTAGCATCCACTATTAATTTAACTAGATTATTTTGATACTGACTGATTATGATCTAGGACATAATGTCTGTTATATTCGTTGGTTTTAACATTGTGTAAAATGAAAACTGTTCCAGATATTGTTGGTATAGCTTTTGTTGATAACTGCTAAGAAAAAAATGTATTAAGTGGTTATTTGCTTATATTAAGGTTTATCCTTTTTAAATTTTGAATAATATCATTTTCTTTTTTTTGTTTCTGATAAATTTTTGTGTATGTTATGTCTTTTATGAAGGAAAACTGAGTATTTTATGTAGCTAGCTCAGTGGTTTATTGGTTTTGTCACAAAGATCCTCTTGTTACTTGCAGTTCATAAGTTACAATCCTTCTACTATATCACATTGAGATGTGAACTGTTCTTGAAGTGCTGCATGCAAATTGAAAGGCTTAGGTTTAGAACCTTATTGTTTTTCCCCTCAATCTTTCGTTATTCTAAGGTTGTTATCGGGGCATACTTTCCAGTACAAATTCCAAATTGCATTGGACAGTGTTAGACCGGACACCCTTTTATGTGGCATTCCCCCAGATCTTATGCCTTCTCTCCCCTGTTTTTCCGAACTCATTTCTGTTGGCTTTAGAACTCTGTTCACTTCCCCCTGCTAATCAGAGATAAAGCACTTGTTTTACATCCCTTAACTATTGTAAATTTGGTGTACACTCAATTGAGACATTTAAATGAATTATAAGTCCCTAGTACATGGTACTATATGTACCCAGGGCCAGTAATGTAAATGCTACTAGTGGAATGCAGCATTCATTGTGCCATCCAGTAAAGTACACTGTAACACAGGCCTCCAACCTGCCACTTTAGGCTATAGGGCAGTTTTAAACTGTCATCTTGACCTAGTAAAATATACATTTTGCCAGGCCTAAACCTTCTTTTTTAATACTTATAAGAGACCCCCAAGGTAGTCCCTAAAGTCTCATATGACAGGGAGAATGGTATTTAAAAAGTAGGGCATGTGTACTTGGGTTTAACATGTACTGGCAGTGAAAAACTCCTAAAGTGCTGTTTCACTGTGGCAAGGCTGTCTCTCTCATAGACTAATACTGGGTTACCTTATTCCACTTAAAAAGTGATAATTGAAGTTTGGGAATCAGATAGAGAAATATTTCATCCACTCATTTGAACTTAATTTAAAGTTCTCTTTATTGGTAAAGTAGGATTTTAAGAAACTTTTTTGAAAATGGCACTTTTAGAAAGTTGCCATTTTCTGCCTAAACTAAATGAGCCTTTCTGCCAGAGTGCAGGGTCACATGACTGTGAGTAGTTCTCTTGTCCAGGAAGGTTATTCCTTTTTAGACACAGGGACAAAAGGGCTTTTGTGTGGAGCAGAGTGTTTCTCTCCTGAGCAGGATTACCTTGAAATTGTACTCAGTTTTTTTTTTAGCTTCAAGGGGTAGACTGAGGGCTACGCCTACCTGCTTCCTGATGTCTGAAGCTGCCTGCCTTACCACTGACAAATGCAGCTCACATGTAGGCCTGCTTGCCGTTATCCCCCTAGCCAGATTGTAGCCAAATCCAGGAAAGGGGAAAGGTTAGACAAAGCGGGGATGTCCCACCCACAGGCTGGCAATAGGTATAAGAATGGCACTGTCAGAACCTCTCATTAGAACACTCCTGGACCTGTCAAATGCTCAGAAGAAGAACTGCCCTGCTGTCTAAAGGAGGAAGAGTGGACTTTCTTACCTTGAAACCAGGATCCTCAGAAGTAACTACAAGGGTTAGTTGACTGAATTCCTGTTTGAGTGACACAAAACCCTTCCCGTGGCCTTCACTGAAAATGCCCATCTAAACAGCACCAACTGGACTTTCCTGAACCCTATTGCTGGCCTCTGCTGGAGTGAGACCTGTTTGCCAAGAGGTACCCCCCAGGTCCTAGACCCTTTGCTTGCATCAGAGTGTACTCCACCTGCTTCAAAACTGAGCTACAGGTAAAAATCCAGAAATTTGAAGCTCTTCATGATCGTGAGTGGGCTCCTCACATCAGCAATGGTCGCCTGTCTCCAACAAACGCAATGTTCCGATGGCGACCCTCTCTTCCCCCAAAACAGAGACCACCAGCATCTCTACCAAGGCTATTCTCCAGTGGCAACCTGCTCCTCGTGCTGACAACAATCTCCTTTTCGCCCCAGCCAATGTAAAGCCCCACCAGAGGCACATTGAGTTGAACTAAGAGAAGGTAAACGATTCACCAGGGCAAACCTCGTCTCTGTATCCGACCTGCGCTCTATTCGCGGTTAGCCTGAATTTGTGATGTTGACCAAGTCTAGTGCGACCAGATAACTGTAAGTGTCTCTTTGGCTTTTTGCACTATTTTTACCTAAAATTTCAAAAAATCATAACCTCAGCTCTACTTATTGGAGTTGTGTCATTTTGTTGTAATTTCTAAATTGGTTTGGTGTTTTGCTTGTGTTGAGTTTCCACTTTATTACTGTTTGAGTGTTACATAAATACTTTACACATTGTCTCTAAGTGAAGGCTGACTGATTTGTGCCAAGCTACCAGAGGGTTAAGCAAAGGCTTATGTAGTGACATTTGTGATTCATCCTGACAAGGACTGTGTTTATTACTTGAGGAGCCTCTTACCCCTCTCTACTAATAATCCAATTCTTACAGTCAGTAGCGCTAAGTATCACAAAGCCCTAGGATATGTCAAAGAAGCATGTCATAGTTGGTACATGCACCCATCCATGGATTTTGACACTAATCCCAATCTACGAACTTTGGAAGAAAGGGATTTGCATAAAAATGTATGCCTCCTTAAGGCAGGCATAAAGTTAGAGAAAATATTTATTTTCTTCAAACATTTCCAACTTTGCATGTGTACTGCACTGTACAGCACATGCACAAAGTGGTAAAAGTGTTACATTCAGTAAACACATAGAATTTAATCCTGGAAAGCTACTCATCCAGTATAAAACCTATGCCTGACATCATGGACTCACCCTTGCACTATGACGCAAGGGTGTGTGCATTGGTGCAAGACAGTCTACGGAACTCAGCACTCAAACAGAGAGAGCCACAGCACCATATCTTGGTAGATAGTGTGGATGTGCTTTCTCCTTTTCACATAGTGCCCCTTAGTTTCTCCACACCAAGCACTCTTAACATTTGGGGACCGATTACGATGTCAGTCAGAAAGCCTCTGACGAATAGTAGGAAGCTTTCCGACCACGGTTAGAGGCTTTCCGACCGACACAGTCAGTTTGGGTTCCCACTTCCTGATTACAATGTCAGCGGTCGGAACTTAAACCGGCCGGTAATTCCGACTCGATTCTAACCGGCTCTCGGAGTCTTCCTGCTGGACTGGTCCCTGGACGCCTCAGAGCAGATCAGCAGCGCCTGCCGTCTCTCCCTGCTGCCCGCCCCTCCGCCAGCCTGTTCCTTCCCTTCGCCATTCGTCCCCGTTCTCGTTCCGCCTGGTAACTGTTGTCTTTGTGATTGTGGCTTGCTCTGCTATCTGGTAATCTTCTGTACTGTTGCACTTGTAATTCCTCTTTGTCCCTTCCTGCCTCCTTCACGAGTTCACCCGATTCTTCAACCGTTTTACCGCAGCCCAGCGGGCCCTCCCCAGACACAGACCCACTCCCACCTCCCCCTACTCTGGTTCCCATCCCCCTCCCCTACTAATGGCAACCGCTGCATGGTCACGCAGTGAACGCGGGCAGAGGGTGCGCCGCTGGCGCGCCAAAGGCACGCCAAAGGCAAGCCCGTCTGCACCCATCCTTGCCTGGACCGCACCCAGCGCGAGATGCCCTGGTCCCCGCGATCCTCACAAGACCCGGCGCCGCTACGACTCAGCCACCCTCCACGCACTCAACGCCGGCCGAACCTCCACCTGCTTCCAGGCCACGCCGAGGCTCACCCAGGGACCCTACACCTACCGCAACTGCAGCTACACCAGGCAGCACACACCAGCACGCATAGCCTATCCCAACACTGCAGTCCACAACCATCTCTCTGCATACTACTGAACACCCGCTCAGTAAATAAGCACGTCATCGAACTCTGGGATCTGATCGACTCCGGCGCCCTGGACGTCGCCTTCCTGGTGGAGATCTGGATGAACCCCTCCTCAGCGCCTGACATAGCCATAGCCATCCCGGACAGCTACAAGATCACACACAGGAACTGAAACAACAACAAACTGGGAGGAGGAATAGCCATCGTCCACAGACATAGGAGTAAAAGATTCTGCCCTCACCTGGTTTCAGTTATACCTCACTGAAAGAACCTTCCAACTTCATTGCCCACCCTTCAAATCATCTCCTCGCGATGTCTGCCATGGGGTTCCTCAGGGCTCTAGTCTGAGCCCTACCTTATTCAACATCTACATGGAACCCCTGGCATACATCGCGGAGGAATTTGGGGTGAGCATTGTCAGCTATGCTGACGACACCCAGTTGGTGTTCAAAATAACGCCAGACAGTAGAGACCTAGCTTCCAACTTCTCTAACTGCATGTTAAAGATAGCGACATGGATGAACGCCAACTGCCTCCGTTTAAACGGAGATAAAACAGAGGTACTGATAGTTGGGAAGGAGACCTCGGTCTGGTCGCAAGCATGGTGGCCTAGTGAGTTGGGAGAAGTGCCCATGCCTGTAGAGAAAGTGAAGAATCTCGGAGTCATGCTTGACACCGATCTCTCAGGCAGAACTCAGGTAAACAAAGTGACAGGCAAATGCTATAGCACTTTAAAAGTACTGCGTAAAGTACTAGACCTTCTTCCAACCGAAGCAAGAAAGACCATAGTCCATGCCCTAATATCCCCCCATTTGGACTATGGCAATGCTCTCCTACTTGGTCTTAATCAAAAGAGTCTACACCAGTTACAGTGCATACAAAACTCTGCTGCACGACTGGTGCTTGGTCTCCCCAGGAGAGCATCCACTAAAAATGCGCTTGCCAAGCTTCACTGGCTACCTATTAAAGAGAGGATCATATTTAAAACTCTCTGCTATGCACATCGCATTGCCCAAAACAAAGGTCCTAGCTATCTGAGAGGCCTCCTTACCATCCATAGGCCGGTCAGAGATCTTAGATCAGCAGGCATGATGCTATTTAAAATCCCTCGCATCACTAAAGCTAAAATGGGAGGAAAATCCTTCCGCTACTTAGCTACCAAGCTTTGGAATGCCTTACCGATACAGCTCCGGATGGAGCCATCGGAAACCAGGTTTAGAGCCAAACTCAAAACGCATCTATTTCCCACAGTTTAGCTCCTCTACCTGTTCTCTGGCTTCTGGACGGGTTGAACTTGCAGTCAGCGCGGGGACACACAGTTTTGTGCAGCCAGGCGCTCAATAAATGATTATTATTATTATTATTATAACACCATCAGAATCTCAACAAACACCGAAGACCCACTCAGCATGGCCGAACACCTACACTTCCTGATCCACGTCGATCTCAACACCACCCTCAGAGGAACCCTTGTCTACTGGACCCCGACCACAGTTCAGCAAATGCATCGCTGACCTCATCAGCATGCACGCCCTCGCCTCCACAGACTACATTCTCCTCGGAGACCTGAACTTCCACCTCGAGAACGCCAACAACAGCAACTCCACAAAGTTGATCGCCAACCTCGCCAACCTCGGACTCAAACAACTCGTCATGACACCCACCCATGCTGCCGGACACACGCTCGACCCCATCTTTCCGCCAGCGACCACGTCACTTTCAGCCACACCACCGAACTCCACTGGACCGACCACCACTGCATCCACTTCTCCTTCGAGAAATACACAGCACCCAACCAACTGCGAGGTATCCCACACCGCAACTGGAAGAAAGTTAAAGAGGACCAGCTCATCACCACACTCGCCAGAGACCCTCCACCGAGCCCTCTGAGACCAACGCAGCAGCCCACAACTTCAGACAATGGATCGACAATCGGGCCAATGCCCTCGCCGCGATCAGGAAACCCCCAAGAGGCACACCGACCCGAGAGCCATCTGGTTCAACGCTATCTCCAGAACTCCAAGCACACCTGCAGAAGACTAGAGAAGCAGTAGCGCAATGACTAGACACCAGACAACAAGGCAGCCCTCATAAATGCCAGACGCAAACACCACCTACTCATCCAAGCCGCCAAAAGAACCTGCTTCAAGGAACGCATCGACAAAACGCACGCAATATCAAAGAGCTCTTAAACAGAGTAAAAGAACTCGCCACTCCCAGCTCCAGCTCCAATGACGTCCCGCCATCACAAGAACTCTGCGACTCCCTTGCTACCTTCTTCCACCGCAAGATCGCAGACATCCACAACACCTTTGACACCCAGACGCCGACAACAGACTCCAACACCCCTGACTCAACACCCACCAAGCACACTGACCTCCTGTTCTCCTGACACAACATCAACAACGAAGACACCATCAAAATCATGAACACCATCCACTCCGGCTCACCTTCTGACCCCTGCCCCCTGCCCCCATCACATCTTCAACATGGCAAGCTCCATCATTGCAACCCAACTCCGAAAGACCATCAACAGCTCCTTCGAGACTGCCACCTTCCCAGAGAGCTGGAAACACGCCGAGATCAAAGCCCTACTCAAGAAACCCACAGCGGACCCAAAAGGACCTTAAGGACTTCCGACCCATCTCCTTGCTCATGTTCCCAGCAAAAGTCATTGAGAAGACCACCAACAGACAACTGACCTATTTCCTGGAGGAGAACAACGTCCTGGACTCTTCCCAATCCGGCTTCCGCAGCAATCACAGCATCGAAACCGCCCTCATCGCCACCACTGACGACATCAGGACCATACTGTCCAAAGGCGAACCCGCAGCCCTCATCCTCCTGGACCTCTCGGCTGCCTTCAACACTGTCTGCCATCACACCCTCGGCACACGCCTCCACAACGCAGGGATCCGAGATAAAACCCTGGACTGGATCACCTCCTTCCTCACCGGCAGAACCCAGAGAGTCCCTCTCCCCCCTTCCGGATCGGAACCCACCACTATCACTTGCGGCATACCCCAAGGATCATCCCTCAGCTCGACACGTTTCAACATGTACATGGCACCGCTTGCCAACATCGGCCAACCACACCACCTCAACATCATCTCGTATGCAGACGACACCCAGCTGATCCTCTCCCTCACCAAGGAGGCACCGCCAAATCCAACCTCCATGAGGGAATGAAGGCCGTCGCAGATTGGATGAAGTCCAGCCGGCTGAAACTGAACTCAGACAAGATAGAGGTCCTCATCCTAGGCTCCACTCCCTCCGCATGGGACGACTCCTGGTGGCCTGCCACGCTGGGAGCTGCCCCGACACCCACCAACCACGCACGCAACCTGTGGTTTATCCTGGACTCAACGCTCTCTATGACGCAACAAGTCAACACTATTTCCTCCTCCTGCTTCAACACCCTCTGCACGCTCCGCAAGATCTATGGATGGATCCCCACTGAAACCAGAAGAACGGTCACCCAAGCACTCGTCAGCAGCAGACTAGACTACGGCAATGCCCTCTACGCAGGAACCATGGCTACACTTCGGAAGAGACTCCAACGCATACTGAACGCCTCCGCACGCCTCATCCTCGGACTCCCCTGCCACAGCCACATAACCACCCACCTGAGAGATCTGTACTGGCTCCCGGTCAACAAGAGGATCACCTTCAAGCTCCTCACCCACGCTCACAAAGCACTCCACAACGCCAGACCAACATACAGCAACAAACGACTGTCCTCTACACCCCAAACCGCCAGCTCTGCTCTGCCGACCTCGCCCTCGCCAAAGTCCCACGCATCTTTCGAACAACCACCGGTGGCAGATCATTCTCCCACCTCGCCATCAAGACATGGAACACCCTGCCCACCTGCCTCTGACCTGCTGATCTTCAGGAGACTTCTCAAGACCGGGCTGTTCGATCAGTAGCTGCTTGCTGCAGCTCCTTGAGACCCTTACGGGTGAGTAGTGTGCTCTGCAAATTGCTGATTGATTGATTGATTGAACCACACTGTAATCCTCTATGGACGACATTTCTGCCATCGGGATTACGATGTTGGTTTCCCATAACCTTTCTGTGCCGGCCTGTGTTACACAGAAAGGCTGTCAGAAAGCGACTTTGGGTGTTGCATCGGGCACCGCCAACTCTAACGCTGACCCTGCCCAAAATAACAATACTGGAGTTCAGAAAGTGACTGAGCATTAAAGAGGACTTTACTTTTTGTTTTTAAATCAAATTGCTGTTTATTCTTTTAACATGTAGATTGGTGTTTACTTTTCTTTTCTTTCTATGACTGCAAAGTGAAGGCCGTAGGATGTCATTTTTATTCTAGCACAAAACAACATTTAAATACCTGTAAACTAACTGTACAAATATTTCAAAAGTTATAAAACATTAGGAAAGCATACATGAGTCACATTTAATTTGTAATTTGGAATTGGGATGATAACAAAAACATTAATAGGATAATAAAAATCAAGACACTGCTAAATAGTTGACAAAACCCGATTTCTACACAGTATCGTTTTTGTACTATGTAGCTTTATCAGTAAAACTGCATGTCTGTGCAACTGTAGTGGCCGTTTCAATGGAAACTGTGCTGTGTGTAAATGACAGTGCGCTACCACACCATGCTTTAGTAATATATTTGCGACAGAGTGCTCCAAAATGAACTTCGAGCAGCATACTTCATCTATACTACTCTCCTGCTAAAAAGACATGGCTCATTTGCTACACTTGTTCTTCGTGTGACTTTGATTTTTCCCAATCCCTATGACTTTAGTGAAGTAACACCGATGGCACCACCCTCACTCTGAAAATTGTTCCTGCACCACTGAGTTACTCTTTCCTATAATATAAATTCTTGCCCCTCAAACAATCTTATTCCATTGACAGTTGTGAGAAGGGTGCTTCCCTAGATGCTATGATGCCGTCTTCAAGGTAAACTCCAAATAATAGAGAACCGAATACAGAGGCAGTGTTAGGCCATCAAAAGGAGAGAAAAGAAAGACATGAAGAGGGGGCAGAGAGGAAAGACAAAAAAGAGGGAAAGGCTGGACCATATATTGACGTTAAGTACATGTTGAGAAGAAGACAAAAGAGGAGAGAATGTCTAGTAAGGAAAAAGCGATGGCAACCTGAGGGAGGGGGACCCAGACGCTAGAGGAGAACCTATGAGAATGTATGAGAAGGAGAGCCCGCTCCTGAGGGAAGAAGAACCAAAGACTCGGACGACAACAAAGGGGGTCATATACAGCTGTGCCGACCAGTGGTTTCCAGGGTCCCAAGGGGTCATGAGGATGCCAGTTGTCCCTACAGGCAAGTTGTAGGCAGGGCAGTTGTGAGAGATAATGAATAAACAGGAGGGAAGTTACTTGGTGCTTCAATAGGTTTTTTCTTTGTTACTATTATTATTACTGTTACTATTACTCTTATCATCATCACCATTATTATTATTATTAGAAAATATTTATTCATTCTTATAATTATTATTCTATTACTATAATAAATATGTAATATATTATAATAACCATTATTATTATTATTACCATCATCATCATCGTCATCATTATTGTTAATATTATTAGAAAATAATTATTAATTCTTATAAATATTATTCTATTATTATAATAAATGATATGTAATATATTATAATAACCATTACTATTATTATTGTTATTAGTATTATTATTATTAGTATTATTACTATCTATAATAGTAAAAACAATAATAATAATAGCAAAAATAATAACAGTAATAATAATAATAATAATAATGATAATTACCCTTTTTCCATTTTCTCTCCTACACCTGAATGGGAATAACAAAGGGAAAAGAGAAAGTGTGGAAAAAAGATAAGAACACATGAGGAGGAGCTAAAACCGCTAAGGTTTGGAGCTTTATTTTACTCTTCCTTTATAATAGTGAGAATGTAACTCCCTAAAGATAACAGTTTTTATTTACAGCAGAAGGGTGCAGAAACAAAGAAGCTAAAGAGATATCTATACAAAAATGTGAATTAAGGAAGGAAGGAAGGAATGGAAAAGATCAAAGTATCCATTCTAAGTAGAGAAAGAGAGAGAGAGAAGGAGGGAGGCTGATGAAATGTACAGAAAGATATAAAGAAGAAAAGTGATCAATACATTGAAGCAGTTACCTATATTTATATGTATATTCTACAGGGGTGAAGAGTACTCCTGGCACCTGGAAATCACAACAACAGTGATCCTGGAGGTCACCAAAGAGATCTACTACATACAGAATGACCAGATGCAGTGACAATGCACACATTTGGATATATGTTGCCCACATCTAGAATCATGGTTAAAGACAAAAATGGTTCCGTCGGGTGAATCAATTGCTTTTACGTGAAGGCTAGGTTAGCTCATAACAGAAGATAACAAATTTTAAGAGAAAACCTCTCTGACAACAAATAAAATTCAAAGTATTTTTATGAAAGAACAAAGTCACATTAAAACACCGGAATTACTTCATTCCATTTCAATTTCAATTATAAGTGAAAAAGTGACTATTGGTGAACAAGGTGAATAGTGCAACAGTTTCAGTGACACTTATTTACAAATATTTACAAAGTTTATACAAGGAAGAATGGGCGAGGGGAAAGATTTTTGGCGGTCAGAGTTCTGAGTTAATACTCCAAGGAGACAGATGGTGACTGTGCCTGTTCCCGGAGGGTTCTTGACCAGTACTGTGCGTCGACGTTTCGATCCTAATGTGCCCCGGTTGGTGGTCACGCGGATCTTTATCAAGACAAGGGGGGGGGGTGGTACAGGGGGAAGGGGGGGGGGTGACTTGGTTGGTTGTAAATATTTGTAAATAAGTGTCACTGAAACTGTTGCACTATTCACCTTGTTCACCAATAGTCACTTTTTCACTTATAATTGAAATTGAAATGGAATGAAGTAATTCCGGTGTTTTAATGTGACTTTGTTCTTTCATAAAAATACTTTGAATTTTATTTGTTGTCAGAGAGGTTTTCTCTTAAAATTTGTTATCTTCTGTTATGAGCTAACCTAGCCTTCACGTAAAAGCAATTGATTCACCCGACGGAACCATTTTTGTCTTTAACCATACATACCCAGGTTCTGAGGGACACAGGGTTACCCCTTTTTGGTACAAACACATCTAGAATCAAGCATGAGAGCTAAGCAACAGGGAAAGAAATGCTACTTAGAGTAATTCCCGGAGGTTAAGACTGAGTCAAGATTGTCCTTCTCTACCTTTCTTACTTACTCATACTGCAACTCACAGACCAAATCCAAAAATAAGAAAGGCCCAAAAATGGACAGAAGCGCCTCACAGGCTGTTGGGCTCCCAACCAGAATGAAGTGTCTAGTCATTTGGCTAGGCGTCTTACCTTGGTGGAACCAATGTGGATGTGCATAGTATTGGTTGTCATCAACACAAAGGAGCTAAACGGTAATGCTACCCAGAGGAATTCTGAGTGGTTAACAATGAGACAAGGGCTCACATTCATCAGTAGTTTCTTTTACTTCCACTCACATCGTGGACTCATTTTGTAGGCAGACGTTCTGTCTCTGAGAACTGACTTGCATTAGATTAGAATCGACAATCCAGACTGTAGAAGAATATTTCAAAACATACTCCTTTAAAAAATTCAACCAAACCTAAATAATTTTTTTAAACAATAGGTGAGTGTGCCATCATAATTGGATGAGATGCTACCATTTGGAAATGACTGCTAATAAAACTAAGCGGACAATGAGGGGTTTGACTTTCGGAATAGTCTTGCTGCTCTAGTTAGGGGCTTACTTGGCCAAACAAGTTCCTACTTTGAAGAACTGAGACACCAGCTTTCTCGAGTTTTAATGATAGCAATATTTTGGTGCCGTGAGCAAGCTTTTAGATTGGGAACTGGCACTCCAGGTGAGCCGTCCATCAACAGTGATCAATGAACAATAACATTTAGAGAAGTGACAATAATCCAATTTTTTAGGCCGAGCCTCGGCAGCTCATGCGATGCTCTGAAGGCTTGCTGTATTGGAGTATGAACTAGAAGCCCCTCCCATTCTCTGCTCATATTTGTCATTGACTTGTGTCATTGTCCTTCATAAATCCTGGCTACTGATTCATTAATAGTCCCTCCTTAGTACTGCCTTGTCTTCATTTGTACCCTCCCATGAGGACTGGCCCCTTTACTTTGGTTGTTACACGGTACGTCTTATTTAGTCTGTAAGCACTATTTTGTTTAAATAGTTTCTCCTACTGCAAGCACAACATGCTTTCCTCCAACATTCAGTGCGCCAAGCAAGCTTTCACTTTCTAAGAAGCCCGGGACAATGGCGGTCGCTGCTTTGAATAGGTATCACATCTGCAAGAGTTTAAGCTATTGGCATTGTAAATGACAATGCATTTTATTCACGTGTTGTGAAAACAGATAACTAAAAGGCATTGTCATTTACAATGCCAATAGCTTAAACTTTCCCAAATGCGAGACCAATTGCATTGCAAATGTTTGTTAAGGCTTGATGGCGTGAAATTTCCTGACCGATGCTACTGAGTTGGGATTTTACGTTGCAAGAATTAGAGACATAGTAAACTGAGGTGACAGTGATGAGTCCTGAGGTACAGTATGTAGGATGTGGCCTATTGGCTAGAGCAGTCAACCTCGAAGATGGGTAACCAGGTTCGAGTCTTGGCAGGGACGCTTATCATCTGTGACCATGAGCAAATCATTTAATCTTCTCGTGCCTAACAAAAAATAATGTTTCTGTCTGTAACGCAACTGGTTCTCATGTTCTGCTCTAATACCTCAGGTCGGGTTCGCACTATGTAAACCCCCTCCAAAAAAAAACTTTCATTTGATCCTAAATCTGAAGTAAGTATAGCTTGGAAACTGGATGGACCTGTGTTCAACGGGGACTCCAGTTGAACCCTTTAAAGTCAATTCACGTTCACTTGTGTAACTCAGTAATAACTAACAAATACTGCCCCAAACTGACTCTGCAGGGATATTATAAACAGCAACTGGTGGATAACTTCCTCCCTAGAGGTGCAATGCACATAGACTAAAGCAGGACACAAGATCTAAAAAAAGAAGTGGGGGGACTAACCTGGTTAATCAGTATGCAAGTAACATCATGTTATTTGACATCATGAGAAGTAACATCACATCTTAAGTTCTCACATATATGTTTAACATGTCTATCATGAGTACATTGGAACACAATTCGAGTGTACAGGGAAACCCTCCTAATTTAGGCAGAAGATTCACTTTTGTAAACTACACATAAAACAATGTTGCCTTTTGTAAGCGCAAACTTCCTCTACCCATAGTCCTTTACAAGAAAAAACTGTGATGTTTAAATTATTACAACACCTCCTCAGGGGTAGTAAGCACTATATAAATGCTATTTATTTTGTGTAAATACTGGGAAAGACCAACACATCTGACATTCTTACAGTGCATGCATATCTCCTAAACAAGGCCTGAACAAAGTGAAAAGCTGCCTCTCTTAAGTATGTGTGAAGTTCTAACAAGGATTGAGCCTTTGTTTCCCCTCTGCTGCATTTGCATTAGGTGGGAGGCTCCTGACTGCTGCCAGCCAGGAGACTCGAACAAAAAGAGGCCTGATGACCCCTCAGATTCGGCCTTTGTTATGGGCCCAGCAGGAGTCTGCAATAAGAAAGCCCCATCCCCGTCTGCACGTTGTTGAGGATTGGAAGCAGACAACAACGTGCAGGCGCTGTTGAATGTGTCCCGGTGTTTGCAAATTACACTGGTGCGAATTCAGCATATTTTTCAGTGGGGCCCAATTTCTTGGCAGGGTGGACGGCTTCCACCCTGTGAAAATAGTGGGTTGCCCCGTTCACCCGCATGTACGCCCCCTCCCCTGACTTGTGCCCTGCACTAAAGCCCCTAAGGAGGAATATTGCAGCTCATGGAATATCACTTTTAATGTGCTCTGTCGCCCAGTTTCCTTTGGCAAGCTAAAGGGGAACGTCCATAGGCACCATTCAACAAATACAGGGTGCATGCAGTGAGTCAATTCTCAAGGGCGGCCAATTGTATTCAAGTCCCTAAATCAAATAAATAAATAATAAACTTGGAGGACATAGATGTGTTATCTGAGTGGACAACTAGAGAGGAAAGGGACTTGTGACCAGGGTGCCAATTAAACTTGTATGCAAATGTTATCAGTACTTGTCTGTCTTTTTAAGTTGAAGACAACTAAATATGCTGAATTAAAATGGAGTCAGAAATGAGTGGAATCATAACTCAGCAAAATGTGGGGCAAAGTGATAGGAACCATGAAGTATGGGGCGCTGAAGTAGGATAGGACAATGATGAATCAGTGACGTTGAAGGGGAAGGGATCCGATGGGAGCTTAGAACTGCAGGAGACAAAACTGAGACATTTAAGGGTAGATTTTCAAACATTTTGCACTGGGTTGGCATCACAAAAGTGACGCTAACCAGCACAAAATGTTTTGGGGTAATTTACTTTCCAGCGCAAAACTTGTTTTGTGCTGGAAAGTACCCTTAAAGTAGCGCTAAGCATTGCTTTACGTTACATAGCGCCAAGGAGGCGTTACATGTGTGGTACATGGGCATTCCCATGCAACCACCCATGTCTTTTGACACAAAATCCAACGCCACTTCAAAGGAGGTGATAACAGGATAAATGTTTTTATTTCTCCTTTCTTTTCCGACTTTGCATCCGTGCTGCATTGCGCAGCACACATTTAGGGGCCGATTATGATAGAGGATTTTCCGCCTCCTCCGGGCCGGCGGAAGCCACCGCCGGCCCGGAGGAGGCGGAAAATCCTCTGCGGAGTCACCAAAGACCCACCGCCGCATTACGATGGCTGGTGGGTCTTGGATTCTGTCCGCTGCTTTTCCGCCGCGGTCGGATTACAACCGCGGCGGAAAAGCTCTCCTTTGGCTGGCAGTGTCTATCAGACACCGCCAGCCAAATTAGGAAGCATTAGTAAACATGCTTTTCCGCTGCGGTTTTTCCGCCGTGGAAAAGCATGTGTACTTTTGCTTTTGGGGGCTCGTTGCGGGCCCCCAGGGCGTAGGCGGGTGGGGGGTGCACATGGGGGGTACCTATGGTACCCCCCAGCATTTACATGCACAAAGCGGCAGGCACCGCACGGTGCCTGCCGCTTTGTGCATGTAAATGTTACACATGCACTTTTAACATTGCGGCGGGTGCTGCTTGAAGCAGCACCCGCCGCAATGTTAAATATCCAGGATGTGACCGCCAGGGTGGCGGTCACATCCTGATTTGCATGGAGGGACCTCCGCAGTCCATACGGACGGTCCCTCCACCTCTGGGATGGCGGACGGACGCAAGTCTGTCCGCCATCCTAATCGGCCCCTTAAAGTGGGAATAGCATTTATACTTGTCTGGGCATGGTATGGTATGCAGGAAGGGCACCCTTCTTGTACGAAACCTTTGCTAGACTCACACACACACACACAAGCACTATGGTACTGAGATGTGTGTGTGGGGCTCGGCAGCTGAAATCAGCACCGGTGCGAGGGAGAGGGGAGGAGAGATCCATACCTCTGTAGATATGGCTCTCTCCTGCTCCCTCCCTATCACGCAACACAGTGTAGCCTCTTTGGGTGAAGTGCTGCGTTAAGTGTATTTTTTTTTAAATCTGGCCCCTAGAATAAGAAGGCAATCCTCTGACTTTAAGTACGACTGGTAGGAAGTCTTGTGACTTGGGTTTGGAATCAGTGGGGAAAAGCCAGGTGTAACAAAAAAATGTTTTGCATAAAAAAGAATCTCAAATGAAAAATACAAAAAAAATGGGTTTATAAGAAACTGAGAATTATTACTGTGCACGTAAATATTTACCCAGGTCATACTCGAAGTAAGAATTCTTTTTGTGGCTTGCGTTGCTGGGTTACATTTCAGTGAACGTTTTTCATATCCGCTTGCAATCATATTGTAATGGGAGATTTCAATCTCCTCTTGGAAAGGATGAAGAAATCCACACATCTTTCCTCAAATTCTTCCTACTGGGCAATAGCCTACTACAACATTGCACCTTCCAATCCAGAGGTGATAGACCTGGCTCTTAAATTTGGCAAAGTTTCTGGATACGAAGTTAACGCTTCTAAAACAGAGTCAATGACTTGGAACACCGACTTAACTACTTTTAAGGAGACATCTAGACCTCAATTACGATACTTGGGGGTAAATATAGTTAAAGACATTGACCTGATCGCTTCCTCAAACATCTCTATAATAGCAGCACAGTGTCGTAAAAATATGAGGGATTGGTCACATCTTCCACTCACCATCCTAGGTAAGGTTAATTTGGTAAAAATGTGTATTCTGCCTAAGATTTCTTTTTTATTTAATTCAATCCCACTTTATTTAAAAAAAAAAAAAAAAAAAAAAGAATAAAAAACAGAAAAAAACCCAAAAACATTGCACCTTCCCTCCCCCACTAAGGACATTTCCCTTGCTCGAATTTTAATAAAGAAATACCACTAGTAACATTTCCAGCTCTCTTCAATTGGATTGGTGGAACCACTACTTCATTCCTTTTAATTTTCACCCTATTTAGTTGTTGTCATTTTCTTTTTATCAAAGGTGGGGGGAAAGGAAGTGATTTATCAGATACCTCATTTTATCAGTTCCATCTCTCTTCTGGCACCTGCCCAGGCAAGACGTCATGTTTTTCATGGTGCAGCGGTAACTTTGGGGTCGGTCTTGGCTCAGCAGTGGATGCTTAGAGCAGCAGAGTAACACTCATCGTGCTGGAAATATCGGCAGCCTTTGATATAGTGTCTCATGCATCCTTTATTTCTTGACAGTTGAGGCCAACATCAACCACAAGGATCTGCAAGGACTTTCCTTCTTTTTGGGGGCATGCTCATAAGCTCTTACCTTAGTTCCCTTTTAAGTCTTTGTAAGGTGCTGCAGGTCTATCCGCTCAAACCAACCCTATTACATCTTTATGTGGATCCCGTAGGGTGATTGATAAGATTTTTATGCCCTTTTTTCATGTCTTATGTGGATAGCAACCATATAATTCTGAGTCTTGGTGGCAACTTACAGCTCAGTTCAATTTTCAGAGGTGTCTGTTCACAGATGTGGACTGATCAACAACAGCTTCCATATAGGTCAAGTCTGGGAACACAGAGCTACTGTAGCCTGCCCCCATTCCCACTAGATTGTGGCCCGACTGTGGCAATCAGATGCGCGCTACAAAGTTCAAGCCATGAAATGCTCTAATGCAATGGTTCTTAACCTCTCACTTATGTGGAAACAAATGGTATTTTATTTCTAAAAAATGAAGTAATGTGCTAGAACAGAGGTTCTTAACTTTTGACTTCTGTGGACCCACAATGAATCACTACTGGAAGCAGGGGACCCCACCCTAAGCAATTTCTTTGATTTTAAACTCAAATCTATACTAAAAAATACAAAAACAAGTCTACATAAAATACACAAAGTATGAAATATTTTATTTAAGTTATAAACAAAACATATGCAAAAATCAAAAATTTTATTTTAATCAGAAGGCTGGAGTGATTCAACATGTAGTTCTATTTCTAAACAACCAAGTGATATGCTGGATTCTAATATATCATTTTGTCTGTTTGCTCCAAAGTATGCTTTCCTTTTGTCAGTGTTTACCAGTGCTTCAACTGTTATCACTATGGGGCAGATTCCGATCTCGTTCGGAAAGCATTGGGACTAAATAGTGTCTGGAATGCTTTCCGTACGACTCGTGTCACGGGACTCCGACCGAACAAGTACGATGCATCTGAGTGCATCTGGGTACGATTCGGTTGGACTCCCATTGACTTCAATGGGAGCCTGTGTACCGAATGCGTACACAGGTTCGCATTGACAAAAGGGGTGGTTGGAGATAATCGTGCACCCTGTCGCAGGCATCCCTTGGTGCTTACCACACTGTGCATGGTTGGAAACGGGGACCCTTGGGTACCCCCACGGGCACAACTCAGAGCACCCCGGGTGCAGGGGGGCCTGCTACGGGTCCCCAAAGACTGATTCCATCAGCTGTTTTGATCCGGGCAAACCGAATCCTAAAGGATGTCTTAATCGTTCATAATACTTGCTCGCTTTGAAAACCTACTCCATAGAGCTGTGCGATTCAGCTCCAGAGGGCTCTATATCTCCCAATCCCTTCCGGAACCGATTTGGTCAGCACTAAGGCTTACAAGGCATCGTACTTAGTCGTTCAGAACTGTGAACGATTCGGTCGGGAACAAGGGCTCTGGATCAGTTTAGGCAATTCCGCATCCGATTCAGAGCCCTTCCGAACGAGATCGGAATCAACCCCTAATTGTCTATGCCAAAGTGTTTTTCTGTACTTACTTTGCACCCACAAATCAAGGCAAGCATACCAACTGAAGCCTGGATTTACTAACATTTTGTATCGGGCTGCATCACTTTTTTTGGTGCAGCATGTGCAAAATCAATTTTTGCATTTTCAAAGCTAAGCAAAGCCTGATTTGGGTGGCTTTGTAAAAAAAGATAAAGAATTTTCAGAAAGGTAGTGCTTAGCTCTGCCTTGCTTTATTTTGCGATACAAAAGGGGATGATGGACGGAGCGTTTGAGCAAATCAAACACTCACGCCCAGTCAACTGATCTGGGTTTAATCCATCACCATTCTTTAGCTCACTCGGCCACCCCAGTTCAGACATGGCTTGGCAGTTCGGGCTGAACTGTTCCCATGAGGCACAGGGTCAGACTGATTTGCATATAGCCATGTCTGAACTGGGGTGGCAGAGTGGGCTAAAGAACGGTGATGGATTTAACCCAGATCTTTTGACTGGGTGTGAGTGTTTGATTGATTCAGATGCTCCGTCCATCACCACCCCCTTTTGTACCGCTTTTGGCTGCCATAAGTGTGGCAGGGTATGCTCAGACGTGAGTCCCTTGCTCACTTAGCCACTGGATTCAAGCAAGCCGGGCTGAAGACGGCTGGAATGCCAGAAACCGGTCCTCGGAAGCTTGTTTCTGGTCCAGGGAAGACATGGCTTGGCAGTTCGGGCTGAACTGTTCCCATGAGGCACAGGGTCAGACTGATTTGCATATAGCCATGTCTGAACTGGGGTGGCAGAGTGGGCTAAATAACGGTGATGGATTTAACCCAGATCTTTTGACTGGGTGTGAGTGTTTGATTGATTCAGATGCTCCGTCCATCACCACCCCCTTTTGTATTGCTTTATTTAGCGTCAGGTAGACATTACATGAGTGGACATTCCTGTGCATCCAGTCATGTATTTTGACAGAAACTCATATTTACAAACACCTGTATACATGGTTTTGCGTCAAAATAGTGCACCTACAGAGGCTGACGTAACGAGGTGAAATATCTTTATTTTTCCTCTTTTCTCTGTTTGCATGTGTGCTGCAAAGTATGCCAGTGCTAGGAGAGAGCAGAACTGAGCCAATACTTTGTAAATATGGGACAGTTCTCCTCTCTCCCTTTCACACAACACAGCGCAGCAACTTCATTTGTCGTCGTTGTGTGAAATAGTAGTAAACATGCCCTTTCCTTTTTAGCCCCAAATTTGCAATCCATCACATTTACAGAGCATTTGCATTTTTCCATTCTTATATATATATAATATATATATATATATTATATATATAATATATATATATATTATATATATAATATATATATATATATTATATATATAATATATATATATTATATATATATTATATATATATATATATATATATATATATATATATATATATATATATATATATATATATATATATATATATATATATAATCCAAATCCTGAAGTGGAGCAACTTGAGGCAACATAACAACCAGGTACCGACCACTCGAGCGCTTCAAAGTGAACAGTGCTTTATTTCTCCGTATCTGGTGGCACGCCGCGTTTCGACCGGGGCAACCTGGTCTTGATCACATGACGAGACCAGAAACAAGCGACATTTAAATGCAGGTAGAGAGCATCCCCTCCACCCACTCCGTCATGGACATAGTAGTCAGACTACCCATGAGAACAACCAGTTACTATAACCATATTGTTGTTAAGATCTTTCCTAAAGCTCACAAATGAGCACATATACATAATATACATTGTAAAGTGCATAATATTAAATTATAAATAATAAAATGTATACAATGTATCCAAATGGTGTCACAATTTAGGGCAAGTGCCCAATGTCACCAAATGTTCAAATGGTCATTCACAAAGCCATATATCATTATCAAGTCCATCAAGGAGGTTAATGCGACCTCCTGCATCTTAAGTGAAAAAATGTATGTATTAAAAATAATAGGAAGAATGGATCATTACTTTATACATCCATAATTCAAAAATATAGCGATACCTTATTCAATTTAATAGTGCAAGTGCCAAAACAAAAATGAAATGCTCAATGAATTTTCAAGAACTATAAATACATAATATACGTGTGGTCAAAATGTTACTATATGAAATTTTATAAAATGATGTAAAAAAGGAAAAGACCAGATTAAATATTAAGTTCATATTGAAAATATATATCAATTTAAATCACCTGTTTAAAATCAATGAATTCATTAGAACAACAACAATCCAATTACAGAGCAGCAAAGCAGACAAAATAGCAGCAGGAAAAAATACAAATGTCATAAATATATGGTATAAGGGGTCAAGCCTGCCCCCTAATAAGTGGTTACTATATTAAATATAATATAATAAATATATAAATATATAAATATCTAAAACCACATATATATTTATAAAAAATTGTACAAATCCTCCCCCATATTAAGAACATTTGGAATCTTTGTGTCGAAAAGTAAAATATATTGGCTTTCCAATTGTCTATATTATATATATATAGTACCTACTGGCGGTTGCCAGTAGGTAGTTATAGTTAGGACCTTGTTTCTATTAAAAAAGCATTTAAGCATTTTTTCTTTTCCCAATAACTTAAGCGCGGGTTGACGAATCGTTGTGAAATTTTCAAAACTCCGGTCAGCTCCTATCTTGAAAGTTTCGGGGTGGCGAGAAAAAAGGGGGGTCCCAAAAGGAACTGCTGTACGGAATTACACCAAATTTGGCAAAAAGGTAGCCTTTGGTTCAGCAAGAGATGGTGTAAATCCGTTTAGTTGTTCCCGAGAAATTAAAAAAATAGAGGTTGGAAAATCAATTTCTCATAGGAAACTTTAGACACGGCTACAACTGGAACTGCCGAGCGGAATTAGACCAAATTTGGCAAAAGGGTAGTGCTTGCTTCAGAAAGCATCCTCTTTTTTTAAATGGTGTAAATCCGTTCCGTAGTGGCTGAGAAAAGCAAAAATAAAAGTTTTGATATTTAGAGGCACGGAGGATCCGCGCACCCTTCCGATGATGAGCTTCATTCTAATTGGCTGTCAACACTCCAAACCAGGAAGTGTTGGCAGCCAGCTAATGACTCTGTAGAACCGAGTCACAAGAAATCAGAATAAGAAATGCGAAAAAAAAGGGGGCAGGAAAGAAACATCCTGACCCCCTAGGCCTACTCAGGGGGTCCCACAAGGACCCCCAGGCCCAAAAAAAGCATTAAAAAAAAAATCTGCCAAATTCACGCAGGGTGTGCGAATCCAGCCACGAAAAAAAGAAAAAACCAAGCACGGTCTCCCGCGCTTCCTTGGATTGAAGTATGTGCGGTGTGGCCCAATCCCCCCCACACTGCCCCGGGACCGCCACCTCCCCGGGGCTTGTTTAAAGAGTTGCGGGGGACACTCAGCCCCTCCGCAGCCCCGGGGAACGCCACCCCGAGGCTTGTTTTTGTTAAATAAGAAAGCCTGTGTGGGGGGCTCGAGCCCACCACACGCCCCGGAGACTGCCACCTCCCAGGAGCACTATATTTAAACGGACCCCTGAGGCCCGGGATCACCACCTCCCCAGGGCTGTACAAGCGTTGGGAGGGGGCCGCGCGGCCCTCCTCAAGGAGCCCTTGATAGCCCAGTGTCCAGAGGTGCCCTCCCCCAGGACACTGCTGTTTGCAATAGAAAGGGCGGGAGCCGTGCGTCTACCGTCCTGTCATTGCAAACTATGGTTTGGGTTTTGAAAGCGAGAGCAGGTTTCCCTGCTCTCGCTTTCAAAAACTCAAACCACATTGCTTTTCCACATGGAGAGCTTCATGTTAGCAGCTCCCCATGTGGAAAAGCAATGCCGGCTCCCGCAAGACGCGGGGAGCCGGCAAGGACCATGGGGGCATTGGTGCTCACGCACGGTCCCCAACGAAGTGGCCAGGCCCCGGGGGATGGGGTCCCCGGGTCCAGAAGTAGCCCAGGAGGGGGGCCAGGTGGCCCCCCTCCCCAATAATGATGTAAAAAAATAATAATTAAGCAAAGGCCAACCCCGGGGGATGGGGTCCCCGGGGCCATAAATGGCCTGAGAAGGGGGGCCATGCAGCCCCCCTCCATAATAATAAAAAAAACGTGGCCATGCCCCGGGGGATGGGGTCCCTGGGACCGGAATGGGCCGCGGGAGGGAGGCCCACGCGGCCCTCTCCCGTTCATTTAAAAAAAGTAGTCAGGCCCTGGGGTCCCCAGGGCCCCAAAAAAGGGAAAATAAGGGGGGGGCAGACAGCCCCCCTTCTAAAAAAACAAAAAACAAAAAAAAGACTGCGATTGTGCCAGAGGCCCCGCCCCCTCCCAGCAACACTCCGCAAACGCGCCCTGTGACGCGTTTTAAATTGGGGGATTAATTCCCCTTCAATACTGGGGGTCCCTAGGGTCTAAGTAGCCCACCAGGTACCTCCAGTAAGCGCCACAGGGCTGCGTTGCAGAGAGGTGGTCCAGGCCACGCCCCTTTTTACACCTCTCTGCAGTTCAGCTCTGTGGCGCTTACTGGAGGCACCTTGTGGGCTAGTTGGACCCCTGGGACCCTCAGGATTCAAGGGGAATTTATCACCAACTTAAAAGCGCCACGGGGCGCATTTGCACAGTGGTTAAGGGAGGGGTCAAGGCCTGAGGTGACATGTGTGCAAACATGCCCTGTGGCACTTTTTAAGTTTGGGAATTAATTCCTCTTCAATCCTGAGGGTCCCTGGGGGACAATTAGCCCACCACTTACCTTCAGTAAGCGCCACTGCGCTGCGTTGCAGAGAGGTGGCCCAGGCCATGCCCCTTTTTACACCACTCTGCAACGCAGCTCTGTGGCGCTTCCTGGAGGTACATGGTGGGCTAGTTGGCCCCCAAGGTCCCTCAAGATTCTAGGGGACTTAATCGCCCAACTTAAAACGTGCCACGGGGCGTGTTTGCACAGTGGTAAAGAGAGGGGGCGGGGCCTGGGGTGACGTGCGCAAATATGCCCTGTGGCGCGTTTTAAGTTGGGGAATTAATTCCCATTCAATCCTGAGGGCCCCTGGGAGTCAACTAGCCCACCAGGTACCTCCAGTAAGCACCACAGGGCTGCGTTGCAGAGAGGTAGCCCAGGCCACGCCCCTTTTGAAACCTCTGTGGTGCTTACTGGAGGTACCTAGTGGGCTAGTTGGACCTCAGGGACCCTCAGGATACAAGGGGACTTACAATGCGCCAGGGGGCACGTTTGCAGAGTGGTAGAGAAAGGGGGCATGGCCTTTGTCTACCTCTCAACAATCCCACTGCGTTGGGCTTACTGGAGGTAATTGGTAGGCTAGTTGGCCTCTAAAGGACCCTCAGTAGTGAAGGGGACTTCAATCCCCATCCAAGAGAGTGTCAGGGAGCGTGTTTGTAGAGTGGTGGGCAAAGTGGACGTGGCCTGGTACGAGTACTTACCAATGCTGCTGTGTGGGACTGACTGGAGGTAATAGTTTGGGAAGTTGGCCCCCAAGGATGTTCTTGGGGAGCCAACTACCACTTTTGTTACCTCCAGTAAGTCCCACAGAGTGGGATTGCTAAAATGTCTTCGGAGGCCATGGCCCGCTTTCTCTACCACTCTGCAAATGTGCCTCATGTCAGACTACGGGATGGGGGATGAAGTCCAATTTAGTCCTGAGGGAGTATGGGGGCAAAGAATCCCTCCTGGTACCTCCTGCAAGTCCTACGCAGTGGAATTCCTGAGCGTTGGTTGGACGCCCAGCACCCTTTCTCCACGCGACTACTAGATTAAAGTAGCATATTCCTGCACCTCTGATTTAGAGGTAAGTTTAATCCCCCTGCCCTATTATGTACTAGGGCCTAACCGAGGAGGTCATGCTAATCACAGGGGTACCCCAACGCATAGTGTTCCATAGTGTATGTAGGTGTTTTCCCTGTATTCTAAGTGTCTTTTAGCATAGCACTGACTCTAGGCCTGGTTAGTCAGAGTCAGTTACCACCAGTACCCGTCTGAAAAAGTTGTGGGCACAGGATGATTTTGCAACAAGACCTCTTTCTGCTCCTCTGTTGATTCTTTCTGCACATGTCTTGCTTCTTCCTGTACTTTTCTTCGTCTTTGTGGACTTCTGTCTGCATTTCTTTTGCTATTTTCTGTGCGTTGTTTCTTCTGTCATCACATATCCTACCTCTGTAGGCATAGTTAGAAACTAGCATTTAAAAAACCTTTGAAATTCACTTTAAAAACCATAATTTTCAGGCATGTTATAGTTAGAAATTAGCATTTAAAAAGCCTTCGAAATTCACTGAAAAAACCTATATATCTATATAGGTGTATGAGTGCATTTGATAGTGTTCTATTGATCAGCGACTGCATGTATAAGTGATTCTGCGGGTGAATGGGTAGTTGTGTGTGTAGACTTAGGAATAATTGAGTGGGTATGTAGTAACTAGTATTGGTATGTCAATGGTTTCGAATATGGTACTCTGTATTTTACAGTGAGTTATCAAAGGTTATACTAGTGTGTTAGGAGGTGTATCAGATTATCACATGGATGATGTAATCAGTGATGTCATTAATGAGTCATTTGAGATGTCATCAGTAATGTCATCAGTGATGTCACTGACCATGTCATGAATGATGTAATATGTGACATCATCAGCAGCGCATTGCGGGCGCGCAAGTTACAGTTAGCAGAACTAACTATAACTGAGGAATTTCTATGGTTTTATCCAGCTAACTGTAACACCCCTGAAACCTATGGTTTTTTCAGTGAATTTCAAAGGTTTTTTAAATGCTAATTTCTAACTCTAACGTGTCTGAAACCTATGGTATTTTCAGTATGTATCTATATATATATATATATATATTTCGACTCCTCGATGCCTCGGTTTTAAAGCCGCCGCCTGCCTGAACAGCGGGTGTGTCGTCAAGATAGGACCACCGGAGCAAGGTCCTTGTAAAATATTCTCCGTTCCCTCGTCAACCAAAGGATGGACAACACAATGTTTCTGGCCACAAATCATTTATTGTGTCAGTTGAACCGGACGCGTTTCGCCTGACCAGCAGGCTTGATCATATATATATATATATAGTTGCTTCAAATTTCACCCTTTGACTGTTGAACTCAGGGCGGGTGCTGTTCTCCGCTTTACGTGAGGGCAAAAAAACATAGAAATTCCAAGGCTGCAAAAATGCTGTGTACTCTCTGGACGTGTTCAAAGTAGATGTATTTCATTAAAAGCACGGAGGAAGGCTAAAGGCCAAAAATAAATCTACTTTGAACACGTCCCGAAAGTGCTCTGCATTTTTGCAGCCTCTGTAGGTGTGAAGGAGCCCCAGCGGTACATGAAAACCAGGTGAAAAACCACTCCTGTAATGCCTCTTTAAACTGAATACCCGGTCTGCTTCTTTGTGCAGCCATGAAGAAAAAAATGTATGCCGTGTATTTGTAAAGTACACATTCACCCTAGGGTATCTTGGTGCTGAATAACAGATATTTATTGTTACCCAACTCAATAGTACTCTTTCTATCAACCTCAGAAGGATGTAAGGCTGAGTGGATCCACCAGGATTTAAACCTGTGACCATAAGGTCAAACACAGGCCTCTACACTGGAAGCATTAGTCCACTAAGCCACCTGACCCAGCTAGTCTGCCCTCCCTAACATGATACAAGGGACCTGAACAGTGGCCTTCAGGCTTCCTCTTTGTTTCCTCAAATACTGTGTTCAGTGATTGTATTTCACAGTTTTAAAACGTTGCAGCTAAGTGCATATGAACTGGAAACACTGCAAATGGAATGAAACCTCTTGGCCCAGCCACTGATATGCTTGAGTATAGAACACCTAAAAATAATTGACAAATACAATTCTAAATTGTAAAACAAAAGTTTTCTTTCCAGAATGGTTTATAGGTGTTAGGTAATAGGCCTATGCTAGGATGGTTTTATTGATGCATGTCCTGTTCAGTGTGAATGAGCACATCTATTTCTATGCGGTCACTTACTTGGGTGATATCTTTTACTGGGATTCAAGGTTTGCTGGAGGACTGAAAGTGACAATTTGCTATGGCTCAGTGGATAAAGAATCTAGATTTCGTTAAAGACACACAGGCTAGCATTATTCATAATTCTTTATTGACATTCCTCCACAGCACTCTGAAGAACAAATAAGCGTATTATTCAAGCAACCACAGTATCAGAGTCATTCTCCGGGCTGCTTATGACCCTTGTTGGGCAACATTCACCTCTTTAAATACTATGAATCTGAAATTTCTACGCTCATCTGATCTGCTCCTGAACTCCTTTGTCTTCTTTCTGTATTTTTCCATCACTCCTATTGTCCTTCTATGAACATAAGAAAACAAATAAAAGATTATTCAAATCCAAGACGTGTTCATCCTCATCTTTTTTACCTATAAAACTGTTCTATCATAGAAATATATTACTGCCTTATCTTTTATTTATTTTTTAAATAGCATAGATCTCACCTAGGTCAGGGAGGTAGGTGGGTTTAATTCTAGCTTCTATGGCTTTAATACAATCTACATTTTCCTGCCAATAAATCTTAGAGAATCGTCATTTTATTCCAGACCAGAGGCTAGCATTAGACATGCCTAAAAACCCTTCAATACAGCACCTATAACATGCTCTGCTAGTTTCCTGTAAAGCCTTGCTACAACTCCTGCATTCAACCGATCAGCCACTTTAAAAAAAATGTCCTCGAATGTTCCTCAGAAAGAATATGGACTACATGGGACAGCCATTAAAATTCAATGCAATGCGATCTACTTAAATCCACTCCTGATTCCTGCATTACTCCTCTTACCCATCTTGCCATTGTCGCGGATGTTATACATGTATAGGTTTTCACATATCAAATGAATAAATGCACCCCTCTGGCCTGAAGTCTAACATTCTCCTCATATTCTTGTTCACATTTTACAACCCACAACTTTTGATACTTATAGGAAGGTAATTCTTTTTGCCCTGATCACACCCATTGTTTGGACTGATGCTGGTGATTACTGACTCTGAAGGTGCCGTGGGCTCTGCTAACCAGGCCCAGTGCTCTGTCCTTTAAAGGTATATGGCATAATTCTTATTGGTCAAGACAACATACCTGTAAGTCCCTAATATATGGTAGAGCATGTAGGTTTAGAGACCCCCAGTGGTCTTAATGCACTCACGTGTGCAATGCTGTGGTGTCTGGTGTCATTTTAAATCCGGGTCTGCCTTGCAGGCTGATTTTGAAATAAAACTATGTCCAAATTCGACTTTGGAATAAAAAGTACTTCCAAAGTCCAAAACTACCTTTTTATTCAATTAAAGTCACCCCTAAGGTCTTGCTTAGGGGCCCCAATGGCAGTGGCGGCTGCTGCCAATAAAACCTGGTAGGGCGGAGCAGGGTTGGAAATAAAAATAAATAACTAAAAATCTCTTACCTGCTGCTCCGCTCCTGATGCAGCGTTGTTGCTCCTGCAACTCTCTTCCTTCAGAAGTGAATGAGCCTGAAAGCACAGGCTTCCCACCCAATCAAGACGCTGCTCTCATAGTGTGAGAGAAGGGCCAGGATTGGTCTGAGTGGCTTTGTTTGCCGCTCAGACAGTGCATTGGAGTCTTAGGCATTTCTCCAAAATGGCTGTGCAACACAGCTGGGTTGGAGAAACATAAGTGCACATGTCTGTTTGGCTGGCCTAGGACGGCCGGCCAAACAGACACACTTATAAGTGCCCACTACTCCTGCCTGTCATGGCCCAGCCCCTCCCACTCTCACATAAGCAGTGCAGAGATAAATAAAACGATAATAACAATGTTTTATTATCTTTTTATTTATCATCTGCTGGCAGTGGGGCGACGATCCTCCGCCATCACAGAGGAGCCGCCCCTGCCGAATGGTAGGGTGCATTTTTATAAAAAGCAGGGACAATATAAAATAAGTTTTATATTCCCCAGTAAGGAAAACTGGCCAAAGCCATATGTCCCTATTGTAGTGCTGCTAGGCACACAGGCTTACATGGTAAGGCTTTATAAAACTTAATAAAGTCTAAATGTTGATTGGAGCTAGCTAGACAAATCATTCAGAGCATCAAACTAATTGCTACTAAAAATCAAACAATTTGCCAAGGTTGGATTTAATAAAACTAATACAGGAAAGTAGTTCTAGAACGTGCTATCCTGAAATTACCTAAAGGAGCCCTGTAGCAGCCTCTTCTTATTGGTCAGCCTTTTACACCCTGGGCTAAGCTGCTATCTGAGTAGAGGTGAGGAGGCCTGGGACTGCAACAATACAGCCATCTGGTGGGTGGAGATTTGCTTCCTAGCAGAAGAAAGGGCTGTGGAGATAAGCTGGACTTCATAGGCAGGCAAAAAGATGTCACATGACCCAGGCCAGCTCCACTTCCTTGATCCCCAGCCAGCTGGGAGCCAACCTAATGAGATTAGGAGGGGGCTGGAAGTGGAGTGTAGTCAGACGTTAGCCACGCCTCTGGGTTTGGTTACATTGACACACACACCAAGTAGACAATGTATCAAATTTGATGTTTGGGACAACAGTGCATTCTGGGTCAAACATATGCCACACTTCCCAGGAAGTGGTCATAGCAGAGGGAGATAGCTTTACCCATATTGATTTGGGAACCCCCTCCTGACAGCCCAGAATGGAGGATAAATATAGGAGAACTGCAGGAGCTCCTCAGATTACTGCCTCGATCATCAGAAGAAGAAATACTGCCCTGCAGGACCCTATGACTGCACCACAGAAGGCCTGCACTCAGATGGACTGAACCTGTTGCACTCACAAGGCTCCCCAAAGAAAGAACTGTGCCTGACTCAAAGGAAAAGGAGTGGACTCCCTGATCAGCAACAGGTACAACAGAGCTAGAAGAATTAACCTGCCTTGCCAAAGAGAGGATCACTCCAGCTTACCAGTTGCAACTGGATTTTTCCTGGACTGTGCAGGTGCATTGTAGAAAATTGAGTCCTAGCCCCCAGGAGGCAATCAAGAGTCTGTAACCCCTTGACTGGTGCTACAAGACCTTTGTTTATTCCAGAGCAACCAAGAAACTTCAATAACTCAAAGTTTGGAAACTTTCTGCAAAGTTTTGTAGAAAAGCTCCAGGAGGAGACTGGCTTGACTTTGAGAGTCTAGCCGCCGTTGTCAACTCGTGAATTGGTCTGACCATGCTGGCTTGTACTACTGAAAGGTTCGGAGCTCCTCGTTGTTGACGTTGAGGACAAAGACTTCTAGAAGCTGACTAAGGCATTGTATTCCAGCAGGCCTCCATTGTTGAATTGAACTCCATGTTAGAGGAACACGAAGGCTTGTCGTCAAGAGAAAAACTCCAAGAAAAAGACTAACAGGCAGATGCATCAAAGAAAATACCGTGAGCAAACGGGCAGATTCTCAGAATCTGGCCGTGTGCTCCCGGTATTTTTGCATTTGGGATGCATCATCCCAAATGCAGAAATCGCAATTTAAGGAATCTCTAAATAGAGATTCCTTAAATTGCTCTTGCTTTTAAGGAATCCCAAAATGAGATTCCTTAAATGCAATGCATGAAACCCAAAAAAATAGCGAATTCGCTAATAGGGGGAGCAAATTACCATGAAGTTGAACTTCGTGGTAATTTGCTAAAACTTTGAAAAATGCACTTTTGTGCATTTTTCAAAGTTACATGTTGCGCACACACATGCCCTTAGGTCCATGTCAGGGGTGCAACAGGGTGTCCTTTGGACACCCTGGCACCCTTGAAATAGAGGAACATTAGCGATTCGGTAATAGCTAATCGCTAATAAGGAATGGCTTTCCCATTCATTCCTAAGGAATGGCTTTCCCATTCATTCCTATGGGCCTTTAGGTCCATAGGAATGAATGGGAAAGCCATTCCTTATTAGCGATTAGCTATTACCGAATCGCAAAAAAGGAATCTGTAGGAATCGCTAATAACATTGCGATTCCTACATGCATCCCGTTTTGCGAGTCTTTAATAGCGATTCCTTAAAATTCGCTATTAAGGACTCGCAAACCATAACTTTGATGCATCTGCCAGTAAGGCCCTTATTATGATGCCAGTCAGACTGCCACCGACTGGCTGATGATGGTGGTCTGATCACCGACAGCCCTTCGGTCCGATTGCTGCATTTCAATGCTGGCGGTCAGACCACACCAGTCAGAGTGCAAACTGCCGCCTCCACCAGAATCTCAGATCACGACAGGGTGGCGGTCGGAGTCGTGGCCCTGAATGATGGCGCTACCGAGCCAGGCACCACCGCCAGTTTTGGGTATCCCTTTCCGACAGCCTTTTCTTGGCGGGAATATTGCCATGTAAAGGCTGTCGGAAAGGGATGTGGGGGCCCCCAAACAGGGCCTCTATCCGTCGTGGGCCACTATAAAGTGGCCCTGGGGTCACATGTGGTATCCCCACTTACCTCCAATCGTGCATGACATGGTGCATGGCACACGGTCTAGGGACATGCAGGAGGTGCTTCATACCATGGCGGCTTGTGCTGTGGCCCTTTTCCTTGCCTGCAGCGCAAGTCACCGTGATACAGGGTACTTTTCGACCACCAGCACAAATGTCACATCGAAATCATAATAAGGACCTTAGTCTGAAGGTAAACTCCATCGCTGTCAGAATAAGGGCCTAATTATGGGTTTGGTGGTTCGATGGACCACCAAACCTATGATGGCACCGGCAGTCCGAATGCCATATTAGGACTTTAGCAGTCGGACTGCCATAGTACCGCTGCTACCGGCAGAGATTCACGATCCCTAGCTGTTTTGCAGCAGTCTAAGCTCACAATATGCTGGAGATGCTGCTGCACTGCTAAGCATAATATGAGTTCCTCAGTGCCATCCTTTTCATGGTAGTGGGCTCGCCATGAAAAGGGTGGCAGTGAGGAACCTTAGGGCCCCCTGGTGCCTCGGTTCATGAGGGGCGTGCAGGGAGACACATGGTTTGCCCCACTGTCTATCTGCACCCCCAGTTACTGCACGGCATAGCTTTTACGTTTGTAACCTGAGCGGGCAGTCCCACAGTGCTGCCTTTCTAAGGCTCTCCTAGGAGCCTTTGAAAGGCAGTGCCGTGGGCTACCCGCCGCAGGGCCACCTGCCCGGACTACAATTTGTAATCCAGCAGGTGGTCGGAGTTGAAGTTTGCCAGTTTAGGAGCAGGGCAGTGGAGTGCCTCCCTGCTCCTACACCACCAAACTCTTAATCAGGCCCCAAAACATTTACTTTGTTCCACTACAGTGCGACCAGATAGCCGCGAGTGGTGCTTTTTGCTTTTGGGCACCGGAATGCACAATTTTTTATTTAAACTTCAAAAAGGCATATGTCCAGTTCCCTGTATTGGATTGTTGTTGTTTCAGTGTCATTTTAAAGATAAAAATAGTCTCTATTTTATAAATTGGTTTTGGATTTTTTTTGTGTTGTGTTTTTTACTTATTTACTGGTTTTGTGGTATTAAATGCTTTACACATACCTGTCTCCTAAATTAAGCTTGACTGCTTGTTTGCTAAACTACCAAGGGTTGAGCACGGATTAATTTTTTGAGACTTGACTGGGCCTATTAGAGATTGCAGTATTATTACTAGGTGCACACCCACCTACTAATAACCCACTATTCAACAATACTCATCATACGAGTATAAAATACTGCTGTACTGATTTTTGCCTCGGCCTCTACCACTTCTACTCTAATGAAAAAATCCGGTCGTCGCATGATAGCTACTGAACGATTATATGTTTTGACGCTGGAAATGAGATCTTTTATAATACTAGCCAGCAGGACATTCATTTTTAAAGGCCCTTCCGAAAATATATCTACTGCTAAACACTCTCATCAATCAATTCTGAGCTTTATTTAAAAGTCATACATATGCACATATGTTTCAACACTTTCAACAAACCCTTCGCCAAATAGCAATCCCTTTGGTTCTATACTGGCTCAATGTTCTTTCCAATCCTGCCCGATGTTCTTCCCAATCTCTGCCCAATCTGAATATAATCGAATTAAATGACTATCTAAATTATGTGTATGACACACCTTAGCCTCAATGTCAGGTATTGAGCACTCTGGCCTCATTTTGTCTACCAGTGTACAGATTCGCTCTTTAAATACAATTCCCAATGTGTGCCATGGGCCATCAATGTGCACTATGTGGATGTATATTGTTGAATTTCAACTAAACATGGCATACCCTTAATAGTTATCAGTTTCAACTTCGCCTGTCAATTCCTCTTTTCATTTGTCATAAAATATATTAATCACAATCTTGTTAAGGATTATCATTAGAAAACAGATCAAAGTACTCTTCCTTCTCAGGAGCCTTTGTAAAATCCATTGTACGAAAAAGAAACCTCTCCTTCATGTGTTGCTAAAACACCCTACCTTTTTATGCTGTAGACACTATTTTGCCCCACCATCATGTAACAAGGTTTTTCATTTATTAAATCAGTTGAATGTTTGGTATTTTTCGAACACTTTCCACTTTTATTATTCTCCACACTTTTCTTGTCTTCCCTGGATTCGAACTGATATTCCTGATTTGGGACACTCTACCTTCTCCATGTTCTAACACTCTTTTGAACTGCTTGTTTCAAACCACTAAATACCTCTTTTTGTACAAGACATGTAACTACCTCCTTTTGTACCAAATCTCGAGCAACATATATTCTTGCCCGCTCCATCTCTGCCATTTCCTAAATACTACCTGTTCCCGTACTCCCTTTTGCAGGTTTTAAATTGAGTTTTCATTCTGAAAACCTTCTCTCTTTCCTTTTGCTAAACCTCTGAGCCTGACAGTGCTTCACATGCAGTGAATTCTGACAGCTGTGTGAATTCACTTCCTCACTTATGGTTCATCCTCTTTAATGCTTTAATGTCTTCTGATGCAAAATGTCCTCTGAACCTATGTTCACGGCAGTTCTCTGAAAATGCTCACGTATTTTCAACTGACTAATGCAGAGAAGGCTCACACATCAATCCTATGTGACGCTGAAAGCATGCAATCCAACACTCAAGTACTATAATTTAAATGCCATTCTAATTTCAAACGGAAGTACTGAGGGGATTATTTACAAGCCCATTGCGCTACCGGTGCGTCTCTTTTTGTGACGCACCTGTGGCAAGCCTGCCCATATTTACTAGGCACGTAAAGTCACCCTGCATGACTTTTCATGGCCTTATAAATATGGGCCCATTTCATGCATTACTCTGCGTGAAAGGGGCGTTCCATGGGTGTTGGTGTGGGTGTTCCCATATAATATCCATGGAACATGACGCATCCCCAGATTTACATCCTTTTGTAAAACTGGGAATGTGTCAGAATCCTACACCTCCCCAGGGGAAGGCGTAGGAATGGTGCAACAAGGAGACATTCTTCTATTTCTCCTCATTTTTTCCTCTCTATGTGCGCTGCATTCTGCAGCAAGCATAGAAAGAAGAAAATGCCATTAATGATTGTCTCTGATGCCTAGATCACTTTAACTGCTGCTGTTGTTGGAACTCAGGGACTCATTGTTCCAGGAAGCCACTCTGTGCTGTGTTGAAGGCTGGAGGAGAAGTCTGCATTCTTGCGCCGCACACTCAAAAGTGCACACCATCTCCTGCGGCATGGGACATGCAGGGGCTGCGCCTTGGGCAAAACGCGGGCCAAGGGCGGGCCTGTCTGTGCCCGTCAGAGACCAGAGGAAGCTGGGCTGGGCCCCCCTCTTGGTTCTCTGACCTTAGGCGCTGACCACGCTCTGCTGCTCTACTGCCCTTTCCTTGTTGTCAAGCCAGGAGCAGGAGCGTTCCTAAGACTCAACGGTGGAACTGTACCTGGAGGAACTTGGACCTGGACTAGGTACTCTTGTGCAACCGCAGGTAGGAGAGCCTATGTTTTTGTTTCCCCATGTGAACTGTTTCTTCAGATATTGGGCACCCATTTGTAGCAGTACAGGCCTTTGTCTGTGTCGTAAAGTGCTGTAATAGTAGTGGTCCTTGTGTACTTGTTCCCTGCAAACTATCCTTTTGTTTGCTTTGCTTGCCCAAGATATATTGCGATTCTATTGGCTCATTACTCAGAGTACTGCTTTTGAATAGATCTGCAGGATATATTCTAGGACCCTCTGGTGTGCTACAATGGGTAAACGTAGACCTGCAGGGCTCCCCTCTAAGGTCCCTGTGGACACCGTGTCTACCCACCATGCCCCGACCAACCAGAACTACCCGTCCCCATTCCCGTTATGTTGAAGAATTTGCTATCCTTAGTCCCAGTCACCTCTCCCACACTGCGCACTCTCCCTTTCCTCCGAACTCTCTCCTACATAACTCCCTTTCCCCATAGCTGGTTGGCCCACTCTCCACCAGGAAAGCAATGAACCTAACCCCCTTCTAGCATCCACTCACCATGTTCTCCTTCCCATCTGAGACGGAAAACCTCCCTCGCATCCCCCTTCTGTGATCTCACTTATGTCTACCATAGTGAACCTCATTTCCCCTCCCATCCATATGAACCACAAACCACAAGCAGATCCGGCTGCGAAGCTCAAGGAAATAAACCAGGACCACCAACATGGCCCTTGATCTCACTTCCAACAAGTCATCGCAGGAGTGCATGCATTTGATCCAGCACCACCACATCCCACTTTCCCCTTCCACAATGCGTCCGACTGACCCCGGGCTGAAACCCCGTGGCCAGCACTGGAATACCACCCCCCTACCCCAGCGCCCCACCAGATCCAAAAATCAGCTATCAGAATCAGATATTCTCTCCCTCCTCCGAGCATATAATGCCCCTCATACAGCCATATCAGCCCCTTCTGGATCTTCACAAACCACCCCTTTTAATCCTCCTGAAACAAAAAATCCCAAACAAGACAACATGGAGGCTATATATTGCATCACACCTAACCCACATAGAGTCCCCAGACTCAACGGCAATACCTTAAACTTCAAACAAGACAACACGGAGGCTATACATTGCATCACACCTAACCCGCATAGAGCCCCCAGACTCATCGCCAATACCTTAAACTTCAACAACCTCATGCAGATCTCTATCACGCAGCCCTCGCCCATTGAACACAAAGTACACCTGAAATTCCTGCTACTTAACTGTAGACCCGCTCTGAAACATGCCATGGGTCTTGCAGTTCTCATCCTTGCCTAGGAACTTGACCTCCTTATCCTCACCGAAACTTGGCTCACTGACTCCTCAGGCCCCATCCTTGACACTATAGTTCCGCCCAACAACAACATTATCAGACTCGATCGAGTTAAGAAAACAGGTGGTGGCATACCCTGTATCTACCACAGCTCTCTTTCAGCAAAAGAGTCCCCCTCAGATAATCCCAGAAGGCCCATATGTAGCCTGCACATCTTCTTCCACCCTCCAGGAGACAACCTTTTATTGAGCAAACTATGGAAACCATCACCTCCAACCTGGGACGACACTGCCCCAGATCTTCCTTGGAGACTTCAACCTCCACTGGAATGCTCCGCATGATCAGGCGGTTAATAGTCTCAAAAACGTTCTAACTGATCTCTACCTGACCCTGTTCTATAACAGTCCCTCACACAACCTAGGCTCGACCCTAGATCTAATCATCGCTAATCCCAACTCCATTTAATTCAATACTATTCTCCCCTGTGACTGATAGAACCATCACTATATCACCTTACGTATCCTTGAAAACTGGAACTCCAAAATATCTCAACCACTAAAACAAAAACAGTGGAAAAGATTGCTCCATAATACCAACATAAATAAGCTTATATCTCAGTGCAATATCTCCCTACTGCCCCCTGCAAACATGGCCAACGTACACAATCTCACTGATCACTATAACAACGCCATGTTGTCTGCCCTGAATGCAACTGCCCCCCTTCAACTAAAAATAAAACCCTTCAAAGACTCCAAACTATGATTCAATGACAGCCTAAATTTGGACAAACGCAGCCATAGATTAGCAGAACGCCCTTGGAGATCAGCTCCATCCATTGGTCGACTAAAAACTCTAAGACTAAAAAGGAGCAGATACAATAAACTCATCAGAACGGCAAAAGCAACCTTCTTCAAATCCTAACTTACCAAAGCCAAACATCGCTCGAAAAGACTCTGAGTTGATTAAGTCACAATCTAATAACACTTCCGGCCAATCACCTCACATCTTCTGCCCTCAGCCGAGCTGTGATGCCGTTGCTGACTTCTTCCTCGAAAAGGCATATAAGATCTAATCGGAACTCAAGTCGTCTCTAATCAAACTCCCACCCTCTCCTGATTCCTCATTACCCACACCCCTCTTACGCTGTGCTGTCTCTCCCCCAAAAACAATGCCTCTTGGAGCCAATTCACGCCCCTCAATGACACTGCCATCCTCAAGATACTATCGACCCTGAAATCCTCAAATAACTTCAATGACCCCCTCTACCCCAACTTCTTTAAAGAAATGATAGGAACCCTAGTCCCGCTCTGGTCCAAGATCATCAACACTTCGCTTCTCCAAGGGGAGATACCGGACTGCCTGAAGGCAGGCCTAGTTCTCCCTATTCTCAAAAAACCCACAGCTGACCCGGAAGACCTGAATGACTACCGACCAATCGAAAACATTCCTACCTGGCAAAACTCATTGCGAAATGTGTACATGAACAACTGTGCAAACACATTGAGCAATTCCAACTCATCAACCAATTCCAATCGGACTTCTGCTCTGGCCACAGCACTGGGACGGCCATCACTCATATAGTGGATAATACCCTCTCTTTGCTTGATCAGAATGAAGCTTGCCTACTTATACTTCTCAATCTCTCATCTGCATTTGACACGGTCAAACATGACAACCTTCTTAACCTCTTGGAATGTAGGATGGGGCTCTCAGGCACTGTCCTAAAATGGTTTGCTTCTTTTCTTAACAACAGAATACAAACAGTAAAATCCAATAACACTCTATCCAACTCCAGTCCCTGTACACTGGGTGTCCCCCAAGGGTCCTCACTCTCCCCCACGCTCTTCAACCTTTTCATTGAACCACTGACTGTAATCCTTAAAGCATTCAACATCTAATATCACATGTATGCGGATGATACTCAACTGTACATGGAATTATCTTCACCAGAAGATATCCAGACACTCAATGGAACCCTGCACAAAACCTTAAACTGGCTAACCTCCACCCACCTCAAACTAAACGCCCTTAAACTGAATTCCTCCTTTTTCACCCACTAGGCAATCACCCACTGTGGTGAAATACTTAACAAACCTCACCGCTCTCAACTGCACACCACACATCATTGACTCCACTAAATCATTGGGAGTTGTACTAGACAAGAATCTAAACATGCAAGATCACATCAGAGCATCTACCAAAGGAGCGAACTTCCAATTGAGCAACCTAAGAAAACCCTACCTCCCACAAGATTACATCAAATCGGTGGTGCAAGCACCAGTCATCTCAAGACTTGAATACAGCAGTGCTTCTCTATGTGGTCTCTCGAAACTCAGTTTAGCCCCACTCAGAGCTTCTCTGAATGCTGCGACTAGACTCACTGGTTCCAGGAAATCCAACCACATCTCGTCGGACCTGAAATCGCTCAACTGGCTCCCATTTGAGGCAAAGATCCAGTTAAAATTGCTTATATGACCCATAGAGCACTACACTTCAACACCCCTCTCTACCTGACAAATAAGCTCGAGCTATCGGGTAGCGCCCGGCCCTCAAGGAGCACCAGCACTCTGCTCCTTAAGGCAAAGAAATTAAGAAAACTGAAAACCTATAAACTTACTTTCTCTAGCATTGCCCCGAGAATCCGGAACTCCCTAGCTATTAAACAAGACTAATTCCCTCAACTCTTGCCTTCAAAAGTGAAGTGAAAGCTCTACTGATGAACAATACCCTGAACTGGAAGCTTTGCTCCTTTTGTCGCCGTGCCTGTTTTTAGCTGACTTTGTTACCACCTGGCTTCTGCTACGGCCCAGCGTTGGCGGCCATTATGCCATTGTGTTTTCTAATGTATCTTGTCGTAACTGCTACCTTGCCCCTGTCACGGTCCCGTGTCACCATTATGTCATTGTTGTTCCTGACGTTTATTGCCTTCATTTTCTCCCACAGCTATCGGTCTGTCTTCCGCAACCCTCATGAAAAGCGCTCTAATACCCGCTTGGGCCATGTTCGCGCTATATAAAAGTTAAATAAATACTTTGGATGCCTTCCTACAATGCACTGTAGTTGTTTTGGAGATGGAGATTGAGCTGACTACTCGTTGTCCTTCTCGATCTCCTGTAATTCATTCACCTCTCAGACCCCAGAGTGTCCCTGTAACATCACGTCCAGATCTACTAGAAGTAGCCCCTGTTCTTAACTCCATGTTTACTGATCAGAACAAGAATGGGCTGTCTGTCCATCTACCCCAGCCTCCCTCATCAGGGCGCCATGCAGCTACTGGACACTCAGATAGTGTCCACAATCTCTGCAGCGGGCCCTGGAGAAGGGCAGGGAGCAATCGCAAAAAGGAAGTGTCCCTCGATTGGGAGCAATGCCAAGCATCAGAAGAGCAAATGGCTCACATCACAGTCTTCTAGATCCTGCATTCCTGCCCAAACCAGACTTGGTAACTTTGTTGGACAGTTTTAAGGTATCCATGTTAGCAGCTTTGGATTCTAAATTGGACCCCTCTTTCAACTCCTATCAGCATTAGAAAAGGACCTTAACAATTTTATCACGCTTCTCTCAGGTGATTCTACAGTAATGGCTGCCTTACCACTGGGCCCAACCGATCCAGCCACCAGCAAGTGCTGCAGTGGACAGATTGGTACAACGTGTACCGTATCTCAGACTTCAACTAAGTTGGTACCAGAGTCGCAGACGAGAGTCACCATGACGTATGTAGGGATTCGGCACCAACAATAAAGTTGGGCACTGCAAGACGAATCTAGTGCTTGAAGAGTGGACCCTACTTTCCGAATCATTAAAAAGACGGTGCCCACAGAAAAATACTGATCATCGCAATCCTGGTTGCCGTGGTGGCTAGCATATCTATATTTCTTTCACTAACACAAGTAGATGCAGAGTGGCTTCATAACTTTGAGGTCCTGACAAATGCCCTGGAATCCCTATATGAAACCATAGTTGGTCACAAACATGTTGACCCCTGAGAGGGATATAATGTAGTAATCCCCATTCCTCTTTTTAAACTCTATCCCATAGGCCACCTAATAAAGTCTATGTGGACCCTTGGAGATAGTTTTATCCATCACCCTATACTTTTTCTGCACTCTGCCCTCACTACCCCTTTTCCATTGCTCATCTTTGCAAAGCACCTCAGCTCCTCCCCTTAGGGGAGTTGAAGCCCACACCATGGACCTCACAGTGTGAGGAGGGAACCCAACAATGAAGCATGTAACCCTTGGGTACGTGAGGGTTCTTGTCCTAAAAAGATTTCTTTCCCAGCTGCTCTATTACATACAATTACTAGTGAGTATATAGAACTAAACTTCGGTACAGGTGATAACATTTGCCATTCTGTATATAAAACTGGGCGTACAATTTGTGATTTTTCTGAATTCTAATATTACCACTGGCCTGCAGGTAGAAAGCCACATTATCATGTTGCGTAGAACATCATGGGTGGACAGAGCTAAGAAGAATTGGGATGGTGATTGCATTACAATTAACTTTAACAGCCCCTATGTGGTGATCAGCATTCTAAGAATGGGCTCCCAACTTAACCCTGCAGGCTCTAACTTGGCCATTGTGGCTCTTCTTTTGGGTTATTTTTATAGGCCCCAGATCCATCCACTTTTTTCTTTTGAAATGAACCACGGGAGGTTCCTGATTTTGGTCAGGGAAGTCAGCAGGAGGCTGTTTTGGCCTTTGATACATCAAACAGGTTTGCGCCATTGGGTTCACTAGAATGCTGTGATTGACTGAGTGTAGTTTTACTACAGCCAAATATCCTCTCAACACATCGCCCCACTGGACCCACGGGATTGGCACATCCAAATCGTAAATGGTTGTAACTTTATCTCTTGGACAATATTGCAGAGCTGGTGAGTAAGTTCCATGATTCAGAATGGGTGCCTTTCGTAAGAAGGTTTGACTTGATCTTCCTCCAGAAGACATGGGCCACTGAAAATAGTTATTTTTTTGGAAGGCTACCCCTTCTATTACGGGAAGAGACAAAGGGGGCTTGACTAGATTTGTTTCTTCAGCTGTCCAAGGCAGTTTTGCCATGTTGTCCCCAGAATTTTCAACCCTACATGCCTTGTTGGTATCTAGTGAGTTGAATAAGTGACTACTCTTAAATTTTTATAATGCTGTAGCCTCCCTGCCTGTAGTATGTAACATCTCTCGGTTGTACTCTGTCTTGAGAAACAAGAGTAAACAGAGCTGTTCTAATGTTATGATTATAGGAGACTTTAACGCCCACCTGTGTGGGACCCATAGGCGTGAGGGGGTTAAAGATATGGGATGTGCATGTGATACTATCTTGCACATGGGACACACCTATCAGGGTAGCATACCTAATGCCATCATGAGTGAATTTGATTTAACCTCAGCCATGAACAAACTGCTCCCAGAGAAGAAGGATGTCACCCCCACCTTCATAGGGAAAGGATGTGAGACATTTATTGATTCTATTTTAGTTTCCACGCCTTTTTTCTCTTATATTGTGTATTTGAGCATGCAGGAGAGCGACCATAACCCGGGGTGTGTCTCGACCTGCTGGCCCCAGGCAGTGCTAGCAATCATGGGTGAGGCCATGGTGTCCTTGATAGGATGGTGGGAGGAGACTTAAGTGGGCACAGATTACCCCAGATTGTTTCTGTGTATCCCTGCACACCAAGTGTCATAAGGAGCTCACTACCTGCTTAGACAGGATGGCGAAACCAACAGATATCCCGGAGGCTTTTGATAGTATAACAGGTGTTATAGCTAACCTATTAAAGGCCCCGGGGACACGTTGCTTTCATCTAGCTTCGTGATGGTTTGGCTCTGAGTGTTTCCACGGCCTCCAAGAAATTGAAGGAAGCTCTGGGTACCATATCAAGAGATCCCCTTGTAGTCAAGGAATGTCGCAGACAATATAAGTCCGCCCTGGAAAAACGCTAAGTCAGCATTGAAAAAGGAGGCCTGGTTAGAACTTATAGAGGGCAGTACCCTGAAGAAGTCAAAGTTTTGGAGTATTATAAACGATCCATTTTTGGCAGCAGACAGTGCCAATTTATTGGATACCCATATCACCGATGATGACTGGTCAAGGCATTTTGAGGACATGATCCAGTCCAAACCTACTTTGAGTGAAGCTCAAACGTTCTCTCTTTGTAGGAGGTATTTGGTGTTGTCCCTCCCTTCCATTTTCTCCACAATCTCCAGTATTGTGAATTTCAGCTGTGATTCATAAATTATCAACACAGAAACCGAATGGTCTTAATGACCGAATTGAACTGTCATGTTATCTTTGAATAATTATGTTTGTTTCTTGGTGAACAAGTGTAGAATTGAGACTTATAATTGTTGTGATATTTTATGTTTCATTTTCCAATCCATCGACATCATTTTTTCATATATATCTTGTTTGTCACGTTTGACAATATACTTATGCGATAGCTCTAGACATGAAAGCACATCACAGTCCCTTTTTTACTCCATGAGTTCTAGTGTAACTTTTGGTCTCACAAAGAAAATATTTTTCATCCACATAAATTTCGTGCTGGCCTTTTACAGATAGGTTAGTATACTCTTTTTAATATCCATCATAAATTACCATTATGATATGGTTACCACGTTGCACCGAACACGGCCGCAATAATAGTCTTTTTTCTAACTTCACTACACCACGTGATCGGAACGATGGTTTGGATTTAATGGCGAACATTAGAGCAAGGGAAGAGACGCAGAATAGCGGTACCAAGAGGCGGATGTATGCCATTGATCACATTCAATAAGGTCAGTTTTGAAGGAAGGATTAGAGACCAGCACATAACCGTGTTAGACTGGAGGTTTTGATTAGTTGTGATGGTAACGTGTGGTTACTTATATTTCCATTTGTAGCTTCCCGCTTCGAACATAAACCATGAATGGGTAGACCAGGCATGTGAGTGAAACGCCGATTACAAAATGTTTCCACCGTCACTGGACTTAAGGTTGAAAGTGGTGTCCCCTAACTTACCACACTCTTAGACCTGTCATATCACCTTAGGCATATACACGACATATAGGAAACTTTAAAGAAAACACATATATAGGAGCTTACAAGTACATCTTCTTATGGTTTTTCTATTGTTTCCAGTGTTATTCCCTGATGAAGGGCAGAAACAAAATGCCCGAAATGCATTGGATTCGACTATAATAATGCCTCATGTATAAAAACCACGAAAAAAAATTGATGAATTTGCAATGAATAATAATTGTGGAAATCAAATGAAATAAAGATTCAAGGAAACTGTAAATTGAAAAGTGTTGAAACCCTCATTTCGCGCTGAGGAGAAAAAGGGAGTGCCTACAGGGATGGGTCTAGTGATCCACTAGAAACACATTCATTGACTAATTGCAGACGTCCAGGGATGACAGACGTCACCTATGGAGCAACCGTAAAATTCTAAAAACATCAAAGGAATTTACCAAAAAACGAGCAGTGCACTAATCTCTACTTAATAGCTATATTGTGCATGACATATTGCAAAACGCTGAAATCACCTTTCCGAGACGGATACTTTGCTTACTGGGGGCACTTCCTCCTTTGTAGCTCACAGAGAATTAGAGATGGCCTTTCTTTTAGATGTGCTAGCTTACTGTCCTTTATCCCTGTGGATGAAAATCTCAATCATGAAGGGAGTTGCCCTCTGTAAGGAAATCTTAAGTGATTGTCATTCCCTTGACCTTTCTAATTGTATTACCTGGCTTAAGTAAGTCAGAGAAAGTTTTATTAGTATGGGGAGGGCAGATCAATTTGATAACCCACAGAAAATTAGCAGGAGGGATCAGTACTGGGTGAAGGAGAACTTTCTTAAAAAGTATATGCCGGCTAAAGAAGAAGTTGAGATGAGGAAGCCTAGCGTCCGTGGGCATTCTACATTGAAAACTCTGCCATCAACCAAGCCTTATCCTTTATGGTTTAAAAGCAACCATGATCATGTCCTACTGATCAGATTTAGATTGAATAATTTTCATTATCTATTGGCTCACCCTTGTGGGGTGCCCAAAGGGCAGAGTCTTTTACCCTGTGGTTGTGATGGAAAGTCTCCACAGGACATGATGCACTTTTTAATGTTTTGTACTTTTTATGAGGCACCAAGTAAGTCTATCATTATTCCCATTCTTAAAAAAAGCTAATTTTAGGCAGATTAGACTTGTTTTTATTTCTTTACAATTGCTTTAGTATAACTCGGTATTAACTGTTCCTAGTTTTTTAAGGACTGCAGTTAGGCTCAGGTCCAGTTGTGATTAACTTATCCGGATACTGTGGTGAGATGGGACGTTTTATTTATGAACTTATCTGTTTTGCGACATAGTTCTTGTTCTTAACTTTGTATTCTATGGGGCCGTGAAGAATGCACTATACTGTGTTTTTTTTTCTCTGTGATCCACTTGATGTTATTTTTAACTGTGATTGTTTGACTTTTATGGTTTTCTTTGTAAAACCATATGAAGTTGCTGCTGCTGATGATGAGGATTGTTTTTGTGCAGGAAGGTTCTTTCCTGCACAAAAACAATAATCCCTGCAGCGCAGGCACCCTTGCAAAATGACACAAGGGTGCCTGCGCTTGCTCAAGGCAGCCAATTGTGCACCAGTGCAGGGTAAAGCACAAGGATGCATCGTATTGTTGTTTTTTACGAGGCACCCCTATCCTTTGAAAATGACGCGGCACAGCTAAATGGCTTGCAGTGTCGCGCTGTATAATTTTCTTGTAGATGAGGCCCTTAATGTGATTCTACCATGCGTACATACGTCACCTCTTTTAACCATATGACTATACCTGCTAAATAATCCTTATTTATCTTGCTCAGAAGCACAGTTTAAAATCGAACATAGTCAAATTAAGTGAACAACTCTCATTTTTAAACACAAACCATATTATTAGCAGAACTTTTTATCCCTAGCTAATACCTCCCTTCATCCTCTCATTTAGTATTGAACCAACAAATATTCTCCTAATTACTAAGAATATCTTCAGTATCCCTGGTTCTCAGAGGTAAAAAGCAAGTTACCTATGCATCGAGGGGAAGTTTTAAAAGAGGAAGAGGGCAGGATGAGGATTTAAGGGGCATATTTATAAACCTCTCTCCCCTGCGGCGATACGTGCTTCACCTTATTTACAAGGCGGCTTTAAGCCAATTAACGTGGCTTAATGCTGCCCTGTCAATAAGGCCCCCTTTAACGCTATACTTAGTGTGAAAGGGGTGGGCAATGGGTGTTACGGTGAGCATTCCATTGCAACACCCATTGAATTTTACGCTGCCCATATTTCCATTCTATAATATAATTTCTCCATGTTTTAGTTTTTTTCATGTGGGCTGTGTTGTGCAGCACACATAGAAACAGAAAAGGGCCTTTGATTGTTTATGTGAAGGAAAGTGTCCCTTCCTGCACATAAACAATCAATAAAAAAGATTATGTTTTGCAACTTTTATGGGTGCTGCATTAAGCAGCAAACATAGAAGATTCAAAAGGCCATTTAAAGATTATTTAAGTACCGGAAGGGGCACCTTCCTGCACATAAACAATCTTCCCCTCAACACAGACACCCTTGCACTATGGTGCAAGGCTGCCTGCGTTGGTACTAGGCTGCTAAATTTAGCACCAGCGCAGGCAGAAACGCAAGGCGATTTACGATTTATTTAAGGCTGTACAAGATTGTTGTAAATATGGTGCAGCCCTGCGTTTCAGGAGTGGCGGAGAGTGGCGTTAAGAGCAGGAGGCTAATGCCACACTCTTCCACTTCTCTAGTAAATTTGCCCCTAGGTTCCATGGCTGCTAGAAATCAAAGCAGTCAGAGAGGTCAAAACAAATATTTAGTCCAGAAATCATTTCTCTTACACTTCATTCAAAGCCCATAGTCCACTTAGCACACCACTGACTAGATGCAAGAGCAACTAAAGGAAAAACACATTTCCACACAATGGCACAGCTAGACCTTTTGCTACCCATGGCTGTCCCTGCGTTTGCTGTCCCGCGATGGCTGCAGGCAGGAGCGGGGGGCTGGCGAACCCTGCATTTGCTGCCCAGCGGATGCTGCAGGTAAGAGAGGGGGCCACCGCCCCCAAACCTCGTGCCGCCCAGGGCGGTCCATCCGACCCCACCCCCCTTGCTACGCCACTGCGTTCACAATACCATCAAGTTAGCCCTCATGTGCCTGGGTATTACAGATATCTCAGGGATCAGTAATTTTCAGGGTGCAGTATTTTCTACCGAACACATTTTGTTTTCACTGGAAGTGTAGAACAACTCTTTAAATCGGGGCTTTTATATCGGTTTCTGCAGTTTTCCAACTATTCTGAGCGACATTTCTCCACTATAGCTGGCGAAATATGAACTGGGAAGTTCTTGATGTGTGGGGTTTCTTGCAAATTTGTAATCCTAATTCTGGTGGAAATTCACCTTTCCATCCGAATAAGGATTTCCTCACTACTAGCAAAGATGTGTACAGGCTTTCCTTTTGCCTGTTTCATATATACATTAAAGCATTCGAACAGTAAAACGTGCAAAAACAAAAAATATTTACTTTGCCCCTTTTTCACATTCAGACTGCACCAATGTTGTGCAAAGGCCAGACCTATTGACTTTTCATCCTGCCTCTCTGTGGTAGGGATATTAAATAGAGAGGTCCAGTGGGATAATGCATATCCTCGACAGTAAAAGGTAAATGGATCCTTTAACTGCATAATAAATTGGTGGAAAGTGATGATAATTGCCGTGTAATACGTTTTACATAAGAAGTGAAGGATATAACTCTCTCCGTAATAGTAATCAAATTAGTCTTAATATAACATGACATGGTGCTCTTTTTCTTTTCCATTAAAAGCATGCTATTTTTATGATATATAAAAGAACAGAGAAGACTTTAAGAACCATGAGGCTTTTTGCTAACATTATTATTAACAGTTTTTAAAGCACCCAGTTACTACTGTTGGAGCGTCCCTGTGATCCCCGCTCGCGGGTTGCCCTACAACGGTAACTATATCTCAAGATACATCAGAGAAAATTACCTATTAAAGGAGTGGAACACTCACCAAGCAAGCTGCTAAACAGAAAGGAAAGAAACCCGAAAACAGATGATGGAGGCAGCAGGTACCAGATCAGATCAGCTCAAACAACCACAGGGCATATTTACAAGGGCTTATCACCACCAGAATGCTCACTTTTATGGCATTCTGGTGGCGATAAGCCCTCCGCTTTATTTATAAGGCTGTGTTAAGCTGCCTTGTAAATAAGGCCTCTTTTCATGTGAAAGGGGCAGGCAATGGGTGTTTGGGTGGGCATTCCTCCGCAACACCCATTGCTTTTTGACGCTGCCCCTATTTACAAGGGTGGCGTAAATATGGGGCAGCACCAAAAATAAGACCAGGGAAAACCTGGTCTTAACCTGGCGAAAAGAGAAGAAATGATTAATTTCCCCATGTTTTTGCTGTCTCAATTTGTGCTGCATTATGCTGCACACATAGAAAGAGCAAATTGCCATCAGTGACTGTTCACGTGCAGGAAAGTGCCCCTTCTTACACATAAACAATCATTAAATAATGACGAGTTGCAACTTCTATATATACTGCATTCTGCAGCACACATAGACATTGCAAACCGCAACTAGTGATTGTGTATGTGCAGGAAGGGACACCTTCCTACACATGAACAATCATTCCCTGCAACGCAGACACCCTTGCACTATGGTGCAAGGTTTCCTGCGTTGGCGCCTGCAGCAAAATTATGTGCCAGTCCTAGGGAAAACACAGAATTGCACCGCATTCTTGTGATTACGGAGCTACACTACGCTCTGCCAGTTTATTGTAAATATGCCCCCAGGTTTTAAATTTTATGGCAAGGCACGAAGGCCAATATTATGCAGACCTCTTTAATTGCTAACTCACAGCAGCAACAACAAACAATGAAGTCAAGTAAAGTCAAATCATCTTTATTCGGTGTAGGATGTACAACCATAAAAGCGAACTAAAAACAAACATACTTAAAAAAATTAAGAAGTGCAATGTACATAAAAATTTCAATTGATATACACATGTTTTTGTAAAATACCAATGAATCACTACTAGAGAGAAACATACTAATTGATCAGGGAATACAATAGAAGTCAACTGACATACAATTATTTTATACATTCTATATAATATTATAAAGTACACAACAATACAATAGAATGTAACACAAAATATCCTATGTACGAACAGAGACATAATGTGCAAAATAGCAAATTAAACTGATTCATAAACAAACGCAGATAGTTTCTCTCATCAAGTTTCTCATATAGTAAAGCGTCTAGGTGTGATAAATCCTTTCTTTTCCTGACCGCCTTAACTATGAAATGAATGACTGAGTACACAGTTTTCATATTATCCAGTCTGCATAAAAATGTAAAAGCATGTTTATAGTCATAAAGTCTATTAGTTAGAAAAAGTGGTTTTAAAACAGTTTTCTGGATGTCACTATAAAAGGTACAAAATAATAAAAAGTGCAACGTAGACTAGGAGGTTTTTCCATTGCACGGGCAGTTTGGTAAATTGTAAGACCACTTTTCCTTACTAGAGAATGCAGTTATATAGTGTAATGTACCAAGTCTAAGCCTTGTTAAATAAAATCTGTGTTGCGTGTTCCTTACCAAAGTTAAATATGTTTGTGTACCCTCCACCGGGGTGTTTCATAGTAGGTAGTAACACTTTGTTTCTGTCTTGCATCGTCAAGTCTATCCTGTTCTCTGGCAGGAATATATCCCAACTTCAGATCGTTTTTTACTAATGTCTTGGATAGAAGTCGCATCCGTTTTGTTGAAGTCTATTTTACAGCATTTTAGTAAATTATGGATATGCTCTAGCCAGGGGATTTTTTTTACTATGGTCAAGGGCCAGATAGTCTTTGATCAGGTCCGTGGTAAGCTTGGTCTCTTCTTTTACCCACAACCCTCGCCAGAATGAAAGCCCCGTGATATTAATAAAATCACTTATATACTATACTGACAGTTCTTTATGTATTATGTAGTTGGCTGCAGAATTAAAAATTTGCTAACATTCGTGCCAAGAATTTTCAATTCTATTAAGGACAGGAGGCGAGGATTATGCTTTCTCGATTTCTTTACTGAAAACACAACAGCCAATCAGTACACAGTAAAGAAATAACAAATTACATTACCCATAAACCCTGGGTAACCATAGAGTATGTGAGAGTATATAAAGGGGTCATAGAGGTGAACACTTCCTCTTTCTTTGCTGCTTCGCAGCCAGTTAAGTGCCTTTATTTTCTTACATTACTGTTTATGCATTGTACTTATGGTATTTACAAAGCTTACTTGTCATTGAACTTGTACTTGTCTTTCACGCTGTTTGCGCCTTTTTTCTCGCCGCTTGGCGTGTTTTTCTTTGGGGTCGCTGACCACGTTTGTCATTTGTATGCTAACGGGAGCATGTGACACCTCCTGTCTTTAGTTAAACGCGTGTTCCGCGTTGTTGTTTGTGCCGATGTGGAGCGGGAGTTTGAGCTGGTTGAGACGCGCGTCCTCGCGCGTCTCTCCCTATTCGGCAGCGGCTTTTGCGCATGCGCGAAAGCTTTTGTTTACACGTCCTTAGAAGGCGTGGGTTCTTTCCTCAGCCGTCCACTTTTGCTACTGATGGAGGAATAATTTAGTGCTCTCTCACAACGCCTGCTCTGTTCGTGCTGCCGCTTGAGCTCCCTGACGCCCTCTGTCTATTCTAAATAGAGGGTTGTATAAATTATAGCATAGACTTTGCCTAGAGTGGCAGAATTCTTGCTTATGTTCAGTGCAAGTCCTCCCTCCACTTTAAATATATTGAATTTTGTTCAGGTTTTTCCCTGAGTTCTTTGACTTGCACTAGGGGTACCACTCCTCCAATTTGGCTTTGCCTTGAAAGGTTTATAAAACTTGTCACTTTACCTTCCTGTGGGCTTTATTTGGTGATTGTGTCACCATGGCAGAATTGGGTTCATTTCCCATTCTAGACGAGAATCTAAAAATTCCTTCAATGATTCTTGAAAATTTCAGCTTACATGAATCAATGTGTGTTTTCCATGTCCTCTTTTCTATTAAAAAGAAAACCTAAATAGGAAAAAGTTGGAAATCTGCCTATAGCTACTCCTCCCACAAACAATTAAAAGAACTCAAAATCGTAATCTAAGAACGTTCCAATCTCCATATAACTCCCTGTCTGGGAGCCATTATTCCGATTTTTTCTTGTGAGAGACCGTTTGAGACCAGATTGGTGTGAATTAATTGTATGATTATATTGGATGTTTGAATAATTGTATTTAGTTTATCGATATACAGAAGAAGGTGTGAATGCGTTAATTTTAATTATATTAATGCCGCAAATCTAATATTTTAAATGTTGTAGGGCAAGTTTTAGCCTTTTATTAATAGTTAAGGGTGGCTGTTTGTTAGACAGGTTCTTTATTTGTTTTGGCAAAAAGTGTTCTCAGGGCGTGCGAGTCGCTCTTCGAGGGAGGGGTGATCGCGAGCTGAAAGACAAGTTGATGTGCCTCTTAGATCGGAGAGAGCACGAGCGGCGAGTCAGTTGAGCTTGCGCTGCTCACTAGCTGGTGCAACCTGCGGGAGCGAGTTGCGTCAAGCAATTAGTACGGGGATCTTACCTCATCAGTGGCTTTGTTCTTGCATGGTTCGGAATACTCCTTTAGGATCGGAGTAGAAGCAGTCGATGCTGCAGGCCACCATACGGACGTCAGATGATGCCGACGGCCATTATGAATTGGGAAGGAATTAGAAAAGAAGATTTAAATCTTATCGGCCATCTTTTGGGATAGGAAAAGGATAGTTTTTTCCCATCAGTGCGTCATCAAGTAGAAAGGGGGAGTGCTGGTACATGTGGTTCTAACAATTGGATTTGAAATTATTGCTGTTGATTGACATTCAGGATTATTTTTTTTAGGATCTGGCTAGTATTTTCAGAGAGGTTAGCTTAGGTGATTTCAGACATATTTAACAATATGAAGGAATCTGGTGTGGTTGAGAAGACTGTGGAGGATATGGTGCAGGATTGCGTAAGTAAGGCAGTGTCTGGGTTGGCAACACAGTTAGGAGAAAGAATAAATGACTGTATGGATAAATTAAAGGGTAGGTTTGGAAATAGGATGGAAGATGAGCAGTTTTTGTCAGGTGAGGAGGTCGCATGGAAAGCGACAGCTAGAGGAAGCGGTCGGAAAATGACTCAGAAAAGGAAGCACATTCATAAAGAGAAGGTTGGTGAGGAAAAAGGGGCTTTTGGGCAGAAAAGCGGACAAAAAGCAACTTGTTCGTTTGAATGACAAGGCTATAAACGCCACAATGGGTGATCACTGAGCTATCATTTGTGATGAAACATCCAGTAGTGGAGATATTGTGATTTCATGTTCATCTGATTTTGAATCCTTTGAAGAGGAGGTGGTGGAGAGCAAAAGAGTTGAGAAGGAAAAGGGTTGCATTAGGTGAAGGATCCCCTGGGGAAATTTTATGTTTGACCCACACAGTATTTAGCATCTGCTTTCTCCGCAATTGGTCCCAGGTAGGCATGTGGCTGAATATGTGGAATTTTGGATAAGGCGTGAAATGCCTAAAGAAGTTAGAACGAGGCTCCATTCGGAGTTTCCTAGACCTTTTCTGACCAATAAGGTGGCATATATGCCGGAACCTGATGCAAAAATGCTTACATATTTTATAAATCTGGAAGGCTAAAGGATTGAAGGGGGTCAGGACCGCCTTCTTGACATTTTTGGGCCCTTGACAAAGAACTTTGATTTATGCAAGGAGTTACATTTGCAGGAGACTGCAGTAAATGTGTTAGAGCTGCGACAATGGGTACAGCAAGCAGCGTGCTTGCTAGGAAATGCTAACGCAGCCTTGTGAAAAGAGCACAGGAAAAGCTTCTTGATGAGAAACGGACTGAAGTTGGCAGAGTTTGCAAGCAAGGAGTCAGGTCTAGAGGCTAAGGGTCTTCTTTTCGGAAACAAATTTGTGAAGGAGATGGCTCAGTATGCCGGAGCATTTAATTCTATTCAGAAGGTGCAGAAGGATATTAGAAAGATTTTTCGCGGGGCCAGGAGAATGCAAGGTCGATTCCCCGGCTGTGGTTTTGGAATCACACAAACTTCCTTTGCCTGTAGCTATAGATGCAGTGGGTTTAAAACATCTGGTTACCAGTCCCCCAACTTCTATCCCCAAAGGCAGAGGGGACGAGGAAGATTTAGACGAGACAGAAGAGCAAGGCAACAAGGTATGTTTAGCAAAAGACCCTTTGTGTATTCCAGAAAAATTGGGTGGCAGACTCGCCCATTTACAGTAAAGGAAAAGAAACTGGTAGAGCAGGAGGTACAGGAATTAGCTAGGTAGGGGGCCATAGAGAGAGCAAGGGAAACTTCAGTTGGATTCATAAGCAACTTTTTTCTTGTAGAGAAAAGCCCTCATTTGAAAGAGTTAAACAAATGGGTCCAATAGAACCATTTAAAAATGGAAGGGATTCATATTTTGAGAGATCACTTGAGGAGAGGGGATTTGTTGACTAGATTAGATTAAAAAATTGCCTATCTGACGGTCCCCATGTGTCATGAGCAGAGAGATTATTTGAAGTTTCAGTGGCAAGGGATAATGTGGAGATTCAAACGTCTACCATTTGGATTGAAGTTGGCTCCATGGTGCTTCACAAAGGTGATGAGGCCAATAGTGACCTGGTTACAGACAAGGGGAGCATAGCTGATATTGAATTTGGAAAACATTCTGATTATGTCACAGAGCAGGGAATTAGCTCAGGAGCACACAATGCTGGCTGTTCAAGTTTTGAAGGATCCAGGTTTTGTCGTAAGCAGGAAGAAGTCATGTCTAGTTCCAGCACAGGAGAATGTGTTTTGGGGTTTTCAGAAATGGACGTTGGATTGTATATTGAACTTACCCTTGGGCAAGGTAAAGAAGATTTGCAAGGAGATCCTGAGAATATATGCATGCGAGTGGATAGCTTTGAGGCAAATAGCCAGGGTTTTGGTCCTGTTGTCAGCTTCCATCCAGGCTGCTTTTCCGGCCCCTTTGCATTATTGGGCACTTCAAAGGTTGAAGGCAAATTATTTGCTCAAAGGGGTGAGGTATTCACTAAGAGTTCAAATAGATGCAGAGGTGAGAGAAGAACTGAGATGGTGGTTGGAAAATGTGGAAGAATGGAATGGAAGGGTCATTTTTGGGCCAGTTCTGGGTATAGTGATAGAATTGCATGCCAGTCTGCAAGGCTGGGGAACAAGATGTGGATCCGTATCGACAGGGGGAAATGGACAGGTCAGAAGAAGAGAATGCACATCAATTATATAGAATTATTGGGGGGGGTCCTTTGCAGTCTTGTCAAGGATTAAGTGAAGTGTTGTGTTCTGTTAAAAAAGGGCAGTGTCAACAGGTTGGGAGGACCGCGGTCCAAAGTTTTAGTGGATTTAGCAATGGAGTTTTTGCATTTTTGCCTGAGTAGGGATATTATGGTTCGGGTGCAATACATTCATTCTATACATACAAAAAAGGAACAAGGAGGAAATGCAAAATGGCAAATTCAAAAAAAAAATATATATCATGTACAATTTATTCAAGACAAAAGTTAAAAACATACCAAGATCAATAGCAAAATATTCAACCCTATCAAAAGTACAATTCTAATCAGGTTAAAACCTAATAACAGAATTACACAAAGCAAAATAAAATCAACATTTCAAAAAAAACATTTCATAACAAATGGGAAGCAATATGAAGGAAAGTTTGTTCTTATTAAAAGAGTGAGAGAATACAATAGCCAAAAAACGAGATCAATGTATTATTTTTAAAATTTAATTCAAAATCATTGTCTCCATAAACTTAATGTAGTATCCACTCATATGGGCATCGACGCGTTTCGGTGGGCAGTTAAATAGTAGCCAACACCTTCCTCAGGAGCTTTATTTAATTCCCATTTTACACAATTTTATCTGAAATAAAAAACAATAGTAAAATATATTTATCCTAACACAAAAATATAAAAACATTCATAAGCCAAACTTTTACATGACCTCATTGTCCAAATTTATTCACACAAATGATGTGTAAAAAAAAAACACAGAACAGACCATTCAAGATCACACATCACCTATGCAATTAAGTAGCATGTTTATGGCATAGGGACTAAAAGAGTCTCCAAACTTAGCCTATAGGACAGAGAGGACCCCCATGTATTTACATTGGCAAACATATTCACTTTATACAGTGTAGTGCCAGCTATTTGTGTATGTGCACACAAATCTAGTTTCCACTGGTATGCCGATAGGAAATATTAAGGTGCGTACAATTTTCCATTCTGACTCACTCCTGAGTTAGTTCGCTTGCTAGGCGAGTATGACTCGCTTTTTTCATCCACATCCGGTTAAGGATACATACGAGCCGTTTTTACTAGAGTTTGAGTCCTTGTTTCCACTGGTATGCGGACAGGAAATACTAAGGTGCATACAATCTTCCATTTTGACTCACTTCCGAGTTATTTCGCATGCTAGGCAAGTATGACTCGCTATTTTGATCCACTTCCGGCTTAATATACATGCAAGCTCTTTTTACGTGAACCAGAAACTATTTACTTATCAGGCATTCGAGACGGGTGACCGGATATTGACTATACCGGTGTTTTGCCGCGCAGGGAAAGTATTTAAATCCCGTTATAATTCATTAGCGGTTTACCTGCTGTTCGGACCGGAGGCATGTGTCCCAGGTGCTGCAACCGTTTAAAGACAGGTAGGCGTGATTTTGGTGGTCTCTTTTCATTTGTGTTGTTTTCCATTGAAACCAACGTGAGTATAATGCCCTCTTAGATTTGGCTGGTATGGGCTACCGATGAGGGTATTAATGGTCGAGAAAATTGAATTTTGCGGGTATGTGGCTGGCTGTTTACAGTCCCTTAGAAGAGCTTGAAAGAGGATGTAGTGCTGATAACTTATAAAGTGTTGGCTGATTATAGAAATTCAGCATTGGCCGACTATATAAATGTGGCATTAGAAGATGGAGGGTGGCCGGATCTTCTTTAAAGGAAGAAAAAAAGAAACAAACTTTTTTATAGTTAACGTCAGTTTGGTATATTTATGCCATAAATGATTTCTAGATTTCTCTAGAACCCATAATTATCGGTACTTAAGAAGAGTGGATGTCCACTTTTTGGTGAAGAAATTGCAGGCTCCTCCAGTTTCATAGAGATGGGTAGTGCAAGATATGATAGAGACATATAGAGTCAAGATAGAATTTAAATTATGACACTAATTGGGGATCTGTTTTGTGTCTTCGTCCCTTTCTTTTTTCACTTTTATTTTCATGCAGATAGATATTGACAGACTTCTGACGAACATCGTAAAATTTAACATAGGAGGTCCTTTCGGGCCGTGACTAAAGATATCAAATCTAAGAATTATATTTATAAATATATAGTAACTTTAATAAGTCTGTTTGGTATTATTGAGATGTGATAATAGAGAGGACTATTCTGAGATTTGTGTGCACATACACAAATAGCTGGCACTACACTGTATAAAGTGAATATGTTTGCCAATGTCAATACATGGGGGTCCTCTCTGTCTTATAGGCTAAGTTTGGAGACTCTTTTAGTCCCTATGCCATAAACATGCTACTTAATTGCATTAGTGATGTGTGATCTTGAATGGTCTGTGCTGTGCGTTTTTTTTAAACATCATTTGTGTGAATAAATTTGGACAATGAGGTCATGTAAAAGTTTGGCTTATGAGTGTTTTTATATTTTTGTGTTAGGATAAATATATTTTACTATTGTTTTTTATTTCAGATACAATTGTGTAAATGGGAATTAAATATATCTCCTGAGGAAGTTGTTGGCTACTATTTAACTGCCTACCGAAACGTGTCGATGCCCATATGAGTGGATACTACAATAAGTTTATGGAGACAATGATTTTGAATTAAATTTTAAAAATAATACATTGATCTCGGTTTTTGGCTATTGTATTCTCTCACTCTTTTAATAGGAACAAACTTTCCTTCATATTGCTTCCCATTTGTTATGAAATGTTTTTTATGAAATGTTGATTTTATTTTGGTTTGTATAATTGTGTTATTAGGTTTTAACCTAATTAGAATTGTACTTTTCATAGGGTTGAATATATTGATATTGATCTTTGTATGTTTTTAACTTTTGTCTTGAATAAATTGTACATGATATATATTTTTTTTTTAATTTGCCATTTTGCATTTCCTCCTTGCTCATTTTTTGTATGTATAGAATGAGTGTGTTGGTGATAATATCTATGCTGGATGTGTTAAATTACCCAAAGGGTGTCACTTTTTAGACAATAGTCTCTGTTGGTACCCAGCCCCTTTGGTTGCTGGGTCCCTCTCTCTTTTATTAGAGATCAGGTGCAATACATACCAGGAGTAAGCAACTCTATAGCAGATTGGAATTCAAGGGAATTGAAGGATTTCAGCAATTGGAAGTTGGACAGGGAGGTGTTCAAGTTGGTCAGCAAAAGATGGGGTCCTTTTTCAGTGCATTTGTTTGCGAACAGGGTGAATTCTCAGGTGCAAAGGTTTTACATTTACAGTTGGAGACCAGATCCGGATGCAGAAGCGGTGGATGCATTTCTGCAGGATTGGAGTCAGGTACGGGGGTATACATTTGCTTTGATCCAGAGAGTGTTGTTGAAACTTTAAAAGAGGAGGCAGAGTTGGTCTTGATAGCACCATTTTGTCCGTCTCTGGTATGGTATCCGGACGTCATGGAGATGTTGGTTGCCGACCCGAACTCTTACTGAATCCACTGAGAGAAGGATATGAGTTACTACTAGAGCAGTTGCTACTGATGGCTTGGTTGATTTCGGGAAAGCCTGACTAGTATCAGGGTTATCGATGGAAGCTTCAAAGCTCATCAAGGAATCCTGGGCTCCAGGAACTTCAAAGGTTTGGTAAAGATGGGTTTGTTGGTGTGTTTCACATGGTCTGGATCCTGTATCAGCACTTATGGTAGAGGTGGTGAATTACATAACAGAGGTATTCTTAGAAGAGAAGTCATACCGTTCAGTGAATATTAGTAGATCGACGATCTTGGCAGGGCATGAATTGACAGATAGTTTACCAGTGGGTCAGCATGATGTGGTTAAAAGATTGTTAAGAAGTGTGCATTTAAAAGCACCACCAGGACCAAAGTATTCGTCTTTGTGGGATGTGGATCTTGTTCTTCAAGAATCAACAAGATGGGCGGAAAATACATTTTTGGATTTGAGAAATCTTTCTTTGAAATTAGTGATGTTACTTTGTCTGATTTCGTGTAGGAGAGTGCAAGATGTTAAGGCTTTGGAGATTTCAGGTTGAAGGTATTTACCAGAAAGGGTTTGTTTTACCATCAGGAGAAGAACAAAGACTATGTCTCATACTATTTTTTATCCTCATCTGGATGAGTGTAGGAAGTTGTGTGTGGTAAGCTGTTTGCGTGAGTATGAAAGAAGAACGGAGAGTATGAGGGGAAGCTTGAATAAGCAGTTAATAGTTTCATTCAGATATCCTTACAAAGCAGTGTCTACACCCACATTAGCTCACTGTGTAAAAGAGGTCATGAAGAAATCAGGAGTGAACCTGTCTAGATTTGGGGCGCATTCTGCTAGGGGTGCTATAGCCTCAAAGGCTCTTTTGTTAGGAGGTTGTATGACTAGTATTTTAGCAGCAGCGGATTGGTCAACAGAATCAGTGTTTAAGAGATTTTATTTTAAACCTGTAGAGTGCACCATGAAGAATATTATGGCAAGGCTTTAAAGGTGGATAATACTGGCCTCCGTGCCTTGCCAATTTAATTCAAATTTTCCACAGTTAGGGAATGTAGAAAATCCTTATTTTATTAAAGACATGGAGGCTGATATTCTCCCACCCTGTGAGATTCCTATCCTATAATGTGTTTCTGATTCATTTTCTGGAGGAGACCACAAGAACTAAAGTAAGAGCATGGATAGAAGTTGTTGATCTGGTTGGATATGTGTTTCCGGTTATTTTGAGTATTGAAACATTATTGGACTAGGAGCTATGTTCGTAGCCAAAGATGGAAGATGGAAGATGGCAGCCAGACAAGAAGTTATATTGAGATTGAAATGTTCTTGGATTCCTATTTTAAGTTCTTTTAATTGTTTGTTGTTGCTGCTCTGAGTTAGCAATTAAAGAGGTATGCATATTATCAGCCTCCGTGACTTCAATAAAATCATGATTTTCTACCCACCACCTCTTGTAAAATCTGATTTTTTTCCTAAAGGTTGCTTCTGCAGGTTCCTGTCACAAGTGGAGGGCCAGGGTATTCCACAACTTGGAGGCTCTGAGCCCAAAGAAGCAGCCGCCCATGCAGACTCTCTTTACAATGGGGGCCAGCGCCAATGCAGTACCACATGATTTAAGGTTTCACCAAGGAAGAGAGATACCGAGGACACCTGCCATTAAATATTTTCTGGCAGAGGCACACAATCTTATTATATATTCTTTTTTAAGTGGCAGTCAATGCAATTCACCCAAGGCCAGTGCAAAAGGTGCCTATCTTGGAAGGTTCAATAGCAAACAAGCTGCTGCATTTTGCAATATCTTCAGCTTTAGTATTCTATCGTGAGTAGCTACATGGTAAAGTATGTTACAATAATCCAGTCTTGATATCACAAGAGCCTGGACTATTGATTTTCTGGCAGCTGGGAGAAGTCCAATAATTTTTGCTAGAATTTTACGAGTGCCAAAACATCTTTCTGCTAGGCAGGCTATTTGGCTGTCAAAAGTTAGTTTGGCATCCAACCAAATTCCATAACATTAACTTTAAGCTTCGGGTAGGAATAGGGCCAAGTGCATCAGGCCACCAAGTGGATGACTTCGCAGATGGTTGCTTGCCAACTATGAGTACCTCAGTTTGATTAACATTAAGTTTAAGGCAACTCATATCCATCCACTCTGCCATTTCCACCAGGCAAGATCTAAATTGCATTGCAGCCCATCACTCATCCTGAGCCAGAGTAACAATAAGCTGCATGTCATCGGCATAAGACACAATGGTAACATTGTGTCGCTCAATGACATCTGCCAGGGTGAAATTGTAAGGATTGAACAAAGTAGGGCTCAATATAGAGCCCTGAGGCACCCCCTGTGGCAGAGGCAGCACATCCGAAGTGAAAGGGCTCTGAACTACCTGGAAGGTGCAGTTTTGGAGAAAAGAGGCCAAGCACTTCAGTGCAGTACAGCCACCCCCCCTCCCCCAATTCAGTAGGCGTTCTAACAGCAGGCCATGGTAAACTGTATCAAACATTGTGCTGAGATTCAACATGATGAAAGTCGCAGTTTGACTGCGGTCCGCAGAGAGTCTAAGAGACTCAGAAGCCAGCAATGAAGATGGTTCTGTACTGTATTGGGCCTTAAACCCTGATTGACTCTCTTGAAGCAAGATGTTTGTTTCTATGAACCATGTCACTTGAGCATTGACATGCTTCTCAGCAATTTTCACAAAAAAGAGATGCAGAAAACGTTGTCTAAATGTTTTCGGTAAAGCCGGATCTAGAGATGTTTTTTTAAGTAGCGGCTTAACAATAGTATGCTTCCAATTTATAGGTACTAAACCCATAGAAAAAGAACTGGTTAGCAGATTGCTCAGACTAGGCAGAATGGTCTCCATCCCCTGAACCATAATTCTAGGAGGAGCTGGGTCCTCTGGGGTTCCAGCTTTCACCTTGGTAAGAAGAATCCACAGAGCATCTAAAGAAGGAGGAGTACAACTAGAGAGACCATTCAAAGAGGCTGGAACTTCAAACCATAAGTCTTGGACCCTTGATTCCCTAGCCAACTCTGGAAATGTATCATAAATGTGAGCAACCTTACCATGAAAGAAACGAGCAATAGAGTTACAACTCTCTAGTGATGGAGTGACCTGTGCAGATATGCGTTCCAGAGATGATAGGGATTTTACAATAGAGAAATGTTCTCTCGAAGAATTACGAGAGGGCTCAATCCTATGAGCGTAAAATAAACTATGTGTAATATGAATTTTCTTAGGATATATCCTCAGTGCTGAATGGCATTCAGCTTTCTTATCGGCACTGAGATCTTTGCGCTATAGGCACTCCAGACGTTCACAGGATTTCTTCATTAATATTAATAGGAGTTCCTGAATAAACCATTCAGCAGATGTTACAGCATGATCTAACAGCTGAACAATCCTGTCTAGGGCCCCAGTAATCCATCCTTCCAAATGCTGACTCGATATCCTTACTTAACATGGATTCATCAATCATGAGGGCATTGGTGAAAGCCTTAGGAGTGACCTTAGCCCACTTCCTAATTTTACATTTCACTCCTTCCTTTTGGATGGTCATGGGTCTGGACAATATAAGCTGGAACAGAATAAGATAATGGTCAGACCATATAAGGCCAATGTGATCCCCAACTATCATTGCTACAGAATTAGAAAAAAACATATCTAGCGTATGACCTAAAATATGGGTGGGCACAAAGATCTGTTGTGTAATCTGGAGGGTATCGAAATTATCAGTGAGCATAGAAGCCAGACGACAAGTTTCATCATCAAAATGAAGGTTAAAATCACCTATGACCATCAGATTATTATACTGCAGTGAAGTAAGAAGGCAGATTATCTGCTAATGAAGAGATAAAACTGGACCCCAGACCTGGTGGACGATAAATAAGAAATCCAGCCAACGTACATCTGCTAGATATAGCCAAAGTGAAAGAAACTACCTCGCAGTCTGCAATATCAACATCTGAAAAGGTGCAACTGATAAATTGATAACAATCTCACCACCCCTTTGAGAAGTGTGATCCTTCCTAACTATAACATAAACCTGTGGAATGGCACTAAGAATATCCGGGGCAGAGTTTTCAGTCAGCCAGGTTTCTGTCAAGAATAAGACAGCAGGTTTTTGATCTGTCAGAAAGTAAAAAATCTCAATTCTATGCTTATTTATTTATTTTATTCAAGCAATTTGTAGAGCATGCAAATACTCATGGGTGTCTCGGCGCTAAGGTTGGAGGAGGTGGTAGTGAGGCGGATTGCTGCTCATTGGGTGAATAGCCAAGTCTTTAACAGTTTTCTGAAAGCCAGCAGTGATGGACGTGATTTGATTTGTGGAGGAAGAGTGTTCCACAGTCATGCCATGGCGACAGTGAATCTTTTATCTCCCCAGGGGACCATGAATGTGCGAGGGACCGTGAGGAGATTGGGGCATGAGGATCGTAGGTTTCTGCTAGGTACGTGAGTGCAAAGGGCTTTTCTTAGAACATTTGGACCCGTGTTGTGAATAGCCTTATAGGCCATGCATAAAGCCTTGAATTTAATGCGATTAGTGATTGGAAGCCAGTGCAGCTTGCGCACCAATGGGCAGGGAACAACATTTTAATATGAAACAGTGAGTCTGCTCAAATGAATGCTCAGCTGACATAACAGAGCAAGTTTCCAAAGGCAGCCCTGCCAACATAAAGCAGTACTTATCACATCCTCTCTCTCTGCTGTTGCTCACCAAGATATACTGACTATTTTGAAATCATTGATATCGGGCTCTCCAACTGACCCTTGTCAGGCCCGGCTACTGGCTGCTGTGGCAGATGCTGTTAATTCAGAAGTGAATGCCCTCATCAATCTGTCCATCCAATCTGCCACGGTCCCGCCAGAATGGAAGCAAGCCAAACCCCCCCCGATTAAAAAGCCTTCCCTCGATCCGGTCAACTCGGTTAACTATCGCCCCATTTCCCTCCTTCCAGCTGTAGCTAAGGTATGCGAAACGGCGGTCTTTATACAGTTGGCCAATTTTGTAGAAACCTCTGGAGCTTTACATCCTGCTCAGTCAGGGTTTAGAGCTACTTATAGCACAGAGATGGCGCTTGTGGAAATATCTGAAGCTATCAGAGAGTGCTTAGATGGGGCGGGAGAGCGGCTCTGATATTATTGGACCTCTCCACCGCCTTCGATACGGTGCCACACTCTCTGCTATTAGTGCGCCTGGCAAACATTGGTTTTGTCGACCTAGCGTGGGACTGGATCAAATCATTTTTGGAAGACAGATCACAACAAGTGTGGTTACCTCCTTTTTCATCGACCCCACAAAAGGTTACTACCGGAGAACCTGTTCACATGTAAGGACTCAGATACTTGTCCAATAAGAGCAAAAAACTGTCTAATAGCAGTATTTAAATGGCTTGCAGCTGCCCAGTTAAATTGCAATGAGGATAAGTCCGAAATCCTCTTGTATGGATCCTTTCCCCCACAGTTTAGGGAAGCCCTATGGCTGCCAGAATACCCCCTCCCCAGTTCTAGGGGACAGGCAGTTAAGAACTTGGGTGTCTGATTTGAGGAAAATCTCAGGTTCTCTACGCAAGTAAAGCAAGTGGCCGCCCAATGCTTTGGCTCACTGAAGTCCCTTAGGAAGTTTCTAGGACTGCCAAGGAGATGGTCACACATGCTCTGATCCTCAGCTGCCTTGACTATGCCAATGCACTTTATCTTGGCCATACCAGATACCAGCTCAAGAAACTCCAAGTAATACAGAACGCTGCGGCCAGAGCACTGATGGGCATTCCGGGCAGGTCTAGCATAAAACATCATTTGCGGGATCTGCACTGGCTCCCAGTGGTTCAAAGAGTCACATTTAAGGCTGTCACGAAGGCCCACTCTGCCCTTTATGGAGCAGGGCCCTTCTATCTGAGGAAATGGTTTAGTTTTTATACCCCGCGAAGGCATCTGCCCTCCGCTTCACATTGCCTAGCGTCTATTCCTCGGTTTCAGCTAGTAAGAATTGGAGGTAGTTCTCTATCCTTCAAAGCAGCCGAAGCCTGGAATTCGCTCCCCCTCGAACTGTGCAGCACTCATAACCCCTGCCTATTCAAGAAAAGACTAAAAATACTGTTGTTTATTTAATCGGTAATCCCTCTCAGTTTCTTATGGTTTTATACATTGGCTTTACGCGCCAGGATACCCATGAGTAGCCGCGCACGTTATAAATCATTGTAACATAACATAACATCCTGTGGCCCCTCGCGAAACATCGATGACATGATAGCACTCCTCCGCTGAGATGGGAGCCAGCTGAAAATGTTCATTGGCCGAGTTTCTAGAAACATAAAAGAGCATAGAGGACGAGATAAGAGGGGTAAAGGTCAGTTAAAAGGGAAGGAGGGAGGTATGGCGGTGAGACGAAGGAAAGTTTGCCAAGAGTAAGGCTGGGTAGGTGACGGCCGAAGGGTAAGTCCACAACCCATCTCCTCTATAGCTATCAAGGTAGCTCCACCGGGCATCAGCCAAAGTGCTAGGTCTCAACGGTTGATAGCAAGTTCACATATTCAATGCCCTGGTAGGTGAGACGGATGGGGGATAAGCACGAGGTCTGGACAATGTCCAATATTTGTCTAAGTTTAGAAGCTCAGCATGATAAAGACCCACTGTGGTGGTCATCATGGCGTCAGGTAAGAGATTCTGTCCCTGGTTTTCCATTCAGCCAGACCTAATTTTTAACATTCCCATTTGAATTCTATGGGGCCCATATTGTATTAGAGCTGCTTTTTCAGGTGTCCCCTAGATCACTCACCCTATTCTCAATGGGGGACCTTGTTAGACGCCAACTTGAAGGTTGAAAATTGGAGGGATGTCACCATGTTAGTGATCGTGCTGTCTGGTGGGTGAGGGAGTCCACTGACCGTCAGAATCAGGGGCCGTTCAGAGGTCAGGTGAATGATGCTCAGGTGTCGGAGATGCAGCCGCGAAACAGACAGAGAGGACGTGGCATGTGTCCCTTGCGGTGGGAAGGGCGCAGGTCCAACAACGTCAGGGGTTGTGTGGAGGCATGGGGGCAGACCAGGTCCTGCCACCTCATCAGTCTCACGACCGGATATTATCACCCCAGCTGGCTCGTCTAGCAATAGCCAGTGTCACAGGGAGGAAGAGGGAGATGGCTGTGCGGAGGGGAGCCTCGGCTCAGGTTCCGTAGCTCCGGAGGAGGTCCACACTGGAAAGGCTCCTCATGGGGGTAGGCAAACAGAGGTGCTCGCAACCGCAGCCCAGCTACTGGTGGAGCGCGATATAAGGGTCCATGCAGGTGGCCAGCGAAAAAGAACCAACACAGGCACCAGTAGCCCTGCCAGTGGGGGCAGCAAGGGAGAATCTCTCTCAGACGCCCCTCAGTGCACGCGATGTTGGTGAAAATGGCGACGGGGTTCGTTGGGGGGTGCTGGGTGGTGGAGGGGACAGGTGGGGCTGTTTCTGATTGGGCTTGCATTTTGCTCCTGTATGCTTAACATTGTGGCAGGATTCTCCTGACTGTGGAGGACTGCATTTCTGCTTTACCTGATCGATAAAATCAATAAAAGTTTGTTGTGAAAAAAAAGAAAATGGCGACGGGGGAGCACGTCCCAGCCCAAGGGAGAGCTATACCAGCAATGGGGTGGTGTGTCTGCCGATGGAAGCAGCTTCGTCTCCGTGCATATGGTGGTGAAGGAGTCGTATTCCAAAGCAACAAGGCAGGGGCGTCTGGTTGCCAGAGGACGGCTCGGAGGGCACTGTCCTGGCAAGGAGTGGCAAGGCCAGCGAGCTTAGGGAGCCTTGTGTCACCGGGGGTCGTCTCCAAAGGTAAGATACTCTGCAGGCGTAAACCGATGTTAGAGGAGTTAGGTTGTTTGAAGAATGGAGGTGGGTGGTCGGGTATGCAGAGGGATTTCTACCGATTTAGTAATCCCTGACCCGGAGCTGTAGGGGAGAGCTCCTACCTGGTGGCCATTTTAGTAGCAAAAGTCTTAGGAGAGCCTCTGGCATGCCAGCGGTGTATCCGCACCCGGCCATGAAGTAAATAGCCCGTCTACCAAGAGTCGCTGCTATGAAACCAGAGGGAGCTCAAAAGACCAAGGAAGGAGAAATGAAATCGCAAATGGGAGCTGAGCAGCCCTGCACCTATCTAGAAGGCCTCCCTTCCAGTTAGGTGATACTGCCAGAATTAAAATAGTTCAAATTAAAAAAAACACAAAATAAATCGAGATTCGAGAATAAAGCGAAGATAAGCACACTATTTAAAATGCACTGAGATGGATGTATAACTATGCCACCAAACCTCTAACGGAGCCAGGCAACTCCAGGCGCATAGCGCTACAGGGAAATAAAACTAAATGAAAATAGATGCAAGTAATCCATACAACACAACAGGTAGAAACAAAGCTCCTACCAAAGATCGATAATGCGATGCTGGACGTGTGGAGACAAATGTTAAAATGGTATTTTGCAAAGTTGAGCACTTATTGAATGTCTTGCAATTGATGTGAATGAAGCAGTCCGACTACTGATTCCAGATTCATGTAGAAGTCATGCAACAAAAGGCAGCAGGTAAAGTTGCTGCTCTGGGTTGCATGAATAGGAGAGAGAAAATGGCATAATTTCTATTAAGATCTGTTACTATTCACAGACACCATTATGCCATTGTGCCATAGTGCAAGGGTGTCTGTGTTGTGGAAGCATAGTTTTGTGCTGGAAGAAATCCCATCCGGTATAGAAACAATGCCTTAAGATGATTTCCATTTTGTATTTATGGTGTATAATGCAGCACACATTAAAAAGTGGGCAAAATGAGGAGAAATGAAAACATTATGCCTTCAATCAATCCATCAATCTGGGAATTGGGAAGAGCGCTACTCACCCGTGAGGGTCTCAAGGCGCTGTGTGGGAGCGGTCGGGGAGGGGGTGCAGCTCCGAGACAGCAGAAGAGCCAGGTGATGTTGACCGTGAGCTCGTTTCAGGCCTTTGCCGTGACGTAGGAGAAGGCTCTTCCGCCCGCTCTGGTTCTGCGAATGGGTGGGGTTTCTGCTAGGTTGAGGTCGGCGGAGCGGAGGTTTCTCGTGGGTAAGTGGAGGAGACTTTTTCGTTGAGGTATTTGGGTCCGGTGTTGTGGAGAGATTTGTAGGTGTGGATGAGTAGCTTGAAAGTTACTCTCTTCTCAAAGGGGAGCTAGTGGAGGACTGGCAGATGTTGGGTGATATGATCATATCAAGGGATGCCAAGGACGAGTCTGGCGGTGGTGTTCTGGATGGTCTGGAGTTTGCGTAGCAGGGATTTATGGATTCTAGTGTAGAGGGTGTTTCCGTAGTCTAGTCTGCTTGTTATGTGTGCGTGGGTGACAGTCTTTCTGGATTCGGGGGATCCATTTGTAGGTCTTGCAAAGGATGCGGAGGGTGTTGAAGCAGTTGGAGGCGACAGCATTGATCTGGCGGGTCATGGGTCATAGTGAGGGAAAAGTTGAGTATGATTCTGAGGTTCCAGGCGTGATCTGTGGGAGTGGGGCATTGCCGAACGCAGTCAGCCACCAGGTGTTGTCCCAATCTGAGGGGGTGGGTCCGAGTACGAGGACCTCCGTCTTCTCCGAGTTGAGCTTCAAACAGCTGCTGCTCATCCAGGATGCAACGTCTTTCATTCCTTCCTGAAAGCTGAGTTTGGTGGTGTTGGGTTCCTTCATGAGGGACAGGATAAGCTGGGTGTCGTCGGCTTAGTATACTATGCTGAGTCCATGCTGTCTGACGATGGTGGCGAGGGGGGCCATGTAGATGTTGAAGAGCGTGGGACTGAGCGATGATCCTTGGGGTACTCCACAGTTGATCTCTGTGGGTTAAGAGGGAAAGGGCAGGAGTCTGGTCCTTTGGGTTCTGCCGGCGAGGAAAGAGCAGGGCCAGTTGAGGTGGTTCCCTGTATGCCGGCGTTGTGGAGTCTGGCTGTGAGAGTGCGGTGGGAGATGGTGTTGAAAGCTGCAGAGTGGTCTATTAGGATGAGGGCCACGGTGTGGCCTTGGTCGAGGAGCATGCGGATGTCGCCTGTGGCAGCTTGAATGGGCAGCCTCGGTGCCTTGGTAGCGGTAGAAATCTGGAATGGGAAGGGTTGAGGATGGAGTTCTTTTTGATGAAGTCTATCAGCTGAGCATTGACGATCTTCTCAGTGACTTTGGCTGAAAAGGGAAGGAGAGAGATCGGTCGGTCGTTTTTCAGGTCCATCGGGTCTGCAGAGGGTTTCTTGAGGAGGGGCTTGACTTCTGCACGTTTCCAGTCACTGGGAATGTGCCAGATTCGAAGGTGGCATTGATGGTGCCTCGTAGCTCGGGTGCTATGGCAGCGGCAGCTCTGTGGAAGATGTGCAGTGAGCAGGGGTCTGTTGGGGCTTCTAAGTGAGTGCTCTTCATGGTCGTGGCGGTATCTACAGTGGTGACCAGGGCCCAGGCGGCGATGGTAGGATGGCTATCATCGCTGGAGGAAGGAGTGGTTTCTGGAGTCTGTTTGCTGAAGTTGTTGTTGAGGACCTTGATTCTCAGATGGAAGTAGGAGCCGAGCTTGTTGCAGAGGTCGTGGGAGGGTGAGACGTTCATGGCTTTGCTGGGGTTTGGTGAATTGCCTTATTACACCTGCCTCGAGGAGGTGCAGCATTTTGGCACAAATCACTGGCTATAGTTCTTGGTATACTGTATGCTATTTTTTATACAAACATAAACTGTCATGTGTTGCTATTTAAGCTCATAAAACAATAAAAATCCCAAAAAATACATTGGTGGTTGCATTGCACCCTGCACAGAACACCATTACACAAATGAAAGCAAGGCAGAGCATTGCACAGATTAGCATTACTTTGGGGTGCAATCCAACGCAAATTGCAATTTATGTTGGACCGTAAATCCCACCACATCACTCGCGTTGGGTTTGGGTTAAAACAAAGTCAGGCAAACCTGATGGAAAGTGTTTGTAAATCTGGGCCTCTTATTTATTTATTTATTTATTTACTTGAGCTTTATATAGTGCTGGCTAAATCTGGAGGCATCAGAGCGCTTTACATGAGGAGAGTTGCGTAGCTTACAAATTATACATTGTTACATCAGGTATAACAGTTACAAGTTACATTTTTAGAAAAATGGCATGTAGAGGGGTAAGGGGTAAAGTAAAAGGGTGAGGGGTAGGGAGAATTTAATGGAGCATAGGTAAAAGGATAGACAAGGCAAGCAGTTGGAGAGGAATTCAGGGGAGAGAGGAAGGGAAAGGGGAGGTAGCTAAAGGATGACGGAGTGAAGCGGAGGGGGAGGGGGTAGGGGACACAGCATGGAGAACAAGGAGAGTAACTGTTTCTGAATGTCCGGTTGGGTGGGGCAGGGATCATTTTTCAGTCCTCAGTTATGTGTGATTCTCGAATTCAAGATGGACTCTCTCAGCGGGGTCGCTGAGACTCCATGGCATAAGATGCAGGATCCCTCCCCAACAAGGGGAGAGGAGTGCTTTGGTCACAGGCACACTCTGAGGTATGAAGGAGGGAAGAGGTGGGGGAGAGGGTGGGAAACACAGCAGAGACGTAGTGTCTGACATCCGGCAGGATAGAAGACGGTTCCCAGTGGTAAGGGGATCAGTCCCAGTCCACCACTAAGTGTGTCACCCTTGTCACTGTGGACTCTCTCAGAGGGGTCTCTGAGACTCCAGGGCGAAGAAGCTGGATCTATCCCCAACAAGGGGAGTAGGAGTGCTTTGGACAACGGCAAAGTTGTGGGTCGGTGGAGTCAAAAGTGGAAAACAACACCGCTACTGGCATGTCCCAATGGCGGATCTAGAGGACGTTGCAGCATGATCCGGGAGGGGTCCACAGTAGACGAAGCGTGATGGTGGGTGTCGGGCTGCAAATCTAGAGAGCGCCGCGGGTCATTCAGGGCAGGGTCCGCAGAGAGCAGAACGAGAGGTTGAGTCTGGGGGAGGAGGCCCTTGAACTGGCCCCTTATAAGCTCAGAGTGAGGACAAAAAAACCAATGAGGGAGCCAAATCAGCTATGCAGTATACACAATAAGCGCACTTCAAGAAATGCAGGCATTGCTCCCCTCAAAACTCGCGCTCTTTCAAAGACGCTACAGCAGATTGAGTAAATAAAGCCAATCGCTTTGTCTAAATTGGCCACCATTTTAGAGTCAGGCACAGCTCTGTTGGGGGTCATCACGAGTCCACAGCAAACCCTGTTGACATCACTCTTCCTCACCCGCAACCAACACTTTTTACGCTTGGTCACCACTACGCGGGCATACTATTGAAGCGCGAAGCCGGTAAAAGAAGCTCCTCGTAATGCGCGTGGCCGCCATTTTACAAACAGGCCACACTCCCCAAACACGCACTGCAAAAGCCCCAAAAAAGACGAGAAAAAGATGCGAGTACCTCGTTGAGTGTGTGACCGGCCATAAACTTGCAAATACAATGCTCGGCGAAACAATCAGGGGCTCCGACAAGCCACTAGATCACTCCGTTTTTAGAACGACCCACTCTGCCATATTAGGTCGTCGGTTCTCACAACTAGGGAAGCCATCGGTGTCATCATTTCTGCATTCCTCATCGTCCCGTCAAACTCGATGGCACCCAGAGTGCGCAGAACAAGAGGACAAATTCAGGAGGAGGGTGGCAATCAGAGGGGGGAGAGCCGCCCGCTTAAACTCCACAGCAGTGAGGCTTCACCGCCAAGCCAGCGGCCATGAGGGCAAAGGCTCTGTGGCCGTTCGCCCTCTGGACACTCGGAGGCTGTATAGCTGGCCAGCCGGAGAACTCCAGGAGGTATGGGAGGCACCGAAGTGCAGGCACAAGATCCACCGTGAATTAGGCGGTAGGAGAGGGAGAGGGACCCGGGGCAAGTGCCAGAGTCGGTTCCCAGTCGGAGGAGCTCCTGGCCGGAGCTCCTCACCCGGCGGCCATTTTGGGTAACATGTGAGTATGCTATCAGGTGTAGAACTATAGCAACTATTAGTTTCTACCTGGTAGCAGTCACTTCTCACATGTGCTGGAAATGGCCCTCTCTGCAGGATCACCCCCAAACATTTTGCCTTCCTCCTCCTATTTGTGCTGAATCTGTTTTGTTGGCCCTAGGACTCTGTGCACTTTACCACTGCTTAACAGTGCTAAAGTGCTTGTGATCCCTCCTTAAAACATGGTAGAATTGACTTCTACCTAATTGGCATATTTAATCTACTTATAAGCCCCTAGTAAGGTGGCACTACCTGTGCCCAGGGCCTGTAAATTAAATGCTAAAAGTGGGCTAGCAGCACTGTATGTGCCACCCATGTAAGTAGCCCTTTAAACATGTCTCAGACCTCCCATTGCAGAGCCTTTGTGTTCAGTTTTAAACTGACATTTCGACCTGGCTTAACAAACCTTTTGCCAGGTCCTAACCTTCCTTTTTAATACATATAAGTCATCCCTTGATAAGTGTAAGTGTAATTTCCAAATTGGAAGATACACCTGGTTGGTGTCTTTGGAATCCTAATTCAAAATCCTTACTCATGGTGAAGTCAGATTTTAAATCACAATTCTGAAAATGCCACTTATAGAAATTTGGCATTTTCTAGCTTTAAATGATTTGGTGCCTGCAGTCTAACTCTGGTCGCCTGACTGGGTGTAGTTGTCAGTTGGGCTTTGTGTATTCCTCTTAGACAGCCACATACAATGGGAGCTTAGGTGTGTCTCAATGGGCCATCACTGGCAGAATGGGACGGAGGAGCTGGGCACAGCCTCACTTACGCCTGAATAGACTGTGTTTTGTCCTCCACACAAGGGTAGCATACCCGCTGCAATTAGTCTAGAGCCAGGGCATGGGAAGTAGGACATCTGTGCACTTCAATGTCATGTCTTTTGAAGTCTCCCCCACTTCAAAAGCACCACTGGGTATAAATACTGGACCTCAGACACCACCACTTCAGTAAACTTCTGGACCTGTGGAAGGGCTACTCTACTGCTGAAGGACTGCCACTCTGCTGGACTGCACCCTACTCCAGATTTTCTGTGTTGATCTGCTGCCTGCTGCCCTCTTACTGGGTGAGAAAGACTGGACCTGCATCTCTTGACCCCAAAACCCAGAGTGACTCCAAGAACTCATTGGCTGGCCTCCTGATATAAAGCCTCAGGGGAATAACAGGCTTCCAACCCCTGCACCTGGACTCTGCCACCTGTGAGTCTACCCTGCCAAGTGGTGTCACCCTAATCCTGGACCCTTGGACGTGAGCCAAAGGTGCTTGCCAACGGAACCAATGCATCTTCTAAACTGAGCGATGCATTCCCGAGCAGAACCGATGCACCTCCTCAGCTGAGCGGCGCATCCCCAAGCAGAACCAACACATTGCCGCTGCAGCATGGACAGGACCCGTCGCAAAAGACTTGCATTGCCGTCACCTTCTGCATCTTGGATCGACCTTTTACCTTCAGAACCTTTGCTGCGTGATTCATTTCCTGGCATAAGCTCCTCGCATCTCTTGTTGATGGCGGCCTCGAGGACGACAACGAAACTCAGCATCACTGCTTCACCACTCATCGAAATCAATGCATTGCCTCTGCTGTGCCTTGCATCCTCAACACCTGACTTTGCATCGCAAGCCCCGTAGATAGGACTCTCAACGTCATCGCAACAGTACCTTGCACTGTAGCCTCACCGCATCGCTGAACCAAGGCATTGCCCCTGCTGCGTGACGCATCTTCAATAGGGATCCATGCAATGATCCGCAACTAGGTTTTAAGGTACTTTGTTCAGCGGGCCTCACTGGGTCTCTATAGCCGGAAGGCACTCTATAGCGCTTTGTGCTTTTTGGTGCTATATTTCTCTATAAACTTTAAAATTCAATATCTCCAGTTCTACTTATGTAGATCTTTGTCGTTTTGGTCATGTTTTATTTATTAAAGATATTTCTATTTTTCTGAAACTGGTTTAGGATATTTTTGTGTGGCGCTTTCACTGTTTTACTGTTTGAAGTGTTGCAGAAATGCTTTACACATCGTCTCTAAGTCAAACATGACTGCTCTGTGACAAGCTACCAGAGGGTAAGCATAGTTTAAGTTAGGGTTTGCCCTCTCGTTACCCTGACTAGCATTGTGGTTGCTGCTTGACCAGGGCTCATACCCCAGTCAACCAGCTACCCAATATCTAACTGTGCTTGTTTCATTCCAATGACTCTTTCTCACTGGTGAAAGTCCCCCTCCTGTGTGCTGCTCCCCAGGGTGGGTGATATTTTTCACTGTGTTCACTTGCCATTTCACAGCATCTGTAATTTGTTTGCCATCTAATTCTGCAGTCTTTACCCCTAACATACTTCTGCCTCAGTCAGTAGGACTTTGGTACCGCAGAAATTGACGCAGTAACTCAAGAAGATTAATATAGCAGGTGTAGAATAATATTTCACTAATAAGGTTCTATATTTATAACTCATCGATGACATAAGATGCAACATCCAAGACTGGTGCATATAGGTGAGGGCACCAGTGAACTTTTAAAACATGCCTTTAATTCCTGAAAAAAGATAAATGGCAAACTAGCTTACAAACAGTATGTGCCGCACTCTGTCCAAGACAGCATCAGCCCGTCATTGACACATAAAAGGAAATTACCATTTCGCCTCTGTTCTCCTCTTTACAGTAACAGTGCTATGCAGAGACGTTTGCACACAAGTACAGGAAAGCTTTTCCATGTGCATGCATAATAAAACCTGTACTCTCCCGAACATGTCGATAGCCTCTGCTTTTTAGGCCTTAATACTATTGCTAGTGAAGTTCATACTTAGGGGAAAGGGCTTCTCTTTAATACAGAAGCAAAGCAGAAAATGATTTGTGCACAAATATAGGCTTCCTTGCTCACTGAAGTTCAAACTCCAGGGCCCATATCACAGATAGGGCGCACTTTTTACGTTTGTTCCATGATGCACCTTAAAGCAGGTGCGTCGGGTACAAACACGAAAGTGTGCTCCATCAGGATGAATGTGTGGCCCTCGGGGCAGACGTAAACTTGCGCTGCTCCCAGGGCAGCACTTTCTTGATTTCTGAATTTTTTTATTGTATATAAAAAATATATATTTACATGGACAAGGCTTATACATGAGTGGAAGAAGAAAGTAGGCGGAGGAAGAGAAAGAAAAGGGAAGAAGGAAGAGGGAGAGAGAGGGGGGGGGCGGTAGTCCGTATTCTTGAGGTTGTTCGATGGCTCGGTATTCCAAAGTTCGGATTCCATTGTACATGGTCAAGAAAAATACAGAGCAGGTGTTTTAATGCTGCTCTGGGTTTCTCTGTCCAGGCGGCAAACTGCTGCACTTTTAAAAGGGATTAGAGGTCCCCTTGCAGGCGGGTGCAGTGTCACAGCAAGGGGATGTCTTTAGAAGGCTGCGTTTAGAAGGCAAACTGAAAGTGCAGCACCTTTTTGTGGTGCACTTTCAATGCACCTTCTAAAGGCATGTTTGCCTCTGTGCCCACGTCAGTAATACGGCGCGGTAGCATAGGCATAAAGATTCCATCATTTGCATGGTACCACTCCCCCACACAAATGGTGGAAAACCATCTAATGATAGCACTGGCTCTGTATTTGGGACAGTACTATCTGTATTACAGAATGGGAGCACAAGTTTTTGTAGCCCTTTCAGTAATAAAATAGTGCCCCGGGGACACTCAAAGTGGGTGCAAACGCCTGTTGTGTCCCTGGAACACTTGTGTAATACGGCCCGTATTACACAAGTGCCCCAGGGGACAAAGGGAGTTTGAGTGACTGGACCCGCCTGCAAGTGGATGTCCGGGGGATCCATGGGATCCCCTTTCATCCCTTTAGAGGGCTTCATTTAGAAGGCAAACTGAAAGTGCATCATCTTTTTGTGGTGCACTTTCAATGCACCCTCTAAAGGCATGTTTACCTCTGCACTTGAATTGAATTTATTTATTAACTGTTCGATTAATTAAAATCATTACAGTAAAAAAAGGAACATCTATTAAAATAAAACAATTCATAAAACAAAATCTCTTCAGACCCCTGACCATGCCCCAGTCCTTTAGTGCCATTGTTCTTGTTTGGGCTTATGTTCCTCAATTCATTTGTACACGTTCTGAAGGCTTTATTTTCGAAACAGTTTAAAACGAGGGCAGAAGAAAAATTCTAAAAATTATTAAAATGGACTTTGGTAAGGGTATTAATCCATCAAGTTCCTCGAAGGGTCCCCCTGGCCACAATCACCACTGGTGTTTGCCTCTGCACCCACACCAGAAATTTGGCGCAGGATCAAAGGCAAAGAAAGAGTCCCTCATTTGCATGGGGCCACGCCCCTATGCAAATGAGAACATGCCCTCTAAATATAGCACTGGTGCTATATGTGTGCCAGCGCAATCTGTCTTTCAGAAGGTGAGTACCTGCATTTGAGTACCTTTCTGTAATACCAAAGTGCCTGCTTTGAGTTGCGCAGTGGCGCAAACATGGAAAGTGCACCCTCTCTGTAATACAGGCCCTGGATGTTCACAACAGGTTGGTGGGATCCGCTAATAGTTATATGTAGTTTGAAGAAATGCATAACATACATAATAGATTGCTTTAAAGCTGGGAACATCTTCAGTTTGTCTACCATTCAAGATATTACATTTTAGCCCTAAAATACTTTGGTTCACCTCTCACTCTTGATTAAGCCTCCCCCTGCTGGCAGATTACCTCTAAACAGGTTTTTATCTTGACCCAGTCTCTAATTCTTCTATCGCTTCAGCAATTGTTGGTTTCATTGCCTACTCTAGATGATTATCAGTTCCTGAATTGTGGCTACAATTAAAGAAATTGAATAAATTCATGTAACTGTTCTGTAGGTTTAAGTGAACTCTTGAACATTCACTCATGTATGATCCCTTCTGTAATGCCTCACCATGCAACAGTCTCTCTCGAGTTAGAACTTTCTGCCAGTAGTTACAGTCACGCCATGTTAGAATGGGCTATCTCATAACAACATTTTCTCAGAGTAAGAAGGAAGAGAATACTCGTTAGCCAAATCATAACTTATGCACAAAATAATAATTCAGAACATACACAGTCAGAATTTAAATGTTCTTCGTGTCATAGAAGAGCATGCTGAAGTTTAACCTATTTTTAAGCAACCCCAAACTTTGTCTGATTACCCTACCACCAGCAGCAAAGCAAGAATATCATGGACTCTGATGCAAGCAAGGAAAATGGCCCCTTTGACTGCTGTTGCGGTAGTAAAATACAGCATTGTCTGGATTCAGCGGACCCGGTGTCACTGCACCTGCTGCACCAATGGTAGCTACGCCCACACCTACCACCAGCAGCAAAGCAAGAATATCACGGACTTTGATGCAAACAAGGAAAATGCCCCCTGTGGCTGCTGTTGCGGTAGTAAAATACAGCATTGTCTGGATTCAGCGGACCCGGTGTCACTGCACCTGCTGCACCAATGGTAGCTACGCCCACACCTCTGACCTGCTGCCCCTCAACATCAAGCACGCCCCTCCATGGGCTTGAAGCTGCGACTGTGCATTTTAATGTTCTCCAGCATCTTCAGCCCTGAAACACACATTTGTAATCTAATGTACAAGTGTTATACCTAGCGCACAATTACCTCAAATGAAGTGTGGGATCAGTCTCTTGAACAACTCCCTTAGCAGCAGCTCTGTATGCCTTGAAATATGGAAAGAAAAGTGCAATTTTCCAAGAGAGCGAAACACACAACATGCGATTTTGCAGAGATGGCGCCTTGCATAAGCCATTTCATAATGTTCATTGCTAGCTTAAATACCGCAAACAACCTCTTAATGCACACAATTTAATTGCCTTTCTTTTTATTGACGAGCAATGAAATGGTATTTTACGGCATGAAAAAGGGAATAGGGGCAGAAATATTAACTTTTGTTGAATGCGGTAATTTTAGTTGCCTTTTAAGTGTGCAAAGGTGAAAACAGGTCTGGTAGGGAGAGGAAAGACTCAACATATACCACACCTGTTGTGTGCTACGTTCAGCTTGAAGGCAATTGTCTTCAAAAGAGGACTAAGATTTTATTGTGAACACCCTTTCCTGATAAAGGGCAAGCTCTTTATAAAATGGAGAGGATGCCCTATCTATAAAGTGTTCTGCAGCATGATTGAATGCACCTGTTTCTTGCAGATTGTGTGAAGGTCAGGAGCGGGGATCTGAGAGATATAGATCAGTTTGGACAATGAGATCTTAACTTTTTGTCCCTCTTTCATCCAGTTTTCAGAGATCCACAAAATTATATAATAAGGGCTTTGTTTGTTCACATTTCTCTCTGTGGGTATCATTTCGTGATACCAAAAAAAGTTTACAGGGCGACTGTGTTATAGTCAACTGTGATGACCCCTCTACAGTTGACTATATTTCCTCTTGGCCAGCTCTAGAAAAAAGGGGGGGGGGATTGACGTACAGCGTCTCTCCTTCTTATATCCACCTTCAAATACTTTCAACTATGGCGATTCTACCAGCTGGGAGGAAGTCCAGGACTGGCCTTGGACACAGGTGGGGCACTTCAATAGAAATAGAAATAGAAATAGGAACAGTAATAATTACTGGACCAGAGGATGGGATGCTCGTCCCTGGTTACCTAGAAGAGAAAACCCAAACCCCGACTATTGGAGGGGGGCCCCCACAAGGAACAGGTATGACTGTTTAGACATGGTCGATTGACCAATAATGATAACAAAAGGGGAAGAAGTAAATTTAGTCCTTTCAGTTGAGACCCACAATGATGATCCCCAGATTCATAGCATTAATATTTTGCCAATAGAGAATATACCTGATGCCCCAGTCGGAGAATTACTGTTCCCAGTCCAGTAATTACCAGAACAATTAATTATGGGTTTAACAGGGGAAGGATCCTTAGCCCAAGAAAAATTTAATGGCTTGAGTATATACCCAAGTTTGCCGGATACCATACAAACCCAAAATGAGGTAGAATATAGGGTAGAGGGCACTGAGTCGTCAATTACTCAGGAAGAAGCCCGTTTACAAAACGAGGGTAAATCCAGATTACAAATAACATCCTGGAATATTGCAGGGCTAGGCAAAAAATCAAGGGACCAGCTATTTCTAACCTTTATGGAAAAGCAGGACATAATTTGTTTACAGGAGTGTTGGGATCAGGAGGAGACCCATATTGAGGGCTTTAGCACCTTCTATATTCCTTCTATACAGGGAAATCGAGGCAGAGGCTCTGGGGGTCTGTGTATTTTTGCCTCTAACTTGTGTAATTTAAAAATGACCACATACGAGGCGAGCGGATCTAAAGTAGGTGTAGGCAGTTCACTACAAGGACTTGCGATTAAAGCAAATGGGCGGTCCCTTTTCCTGATTAACATTTACAATAATGTGCCAAAAGTTGATCTCAAAGCCTTAATAGCTGAGCTTGTTGCAATGCTTAAGAGAGGTGGGCAGGACGCAGATTGTATCCTCATAGTAGGAGATTTTAATTGTCATCTATGTCCTTATAGCGACACAAAAAATTGTGGCATTTATAATTTAAGAGGGGATCCCACCACACATTTTGAACACTCTAACTTGGGCAACATGCTAAATCAACTCATGCATGATTGGGATTTGGGTTTTGCCAACGAACTTTGTGAGCCACCTGTAGTATTCCAGACAACCTTCTTTGGTTGAGGGGCAGGCACTGTAATTGATTACATCTTAGTGTCTAATAGAATTCAGGGCTGTTTGGGGGGGGTTTGATACGGAAGATCTGGCATTAAGTGACCATTTTCCGATTAGCGCCAGTATCTCTGTAGGAAAGCCCGGGAGCCTTACAACAAGCACATCTAGTATACTTCATTGTCACTCGGTCTCGTTGGCTAGGAAAAATGGATATGCCATAAAATGGGCGAAAATTGACTCTACAAATTTCTTGAAGGACTTAGTCCAGAAAGAATTGAAACATTTTTCTACCTGCTTAGAATTTAGCACTAATCCTCAGCTAATTATAGTGGCCTATGATAGGATAATTGCCACAATAAATGACAAGTTAACTAAAAAACAAAAGACAGGGGAAGAAAGAAGATTATTCGGCTGGTTTAATTCTGCCTGTACCAAAGCCCATAAAGTCCTTCTACAGGCATTAAAGACTGTCCCAAAAGACAGCGGTTTAGTTAAGGACGCCAGGCGAGCCTACAAGCAGACCCTTCGAAGTAGACAGGATGAACTGAAAAATCTAGCATGGGAAGCTCTGATTAAGGCAAGTGCCTTACGGGATAACATCTCTTTCTGGAAAGAAATTAATGCCCCCTTCTTCTCGGATAGTAAGGCTGACTCCATGGAGATAGCCATAACGGAAGATGTTTGGGTTAATTACTTTACCTCCTTATATAAGAAAGACTCACTAACAACGACCTCACAAGATGATCTGAATACTGGGCAGGTGGATCAGGCACTGATTTATGGTAGTTTCCCATTAAATGTAGTTATTACCCCTTTAGAGGTTGAGCAAGCAATCTGCCAGAGTGCTAACTTAAAGGCCCCTGGTCCAGATGGAGTTCCCATTGATTTATTTAAAGAGAATGTAGATCTTTGGGCTCCCCTATTAGCAAATGTAATAAATGCTTATAGCAAAATAGGTTTTCCCGACACATGGCATGAAGCAATAGTAATTCCAATATTTAAAAAAGGGGACAGGCAGGACCCAAAATGCTATCGTCCCATTTCCCTGCTAGACTCTCTGATGAAAGTCGCAGGCAGAGTGTTGCTAACTAAATTACAAATCTGGACCAAGAGCAATGGGATTCTTTCGAAATTCCAATACGGCTTTAAGACCGGCCTAGGCACTGTAGAGCAGGGTTTAAACCTGGCCCTAATAACGAACAAATACATTGGAGTAAAAAAAGGGAACCTGTTCCTAACATTCGTCGATCTAACCTCGGCCTTTGATTGTTTAGATCATAGAGTGTTATGGAAAACCTTGGTTAAAATGGGGATAGACAAAAATATTTTATATTTTATACAGGAATTGTACAGAGATGCAGGCGCCACGGTTAGATATGGCAAAAACGGAGAGCGAACTAGAAAATTCCCAATAGAAAAGGGTGTTCGACAGGGCTGCATCCTTGCGCCATTCCTTTTTAATTTATATATTAATGAGGTAGCAGTCTTCTTAAATGATCTAGAAGTGGATTACCCTAAAATAAATGGCCTCTCAGTCCCACTATTATTATATGCTGATGATGCGGTGATCATGGCTCGCACACAGCTGGGTCTTCAGAGGGCCTTAACGGGATTTTCAACCTTTATGAGTACTAGAGGTCTAAAAATAAATGTTGGAAAAACATTCACAATGTCATGTACTACTAGAAAAAACATACCAGACTGTAAAACCTTTGTTAACAACACAAAGATAGCCATGACCAAAACATTTTCTTACTTAGGTATTATTTTTAATAACAGGGGTACATGGACATCAGCAATTACCTCCCGGAACCTGGCCTTTTCTCCCACAATAGGTGCTGTTAAACAATTTGCCAAAAGACTGGGCGGGAAACCTGTAGATATATTACTCAAGATCTATGCAGCTAAATGTGTGTCCACTGCTGTATATGGGGCTGGCATCTGGGGATTGGCAGATTGCACCCAAATACAAACAGTGGAAAACGCTTTCTTGAGGTACCTTTTATCAGTCCCTCGTTCCACATCTACTACCATATGCCATAACGAACTTGATAGAGCTCATATCATTGATTTGATAAAGATAGCTCCAGTTATGCTGTGGTTTAAGATCTGGACATGTGAGGACACAACTTTCAACAGGGAAGTAATTCAAGACTGCTTAAACCAATCCGCTTCTAGCAAGCAGCCATGGTTAGCCTATGTTGAAAAATTCTTGAACTCTATTGGTCAACCAGATCTCTATCTAAATCCCACATCATGCTCACGAATAACTAAAAAAGCTTTAAAAGTGGCATGCCTTGACTTACTGGAGGAGAGGAGATGGTATTTAGATGGGAATAAGTCTACTATTGTAGCCCACCGATGTATCCTTCATGGCTTGGGCCTTCATCCTTATCTGGCGCCAACCTATTCGTGCTACCATAGAATGCTTCTGACATGAATGAGGACTGAGTCTTTTTATAGGTTAACAACGTTCCCTGTTCCGAATGATTGGTCTGTCAATTTGATAAAAAGCCCGTGCGATGATTCATCCACCCAGTCAAACATACACTGCATTTTTTTCTGCAAGTATTATCAGTGGGGGAGAAAAAGATACTTGTTACCACTGTTAAAGACATGGGGTTTGAGAAATTGCAAAACTGCACTGTTCAGACTGTATATGTTGCAAGATGAACTCACCATTGTGACGGCGATAAAATTCTTGACTTTCGCCGTAAAATGTAGAGGGACCATGTGTAACGACTAGAATTTCGAGGACAAAAGTGTATTATCTTGTGCATAATCACATCAAATAATACATAATAATTTAAATGAAACATGCATCCCAGGACACCGTATGAATTTTATGAGCTTTTAATGAATTTTATAACCTTTCTACGTATTTTAAGAATTTTTTATATGCTCTGTCTATATGATATGTGTACTTTTGTAATAAGTTTTTAATGAGAAAGTTATTCAGTGTGTTCATGTTTGTATCTTGCATTTCTGTCTGCTTTTATGGTTTTTTGTCAAAATACCGAATAAAGCTATCTTTGAATTGAATTGAATACTTGTTACCCAAATCATAACTTATGCACAAAATAATTCAGAACATACACAGTCAGAATGTAAATGTTCTTCGTGTCATAGAACTGCATGCTGAAGTTTAACCTATTTTTGAGCAACCCCAAACTTTTTCTGATTACCCTACCACCAGCAGCAAAGCAAGAATATCATGGACTCTGATGCAAGCAAGGAAAATGCCCCCTGTGGCTGCTGTTGCGGTAGTAAAATACAGCATTGTCTGGATTCAGCGGACCCGGTGTCACTGCACCTGCTGCACCAATGGTAGCTACGCCCACACCTCTGACCTGCTGCCCCTCAACATCAAGCACGCCCCTCCATGGGCTTGAAGCTGCGACTGTGCATTTTAATGTTCTCCAGCATCTTCAGCCCTGAAACACACATTTGTAATCTAATGTACAAGTGTTATCCCTAGCGCACAATTACCTCAAATGAAGTGTGGGATCAGTCTCTTGAACAACTCCCTTAGCAGCAGCTCTGTATGCCTTGAAATATGGAAAGAAAAGTGCAATTTTCCAAGAGAGCGAAACACACAACATGCGATTTTGCAGAGATGGCGCCTTGCATAAGCCATTTCATAATGTTCATTGCTAGCTTAAATACCGCAAACAACCTCTTAATGCACACAATTTAATTGCCTTTCTTTTTATTGACGAGCAATGAAATGGTATTTTACAGCATGAAAAAGGGAATAGGGGCAGAAATATTAACCTTTGTTGAATGCGGTAATTTTAGTTGCCTTTTAAGTGTGCAAAGGTGAAAACAGGTCTGGTAGGGAGAGGAAAGACTCACCATATACCACACCTGTTATGTGCTACGTTCAGCTTGGAGGCAATTATCTTCAAAAGAGGACTACGATTTTATTGTGAACACCCTTTCCTGATAAAGGGCAAGCTCTTTATAAAATGGAGAGGATGCCCTATCTATAAAGTGTTCTGCAGCATGATTGAATGCACCTGTTTTTTGCAGATTGTGTGACGGTCAGGAGCGGGGATCTGAGAGATATGGATCAGTTTGGACAATGAGATCTTAACTTTTTGAGCCTCTTTAATCCAGTTTTCAGAGATCCACAAAATTATGTAATCAGGGCTTTGTTTGTTCACATTTCTCTCTGTGGGTCTCATTTCGAGGTGGGTGGCAGTGGGAACACAAAAAGATTGATGATGCCCAACATGAATGCCTTGCTGTTCCCCACCTCATTTAGGGCATGTGAAGTGAAAAGCGGTGTACCCTATGGGACATCCACCACCATCTTTGTCATTAGGGGCACCCTCTCCAGGGTCCTGACGTTGAATGCAATCATGTCATAAATTCAGCAAAATAATCTTATTCCCACTGCCAAAACGTTTGTCATTGACCATCATTGGAACCATTGCATGTTGGACAGAAAAATGACATGTCCCCGCACATCGAGAAACCACTCCCGGCACACGAGGAACAATAGTTACAAGAGTCCTGGATACGGACACTGCTATTTGGGAGTTTACTTCCCGGATGGACATTGGGGACATATTTTCTGCCACTCTGCTATGTCATTTAAAAACTTGTCATAAATGTTATTCCCAACGCTGCTCTCAGAATGTGTGAGCAAGCTTTTTTTGAGAAAAGTAACTGGCTGCATGGAAGGCATCTCAGATTTCACATTCCGGGGTCACTGGTGTGTTAGAAGAGCTAGAATCACTGCCTCTGCCACAGCAGCAGTTTGGTGAGTTGGCTGTCCATCTGCCAAATCTTAAATTTGCCAATGTGGTTTGAAGAGCCTCTCGAAGATCTTCAGATTACTACCCCAATGTCATGCCCTGACATGCAAAATATCCTCCACCGGATGTATCTATCTTTCTGTGACTAGTGCTGTGGCTCATTGTGATAACATAGAACATACCAGTAGTGTATTTGGAGCTCACAGATTCTGGATAGTACTACAACCAAATTAGGAGTGTCGAGTCATACACGGTGGAACCTCCATCCGCGGGCAGTCCTTACCGGCAGAGGGGCGCCATCCCCCCACCTTCTTGCAAACATAAAGAGCGTCTTTCAGAATGAGCAAGGTCAGGTTGTTAGACACTCTTCATCAGGCCCGGACTGGCCGTTGTGGGCACCGGGCAATCCCCCGGTCGGCCGCAAGGGTGGGGGCCGGTTTTGGGCCCTGGGGGCCGTTTTTGTTGCAGAGCCGGTTTTGCAGCATAGCTGCAAAATCGGCCCTGTAACAAAATCAGCTGAAAAGCGGCCCTGGCAAAGCGCTTGCCCCCCTCCCGCCCGGGGGCGGGGGGGCCGGCCAAGCACTTTGCCAGGGCCGGTTTTGGTTCCCAGTCTGGCCCTGCTCTTCATGTTCAGGTCACGCAGCCAGGCACTGTACATGGGCTAAATGCACAAGTGCCTGGCTATCTGAGCTGAACTTTGCCAGGCTGGAGATTTCACAGCGATGAGGGTGTGGACTCATCAGCCCAGCAAAACACTTGGATGCCCTCCCCTCAAGACAAGAGGGGGTCATCATGGATAGACTTAGACCTAGTTGCTTCAGTTTTAAGCCCTGAAGAGCCCGGGCTAGATTTCCATCCGTGACACTTGTGAGTGGGTTGGGGTCAGCAGTCTCACTGACCCCATCCCACTTTGTGACGAGTAAGAAACTGCCATCTCTTCTCATTGGCGGACCCATAAGGTCAGTCACCGAGAGGAAGTGGCAGTCTCCTGGAACCACTGAGGTTTCCCTCCCACAGCCCGAGGTCACCGCTGCGGCCCGGTAATGCATGGTGCATGCATGTGTGTGCATGGATGAATGTATGTGTTATTCATGCATGGTGTGAATCGGTGCATGTGTGTATGTGCTTGTAAATGGTGGGTGTTAGTGGTTGTGAAAATATGGGTGTAAGTGTGCATGTAGATGGGTGACTGTAGGTATCTATGTGTGTGTGTGTGGCCCACCCATCCCCCTGCCTGCTCAAATTACAGCCTGCCACTGGTAACCTTAGTAAATATCTGAGTTTTCATACTGCATGAAGCAGAAAGCCTGGAAACACTGCATGGGTAGGCAAATTATTTGAAAAGTGTTTGTTTAATAGTAGTGATACTAAAAGGAAATATTATGGAAATTTAATACAAATTACATTTTTTATGATATTGAAGGTGATTATTCGAAGTTGCATTTTATAGGGACAGATGTAAAAAGAACTGGATTCACAAAAAAAGTTACTAATTGCGCACCGACTTTTTGAAAATCCAATGATATTTTGCAAACCAACATATTTACTAATAGGTCAGTTCATATAATCACCATTGCAGTGGGTTGCAATCTGACTTACCTCATTACCTTTCATTAGTTACATTGCAAATTGTATCTAACTCCGATTAGTGACCAGCATAGGGAGAGTAGTCTGCTGGGGTTAGCAGACAACCATACCTGTGATTACCTTTTCAATCATTTCTTGGGTTTTAAATGCTGCACATTTTCATTAAACCAAACCGGCTGAGTTTAAAAAAGCAACTTTATTTTTGTTTTAAAGTTAGTAGTTTAAACAGTGAACCCTCAACTTTTCTTTACATTCACAAAGGAGAAGGGATCACAAGAAGACCCCTTCACCTTTGCGAATGGTTTACCACCCTCTTTGAGGAGTTGAAAACCAATTAATAATTTGAGACCAAAATTGCAGTTGCATACTTATATAGTAATTCCGAATTGCAATTTGGAAATGACACCCTAAACACGCTTCTTCCAAATTGTGATTTGTTATTCATTTCAAAATCAGGAGCTCGAAAATTTGATTGAAAGGGTGGTGGCCAACCACGAAAAACTCTTTGGCAAAGACTCCAGGAAGGTCCCGGAGCAAGAAAAAAGGAGGATCTGGCTGGGAATAGCCTCCACTGTCAACTCCGTGGGTGTGGCCGATAGGTCACTTGAGGAGCTGAAGAAAAGATGGTATGACCTCCGAGGTCGTGCCAAGGAGAGGGTGGCGGAGCGCCTTGGAGAGTCATCGGGCACTGGAGGTGGCGGACCTACAGTCCCTCCTCACACACCCTTGGAGGACCATGTGGAGAACACCCTTGAGAGGGAGGCGTGTGTTGGCGTCACACTTCTGGACTCCTCCCGCCCCACCCAAGACACCCAAGGTTAGTGGCATGCGACTGCGACCCTGTCCCCTATGACCGTCCCTGACCAAATAGGCTCTCATAATGACCCTTAGTCATGCCATTGTTCCACATCAGGAAATGCCCAGAAGCATTGTGGGAGATGTAGTTTGGCCACAATGTAGTAGTACCACAATGCAGCCAGACAGGTTCCAAAGTACGCAAATCCACAGCCATACAGGGAATGTCACCCAGCATGCATGTAACAACAGCACGTCTGACAGTCACATGCAACTAATGAGTGTCCACTTACCCCCACAGGTGGCGCAGAAAGCAGCGACAGTGAAAGGCTGCAAATAGATGAGGAGGCCCAGGAGGAGGATTTTCCACCACAAACCCAGGCACCAGCCCCTGCCGCTGCAACAACACCAGCAGCCAGGCCCGCCACCATTGTGCCCCCTGCATCTGGTGGACCACCGACAGCCAAAGCCAGGCCCCCCACCATTGTGCCCCCTGCATCTGGTGGACCACCGACAGCCAAAGCCAGGCCCCCCACCATTGTGCCCCCTGCATCTGGTGGACCACCGACAGCCAAAGCCAAGCCCCCCACCATTGTGCCCCCTGCATCTGGTGGCCCACCGACAGCCAAAGCCAGGCCCGCCACCATTGTGCCTCCAGTCCCTGCCGCACCAGCAACGCCTGCTGTGACACCACCAGCAGCTGGTGCTACAACATCTGGGCCTGCGACAGCGCCAACACAGCGGCCAGCCACAGTGACAGGCCAGCAGAGCAGGCGTGGGAGGTCTCGCCATCACACCACTGCTGCAATCAGCAGGAGGGGCAATGGACAGAGTCATGCTTGTATGAGCGTCGAAAGACGCATGTTGAGAGTACATCAGCGCCAGGCACAGCAGCAAGGTGCCATTCAGCTCCAGCTCCACAAGATTGGGCGCAATGTGGCCGGAGTGGGAGACCGCATGGACCGCATGACGGCGGCCATGGCAGGTATGGGGGACCGCATGGACAACATGACTGCAGCCATGGCAGGTGTGGGGGAGGGAATGGCCCGCATGACTGCAGCCATGGAGGCCAACACTGCTGCGATGACTAAGCGGCGCAGTGCAGCACGCCGGCGCCACCACCAGCTCATGAGCCGGATGGCCTCCTACAGCAGGTCCAATTATGTGGCAGCAAATGCCACTTCACAGTTGTCGCGGCAGTCACTAGCACAGCAGCACCAACTCGTACAGTGCTGTGAGGACATGACCAGGGTCCTGGAGCACCTCACCACGGCGGTTACGGCACTACACCCTCCTGCTCTACCTGCCACTGTAGGGGGTGATGATGGCAGTGAGGGGGCATCCAGCATCAGCAACCACTCTGCCACACTAGTCCCGCCACTCAGGCGCAGCACCAGGGCAACGCCAGGTACAGGTGCCCCGGAAGAGGAAGAGCCTCAGAGGCGCTTGGGCGTAACGCGCGGGAGGCGCAATTGACTCATTCAGACAATTACAGGCACAGGCTGACTATAAGCCTGCCCTGTCCTTTGACACTGCAGTATGAAGTAATACTGTTAGTAGAAAATAGTTGTACTGGTGACATTTTTTGTGAATGAAACAAATATATTTATTTTGCTGCACACATTAGCGTTGTGTCATCATTACATTTTGCATGCAATTGTGATTTGTGGGGTGAGGGAAGAGGGTGGCCTAGAAATTGTTCTCTGTGATGTGGTTGCGACGTCTGTGGCCTTCAGCTGGGTTCTCCCCGCGTGCATGGTGCGCATGTGCTGGTGGCCGGTCGTCCCCTTCTGATTCACTGCCAGAGATGTCAACAGGTATCCGGCGCTTGGTTGCAATGTTATGAAGTATTGCACAGACAGCCACAATGCGGCAGCACACTGCAGGACTGTAATACATGGCCCCACCTGTCTTGTGCAGTATGCGGAACCTGCTCTTGAGCAGGCCAAATGTCCTTTCTATACAGTTCCTTGTCCGAATGTGCGCAACATTGTAGCGCCGTTGCTGAGGTGTGGCAGGGTTGAGGTAAGTGGTCAGGAGGTATTCCCGTAGGGCGTAGCCACTGTCACCTGAATGAGAGGAGCAGATGTTGATTGCCTGTGCTGCGCAGTTACTTCATAGCAATGTGACATTGTCGACAAAGTGTACTTACCAAGTAGGTGTCCTTCCCCAAACTCTCCCCTGAGCAGTCGTGTGTGGAGTCCGCTGTGCCGGAAGATAAAGGAGTCATGGGTACTCCCTGGGTCCTGGGCGACAATGTCAGTGATGTAGGTCTTTGTAGTTTGGTCTGCCCTGTTCCCATGATGCACTGGGCCAGGGACAGACTAATTTGCATATAGCCAGGTTCTGAGCTGGGATGGGGCAGTGAGATAAATAACGGTGATGGATCAAGCCCTGATCTTTGGACTGGGTAAGAGTGGTCTGCTTAATTCAGACACTCTGTTCATCACCACCCCCTTTTCTGTATCGTTTTTGGCCACTATAGGTGTGGCAGGGTATACTCAGACATGAGTCCCTTTCTCACTGCTCCATCAGGATTCAAGCAAGCCGGGCCGAAGAGGCTGAAATGCCAGAAACCGGTCCCCGGTAGCTTGTCTCCTTTCTGGTGAAGAATTGGCTTTGTAGTTTGGTCTGCCCTGTTCCCATGATGCACTGGGCCAGGGACAGACTAATTTGCATATAGCCAGGTTCTGAGCTGGGATGGGGCAGTGAGATAAATAACGGTGATGGATCAAGCCCTGATCTTTGGACTGGGTAAGAGTGGTCTGCTTAATTCAGACACTCTGTTCATCACCACCCCCTTTTCTGTATCGTAGTGATGTAGGTCTTAGCATTGCAGACCATCTGTATGTTGAGGGAGTGGTGGGACTTTCTATTGCGGAACATATACTCCGTGGCAGCTGGTGGGCAGATGGCGACGTGGGTGCAGTCTATGCATCCGAGTACATGGGGAAAATGGGCTACATTGTAGAATTGTAGCTTTGTCAAGTCCAATTCCTGTTGGCTCGTGGGAAATGTGATGTGACGGTGGAGCTGGGTGAGCATGGCGTCAACCAAAGTGTGGAGGCAGCGTGACATGGTGGGCTGGGATATCCCCCCAGCAGCCGCTACTATGCCCTGGAAACTCCCGGAGGCCAGGAGGTGCAGGCTACACAATACCTGCACATGTGTAGGCACCGCATTGTTTCGCCTTGTTGGGTGCTGCATGAGGGGGTCAAGGTCATGTATCAGCTGGATTATCATTTCCCCATTCAGCCTGTATTTAGCAAATATCTGCTCTCTGGTTTGGCCCAGCAAGGTGACCCACTGGCGGTAAATCCTTTCCTGCATCATGCGTCTCCTCCGTGCTGCTCGCTGTAGCCTTCGCCGCCTCACCACCATGTACATTCCTGGCATTGTGGAACGCCTAATGCTGGTGCTGAATGTCCTTATGTGTGATTGGTCAGGCCTGAACCTGTTGGTGATTGGCCAACGGTTTTTCAAATGTAATTTATTCATGGCTTTTATGGTTACCACCTGCTTTGAGTTGTCATTAATTTGCGCCGCGCAAACAGCGATTTTGGGGTTTTTCGCTATTGGAGATTTTTCATGAATGCCGATTGAGAATATATTGCGTTTCGCTATTTATTTCGCAGATTCCGTGGTTGGTCGCTTTTTCCGTATCGCTAATGCTCGCCTACCGGGAATCTGCGATTTTTATAGCGTAATCGCTATTATGTGTTAGCGTATTCGCTATTATGTGTTAGCGATTTTGCTATTTTGTTGTTGAATGCCAATTACGTAAATTGCGCCCGCAATTGCATTTTCGCAGCGATTGCGGGCGCTATTTTGCTTCATGAATCAGGCTGTTAGTGATTTAGTGAATCCGAGGGTTTACTACATCTAAATTGCTTCTTACATCCGTCCCTAACTACCTCAATGTTAAAACAACAGATTTTTTTTTGTGATCAAATAAATATACTGGGTAAATTAACCAAGAGCCCTCAGAAAACGATATAATTTCAGCAAGATTTTTATTTTACACATTATGTATATAATCAAGCCATTAACAACCAAGATGGAAGTATAACAATGTGTCCCTCGTATACAAGGTGAAATAGCCTACATGTAAGTAGATATTCAAATTTTGTGTTCAGAATCGTTTACAGTACAGTTAATTTGTTTTCTATGTTATTGGCCAGTAAGCGCAAAATCTTGAAGGTCACTGACACAAAACATTAAGGGTCCGATTAGGATAGCCAGGATTGTGGTCCGACCACTGCATTATAATAATAGTTTCTTTATTCCGCTTTACACAAAGGAAAACCATAAAAGCAGCATTTGATAATACAATTACATATTTAAATGATAGATCGTATTACAAGGAAATAAAATTCAACAAATACAAGTTAATATATTTTAAAACAGAATATCAGATTATTTCATAGCGTCGACTGGAACTAGATCCATCATGCATTTTACAGATTTTTCCTGTGCTTCATAACGCATTTTAGAAAATTAAGGACAAGGTAACAAACAAGTTCAGAATCTAACAGTTGGAGACGTAGCATTGCAGGACGACACTGTCTAAGTCCCCAATGCCTTAATATTGGTAGTAGCCAGATTTTCCTGTGTGGATGATGGAATTTACAAAACAATATTACATGTATGTTGGACTGAGTGGATTCCTCATCACAGGGACAGGGAGGGAGAATTAAGTCCCATCTATTTCTCTCGGGAAAGGCTACTAATCTGTGAAAAAGATCTAGTCTGAATCTTGTCAGTAGCATTCTATCGTGTGTGCTAGACTGTAATGTTAAGTACGGCTGGATGGAATATGTAACCTGGATCAAATTCGCATGAAGGACCGAAGATTTTGTCGACTCAGAGGTCAGCCTTAAGGACTCTAAATGTCTCAGGGCCTGTTGTTTCAACACTCCCTTTGGAAGGTCAATAATACCTTCAGGTTGGAGATAATACTTCTCAATGCCAAGATCCTTGAGAAAGTTTCTGATGTACCGAAGCCATTTTACTTCTGAGGAATGATCAAGGGCCATTGAGTCTACCACGATTGCCTTTGTCAGCGCATTTTTATCAGAGGTCCAAATGCGCCGCCATAGCAACAGTGGTTGGATCTTTAGCAGGTCCTCTAGATAGGGAATTCCAAGTTCCATATGGGATGCATAGATTGAAGTGCATCTGGGTGTTGCTAGGAGGAATCTGAGGAAGGTGTTTTCTGCCACCTGGAGGGCGCTAACATCTACATGTCCCCAGACTCCCGTCCCGTACAATGCAATGGCCTGACACTTGGCACTATAGATTTTTAGTAGCTCCACTGGTGCCCTCCTCCCCAATCTCTGGGAGAAGCTCATCAGGGCCACTATAGATCTTTTGAACAGGTGGCACCTTGCCTCTACTGCTGGCCTCCAGGTCAGCCTTTCGTCAATCATGATTCCCAAATACGGGTACTGGGCAGTTAGCTCAAGTTTTTGGTTTTCGAGATAGATGTCCTTTGCTCGCTTTTTCCCGCTGCCTGCTATCATGACGAACGTTTTTTTGACATTCACATGAAGATCTAATCCACCCATGAAGTCGGTATATCTATTCAGGGATTTCTGCAGCTCTCGCGGAGTACGCGCCAGAATGACAGCATCATCTGCATAAAGCAGAGCGGGAATCAGGCGCTGTTTTACCCACGGGAGATCCTGGCCCCCCTCAACATCTCTCGCTCCAAGCCGTTCGTGTACAGTGAGAAAAGAAAGGGGGCCAGGACACAACCCTGCCTGACTCCACGATCCACTCCGAAAGATGCTGTCAGCTCTCCCTTCGTGCCAAAGCGCACCCTCGCAGATGCTTTAGAATAAAGCTCTCTCAGGAAATCTAAAAGAGGGGGATCCACTCAAATTTGACTTAGGACCGTCCAGAGTTTTGCGTGCGAGACGCAATCAAAAGCGGCGGACAGGTCTACATACACCATATAGACCGTGTCCTTCTTTGCTTGGGTATATTTTCCCAATATCAAACTAAGATTGAGGGCCTGCTCTACCGTTCCAAAGCCCTCCCGGAATCCGAACTGGAGGTCGGAAATAATGCCTCCCTCCTCCGCCCACTGCTGGAGTCGCTCAAGGATTACCCTGCCAACGACCTTGCCCAGAGAGTCCAGCAGTGAGATGGGGCGGTAGCATTTCACGTCCTGACGGTCCCCTTTTTTAAAAATAGGGACCATGATGGAATTGGTCCAGGATTTTATCAGTCCCACTTTTGCGGCTGCGGTACACACTCTGGTAAGAATGGGGGCCCAGAGATCCATATTGTGTTTAAAAAGATCCACCGGGACCCCATCTGGGCCTGGAGCTTTCCCGTTTTTACTTGTTTCCAGTGCCACTAGTAGATCGGGGATGTCGAAATGCAGGGATATTGGGTATTCGACTATTGGGTGTGTGTTTTCAGTCCCACCTGCTGTTGCTGTGTTTTTAAAGATTTTGGAGAAGTGGGACACCCATGTATCTTCATTTATAGCCACTTCTATCTTGGGGCTGTTATTATCTGTTAAGTAGGGTGCTCTGACGGTTCGCCAGAAAGCCTCACTATTTTTAGAGACGGCACTAGTATGTAGGTCGTCCCATAGTTTCTGTTTTAATTCATGTATTCTTAGTTTGCGTTCCCTTCCGTATTGCTGCCTAAGAAGTTGGATCTGCTCCGGGTCTCTGGGTGTTTTATGCAGTGCAAGCTTTAGATTGGTTAGAGCCACAGTACAACTATGATTAAACCACCCTTTAACAATAGGGTTCGTGGTCCTTTGTTTCACTGTGAGAAGTCCCTTAATTTTCTGTAATATTTGGGTAAAGTTATTTAGGACTTCTTCATCTGTTTCTGATAGATCCAGACATTTAATTATATTTGGATGTGCCGCTTTTACCAATTTTTTGGTAATTTCGGTTGAATTTATTTTTCCCCATTTTAAAGAGTATCCATTTTGTTTGCCTAGCTCCAATTTATTCTGTGCAAGAGTTTTCGCTATAGCTGTATTTAGGGGCTTAGAATCAGTCAGGTAGAGATCAATCCTCAGAGCAGAATGATCACTTATTGTGTTAGTCAAAATCTGAAAGGATCTAGCTATGCGTAGCAATCCAGACGACAAGAGGATATAATCGACTGTCGTTTGGTGTCCCCTACCCACATATGTTGGTTGGAGGGAGTTTGAGCCTGAACTTGGCCTGTTGGCTATTACAAGGTCCAAGTCAGATAGCACATTATTCATGGCAATCCCCACCTTGGTATGAGCAAAGGGCATAAGTGGAGCATCATGTTCATCTGCTATCCCACAGCAATTTCTTTCAACCTGTGGGCATGGGTGGAGATTGAGATCCCCTCTCCATAGAAGATGAATTGTCCCTTGTCCTGCCTTCGTTTGAAAAAACTGAGTTAATTTCTCGTGAATATTGGAGAGAAGAATCAGGAATTGGGCATCCTCTAAGTTATTATAAAAATTAATCAGGAGGATGGACACCTTGTTCATAAAGGAGAGAGAGAGTAATTGGAAATTTGGATCCGAGTCAACTATGGACACTTTTAGGTGGTTGACAGTGTTGGCAATGTACGTGGTTAGCCCTCCCTTAGGTCTACCTACACTACTGCCCAGGGCTGGGATAAAGTATGTTTTATAGCCCAGGAGGTGGAGCTCTGTCATAGACCATGTCTCCTGGAGGCAAATGATTTTACCAGGCTCCAGGAAATACATGGCAGTCCCATCCTCAATTTTAGGGCGCCAACCCGCAACATTCCAAAAGAGGATAGGAATGGGCTGTGGCTCTAGATTAACCGCCACAGCTTCGTTTGCTGAAGAGATTGTTTTTGTTTTAGGCATTAACTGGGGCAGGTTAGAGTTAATAGGTTCGATCTCCGTTAATGGTCAATCGACCATTTCGAGGCCACTAAATCTGTTCCTCGTCGGGATACTGAACCAGGGATCCCAGCGAGGCGGCTCTCTATGAGCCGTCCTCCTCGTGTGCGGACCCCAGTCGTCCCATCCTCCTCCCTTATAGCGTGGCCCCACTGTGTGCCAAGAACTATCATACTCATGGTGACGAGGGCCCTCTATATGCCTTGTATTGGCATATTCGAAGTGACGGGGGGGCTGCTACCGCCCAAGGGGTATCGTGGTCATAGAATGGACCGTTGCGATGTCTTGAGGGGTAGAAGGAGAGTGGTTTGATGCCTATGCCTCCATTTACACTCGAGTAGTCCCAAGAGCAAATATAATCTACTACTCGGGGGTCTTCGAATGTAATCACAATGCAATCTCCCGGAATTGTTTTTCTACCATTTCCCACCCAAGGGGTCCTAAGTACAGTTAAAATCCTACATTGCGAAGTTGGTGGAATGGGGCGATTAATATTTAGCCAGTGTTGAGCCTTATTTTTCAGAGACCACGTTGGTTCTGCGTTGTGATCCACTAGCTCGGGCACACCTGTCATTATCACTACAAAAGGACATGCTTCCGGTGGCATATCGACAGGAAACCTAACTTCGGGGGGACCCCTAGGGCCATCTCTTTTGGATACTGTGGCCGAAGTTTTCGGGGCAGGAGTTTTAGACGCTGGAGTTTTAGACGCCGGAGTTTTAGGTGCCACTTCTTTTGGGGCCAATGTCTTGGGTGCAGGTGTTATTTTTGACAGGGCATTTCCCTGTGGCAAAGTTATGGCAACATTAGTGGAAGGCTTCGCTATGCTGTTATTATTTAGTGTATCGCGGAGTGTTAATTTAGGTGTTGCATTTGAGAGTATGGGCACATTCTTATGTGAAGCTGCAGGCTTATGGAGGGTGTGTTTGTTCTGTTTATTTCCCCCCGTTTTTTGGGGCCCCAGCACTTGTTTGGGTTGTGTGAAGTTTGTAAACTTGGATAGCTGATTCTCTATCTGCGCTAATCTTGCTTCAACTGGTTCGAGAAAGAGTTTTAATAAGTCTGCGATCTTATTTAGCAGCTGGGAGTTATTGCTGTCGGTTGTTTCCTTGCTACAGGATAAAAGAATAGGGGATTCCAAACTAATAGGGGCAGGAGTATCATATGCAGACTGATGGATAATCACAGAAACTACTAGCTGTTCTGCTCTAGGGGGTGGATTCTCTGTCATACTGGGCATATCGCCGATCTCGTTAAGAATAGGATTTTTCGGATCGTTCTTTCGTTTCCTTATTGCGCCCTCCCTCCTCCCTCTTGCTTGCCTTCTTTCATCAGGTGTGATTTGGGGTGTAGTTTGGGGTAGCAGCTCTGGAGTTCTTTCTAGATCTGAGCTTGTCTGGGAATCATAAAGCTGGGAAGCCGATAGGTCCACGTTGTTTGGCAGGCTACGCCTGCCCTCGCAGAGGGTCCTTTGCCCAGCGTTATTATCTGGTGCGGGAGTTCTTGCGTCTGCCAAGTTACCCATGGAGGATCTCTTAGCAAACGCTAAGTCCAAGGACACCCTATCTTCCATCAAAGAAATACTATGATCAATGAATGAGTTTGCCTTGGTGATAAAGTCGTCCATGGGGCCTAACAGCTTGCCCACACCCCCCGATGCCTTAGTTTTGTTTCCTCTAGTTAACACCATTATTCCTAGTACACAGAAACGGAAAAACAAGTTCTAACGTAAACATAAAGTCAATAAGACGGAGTGTTTCAAGGGTCGCCGGTGGAAAGTCAATGATTTAGCAGTACATACGTTTCGATGTGAATAACAGGAGGTGGGAGTTAGAGAGATGGCCCTGTCCGGTCTCTTGCGTCCTCGAACGGCCTCAAACGGCCCGCCCTTGGCCCGGGCTTAGCCCCGCGCGCGGCCCGCGTGCGCGCGGCCCAGGGAGATTAAGTAATAGAGGAGGTGGGGGCGGGTAGAGGACCAGCTGTGGCAGGTTAACAACGCACTGCCTGCTGGTCCTCGCAGTCCCGCTGTTCTCCGGTGTTAGGCTCCTCCTCCTCCCCACGATCACCTTCAGGGACTCTCCCTCACGAGCGGCTCCCGCGGAGCGGGGGCCGCGAGAAGCAGTCAAAAATCCAGGGGTCAAAATTAGCAGGCTGCACACGCTCGTAGGACGGGGACAGCAACACCCCTCTCTCGAAATGGCAAATCCAACCAGGTCACTTCCAACGGAGAGTTTATGAAGCCGGGAGGTGGGGGCAGGAAGAGGACCAGCTGTGGCAGGTTAACAACGCACTGCCCGCTGGTCCTCGCAGTCCCGCTGTGGTCCGGTGTTAGGCTCCTCCTCCTCCCCACGATCACCTTCAGGGACTCTCCCTCACGAGCGGCACCCGCGGAGCGGGGGCCGCGAGAAGCAGTCAAAAATCCACGGGTCAAAATTAGCAGGCTGCACAAGCTCGTAGGATGGGGACAGCAACACCCCTCTCTCGAAATGGCAAATCCACTGCATTATGATGCAGTCGGTCAGAGCGCAGTGGTCTGAGGGACCGACCGACACCTACGATAGACTCAAGGAGCCCATCGGAGTGTCGGTCTGACCGTAATCCCTACAATAGGGAAGGTGTCTGCGGAGGCACTGCCGTACAGATTATGATGTTCCTTTTCCCTCTGCATCTGCATGGCGGTTGAGGACCTTGGGGCCCCAGATCCCCATTGACTTCTGCTACGCTGGCAGGGGGGCACATGCAGTGCCCCCCAAACATCCATGCCCCATGTGCCTTGTGCAGGCACAACATGGTGCCTTGCACATGGTGCATGGATGTTTGCAGTGTACCCTTTTCCATTGCAGCTTGTGCTGCAGTCCTTTTCCGGACTGCAGCACAAGCGGCAATGGGAAAAGGCATTTTTCCGACATCCCACACACCAGTTGCATCATAATTAGGTGGGTGGAGCTGATGACTACATGTTTTTTCTCGCTGCAACGGCAGTCAGATGCGCGTCCGACTGCCATCGTAATCAGGCCCCTAATATCAAACATAAATATTATTTCACATATATCTCTAAGGAAGAATAGAATATAGTTTATTTATATAAGTGTTTTAAAACTGGAAAAGATTGTAATACATGTGTACATCAGAATATAGATCGAATAATGTAACAATTCACTAGTCATTCGTGATTAGTAACATTGTATCAATGAGTTAAATTTTCCTGGGTCTCAACAATGGAGTATATGGAGTAAGGGCCTGATTACGAGTTTGGCAGTGTGGGAGTCTGTCGCCATGCTAGTGCCTCTCTACCACACCACCAAATTCGACCACCGCCGGCCTGCCAGATCACGAGTTTCCTTATGGTCTGGCGGGCGGTGCTTTGGCGGTCCCGCTGAGGTGCAGTTCTAAGGCTCATAAGTGAGCATTTGAACTGCAGTGCAGAGGGAGCGCCAAAGCAAGTTCGTGCATGGCATGGACTGCACGGGAACTGGGATGCATGCACACTGCTGGGCCTCCTTAGTTTCCTGACCGCCACCCTTTTCTTGGCAGGAGTGCTGCCATGAAACGTGTGGTGGTCAGGAAAGTTGTACTATGCTTGGAGGTGCGGTAGCACAACCACCAGCAAATTGCTGTTCCAGATCGCCACGCCACAGCTGAGGGATCAAGGATCCCTGGTGTTTGTGGCGATCCCATGGCAGTCCGGCCACAGAAGATGACATACGGCAGTTGGACCGCCGGTGCATCGGTAGCCGCCAAGCCACTGTGGGTTTGTCTGTCCTATGGACTTCCAAACTCATAATTAGGCCACAAATCTGACGAGTCAATAAATAAGTGTTAAATTGGTGGTAGTAGTAACTATTTTGGAGTTGATTCATTTTATATAGCGACTGAAAGGTCACCGGTTAACCTTTGCTGAATGTCTTCCACTGCACTGCACTGCACCTTGCATGGCTCTTCTTTTTATTAGTGTTTGACCGGTTTTAGCTACACTTTTTTGGGTGAAACTCTGCATATTATGTAGCAGATAGTGGATTATGTGACAAGTGCTAAAAATGCATGTTCATTAGTGGTGTCACAAAACTTGAGGGGTCCCCCTGCCAAATATATGGACGGGGCTCCCCCATGCTGCAGATTCAGGCAGGAGCTCTCAGGCCAGGGGCCTACCGCCCGTGCACATTGCTGGAGGGCTCCCTGGAGCCAGGACCTCTGCCGCTTTGTGGGGGCCATTGTTATGCCACTTATATTCATGCAGAAAACGTCATGGAATTAAAGGGGACTATAAGGATATAAGCACAAGATTTAAATTATTTATTTAAAAGATGATTTTGAGTATGTATTTTGGAAATTTAATACTTGTGTATTAATTCATTATTATTAATGCATCATTTGTTAAGTAAAATTATTTTAATAACAAAATGTTTTAGGTGCAAAATGTAAGGGTTAAAGGAAATAAGGGTGGGGGTGTATTATTTTTAGGCCTAATTTAATAAGCATATATAGACAATTTAATACTTAAGTATTAATTTGAAGCAAGAATGTAGATATAAGTGGAACATTAGAGTTATGGGGGTAAGAGTGGGGAGTGTACTATTATTGGGGATATTTGTTTAAAAAATGTAATATTTATCGAGGTATTAAGTCATGAGGCACTATTAGGACCTTATTGGTCCCACCTGCAGCCAGCAGCAGTCAGGAGAACGCCAACAAGCTGGCAGCATCCCGACCACGCATTACATTATGACCGACACGCTGGTGGTGAGGCTGTGGCAGTTATATGGTGGTGGCATGACTCAGCTCATAGAGAAAGCCTGACGCAAATGCCGCTGCATTGCATCACCACTTGCACATCAGATACACTGTGTGCCATGCACCATGACGTGCATGGCACACAGTGCAAGCATGACAGTACAAAAAGAGGGGGGCACAACATGTGCCCCTATGCTTAGTACCCAATGGGCAAAATCACCCTGGTGTCCTGTTTGGAGCTCCTTCCCTGCCTTTCCTCCAACCTTTTCAGGGCGTGGTCCCTGCCATGAAAAGGTCGGCAGAAAGGCAGGTCGTGATCAGCAAGGCAGTTCCGGCATCAGCACCACATCCATGGCCCAGCGCTTTCCTCACCGCTGCCACTGCAGGATCCACGATCAGTTGCAGTCAGACCACCATGTTCGTAATCGGGCTGTCGAACTGCAGAGGAGTAGGTGGCTAGTCAGCCACCGATGGTATGGCGGTCCTCGAACCGCAGTACTAATAATCCGCCCTTAAGTATTAATAGTATATTTTTTAGTAAAGCAATTTCAATAAAAACAATTCGTAACATTTACAAATGAGATGTAAGGGTTACAGGGGTTATGGGTAGATAGTGTATTTTTTTTGGGGTGTATTTTTAAAAGTAATTAGGTAACATTACTCCAATTGGTATTTAAAATACTACTGTTTGTACTAAAATATTTCACAAATTATTCTTACAAATTAACCATTTTCAAAAACAAATTAGGAGTGGGATATTAGCATTATAAGGGATGGGGGAAGTATTATATTTTGGGTAATTATTACAAATAGTTGGATAATTTACTACCCAAGCATTCCTTCTTAGTATTCATAAAACATTTATTAATATTTTAACTGAATCCATACAAAATATTTAGGACAATATTTTACAACTTATAGGGGTTATTGATTGGGAGTTTATAATTTGTAAACCCTGAAAAAAGTGTTTTTCATTTAATATGGTAGTATTACTTTAAAAAATGTGTTTTCTAAAACAATGAAATAAATTAATAATAATTTAAATAAAATGTTTACAGAATTGAGATTTAATGGTTAAAAGTGATAGGGGCGGGACGTATAGGAAATAATTCAATAAGTATATAGTAATATATTTTTAAATAAACAATTGACAATATTTAAATGTATAATAATTACAATATTTAAAAAAGTCAAATATTGCAACAATATTCATTGAATATTAAATCGTGGTAATACATTAATTTAATAAACTCCGAAACATTTTTGCTTTTAAATTCATTTTTCTCATATATATATTTATTAAAACAAATATTTAAAACAAGTGCACATATTATTCAAATCCTTTAATAATGCAATACTATTTTTCAAAAATCGAAAACTTGTTTTACACTTTTTTAACAAATTATTATTTACATTCTGTATACACTTGACCTTTTTTGTAATTGTTCTCTATGGAGAGATTGTTCTTTTATTTTCTAAATGGGTCCATTTGTTCTTACATACTACTTGTTTCAGTGTCATTTTTGTTAGTTGATGGAAGTACAAGGTGAACTACCAAAGCATGCTAGGGCATGACCGGGGTGAGTACATGTTTTATTTTATTATAGTTAATTAGTGGTTAATTTATTCTCAGGACAGAGCATGGAACAACATCCAGGGCAAGTTAATGACAGCAATGTTATATTTGTATGTTTTTGCATTGCTCACATATCTGTACAGGTTGCCAAAGATGATGCACACCAACCAAACTTTTTGAAGGGGAGTTCATTTTTCTGGTTTTTTGGTATGTGTGTGTTTATGTTTATTAGGTTGCCGTGTTTGTATTACATTTAGATTACTTCTAAGGGCCCGATTACGATCTTGCTCGGAAGGGCACCAAACGAGTTCCGGCTGGAAAAAGTACGAGTCGTACGCGTGTTTTCCGCCCGACTCGTACAGCTGTACGAGTGAGAAAGTACGATGTGAGCAATGCGAAATTCACCGACCGAATCGTTTCCAGGTACGAACAACTCCGTACGTCTCATCCGTAAGCAATCCGTGCCGTGCAATGGTTGCAATTTACGACCGAGCCAGTACGATGCACATGTCGGACATCCGGTTCGAGCGGAAGTTTACGGCTCACAAAACGTCCGGGAAGTTGCCTCTGGGGGTCCGTGTCAGACCCCTGTTACCCGCAGCCTTACGACTCGGACACAGGGGAAGACCCAAGGGTCTCCCCAACACAGGCATGTACGGTGCGGATAGCACTAGCGCGTACCCTCTGTAGGGGGTGCCTTTGTGCGAGATGTACCCATTCAGTCAATAGGAGCCTATGTACGCGTTGTACGACCGGCTCCCATTGACTTCTTTGGTAGTCCGACAGAACCGAGTCCGGCAGCATGCGGCCGCATCGTACTCGCTCGGTCGGACTGCAGGACTCCAGCTGGGTCAGAAAACACTCCGGATCCGGCTTGGTCAGAGAGCTTTCAGACCCAGATCGGAATCGGGCCCTAAGTAGAGAGGTGCAGAGTATATTACTCCACTTAAATGTGCATCCCATATGTTTCTTTTCTCATTTGTAACAACATTTTTGTAAATATATATATATATATATATATATATATATATATATATATATATATATATATATATATATATATATATATATATATATATATATATATATATATATATTTATTTTGTGGGGGGTTTTCAGGGTTATCTTTGTGTTATATTTTTCCTGAGATGTTCCTTGCGGAATATGTACATGGGTCTCCAGATAAACACTAGTTTTAACTACAATCATCTATGTTTTCTTTCTGACCTTTTTAGATTTTCACATGGATAAATTGAGAATTACAATTAGTTGGAGTATATATTGTGGATTAGCCATGAAAATTTGGCAAGATAATTTTAAATCTTTCCAACACTCAGAAAAATAAGAATAATTTATTGTTATTTTTGTTATTGAGTGTTAGTAGGAAGGGAATTACCTTACTGTTTTTGAAAATATATAGAAAATGTGTAGTATGTTTTTATATAAAAAAAAGGATGTTGTGCAGGCATGACAGTAAAAAGGAGTATATATAATTTAAATCCTTTTACATCGTTAGTTATGTCAAATATAAGCAATGTTTTTCAACTAGCATATCCAACCAAACACCCCAATTGTTGCATTTTAAAAAGGAGTTGTTCATTCATCTCTTTAGTTGTTTTATTTACTTTTATTTGTAGACTATTTGCAAAATATTGTGCTTGTCCCATTTCTCGGAAACTTTGCTGCTTTTTCAAAAGTTCCATGAAAGCGTAGAATGTGGGGTGAGCTTTTCCACTGAAACTAGACAGAGAGTTTTGCCATCCCTCTATAGGGGATCCTCTCAACGGGTAGGGTAACAGTTAAGCCATTTGATTCTGTATCGTGGAAGTTTAATGCTGCTTGACTTGTTTAGATGGCAAATTCATGTCTATTCAAAATAATTTAGTAAAGGTGGCAATTTCTCTACATTTCGGAAATAATATGGTGAGTGTATAATTGTTGCATGAAAGTCATCTACAAGTTGAAGGCTAATGCTGGTAATTTTTTTAACTTGAATTGGAGTCTATTGTCAGACATGCATATATTTACAGCTAAGGATGTTTATTATAATTTACCCCACATGGTCTGTGAAAAATCGAAAAAAACATAGTTACTATACTAGGGCATCATTTGTTTATAGTTGTTATAATTGCTATTTCAAAGTCAATACATTTTTGGGGGACTCATTCATTTTTTTACTTTGATAATTGATAGAAAAGCATAATGTATTGACGGTTCTTTGTATGCCAGTAATGCATAATCAAGAGGTAAGGTGCTAATTTTCACTTGCATAGTATACATTTGAGTGACTGGATGGGGTGGTGTTTTAAATGTCCCTTCGATTTCCCAGTTTCATTATTTTCTAATGTTACCAGGTTATGGAGCCTGGCACATAATAGCATTTTTTTAGAGCCATGATTGTCATGTTAAAGAATGGGCTCATAGTAAAAGGTTTCTGCTAGTAGAGGTGACCAATGCATAATTTGTAAAAATGTAGGTGCAGGGGCCTTCTCGGGAGGCCCCTGCAGCCCACACCTCCTATTGCACATGCTAGTGCTGCCAGTGACAGTACCAACATAAGAAATAACCATCTCACTTCTACATGTGTGACAATTCTGACTATTCCAGGCCACATAAAGCTAGAAGACTGGTATTGGTGGCCGATATTATTAATTTAGTCTATTAAAATATTAAACACTGTCTGATCATCTAGAAAATGGTTAGACACCACTACATTAAGCACTGGATGTCTCTGGATGACTGAGGTGTTGGTGTTTGGTGCCCAGCCCTCTTTCTGGACCTCAGAGTGGTGGCCTTCTGAGTTTGGCTCTTTGCCTTCTCCAGTTAGATGTGTTAAGAACCCGGGAGGTCTTACAAACAACAAACCTTCGAAAATGGACCAAGCCAATGCTGAATCTTCGACGGCTTTCTTTGTTTTAAAAAATATTAAGAAAATTCTTCTGTTTATACCGGGTCCTTTGCAAAAAACGGTTGTCACCTCTCTGATCCTTGCAAAAGATTGATTATTGTAATGGGCGTTTTCTTAAAGCCCATCAGCAGGTCCTTAATAAATTGATATCTGTCCTGAATGCAGCAGCTCGGGTGCTCTGCAAAATTCCAAGACATCAGTCTGTTTCCTAACACCTGTCTAGACTCCATTGGCTCCCGGTTAAGCAACGGATTACATTTAAGGCTCTGTGTACCATGTTTAAGGCACTGTACGAGATTGTTTCTGACTTAGGGGCCGATTAGGATGGCGGACGGACTTGCGTCCGTCCGCCACCCCTGAGTAGGAGGGACCGTCCGCATGGGCAGCGGCGGTCCCTCCATGGCAATTAGGATGTGACCGCCAGGGTGGCGGTCACATCCTCTATTATTAAAATTGCGGCGGGTGCAGCTTCAAGCTACACCCGCCGCAATGTTAAAAATGCATGTGTTGCATTTACATGCACAAAGCGGCAGGCACCGCACGGTGCCTGCTGCTTTGTGTACGCAAATGCAGGGGGGTACCATAGGTACCCCCCATGTGCACCCCCCACCCCCCATTCACCCAGGGGGCCCGCAACGGGCCCCCAAAGTGATTGTCCGTATGCTTTTCCATGGCGGAAAAGCCGCCGTGGAAAAGCATATTTACACAAACATCATAATATGGCGGACGGTGTCTCATAGACACCGCCTGCCATGTTATAGCTTTTCCGCCTCGGTCGGAAGCCGACCGCGGTGGAAAAGCGGTGGACGGAATTCCAGACCCACCAGCCATCCTAATTTGGCGGTGGGTCTTTGGAGTCTCCGCCGCGGTTTTTCCGCATCCTCCAGGCCGGCGGACACTTCCGCCGGCCCGGAGGATGCGGAAAAACCGCCATCCTAATCGGCCCCACTGTGTCTTTTTCTACTATTTATTAATTTTACATTTGGGAGGTGGGTAGGTCTCCAGCAGCATGCGTAGGAATGTTGCTAGATACCCTCTATAACGATGATCCAGACGGCTCACTAGAGGGGCCAGCTGAATATTTAATTTGCTGTATAGTGTCACTTACTTTCAACTCGGTTGCAGAGTGTGCCAAATCAGTAGCAGAGTGGTTATGCTCAGTTGTTTTCTCAATACGGGCTCTAACATTAACTGCTCTACTTCTGCAAGCAGTTGAATACTATTTCATTCACCTCCAGTGAGTCCTGGGCTCAGTGTTCCTGTCCTTACAATAGATGTATACTTGGTATTTTATTAATCTGTTCCTCATTTTGGACTAAAAAAAGTTGGATAGAGGGACGCTTTCCATTGTAAAAAGTTACAATGTAACAATACTGTATTTTAATTAAATACTTTGACGTTGATTTATTTTACAATCTACAGATTACCAAGTCAAATGTTCTTATCTAGGAAAAAAAGAAATATTAAAAATAGAATGCTTATATTAACCTGTGGGGAATACATATTTTAGTAACCAATGTTTATAGTTTTTCAGAAAAAACAATGTTGTTGTTATTATTATTTTTTACACATGTGAAAGCCATTTATAGATCCATTGACTTTAAACATTCAGCTGCTATCAGTAAGGAATATAAGTAAACATTGTTTCTGTTAGCCTAATGATGTTGATATTTACCTTTTGCTGAGGGTTATTGCTGTCCTCATGAATCATGATATGAAGTGCTTCTGGGTGCTTCCACATAGATATTCCCTGTCTAAGTTTTCATGAGGTAAAAGAAAAAAAAGTAATATTGTCAAATGTACATTATATTTAATGATAGCTAACATGAATCATTTTATTTTATTATATACTAAATATTGGGGGATAATGTTTGTTAATCTTTATTCCCTTTATTTCACACCTTTTTCTTTTGTAAAGGAATTAGCCTTCTGGATAAAGTACGTTTTTATTATGTACATTTCTTCACAAAAAGATTGTACATCATTGATAATCTGCAACTTTATTAATGAATAATGTTATTTTTCTATAAATACCTGCTTTAAGTAAATCACTTTTTTGAATACTTGGGGACCTATCTTGTACAGAATATAATGGTGTTGTTACATTTTTTACTGGTAGACTGCAGTATGCTGCAATCTATCGTGTTGTAGTGTATTTAGTGTTTCATCATTAAATGTGTTTTTTTACACAATTATAATGCTATGTTTTAATTTTCTATGTAGTATATTTCCTATTGCATCTTGGGGAGCTCATTATTTAAATGTAATTGTTATTGTTTTATTCACAAGCCCATTACAAATATTTTAATAATGAATAACTGAAAAAACTCATTTTCATTGTAAAGGCTTGCTGGTGAAGTAGTGTTACATAGAAATAGGAGTGAGGATATGCGGAATAAAGCCTGGTTATTTGTGCCTGAAGGTTTGGTTTCACCTTGCATTTTTACAAAAGTTGTATTATAACACTGTAGCAATATATTTTACAGCACTCAGAGGAAAATGAAGAAATGAATAGTCTTTATTCACCACAAAGTTTCAGCTTTCCAGAAGTCAACTGAAGTGTACTTCCTGGTAGAGTCTAAATATAACATTACAAATGGAACACTTACTATGCAATATAAAATAAAGAGCATACATACAACAGACCCTGTTATAAAAGTGTAAAAGTGCTTTAAATGTTTATTTTGGATGTCTAATTTTCTCATACTCCTCTTTAAAATGAGGTGGTAATAGCCAGAAAACCTTCCTATAGCAGTTTTTGGTCCTTCCTGACCTGAACAGATCATGATGCCCCAGCATCTTTTTTGGGTGGTACTCTGAATATAACTCCTTTATTGTGCTAGACACTAACTCAGAAATGTGAGAAATGCATGGTGATCTGATAATCACCCATTAGTCCTTTTTGCTCCGCTTTAAAGAAATGTAGTACGATTTCAAAAATTCCATAAATGGATAGGCCTGGCGAAATTCTTGTAATTTCTTCAAACAAAATTAGGCAAATTCCGCTCAGACCTAAAATAATAAGCAAATACCCAACGATTACCCAATCTTACGTGTTATTATTCCAAATGCCTGCTTTGGCCTTTTTGCACTATTGTTTAGTGTGAAATACTTATTTGTGTACAAATGTTGTGCATTTTGTGCTACAATATAGCAGGCAACATGACCAACATCCACTTCTTCCCATGATCACTCCCATGATAGAATCTCAATTAAATTGCGTGGGTGCAAATTACATTTCAACCCTACAAAAACTTGGTGCTAACGAAATGCAAATAAATTCAGAAAACATGCAGTGACCCAGCAATGCCTCATTTATTTCTGCAAAATACGTAATTTTGTGCCAATACTGAGTGATCACTTTAGTATCACTACAGTGTATTGGATGTATGACGTTACAATGCATACTTTTACAACGCATACCTTTACAACGCATATTTTACAACACAACATCCATTACAACGCATGCCATTACAATGAATTTTTAAAAACTACCTTTACAACACATTCCATTACAATGCATACTACCTTTACAATGCATACCATTACAACGCATAACATTACATTGCATGTATGGTAAGTATTGGATAGTGTAGGGGTAAAAATTACTATTCTAACTCCAGGGGGGTGCAACAGTAGGGTAAGTGTTGGATAGTGTAGGGGTAAAAATTACTATTCTAACTCCAGGGGGTGCAATAGTAGGGTAAGTGTTGGATAGTGTAGGGGTAAAAATTACTATTCTCACTCCAGGGGGTGCAACAGTAGGGTAAGTGTTGGATAGTGTAAGGGTACTATGCGTTGTAATGGTATGCGTTGTAATGACTGCTTTGTAATGACATGCGTTGTAGTGGTATGCGTTGTAGTGTCATGCGTTGTAATGGTTGCGGTGTAATGGCATGCGATGTGATGGATGTTGCGTTGTAAAAGGTTTGCTGTAATGGTAGTGCGTTGTAAAAGTTGCATTGTAAAGGTTGTTTCCCCAGTGTATTACCTCCATACTCTGCAAGGCACTCTAATTGAATGGGTCTGTATGTCTTAATAGCAAGTTATGGTGTCACAAGTGTGTTCAGAATTATGCTTTGAGATGTCACGCTCTAAAGTACAGATTCCGGATTAATTTTGGAAATGCAAACAAACTTATGCAGGTTGATGGCTGACCAGCAAAACTGAGACTAAGGGCCTTATTATGAGTTTGTCATTATTGTCAAATGGACTGCCAAACCCATGGTAGCAGTGCGGCTACTGCTGCACCGGTGGTCCGACCACCCTATTACTAGTAGTGCGATCGGACCACCATGGGACCGCTGCTGCCGTCTTGTATCCGCGATCCCTGGTGGTCTTGCAGAGGTCTGAGGCCCCTAATATGCTGGCGGTGAGCTCGCCATGAAAAGTGTGGCAGTGATTAAACAGAGAGGGCCCTATACCTCTGCGCCAGGGGATGCATGCAGGGGGAACATGGTGTGCCCCCCTGTATTCAAGCAACCACAGTTCCTTCAGCGCATGTACTTGACAGTCCATGCCCTGCCGGAACGTGCAATGGCGTTCCCATTGCGGTGCCTTTCTAAGATTAACGTATGAGCCTTAGCACTGCACTGCCGCGGGCGTGCTGCTGCACGACCACCCGACCTGGCTACCAGTGGCAATCCGGCGGGTGGCCTCAATATGACTTTGGCAGTAAGGTAGCGGGGTGCTGGCTTGGTGGCCCATTGCCACACCGCCATAGTCATAATAAGGCCCCATGCTTGCAAATGGAGGTGTTAAGCTGGGGAGTGACCCATCAAAACCAGTAATCACATGAAAAGCCCTATCTTGGGATTCACAAACGTGTCCCGTTGTGGAAATAACTTTAAAACTACTCCTGTTAAAAGTCCTTCGGAAATTCAATTCCATGATGGGAAAGGGAGGAGAACAGGGAAGAACCTGGATGGGAATGTGTTTCTCAATGTAGAACAAAAAATGAAAAAGTAAAATTCGCAAATGTACATTAATTTTACTCTAACAGATTATCCATCAAGTTTATTAATCTGCCGGAGTACATTTTGCCTAGAATAAATATTCCTCTAATTTTGTCATTGTAAATTTCGTGACGTCCTCATGGGTTTCTTTGTGAGTCTTCAAGCCTACTTCAAATCAAATGAATGGGGAAACACCGGTGGGGGTGGGGGGGCAAGGGGGGGCTCTCGGGGGGCGAATTAGTTTGAATGCTAAATATATTTAATTTTATAAAAATGTGATAAAATTGTCTGCAATTCTGAAGCTATTACAAATTAAACAGTTACCCTCACAGAGCTGCACATTCTTGGATGCACCCGACTGACCAGCATGCTGCACTGGCATCAGAGCCCTTAAGATAAAAGTGACGTGGACGCCATCTTGGATAACTGTAATGCGTGTTGAATTTTCTCAAAGCAAAGCAGTAAGGCTTAATTTTTTGTCTGAGAAAATATTGGCCGGCGTTTTCGGTGACAAGTGTTGAAGAAAATGCCTCGGAGCACTCGCAGCGTCAGGTTTCTCTCCAGCAACCTCACTGATGTACATTTTAATTAGGTTGTTGAGCTCCAATCCACGTGTCAAACCGGCCTTCAAGTACGAGAGACAGCGCCTTGATGAAGGAGGTTTAAGGTCAATGAGTTGCAAGCGTTGTGTTAGGAAGGAGACATCCTAAGAGTATTTTTTTATATTCGCATATTGAATTGATAAAGATGATGCTGCTTTCTAAACCGTGATTTTTTTCTGTTCAGAGGGCGCAGAACATTAGCAATTTTATATTAACAGTAGGATTAACAATTATCACATCTATTGAAATACGGTCCCCCAAGAATTGGAATTTAACAGGTGCAATACTTGTAGCCTTTTATGCGTTCCGATCTGCAAAATGAGGAATAACTTGCAGATTTGTGTTTTTACAGCACCAAAATGTGCCTTGCCCAGTAATTACTTGACCATATGGCTGAGATACCCGCCACCCCCTCTCGACACAATCCCCAAGGATGGGAAACCGAAACGGTTCTGAACTTTTGGAAGGCGGGAGGGAGTGACCCTCCCGGCCGTATTTATTAAAATATGAAACAAAATCAAAACATTAAAATAACAGTTTCATATTATGTACAATTTCATTTCCACATTACGATGTTTGGCTAACCTTAGCAGATCTCTAATACAAAGATTCTCCTAGCCGATCCAACATCCTACAAAACATTTGACTTGAAATTGGACATCCTAACGTTAAGGGCCAACGGCAAGGTCGTAACCGGTGTCAGATCCCTAAACCAGAAATACAACCCTCACTTGTGAGAGGACCAACCGCACAGAGGCGTACCTCAAGTGCATCTACCAATTTCCCTTGGACTTGACGGGGGCCCCAATGAACTCGACGCCATTTAACGGTCGTCCGAGGACTCGTGTGAGGTGTCTAAGAGGTAGCGTAAACCCCCTCCCGAACCCCACACAACTTACCCATCTGCCGTCGCAGATGTCCTGGCCCCGGGAAATTCCCCAGGAGGGCCCGTAGCCCCTCCTATCCAGGAAGGGGCCTTGACCACCTTTCCTTTCCTTCCGGCGGCCTATCCTTAGACGGGACCGCCTCCCCGTTGAGGGGCCAATGGCCACCTCCCCCGAGCGCTCCCATCCGTAATGGGTGACGCCCCCCCATAGGGATCTTCCAATTACTGCTCACCGATCATGACCTTACCGCCCGACAATAAATACGACAAATTTACCTAAATTACTAAATCACGAAACAATTATAGCCTATTAAAGGCATGATTACTGATCAACACCACTGCAAAATCCTTTATTTGCACAACATACTGAAAGTGACCCTCTTTATTGCATACTCAAAAAATTATCACGACAATCGTCACAACCTGTAAGAAAATAGAGTTACCACATCAAAACTTTATTTCAAAACAACTAGCTGTCCTCAGGGGCTGGTGGGTGGGTCAAAATTGGCTCTTCGTTCCGTCTTGAGCTCACGTGCAGTGGGGAGGTGCAGCCTCAGAGCACAGGAACGAGAGGATGTTTTCTTGGCTTGTTGCTTCTTTTATCCGTCTTCGGGGCGGGCGTCAACCCGCCCCCGCCCGCCACTGAGGGCGTGGCCGAGTGCGTCAGTGTCTAGGACAACCCACTCCAGGGCGGAAAAAGGCGCGCCCCGGCTACGCCGCTTCGGGCATACCAGCCGAGACTCGCCTCCCGCCCAAGATGGCTTCCCGGGGGGATCGTGGTACTCCACCATACGTTCGGGGGGACCGAATGGTCGCCCCTTTCCATATGGCTGAGATACCCGCCACCCCCTCTCGACACAATCCCCAAGGATGGGAAACCGAAACGGTTCTGAACTTTTGGAAGGCGGGAGGGAGTGACCCTCCCGGCCGTATTTATTAAAATATGAAACAAAATCAAAACATTAAAATAACAGTTTCATATTATGTACAATTTCATTTCCACATTACGATGTTTGGCTAACCTTAGCAGATCTCTAATACAAAGATTCTCCTAGCCGATCCAACATCCTACAAAACATTTGACTTGAAATTGTACATCCTAACGTTAAGGGCCAACGGCAAGGTCGTAACCGGTGTCAGATCCCTAAACCAGAAATACAACCCTCACTTGTGAGAGGACCAACCGCACAGAGGCGTACCTCAAGTGCATCTACCAATTTCCCTTGGACTTGACGGGGGCCCCAATGAACTCGACGCCATTTAACGGTCGTCCGAGGACTCGTGTGAGGTGTCTAAGAGGTAGCGTAAACCCCCTCCCGAACCCCACACAACTTACCCATCTGCCGTCGCAGATGTCCTGGCCCCGGGAAATTCCCCAGGAGGGCCCGTAGCCCCTCCTATCCAGGAAGGGGCCTTGACCACCTTTCCTTTCCTTCCGGCGGCCTATACTTAGACGGGACCGCCTCCCCGTTGAGGGGCCAATGGCCACCTCCCCCGAGCGCTCCCATCCGTAATGGGTGACGCCCCCCCATAGGGATCTTCCAATTACTGCTCACCGATCATGACCTTACCGCCACAGGCCGGATAGTTGACCGGCTATCCGGACCCCCCACAACAACTCCTGCCTAAAGGTCATGTTATAAACTTTTTAACCAAGCTATGAGGTCTCCTATGAGTAACTCATTCCCCACCCGGGACAAATGAACACCGTCCCCCAAATACATACTGTCCCCTCTGATACAACCATGCGAGACAGAATGCAGAGTACTTGAACGAAACAATCTACTCACTTTGGTTTTTATTTTCCTTACTGAATGATTCAGAGCGGAAACAGAAATAGCCCCCCGCCACACTTTTCGTGGGATCATGTGGGACCATGCAATTGTGCACCCTGGAACTCTCCTTGCCAACCAACTTACTGTGGAAAGCATTGCCTCAAGAAGAAGTCGTCTACCAGTGGCCACCAAATCGTTGCCCCCAAGATGAACTATGATTATAGACGGCGGTGACCTTGTCCGCCCTAACAAATCCTCGAAAAAGGTCTGAAACTGGTCAATACAGAGCCCGCCCTTTCCGTAGAAGGACACACTGTACCCGTATTCCCCAGCCACGTGAATCATGTCACCTGCTTTGAATACGTCCGCGGCACGCCTCACGTATGAGTGGCCCACGACCCACACCTCCTTTTTCCCAGCCGGTGATGTCTGACCGCTGGTCCCCATGTGTCGGGTCGACTGCACAGTCCGCCCCGCCTCGTAGGCTTGCGCAACTGAAAACCAAACAAAACAAGAAGCGTGAGTACATCATTACAGCTTCATAACATGTGCAGCTGCACATACCTTTTATAACAGTTCGAAGACCAACGCCCTACACGTTTTACTTCTTCTACACTCAGACCCCTGGCTGTAGCCTCTGTAGCAGCCCCTATCCGAAAAGAATGGGTCCCAAACTCGCCGGGGTTCAAGCCCGCGGCCGAAATCGACATCGCAAGCACCCGCTGGAACTGAAACCTTGTCAGTGGGGTGGTGTCAGCGTGTCTCAAAAAGGTCCCCCCCCATGATGCCACTCTCTGCGCTAAATATTCCTCTACGCAAACCACAGGGCACATGGGGGACCCGGGAATCCTCTGTATGATTATGCAGTCCCCAAACGCACCCTGATCGGTTTTGAACCTGACAAACGAGACAGTCATTGTCTCCCCCTTGACCTGAACGTGCTCTTGGCACAATCCCCCCATCGTATCCCGCTTGTTCCTCGCCACTAGTTCGCTTACCCGCATAGCCCCATGGAATGCTAGCGCAAAAGCGGCTCGGAATAACACTGTCTCATACTGTGATGAACACGTTGCCGGGAGTACGGAAAATAACAGGGCCAACCTATCCAGACCTATCGGGCGCCTCTCATCTGCTTTGCGACCCTCCAGGCGTTGCCACCCCCGTAGCGCTTTCTGGACTACGAAAGACGCTGTCGGGTCCTGGATCCCATGAGCCCTTGCCATAAAGGAAATGGCGGCCCGATGCCTCTGGGCCGTAGCTACTGATTTGCCTGCCTGATGTAAAGACAGCAAAAATTTAACGACAAGCTCCTCCTGGCCCCAAAGCTCCCCCCTAGCAGAACCCAAAAAGGACCAATAGGAACGGAACGCCCCTTCGTATGCCTTCCTTGTCCTGGGCGCTAAACTCTCTCCCACGAGGTTTTGTAGTTCGGGGCACCGAGAGACCAGAGAGCTTCGGGAAAGGGTGCTGCCACCGGGTCCGCTGCGGGCAGAAAACCCCAGAAGGCCTGCATATGGAAACGAGAAAGCGCATCAGCCGCTTGGTTCAATACCCCCGGGACATGTCTTGCCCTAAAGAGCACATTCAACTGCATGCACAATAACACAATTTCTTTAAGCAGTCTCAGCATCCATTTGCAACGTGCTGCCTGACTATTGATACACTCTACCACGGTCATGTTGTCAGACCAAAACACCACAGACTGATCCCGGAACCCCTCAGGCCAAGTTTTCAGGGCCACCAAAATAGGGAAAAGTTCGAGAAAAGCAATGTTCCTCGTCAATCCGCACTCATGCCACCATGACGGCCATTTTTGAGCCGTCCATTGTGTGCCGAATATGGCGCCAAAACCTATACTCCCCGCCGAATCTGTCCACAGCCCCAGCTCCTCAGAGGACACCGCCGGTTTTATCCAGACAATTCGACCATTGAAATCCGCAAGAAATGCCAACCAAATGCGCATGTCCTGGCGAACCTCTGCCGAGAGCCTCGTGCGGTGATGGCCCTCCTTCAGGCCGACCATGGCTTGTGCAATCGAGCGGGAAAAGGGGCGGGCCATCGGCATTACTCTCAGGGCAAAATTCAACTGGCCCACCACTTGTTGTAATTGATGCAGTTTTACTTTAGTCTCACTGATACATGTTTCAAGGGATGCCCTGAATTTCAAAACCTTATCTCTTGGTAGTCGAAAACAACCCTCTACCGAGTCGAGCTCGATCCCCAGAAACTCGAGGGAAGTCGAGGGACCCACGGTCTTACCTGGCGCCAATGGCACACCAAATTGGTTCATCAAGACACAAAATTCATTTAAAGCCTGTCCACATTCTGGATCCCCGGTTGCCCCCAAGAACAAAAAATCATCGAGATAATGCATAACATGTTGAAAACCCGTCTTGTTTGTGAAGACCCATTGCAAAAAACAACTGAACATTTCAAAATAGGCACAAGATATAGAACATCCCATTGGCATACATCTGTCCATGTAATAGCGACCCTGAAACCTAAAACCAAGGAGACGCTGATCGTCTGGGTGTACCGGGAGCAACCGGAACGCTGACTCGATATCTGATTTTGCCATCAGCGCCCCGGGCCCCAGGCGATGCAACATGGCGACGGCCTCATCGAAAGATGCGTACCGCACCGAACATACTTCCGGGTCTATCGCATCATTCACAGAAAGACCCCGTGGGGCTGACAAGTTATGTATCAGCCGAAACTCACCCGGGTCCTTCTTGGGGACCACCCCTAGAGGGGAACAAACAAAATTATCAACCGGTGGCAAGTCAAATGGACCGGCGACACGACCTCGAGTCACCTCCTTCCCAATCTTTGCCTGTACCACAGCCGAATGCTGTAGGACCGATAGTTGATTCGTACAGTTAGCTACGCCCTGAAAATCCCCCACTGGGATGCGGAAACCATATGAAAACCCGTTCCGCAACACCCCAGCGGAAGCATGATCCGGGTATTCACTGAGCCAAGGAATCATTGCCATAGTATCAATCGGAGTAGGTAAAGTCGCCCCTCGGACTATTTCAGACCTGTTTGGCGCTTCCCTTACCACCGTTATCACCCGTTTTGGCTCTGCACATGGACTCAGGATGGGATGGCTGCCCACACCCCCCACATTCATGTCTGAACTTGCACGACCCCTGGGGCCTCGTACATTTACCTCTGTTAAAATTCCAACAGATTCCCCTTTTACCTGCGTTGCCACTCGTCTTCGAGTGGTACTCGCTACCTGCACCCGTCCGAAAGGGTGTCCCAGAGTATTGGCGGGAAGATTCACCCCCGCTACTCCCTGACAATGGTACTTTTAACATTCCAGTACTCTCCATTTTTTGCCATGACACGGAGTCGTAACAATCCCAAGTCAAAACTGGGTCATGTTCCTTAGCTTTTCTAAAAATATTGTCATAGCAGAACCACTGATTGCCCCCATACGCTACGGAGTACTCCATGATACGCGATTGATAAATAGGCAACTTGGTCAGCAACTCGGGCCTGCGCTCACCCATGATGGAGGTAAAAATGCCCCACGCTCTGCCCCAAGTACCAATGTTTTCGTCAACCTTAAAGGCGGCCATTTTTGCGCGCCAAACACTCGGATGCATGAGCTCCTTTTGGCTCTTAACATGCTCCATCTCGTAATGGTCGGTAAGCAAAGAAAAAATATTAACATACTTATTCGCCCAAATCTTTTCCTTAATTTCCAGTGGAACATGCTGAGCCACCTTCGCCCTTCGTGAAGGTACAGACCCTTCCCCCGCGATCGGCAATGGCCGCTTACCTGAACCAGAAGCTGCATTTGCCGCCGAAACTGGGCCCGTTGCATTTTCCGCCGCCGTAACTGGCGGGGTAACAGAAGCTGGTGTCTTCCCAGCCTCCCTAGATTCCCGCAGTTGTCTCATTACTGCCCGGGCGTCGTCAGCCGTGGTGCCCTCGTTTTCTTTTCCCAACCACGCTGCCAATTGTGCCGCTAACTCGGGAGGCATATCCTCCCTGGTCACGGGGGTGACCACCACGGGGATCGGATTCCCCCCCTTCGGCACCGGGGTTGGCTCCTCAAGTGGGGTGTCAGGGACCGGAGTTTCACCCCCAAGCGTCCCCTTTCTGGACCTCTTGCCTCTCCCACCGGGGACTACTCCCGGCAAAGGCCGTTTCGGTCCTCCCTCCCCGTTCGTAGCCGCCATATGCTTCTTCAAATCGGCTACCTCCTTCATGAGCATGCGGAGCATCTGATCGGTACTGACCCGCTGTCCGACTTTCTTAGGCATTCCCAGACGGATATCTGTAAGACAAAAAGAAAGATTACAACGCTCAAAATTGGCTCTTCGTTCCGTCTTGAGCTCACGTGCAGTGGGGAGGTGCAGCTTCAGAGCACAGGAACGAGAGGATGTTTTCTTGGCTTGTTGCTTCTTTTATCCGTCTTCGGGGCAGGCGTCAACCCGCCCCCGCCCGCCACTGAGGGCGTGGCCGAGTGCGTCAGTGTCTAGGACAACCCACTCCAGGGCGGAAAAAGGCGCGCCCCGGCTACGCCGCTTCGGGCATACCAGCCGAGACTCGCCTCCCGCCCAAGATGGCTTCCCGGGGGGATCGTGGTACTCCACCATACGTTCGGGGGGACCGAATGGTCGCCCCTTTCCATTCTCCCCTGTTAGGTTCCAGCAGGCCTAACATGCCGAAATTAATGGGGGCTGTGGACTTGATAACATCCAGCAATTGACTGATGGGATCACATAAGTTATATTTCGGACACCTGCACAAACGGGTATGTGCAGGGGTTGTAATATTTTGAAGTACTCATAACATGGCCTTCAGCAAGCTTGCAGTCAAATATAGCATAGAACATACTTAGCTCTCCTGTAAAGTGTACAATAATGGTTATATTTAGACTGATGTGCTAGTGTAAAAATAGTTGGCTTATTTACAAGCCCCTTGAACTGCTGGTGCCTAACTTTTGCGACGCACCGACGGCGCATTTTGCTGCCCCATATTTACAAGGACAGGAAAAGCCACCCTGCGTCTTTTCCTGTCCTTGTAAATACAGCCCCTTTACACACAGCACTTTGTGTGAAAGGGGCATTCCATGTGTGTTGCTGTGGGTGTTCCCATGCAACACCCATGGAACCTGACACATTTACAGATTTACAAGCAATCATAAACCTGGAAATGCGTCTGAATGCTATGCGCTTAATTGACACCATCCAAAAGGTGGTGGGAAGGATGGTTGTCAATAAGCTTTTGATCTGGGTTGAGGAGAACAACGCCCTGTCTCCATTTCAAGCTGGGTTTCGGAAGTCCACCACCACGATGGACCAGGTATTCCGATTTACCTTACTGCAGTGGCGAACTGTGCTGCTGGGCGAGGGCAGCCTGTACGCGGCCTTTGTCGATTTGCGGGCTGCCTTCGACCTGGTACCAAGGACTAAGCTGTGGTCAGTACTGAGGAACCTGGGTCTACCAGAAGAATTATTGACAATGATAATGCGGCTGCATGAAGCAAACTTTGCCAAGATCCAGTGGGGGGGGGTGGGGGGGGGGGGCAAGGAGTTGTCACTGTAGACTTCCCGGTGGAGCGGGGAGTCCGGCAAGGATGTTCAATGGCCCCCACACTTTTCTCCCTTTTTATTAACGGAGTAGTGGCTCGCATGTTATCTGCTAATGTGACGCTCCCTCTTTGGCGGGTACTAAGATACCGATTTTAATGTTTGCAGATGATACCCTGATTTTATCTAAGACTCCGAGTGGTTTACAGCGAGCGTTACTCATTTTTGATAACTTCTGTGGGGAGCATGGCTTAGGGGTCAATGTAACTAAAACTAAGCTAATGGCTTTTAATCCCCATCGAGGTTTTAGATCTAAACTGAGTATGATTGACCGCACTCTGGAGATAGTCAAAGCTTTTATGTATCTGGGTATTCATGTTACAGACGATTTTAGATGGTCCCAGCTCATAGATATTGCAGCTTTAAGACATAGACAATTGGCTGGTGCTCTTAGTTCGGTTCATAGAAAATCCAGGACCAAACCGATTAAGCCAGTACTGCAGGTCTACGAGGCCAAGGCCCGTGGCTCTGCACTATATTGAGCCGAGCTGTGGGGCTTTGAGAAGCTTGAGACATTACAAACATCAGAAAGCAAGTTTCTCAGGGCAATCACTGGTCTCCCTAAAAGTACTCCTTTAATCCCACTAAGGTATGATCTGGGCAGGAAGGCTGTAGTAGACATAGCTAGGCTTCGTCCAGTTTTATATTGGAGGAGGCCCTGGACTACCCCCGAGCTTTATCAATATGCCGAGGGATTTCTAGCTATAATTAAAGCGGATGTGTTTCATAGAATAGGTTGGCTAAAGGTCTTTAGAACTATGCTGGGTGATCTTGGACTCCAACTGCTCTGGGATGATCCTATAGGTTCCCCATTCCCAAGCAAAAAAGCTTTAAAGGTAATCTATTGGGAATATGTGGCAACCCGGAATTGGAGAGTCACTAAGGCTGGCTCTATGGCTGGAGGTTATTTAGAAGCCAAACTGTATCCCAGTTTAGAACTTTATTGGGATGCTATTACCTCGCCTAGGGATAGGAAGCTCCTTTTTCAAATCAGAGCTGGTGCCCTCCCCCTTAGGTCCTTAACAGGCAGGTGGGGGGGTTATCTAATAGCAACTGCCCAGCCTGTGGAGCACATAAGGAAACTATTGGTCACTTCTTATTTGCTTGTAGAACCTATGCTGAACCCAGGCGCATTTGGTTAACACCCATGAATAATTTGCACTAGCACTTTTCTGCCCCTAGCTATAGCTACAGCTAAATATCTTGGATGGGCATGGACTATCAGACAGAGGGTTTTAGGCAGCTGACTGTTTTTATAGTATTCAGGGATCATCTGTATTTTATTTTACCCGCATACTCTATTTGCAATTTTTAACAATGAATTAATGTCTTTTCAAATGTAATGGTGCTTTTTTATTGATGTTTTTTATATTTGTGATTGTATGTGCTTTTATGAGAAAAACTCGAATAACGCATCTTTTACTTGACTTGCTATGCCTTCCCAGGGGAGGTGTAGGGAGGCGCAAAAAGGAGAAATGTATTAATTTCTCCTCATTTTTTGCTCTTTCTATGCACTCTGCATTCTGGAGCACACGTAGAATGAGGAAATCACCTCTGGGGATTGTTTATGTGCAGCACACATAGAAGTTGGAAAAAGCCATTTCAGATTGTTTATGTGCAGAAAGGGACACCTTCCTGCACATAAACAATAATCCCCATGACACAGACATCCTTGCACCATGGTGCAAGTGTGCTTGTGTCGGCGCATGGCAGCAAATGATGCACCGGATCACTGACATAATATCAAATACAAAAATATAGACTTACCAAAATATCGATGACAAAATATAGAATGCAAAAATATTGAATTCCTATCTAAAATCTAGTAAGTACAAAAATATCGAATCGTTGTAAAAAATATAGTTAGTCAAAATATCAAATTTTTTAAAATGTCTTAAAAGTTATTTAAAATTAATGAAATAATACATATAATTAACTAAAACATACTTAAAAATACTTAAATAACCTTAAAATCATTAAATAATTAATTTAAGTTATAAAAAAACGTTCCATTTTACTTTTTAATACATATATATATATATATTAACGTAATATTAATAAAAAATATACAATATCCAGCTCCTTCTTTCGAATCCGTTCCGATTCTTCCCTGACTGTCCGGGCTGACTTAATTTCCCAAATGCTGAAAAACGTCTTGATGATGTTTCTCGTAGAGACCTTGAAAAGGAAATCACAATAGAAGAGGTGTTCACTGCCCTATCGCTTATGGCTTCCGGCAAGGCCACAGGCCCTGATAAAATTCCTATGGATTTATATAAAATACTGTCTCACCAGCTAAGGCCGTTTCTCCATGATTTATTTTTAGGTATTCAATACAACGGGATACCTCCCGAATCCTGGAACGAAGCTAATATTGTCGTCTTTCCAAAGAAAGGCAAACCTCCGGAACTAGTTACTTCTTACCGTCCAATTTCATTAATTAATGCGGACTCCAAATTATACGCTAAGGTGATGGCTGTCAGGCTGAGCAGGGTCGTTGAACATCTGGTCTCCCCGTGGCAACATGGTTTCATCCCAGGGAAAGGAACCACCAACCATATTAACAGAGTTATTACTTTGTTTGATTCCATGTCTGCTACGGGCGGCCGGATGTCAATGATCCTGCTAGATGCCGAAAAGGCATTTGACCGCGTTTCTTGGTCCTTTTTATGGGCGGTTATGTCACACCTTAATTTTGGCCCCAAATTTATAAAATCAATTAAAAGCATGTACTACTCCCCTAAAGCTAAGGTTCAACTACCCGGATCAGTTTCTGGTCAGATTAGCATATCCAGGGGCACTAGACAGGGGTGTCCTTGCTCCCCTATATTATTTGCATTATATATCAATCCTTTAATTTTAAAATTCTTAGAGACTCATTTAATTAAGCCCGTGGTCTGCGGTCAATACCAAACAAAAGTATTGGCTTACGCAGATGACATAGCTATTGTTACTCCTGATCCTTCTGAGTCTATTATCACCATTGAAAACCTTACCACTGAATATGGTAAATTCTCAGGGTATTCCCTTAATAAAGGGAAAACTTTAATTATATGCACCAACAACATAGTCTGCAATGACCCCAGGGTGACAAATAATGCCACTTATCTGGGAGTTATGATCAGCCCAGATGTTAAAACTATTGTTAAAACTAATCTCGACCCTCTTCTAGATAGAATTAAAAAGGATCTTGATCGTGTGAACAGCTTATATCTTACTATTATAGGGAGAGCTAACTTCTTAAAAATGAAGGATAGCGGGAGGGTAACATTTACTATTACCACTCCAGTGAGTGCAACAGTAGGGAAAACGTTGGAAAGCGTAGGGGTAAAAATTACTATTCCCACTCCAGTGAGTGCAACAGTATGGAAAGCGTTGGATAGCGGGAGGGTAAACATTACTATTCCCACTCCAGAGAGTGCAACAGTAGGGAAAGCGTTGGATAGCGGGAGGGTAAAAATTACTATTCCCACTCCTGAGAGTGCAACAGTAAGAAAAACATTGGATAGCGTGGGGGTAAAAATTACTATTTCCACTCCAGAGAGTGCAACAGTAGAGAAAGCGTTGGATAGCATAGAGGTAAAAATTACTATACCCACTCCAGAGAGTGCAACAGTAGAGAAAGCGCTGGATAGCGTAGAGATAAAAATTACTATTCCCACTCCAGCGAGTGCAACAGTAGGGAAAGCGTTGGATAGCGGTAGGGTAAAAATTACTATTCCCACTCGAGAGTGCAACAGTAGGGAAAGCGTTGGATAGCGTAGGGGTAAAAATTACTATTCCCACTCCAGAGAGTGCAACAGTAGGGAAAGCGTTGGATAGTGTAGGGATAAAAATTACTATTCCCACTCCTGAGAGTGCAACAGTAGGGAAAGCGTTGGATAGCGTAGGGGTAAAAATTACTATTCCCACTCCAGAGATTGCAACAGTAGGGAAAGCGTTGGATAGCGTAGGGGCAAAAATTACTATTCCCACTCCAGAGAGTGCAACAGTAGGGAAAGGGTTTGATAGCGGGAGGGTAAAAATTACTATTCCCGGGGAGGAGCTTCGTGCGCAACCTAGATTGCCGCGTGAGCTTAGGGCTCCCGAGACCCTCACAACCTCCCGCATCTATCCTGACATCTATCCTGTCCCTCGTTGATGTTTTCGTGAAGGCGAACCACGAGTGAGGTGGAAGCTGCTTTCAGACTTTGAATCGGACCCCGGGGGCCAGAGTTACGGCGCTTAGAAGATTACGGCCTACATCTCCGTGATGCCCGGCTGTGGAGTTGGCATGATGCCCGGGCCGTAGTTGAACAACATCGGCTTGAATGGGCTGGGACGACCGGTCTGGTTGCTTTCACTTTTGGTTTTGCTTTCAAAGAGAGCTGTGACTGGGAATGTGCCCACCCTTGAGCCTGAAGACGACTGCACAGTTTCACCCACAATTGTGATCTTTCATGGTCTTGCCGAGCTTGGAGTACATTTGGCCTGTGCCCTCTGGCTGGGGCTGCCTCCGCCCGAGTGGACCAGGGGCCGCCATCTTCCTGTCTCCTATCCAAGTCAACCAGTCTTCTGCAATGACGGGGAAACCTGAGGGTGAAAAGCAGAAACTTAAGACCACTCGACAGGGTGGTTATACCCAGGCTAATATCATGGATCGATACGCCCAAGCTAAGGGATCTCCCGGCGGATCTGGTAGATCGCAGGAGGACACGAGGGATCTACCGACTTTGGCTAATGAACTGACCCTGCAGGATGTCATGGCCGCTATCGACGGGATTAAATCCTCATTAGGCCAACAAATGGAGACTCTCGCCCATAAGCTCGACACTGTGGCGATTGATGTCAATCTGATCCGCACAGACCTGGCAAAAACTAATGAGAAGGTCAAATCTCTGGATATTTAGACTTCTAGTCTGACGGGTGATGTCACTGACCTACAGACGGAGGTCCGTCATCTGAAGACTACCAGTGATCTCCTTACACGTCGTCTAGAGGATTATGAAGAAAGGGCTAGGCGAAATAATGTCTGTATTATTGGGGTCCCGGAGAAGGCGGAAGATCCAGCAGCCGACCTCTTTGTTGAGAACCTTATTGTCAGCCACCTCGCACCTAAAGGACTGAGTAAGTTCTTTACGGTTGAACAAGCTCACAGAGTTCCGGGTGGCAAACCGAAGTTGGGTGCCCCACCGCGGCCCATTTTTGCGAGAATTTTCAATTTTTGCGATAGAGACGCTATCCTGCAGGCCGCACGAATGGTTGGACCCACAAAATTCAAAAATACAAATATCAGCTTCTACCCGGACTTCACCCAATCGGTCCGGAAGCAAAGACTAGGTTTCCTGGGGGTGAAGAAAAGACTGCGTGATATGGGACTCAAATATGCCATGCTTTTCCCGGCCAAGTTGAGGATAGAACATGCTGAGCGGACTTACTTTTTTGATCGACCAGAGGTGGTGGCCAACTGGCTGGACACTCTACCGAACCAACATCCGTCGGAAGAACAGTCAGGCGGAGCAGAGTGAGGACAGGCGGAACAGGAATAGTTGCCGGTTGCTTGGTTCCTGAGGTCTTTCGTAGACTTTGAACTGTGGTTCGATAATCCTGACATGTGATTTAATGTATATTTGGGGGGTTGCTGGGCTACTGGTGGGTCTTTTTCCTCCTCTGAGTGTCTTTTTGTAGTTTAGTTAAATGTGGGGGCGACAGGCACACTGCAAGTTTGGGTGGCTTTTTAGTCTTACGCAAGGGTGCAGGGTGGGGGGCTTTGTAACGGGATGTTGGTGGGGGGATGGGAGGTTCTGTTGGGGTGTTTGTGTGTTTTCCTGCAAGGTATTGTATCCTTAGATCGTTTCATCGAAGTGTTAGGTTCTTTCTTGGGATGGATCTTCTTTCTACTTCGGGATGGGGGTAGAGGGCTGAAGCTAATGAGTTGGAATCTGAATGGGCTGGGGGACAGAATAAAACGTGGGGTGGTGTTGCAACTGTTGAAACGTTTCTCTCCTGATGTGGTCCTTCTTCAGGAGTGCACTTGATTGGTAATACTTGTCATGCTATGAATAGGAAGGGGTATCGTCTGGTCGCACATGCTGGGTTTTCCTCCGGCTCAAAAGGGGTTGGAATCCTCGTTAAGAATTCTCTCCCACTGGAGATTGACTCCACCGTTCTTGATGATAGAGGGCGCCACGTTGCTCTTACGGGTAGATGGGAGGGCCGCACCCTCTCTCTGGTTTCGGTATATGTCTCCCCTGGCCTGCAATCGACTACTTTCGCGGACTTGGGGCGGGTTATTCTCGCTCTCCCTGAGGGGTCGCTGATTTTAGGTGGTGATTTTAACGCAGTCGTCTCCTGTGTGGTTGATCGACACCCGCCGAGGGTTCTTAAGGGATCGCTTTTTCTTTTTTTATAAAGTAAAATTTCTTTTTTTTTTTTAAACAAAAAAAAATTGTTTAAAAATTACTATTCCCACTCCAGAGAGTGCAAAAGTAGGGAAAGCGTTGGATAGCGGGAGGGTAAAGATTAATATTCCCACTCCAGAGAGTGCAACCATAGAGAAAGCGTTGCATAGCGTAGGGGTAAAAATTACTATTCCCACTCCAGAGATTGCAACAGTAGGCAAAGCGTTGGATAGCCTGGGGTAAAAATTACTATTCCCACTCTAGTGAGTTTAACAGGACAGAAAGTAATGATTTAATATATTAATCAAAATAAATTAAATATCATACCAATAAAAAATGTATTAAAATTAATTACCAATGTAATGTTATGTAATATTGAATCAATTAGAAATACAAATAAATATTAGTTATTAACATTAATTACATATTCATAATTAGGGAAAGCGTTGGATAGCAGGAGGGTAAAAATTGCTATTCCCACTCCAGAGAGTGCAACAGTAGGAAAAACATTGAATAGCGTAGGGGTAAAAATTACTATTCCCACTCCAGAGAGTGCAACAGTAGAGAAAGCGTTGGATAGCGTAGAGGTCAAAATTACTATACCCACTCCAGAGAGTGCAACAGTAGAGAAAGCGTTGGATAGCGTAGAGGTAAAAATTACTATTCCCACTCCAGCGAGTGCAACAGTAGGGAAAGTGTTGGATAGCGTAGGGGTAAAAATTACTATTTCCACTCCAGAGAGTGCAACAGTAGGGAAAGCGTTGGATAGCGTAGGGGTAAAAATGACTATTCCCACTCCAGAGTGTGCTACAGTAGGGAAAGCGATTGATAGCGGGAGGGTAAAAATTACTATTGCCACTCCAGAGAGTGCAAAAATAGGGAAAGCGTTGGATAGTGGGAGGGTAAAAATTAATATTCCCACTCCGGAGAGTGCACCCATAGAGAAAGCGTTGCATAGCGTAAGGGTAAAAATTACTATTCCCACTCCAGAGAGTGCAACAGTAGGGAAAGCGTTGGATAGTCTGGGGTAAAAATGACTATTCCCACTCTAGTGAGTTTAACGGGACGGAAAGTAATGATTTAATATATTAATCAAAATAAATTAAATATCAATACCAATAAAAAAATGTATTAAAATTAATTACCAATTTAATGTTATGTAATAATTAATCAATTAGAAATACAAATAAATATTAGTTATTAACATTAATTACATATTCATAATTATTTAACAACTAATTAATTTTCAATAACAAAAAATAATTAATAATAAAAAATAATACCAATTAATAAATAATTAACAGTAAATTAATCATCAATACACAAAAAGTATTTTTAATATGTAATTAATTACAATTAAATTACTTCCCACCCTATTTCGCTATAATCCCACAATTCGCTACAGAAAATAAAGTAATACAATTATCGCAATTATCAATTAATGAATTAATACAAATTAATTACCAATTAATAAAAATTACTTAAAATAAATTACCAAAATAATATACACTTTTCACCCATATACTAACATACAAAACACTTAAAGAAGTTTGATATTATTAAAAATTCGATATATTTTAATACCCATATTATATACTATCTATGTTTTGAAAATCGATATTATATTACTTACCTTCAATTCGATATTTTTCACCACTATATTGTGTCCATTCGATATTTTGTCCATTCTATATTTTGACTTCGATATTATGTCTATGCTATATTTTGGATTCGATATTATGTCTAGTTACCGATGCACCAGCACATTCTTGCCCTAAGTGCTCCAGGTATGCACACACGTGGGTTCCGGGCTCACTGTGCCACTGGATTCAAGCTAGCCTGGCTGATATGGGGTGATGGCCCAAAACCAGCCCAGGATGCTTGTTTCCGGTCCAGGGAGGACCTGGCTTGGCAGTTTGGTCTGGACTGTTCCCATGAGGCACAGGGCCAAGACTGATTTGCATGTGGCTGAATCTAAATTGGGGTGGTGTGGTGAGCAAAAGAACAATGGATTCAACCCAGATCTATTGACTGGAGAGAATGTTTGATTTGCTCCGCATTCCGTCCATCATCTATGTGTCTTTTGCTTTCTCGCCCTAAGTGCTCCGGGTATGCCCAGACACTGGGTCTTGGGCTCATTGTGCCACTGGATTCACGCTAGCCTGGCTGATGAGGGGTGATGCCCTGAAACCGGTCCCAGGATGCTTGTTTCGGTCCAGGGAGGACCTGGCTTGGCAATTTGGTCTGGACTGCTCCCATGAGGCACAGGGTCAAGACTCATTCGCATATGGCTAGGTCAAAACTGGGATGGCATGGTGAGCAAAAGAACAATGGATTCAACGTAGATGTAATGAGTAGGGGAGAATGTTTGATTTGCTCCACATTCCGTCCATCATCTGTGTGTCTTTTGCCATAACAGGGGTAAGCAAAGGGATTCGTCATATCCTTGTAGATATGACGCATCCCTGTGCTTTGAAAGTGCCACAGCGTGGCGCAGCCAAAGGGCTTGCAGTGCCACGCTGCAGTACTTTCTTGTAAATTAGGCCTATAATATCTTGCCCAGTAGTAAGAAAGTGGATTATTAGTTGGAGTGGCTGGGAGTCCACCACAAGTAATAAAGTCACAAACTTGTTAGGTCCAGTTAAAAATGTCAGTAATTTAAACCTGAGCTAAACCCGTGGTAGATGTGGCACAGAGCAGATATGCTTAAATTGGAGAAATGTAACTTTTGGAAAGTTACCTTTACCATGCCTGAACCTGCTGGAAGCTAATTTGCATTAGCTCTCCAGGAACTGCCCAGCCTGTACTTGGCCTGAATGTGATGTGAAAGAGGTATGAATACTGCTCCCAGAGCAGAGACAAAGGCCTGGGAGTGGGGACGTTTTTTACACTGACAGGAAGACCAGTTGGGGTGGGTCCCAGAACTTAATGAACTTCAAAGGGACCCATCCTATTAAAAGTAAATGGTGACACCTGGAAAGGTCGCGTCTTTGTCCCCATAGTCAGACGTGTAGCCCGATACCAAAGTAAGTGGATGGACAGCTACCCCATAACTGGTTTTGAGTGACCACAGAGGTGGGGACTGCTCATTGCAATGGCTGCATCTCTGGGTGGGCACACTGGCTCTGCACAAGGGGAGAAGGGTTTCCTCATTTTAGATTTTGAGAGTGAGGGGCACTGTTGGATTGTTTGCAGTAGGACAGACATAAACTGATGTAAAAGTGGGTAGGGTTGCCCCAGGGAACTTTGACCCCATTACTTAAGTGCCAACTATAAAGTAAATAACCCCAAAGTCCCCCTCCTTGGAACACTTTCTGGACCTGTGGAAGAACAGAAGAAGTACTGCACCTGCCATTTGAGACCTATAAAGAGACCTGAAGGACTGGACCTGCTACCACTTGTATCCAAGACAACAAAGTGGGATCGCAAGGTCAGTTATCTGACCTACTCTGTGGCTACAAAAACACAAGTTGCAAGAGGCCTTTTCCCTGAAGTTCCCAGCTGATTAGTAGCGACTGGACCCTGCTGTTGGCGTCTGCCTGAACATCTGTGTCTTTAAGTGCCTCCCCTGGTGGCCTATGGGCTTTAGAAAAATACTCATTTGTTTGTTTGTGCACCAGAATGAAGTTTGAAAACGTTACCAGAAAAAGTATTCAATTGGCAAGTACATGAAATCAGATTACATTTAAGATTCGAAACTCTCAAAGGTCCCCCTACACATTTGAAAACATGTATAAATCCCATGGATTCTGCATTGGAACTTGGAAACTGTTCAGTAAAGCCTCCAATAGTGCAGGTCTGTAGAGCTCCAACCTGTTTCAGTTATCCAACCTTCAGTGCCACTGCAGCAGCCACAGTTTCCACGTTGACTCGCTCATGGGAAATTTGTCTTCTTAAAAAGTGACAAAGTTCCTTTCTGAATTGGGACTTATAAGAAATGTAAACGGTTTTCTCCCCAAAAAATGACAAAGTTCAGTTCCCCAGTAGGAAGTTTTTCGGCATTTTGACTTGAGAATTTCAACAGAACCAATCCACTTGGTGTGCTAACTGAGCTCCATCATGGTTGGTCTGAAATTGCACCTGGGTCCTGGTCAACAGCGAATATTGACTTACATTGGGACCTTTATTTCTAAAGCTTTAAAAATCCTTATCTCCAATTCCTCTTCTTGGATTTTTGTCATTTGGTGTCATTTTGCTCATGACAAAAACCAGCAACAAAATTCAGCAAAAAAGAGGGGTGACCACGCAAATAGGGGCATTTTCTTACACCAGATTCATACTCTGACCCATTTGATGGCACTGTCCCGTAACAAATATTATTTTTGTGCTGTGGTATTTGTACAAATTATTTGCCCAATCTCTAAATAAGCCTGTATACCCCTTAAGAAAAATAGTGATTGAAATTTAAGGGAAGCCTACAGACCCACCTTTCAGATAGACTATGTCTTGGGTGCACCCAATGAAGCCCTGCTTAAAGGATGGGTCCTGGACACATTTTGGTACATCCACTGCCAACACATATGTGCTGATGTTAATGGACCTTTTCACTTGCCTATCTTGTCAGACAATGGAACCTCTAGGAGCTGTCTGTCCCAAAATAAGGCTTGTTCATAGTGATCGCATTGGCAACAAGATTCCACTTTTGCTGAAAAATGGCAGACTCATCATATGCAATGCTGATGAACACGTATCTTGTATGTCTCCCTCTGAGTCCTTCAGGTATCTGAAACACAGCATGCTGTGCTGCACACAAAAAAAACAAATTGCAGCGATATGGAGGAATACTTGAATTCATCTTGGTTATTGGTGATCGCTCTGGCCACATTTAAGTCCATCGTTTTCACCCACTGTTGCATTCCAGACAGAGGCCTGCCATATGAAAATCAGTATTGATCCGGTTCCATTAGGAGCAGTCCAGACTACAGAGACAGATCAGGTACCTTCCAGACAGGAACACAATCAACCCCAGACCATGCAGCACTAAAGTGCTAGAGTTTTTCGTCCTAAACGCACTGGCCTCCAGCTAGCCAACGAACATAACATTTGGTTAAGATCCCTAACTTTTTAATGATTCACTTGACATGATTCTTGTAAATATGACAACAGCTAATTTGATTGTATGAAAAATAACAACTGAGATTAAATGTAGTTGGAAGACATTTAGAAAATTAGAGGCAAGAGTGCTACAACAAACTTTGATGCCTTAAATAAATTATGCTTGCACTTGCATTCCACCGAAATTACAAATAGAAAATGACTCAGACTAGAAAACACTGATAACTCCAGTGAATAAAAGGTTATACTACATTTCCAACAATGCAAAACATTAACAGATATTATGTCCATAAAAAAAAGCGAGCAATCACTGCATTGTTGTAACTCAATTAATAAGCTGCCTTATGAAAATGGTATTATAATTCTATTAATAGAAGATACACCTGATAAAAAAACCTTAGACACTAAATCTCTGCATCCAAACTAAGAACATGTGAGGGTGTGTGAGATCCATCTCCCACCCAAAGAGGGTTCACCTAGATATTGGAGCCCATTCACTGCCCCAAATCACCCACCGGAGTTGGTGGCCCTATCGTGGGGCTCCACATTTCACAAAGCATTTACTGCTTAACCAGAAGTAATAATGTTGAGTTTCCTCTGAATTCTCTTTGTCTTCTTGCCTTGACCTCAATGAAAGTGGACTTATGAGTCATGGATTGCCCTGTGGAACTGTCCAGCTTACCTTGGTTCCTTTATTGCCCCATTTCCCCTCCAGGAGGGTCATATGAGTGTCTGGGTCCTGCCAAAGGCAGAACCTCTCTCACCTACTTCATATCTTAGCAGTAGGGCTAAGGCCCAAGCAGAACTGCCTTGTGGCATACTATCCAGCAAGCTACTTCTTCAGTCTCAGACTGGGGCTGCAACTGACTGACCTCACCTCTAGAAGCTTACAGCAGATTTATACTCACACTCTGTAACCACTGCCATCCAGCAGTCATCTCACTTTGGGCACCCTCACTCATTCCAGACTTGGCGCAGGTGTACCTAACTACCTCATTCTTTGTTTGGTATCTACATTGTTCAAATCTAGGTGTAGGGTAATTTGGGTTACATGTTAATTGGGGTGGGGGTTGGAAGACAATATTGAATCATTTACATCAAGTAGGCATTTATACATTTAATCTGCATAATAATATTGCTTTTGACATATTTCCTATTAAACACAAGGATTTTCAAACAGAATCACACAATTTTCAGTCTTGTGTGAAAGATAGGAATAGAGCCCTGGGCCCCAGTTTCCAGAGTTAGAAGCCTTGTTGCTAGATTATATCTCCTCCAGTTAATTGAGCTGACTTATATAAATACAACAAAGACAGAGCTGGCTCTAGCCCAAAGCAATGCTACACAGTCATCAAGAGTACCACCGAAATGTGGAAGAGTATATTAACCCACAAACAGCAAATGTGGCTTGTTGGAAGTATAGGGTAGCACAATGTGAATTTGCCAAGTGTTAGAAAATCCTTGGGGGATCCCTGAATGTAACATTTATGCACAGAAACCTGTCTAGTCTTGTAGGCTGTGGACAATGACAAACATTACTTTACAGGAACCATATTGGATAAGTTGGATTCAAATTCAAGAGCCATGGTATTCAGGGTGCCAATTACACATTTCTGAACTATAAATAAATAGAAGGCATTAAATGGGAAGTTTGCCGTGATCCCCTGTCCAGCATTACTTGCTGTGTCTGAGTACATCATAATCTAGTGTCCTGTGAACTGATAGAATGAGGTGGTCTGTGTTCCATTTGCAGTATAATTTAGGCAGGTGATAGCTGGAAAGGGGCAGGAAAGGCGACAGATCTGCTAGTGAATCTTTCCATAAATGTATCCTTTAACATAAGAATAAAAAAAGATTTTTCCATGGACATGCCTGATCAACTTTGTTACACTGGGGACAAGGAGGTAACACGTCACCTTCCCTAGGGTGAAGAGAAACATGGTATCATCGGACTTGCAGAGGCCAACAAGAAGAACATTTTATCTGATATCAACAGGAGGTGGCAGCCTTACGAGAAAGAAGGCCTCCTCTGGTGAGGAAGCACTTGTCAGGTCAAGAAGAAGAGAAGTGTGACTATGGTTATTGTTTTGTATTGTATTGTGGATTTTACAGGGAAGGTAGCCCTGGTAAGAGGTTTTATTTATTTGGAAGGTTTTGGCCATTTGCGACCCATTAATCTCCTACGGGCCCCACTGCGCCATTCATGTGCTTTTCCGTTGTTCCTCATGTGTCCAGAGTCCTAAGGATGTTAAGGAAAAGGCAAAGATAACATCGCACACAAGAGCTCCCTCTGACTTTCCACCTCCACCACGAGTGACTCCTTCTCCATAACGAACACCTTTACTTCCAGATCTAGACCAGCCCTAGAACCACACTTCGCGGCACCCTCACTTACAGACCCACCAGACCTTGCGCCTTGTTTGCCACTACCATTGCTGACCTCATCGCACCCCACGCCATCACCTCCATAGACTACATACAGACCTGAAATTCCACCTCGACAACCCCAGCGACCTCAACTCTACCACACTCCTGGACATCCTCACCAACATCGGCCTAAAACAGCTTGTCACCCTGCCCACCCACAAGGCAGGACACACCCTCAACCCCATCTTCGCAAGAGGTAACAACATCTACTTCAGCCACACCATGCAATCCCCACGGACGGACCACCACTGCATACACTTCCACACCAACAAACCCACGCCTCCCAGACCTGCACCACACCCTCCACAAAGGAACTGGGGCAGAATCACTGAGGAGCAGCTCAACTCCACCCGCAACCGCGATGCCCCCACCACCTCGACCGAAGCCAACCTCGCAGCCAAAGAACTCCACAGATGGATCTCCAACTGCACAGACGAGCTCGCACCCCTACGTAACTACGACAGACAGCACTCCAGGAAGGCCACCTGGTTCACCACTGACCTTCAAGAATCCAGAAGCACCTGCAGATGTCTCGAGAAGAACTGGAGAAACAGCAAAACATCAGAAGATCGCACCACTTACAAGAACGCCATGATGGAATACCACCAACGCATCAGATCCACCAAAAGAAACTTCATCCAAAACAAGATCCGTGCCAACTCCAGCAACTCCAAGGAACTCTTCAGCATCATCCAGGAATTCACCAAGCAACCCCAGTGAAACCACGGACATCACCCCCTCCAAGGACCTCTGCAACAGGCTTGGATTCTACTTCCATCTGAAAATCAAGGGCCTCTACGACTACTTTAATGACCTTACACCTGACTCCAAACCCACTTCCTTCTCCATTGACGCCAGCCAGCCCACCATCTCCTCCTGGAACTCAGTCACCACCCATGACACCACTTTGATCATGAAAGGCATCCACGCAGGAGCCCCCATGGACCCCCGCCACCACACATCTACCACAGAGCCGCCACGTTCATCGCTCCAGGACTATGACACATCATTAATGCCACTTTCAAGACCAGCATCTTTCCCGACAACTGGAAATGTGCAGAAGTCAGACCCCAGCTCAAGAAGCCCTAAGCCAAGTTGAATGATGGACACATTTGGAATTTTAATCGTTTGGTTAAGATAGAAAGTTTCTAAATTTTTCTATGGGGGGGAGATGTGTGATATTCCTGTCTGAACCTTGTTTGCTTCCGTGGCTTTATTTTGCCACAGCACAAGCCTCAAGAACTACTGACCCATCTCCCTCCTCCCATTCGCTGCCAAAGTCACCAAGAAGACCGTCAATGCCCAGCTAACAAAATTCATTGTAGAAAACTCCATCCTCGACCCCTCCCAATCCGGATTCTGCAGCAACCACAGCACCACTCTACTTGCTGCCACAGACGACATCCGCACCATCCTCGACCAAGAACACACTAATGCCCTAGTCTTACTCTACCTCTCTGCAGCGTTTAACACCATCTCCCACAGCACACTCATGGCCAAACTCCACGATGCTGGCATGCAGGGAACCGCCTTCGACTAGATCCGCTCCTTCCTCACCGGCAGAACCCAAAGAATCATAATGCCATCCTTCCTCTCTGAGCCCACAGAAATCAACTGCAGAGTACCCCAAGGATCGTCGCTCAGCCCCACGCTCTTCAACATCTAGATGGCCCCCCTCGCCACCATCGGCAGACAGCACAGACTCAGCATAGTATCATACGCCGACAACACCCAGCTCATCCTCTCCCTCACCAAGGACCCCATCACCACCAGACTCAACTTCCAGGAATGAATGAAGGACGTTGCATCCTAGATGAGCAGCAGCTGCCTGAAGCTCAACTCAGAGACGACAGAGGTCCTCGTCCTCGGACCCTTCCCCTTTGCATGGGACAACACCTGGTGGCCCACTGCCCTCAGCAGCCCTCCCATCTCCATGGAACATGCCCGAAACCTCGGCATTGTACTCGACTCCTCCCTCTCCATGAACTGACAGGTCAACGCTGTCGCCTCCTGCTGCTTCAACACCCTCTGCATCTTCCGGAAGACCTTCAAATGGATCCCCCGGAATCAAGGAAGACCGTCACCCACGCACTCATAACCAGCAGACTGGACTATGGAAACGCCCTCTACGCTGGGATCAACAAGTCTCTGGTCTGCAAACTCCAGAACATAGAGAACACCGCAGCCAGACTAGTCCTCAGCATACCTCGACACAAACACATCACCCAACACCTGCGTAACCTCTACTGGCTTCCCATTGAAAAGAGAGGTACTTTCAAGATACTCACCCACGCCTAAAAATTGCCTCCACAACACCAGACCCCAATACCTCAACGAGATAATCTCCTTCCACGTACTCAAGAGAAACCACTGAGAAACCCGGCGCATCCCGAAAGCCAGAACAGGTGGAAGAGCCTTCTCCTACATTGCGGCCAAGACCTGGAACGTGCTTCCGATCAACATCATGAGGTGCGTCCCCTCCCGGAACATCTTCAGGAAGACACTCAAGACCTGGCTCTTCAATTGAACGGAGCTGATTACCTCCCCTCCCCCTCTAGCACCTTGAGAACGTTTTTTTTTCTGTGAGATAGTCAGAGCCACAATTGTTAATGATGTGTATTATGTTTAGCATCTCAAAGGAAATATTTTGCCACCTGTAATGAAGTGTGCTCCAATAGGAAGGGAATGTGGCTCTTATGTCCCTCCAATTGATTGCCTGAAGAGATGTACAGTGGCCCTAATAGTGTCAGAACAGAAATGGGGAGACACCATTTATCTGCTCTAGTTGTCTGCCCTAATGTGCACGTCATAGAGGTGTGATCCTCATATGGATGAGTATAACGGAACCCAATGTGGGTGTGGCCTCTGTTCCTGCCTCAGCTCTGTGTTTTTGTCTGCATTCTGTGGTAACTTGTTGGGAAGGTGCTGCTCTTTGTGACATACATCTGCACTGGAACCCTTGTTATAAGAGCACTCATCGACTTTTTGGCACATGCACTTTTGAATATTTAGGGTTCGATTTCGATGTCGGGCAGAAAGACTCAGACAGTCTGTCGAAGGATTTCCGCCCAACATTGAGGGTTTTCCTCTAATCTCCGTATTACGATGACAGCGGTCAGAGGGAAACCAGCAGAAGGATTCCGCTCCTCTCCCAATAAGCTTACAGAGCTTGTCGGAAGAGGAGTGGAATTGTAATCCCATGAATAATGGTGGGGTCAGCCTCAGCTCCGCCGTAGGGATTACAATGTCGATTTCCTACAGCCTTTCCATGTCAGCCTTTCTGACATGGAACTGCTGTCGGAAAGTGACTTTGGGTGGCCCTAGCTGGGTCCCCTTTCCCCCTGGCTGTCTGCTATGGGGCTTGGGAGGCAGCTATGGTGTCCCCCTAACCACCATGCACGGTGCAAGGATGTTTCCAAATATCTATTTTACTATGGCAGCTTGTGCTGCGGGCCTTTTCCGCCCCCTGCACAAGCTGCTATAGTAAAAAGGATGCTTCCAACTGCCCTCTGGGCGGTCACACCAAATTGTTGTTCCACCTGACATCGTAATGAGGACCTTAGTGAATTGCTGTGAAGAACATTTGAATGTATTCTAGAAATATTTGGAAATTCATTGTAGATGGTTGATAGTTTGTATTGGTAATTGCGTAACCAGTAGAATTTCCTAAATATTTTTTTCAGGACTCTATCTTATAGTCCAATGCTCAAAAGTTGTATCCCTAACAGGATCTGGTTAAGACCATTTGCAAATTGCCTAATGGAATTTCCAACAGGGAAAACTATTTCCTGTGAGGTAATAAGGCAAGGTCAACAATTTCCGCAAACCTTGGTTGCATATTTATTTTGTAATGGTTCTATAGGGTGCTATTGCACTATAGTGACATTAATGCATTTTACAGAGAAGGAGAACTTGAACTACATAGGAAAATATGGGATGATTTAGAGTTTAACTGATTTAGAGGCTAGAGGAGGATCACTGTGCCATCAACACAGCCACCATGGTGACAGCTCCACTGAAGCATTGTCAACCAGGTATATTGTTTGATAGACCCGTTCAGCAGAGTATTTTAGTTTTCAATAGTGAACTACAAAAGCAGGAGTTTGTTCTTCAAAAAGAAAAAATAATGGTCCATACATGCCAACAGGTTTCTCCTAGTGCATGGGGATCAGTTATTTTGTTTCCTGTTCAGAACCACCAGGATTTGGAAAAGTGGACATCAGAACAATCGCCCCAAATAGCGTGGATGTTCTGACACACACAGAGTAAGGGCCCTTTGTTAGACAAGTTATCAGTCAAAGGTTTCCACAGATGGGGCAGAGAGTCAAGCTGGGCAGAATTTACGGCTCTCTTCCTGCTCCTCCAAACTCTAAATGAGGCCCATAATGTACATCATGGCACCATAATGTTACAGAGAGAAAAGAGAGACATAGTATAGTGTTGAACATTGTTAAATTCATTGTCTCATGTTGAGTTTAATAAAGAGATTAATTCAACAATAATTTACAAAGATGAGTTTTCAAACATTTTCCCAAGTCAAGGAGAGAGAGCGGGGTTCTCAAGTCAGTAAGGGTAGAACTCCGGAAGTACGAGGATGCCTCTGTGAAAGTCCGTTTCTTGCTTGAGAGAAATTGATCTTTGAGATTTCCAGATACATTCCTTTTTAGCCTCCACAGTAGTTATTTGTTTCTGTAAATGAGCACAATGACAAGGAACTAGATTTCTGTGCATTTAGCATCAGAAAGACGTCTTACGTCCAGATTCGAAGCTTGGTCAGGCAGGCAAAGCATTAGTATGTCATTGCATGAGGATGTTTTTTAGGTATATTTGCATATGATCTGCATATTGGTGATTTGAGACAATGTCCCCTTGAATAAACTACTGATTGGTTTCTTGTACAGTTTGGGTGTGGGTGCTAAAAGGTCTGTGGAGCCAGGAATGACCACAGGGCTTTGTCAGAGGTATATCTGCTGATCTTCTTGACTAGAGATGACAGTTAGAATTGAAGGGTTGAAAGCAGATCAGAAATCTTCCTTAATACCACATCAGGTGCTCTCAAACTGAGATTAGGCTTTGCTACCTAGATGTGTTAAAGGCTCCAGCGAGGTAGAAGATGACAAAGAGTCAAGATCTTCTTTATCAAAGATGTGGTGATGTTGTCCAGAGTGGCTGTTTAAGAGCTGCAGCTGGCACAGAAGCTAGACAGAACAGTAAGGGGAATGGCAGTTGTCACTGGACAATCCATGACATTCATTTTTAGGAGTGATAATACAGAAAGGTTGGAATGAAGTTTCAAGAAATGAATGTGGTTAAGCATCAAAATGAGCATAACATTAGATACCAGATCTGGTGCTGGGACACTGTGCAGGTTATAGGAGAACTCTGGAGTCCATACACCCTGCTCTTTTGAGATGCCATCAGAGAACATAATTAGCCCTAGTGGAAACACTGTCTGCTCAGTTACAAGTGCCAGAATCTGTTTACTAATTACGTTTAGTGAATGGAGCTCTACGGATTTGGATATCAACTAAGGTGGCCTGAGGCAAATTCCATTTGGTTAGATGTCCTTTGTGAAACTGGTTAGTGAGTCTAATTGTGCCTGCTGTTGTCACTGAACTGTTTTTTAACCAGTGGAGTTGCCCTTGTTTTTTCTACTGGAGTTATATAATCAAAAAAATGTCAGGCTACAATTAGATCCAGTACAAACTATTTACAACTGTCCATGTCAATTTTTTTCCATGCTGGCTATTATGTATTGAAGAACTGATACTAACTGGAATTAGAACATTGGAATGTTGGTAGCTCCATTGTAGACAATGGAGTGCTCCATGCTTCTACGGGCCGGTAAAGGCCCGCAGATCAACATTCCAATGTTCTGCAAAGGCCTCTCGAAGCTCGAGGGGATTTAAATCCCCTTGAGCTTCGAGAGACCTTTGTTTTATTTGTTAGAACATTCTGCCCTCTAGTGGCAGAATGTTCTAATAGCCTTCATAACAGGGCGTTAGCGGCTATTAAAGTCCCGGTCCTTTGTTGAAGTCCCTCGCCTTCGGCTCGGGCCTTTAACGCAGGAGCGGGCCTTTAATATCCGATATAGCCCACTCTGGCGGGCTATAAGGCTATATTAGAACATTGGAAAATTTAGTGCTCCATTGAGGACAATGAAGTGGCTCAGGGCTAATAATAGCTGGTATAAGCATCCTGCTCCAGCATTCCAATATTTGTCTTTCTGTTTCTCCCTTTTTTATTTAGAACCTTCTGCCCTCAGTGGGTGGACATTCTAATAGCTTTATAGCCCTTTTGCAGTGGGGTAGACAGCTTTCTTAAGGACCTCTCCCTCGTTATAGGCACTCGCCTACCAATTGGGCCTATAATTCACGTTTAAGCCTTTAATAACTGGTATAGCCCTCTGTTGTGGGTTATAAGGCAAGTATGTGGTACAAGAGTAGCTTCTTATAGATTACCTGAGTGTACATTATTAATAATTGTGCCAATAACATTTGAAGAAATGTGAACGGTTAACAGATTCTACTCAGTGTCAACATCTCATATTGCTATTCCTATCTCTTACATTTGAAGGTCTTACACTGCAGTATAGATCATTTCATTTAAAAACTCATTAATGCTATGATGTTCTTCTGGAAACATACAGTACAGACCATTACGGCAGTCTGCAGCAGGTATTACTTTCATAGAAATAAAGATTTCACTGTTATCATAAGATTGAAATAATTAGATCACTGTTATCACAAGATTGCCATGGTGGTAGTAAGCATCATGTTCTTAATGGGATACCACCAATGTGAAGGAGAAGATTCACTTGACAGAAACCACTGTTTCAGCTCTGAATTATTAAAAGATGGGGGTGACAAGTGGAAAAACTTAACTCATTAAGATCATTTGAGAGGAGGGTTAAAAAAATTACAAACACACAATGACCCGCAAACCACAACTATAACCATTATAAAATGATAACAGGGTTTCAAATAGGACCAGAAAGAATTCAAATGTCTTCATAACTTTTGATGGTCTATTTTAAAGACAGTTCTGATAACTGGGCACACTTTTCAACAGCCTCCTGAATGCATTATTCATGACAAGCTCAAATAACTGTGTTTTACCAATCAGAGGCATTTGAACCCAGTTGGTACCTTTGATGCACTATGGGGAATTTACATTTTGCCCTCTAAAGCATCTAAACACTCATCTTGAATATAAAGTCAGAAGAAATTACTCCCTTCAGGAATAATGCTTAAAAATACCATAAGGCATGCAAGAGCTAGAAAAAAGGTAACAAAAATATTGTGCTCTGAGGAGAAAAAAATCATCTGTTGGAATACTGTACTATGCAACAATGCCCCTTGAAACATCCGTTCTTTACCTTTTGACTTCTGAGAACCCACCCATTGAATTACTACTATAATTGAAAACCTTCACATAAGTAATTTCTTCTACATGAATCTAAAAAAATACACAAAACTACTGAAACAGAGTATACATCAAACAAATACAAACATTATGAAATATTTTACTTAATTCCCAAACAACAAATATACAAAAACAACAATTTAATTTTAGTGGGAAGTTGGAGCATGTTAAAATTTGTTTTATTCTTAAAAGAAGAAAGAATATGCTAAACTCTAGCATATTACTTTATTATTTTTTGTTCCTAATGCATGCTCTCTATCTGTCGGTGCAAAGCTGTACTTCAATTAAAGCCATCAATCATTTATACTAGATTCAATCAGGTATTTGTAGAGCGCTCTACTCACCCGTGAAGGTCTGAGGCGCTGGGGGGAGGGGGGTTTCTGGTAGCTCCGGTCATCTTAAGAGCCAAGTCTTTAGGCTTTTCCTGAATTCTGGCACTTTGGGGCTTTGTCCTATGCTGAGGGGGGAGTTCATTCCAGGCCTTGGCTGCTAAGTAGGACAAGGATCTGCCTCCCGTTCTGGTTCTGTGGATGCGGGGGATTTCAGCTAAGGCGTGGGCGGCAGAGTAGAGGTTTCTTTTGGGGGCATAAAAGGAGATTTGTTTGTTGAGGTATTGGGGTCGGGTGTTGTGGAGGGCTTCGTATGCATGTGTGAGTAACTTGAAGGTCACTCTTTTTTTTATCAGGGAGCCCGTGGAGGTCTCGTAGGTGCTGGGGGATGTGACTTGTCATGGGGTGCTGTCTGTGGTGTTCTGGACGGTCTGGAGTTTGTGGAGTAGAGATTTGTTGATTCCTGCATAGAGGGTGTTTCCGTTGTCCAGTCTGCTGGTTATGAGTGTGTGGGTGTTGGTCTTCCTGGATTTGGGGGGATCCATTTGAAGGTCTTGCAGAGTATGCTAAGGGTGTTGAAGCACGTGGAGGATACTGCCTTGATCTGTCGGTTCATGGTGAGGGAGGAGTTGAGTATGATGCCAAGGTTGCAGGAGTGGTCCGTGGGTGTGGAAGGATTACCGAGGGGGGGGGGGCACCAGGTGCCATCCCATGCAGAGGGGGTGGATCCAAGAATGAGGACTTCTGTTTTCTCCGAGTTGAGCTTCAGGCCACTGCGGCGCATCCAGGATGCGATGTACTTCACTCCTTCATGCAAACTGGCCTGGTGACGTCGGGTTCCTTGGTGAGGGAGAGGATGAGCTGGGTGTCATCGGTGTAGGATATTATGCTGAGTCTGTGTTTTCTGACGATGGTTGAGAGGGGGGCCATGTCGATGTTGAAGAGTGTGGGGCTGAGGGAGGATCCTTGGGTACTCCCATCTGATCTCTGTGGGTTTGGAGAGGAAGGGCGGGATTATTTTTGTTCGGCTTGCAAGGAAGGAGCAGATCCAGTCTGTGCCTGATTTAGAGTTTGGCAGACAGGTGAATTTGTCATGAACATGAAGGTCTCTCATTCAATATCACAGGTGCATTATAGCCTACGACATTTGCAATTTTGTGACCCATCTGTCAAACTCTAAACCTGGCCCTCTGTTTGCTGTGCCTGCGCTGCTCCAATGAATCAAGCCAAGTCAACCAACCTATTTGTTTACTTCCAGTTTCAAATTTCTTCATATTTACGTAGTGTTTTAAAAAAAGTATTTTCAAGTTTGATTTTTATATGTATATACTTTAGTAATCTTCTAATATTATTGTCTGCTGATTTCCAGGGATCTGCAGACCCCAGTTGAGAACTGCTGCCTTATACATATCATAAACCCTCCGATTACCGAGGTACCTAATACAGCTTCAGAAAACTGTGTGGCCAAATCAAGTTTTCATCAGAACCTCTGCTGTTTTTAGAACAGTGCTTCTCATAATCAAAAAACAGTTATGCTAATAGTTAGGAGAAGCATATTCTGTGAAGGTATACAAGAAAGAGTGAAACGGGAAGCTTTTACTTCAGTAGTCGTGTGTCAACTTTGTACATTGGGACACAATGTACATTGCTGACAGCCTTTAACAGAAACACAGAAATGGCCGCTGGCTGTGGTATGAATCCATTCCAAAGAACAGAGAGCAGCTGGCTCAGCTGCACTGCTACACACTGGAGGCAGGGCTTCACATGGACACATAACACCCGATGGCTGTTGCCTTAATTTCACATGACACTCGATACTGTAGAATCACATCTCATTGCTCGATTGCCAGCTTGGGTGCTGAAGAGACAACTCAGTGAAGTAAATAACAAGAAATTCAGTAACAAAAGCAGCTCATATAAATCGCACACTGGAGTAAGTTGCACAGCAGGGACACTGACGTTACATAAATCACCTTTATTTTAAAGTATTTACAAACAAAAAATATCCCTCTGTCACATTATTAAACGTAAGAGTTAGCAATTAAATAGTACCGTAACATATGCAAATCCCAAGCACTTGGATTCTTACCTCATGATTATGTGTGATCATCCTCAAACTTTTTACCTACTCCTCCTGTTTTCTGAACCCTTTTCTGTTGGCTTTTAGGACTTTGTGCACTTTACCACTGCTAACCAGAGCTACAGTGCTTGTGCTCTTTCCTTTAAACATGGTCAAATTTGCTTACACCCAATTGGCACATTTAATTTACTTGAAAGTCCCCAGTAAAGGGTTACTGCATGTACCCAGGACCTGTAAATGAAATGCTACTAGTGGACCTGCAGTACTAATTGCTACTTGAGAAGCCTTTTAACATGTCCCTGGCCTGTCAATCCAGCCTGTGTGTGCAGTTTAAACTACCAATACAACCTGGCAAAATAAACCTTTTGCCAGGCACAAACCTTCCTTTATAATATGTATATGTCACCCCTAGGGTAGGCCCTACACAGCTCAGAGGGCAGGGTGCATTGTATTTAAAAAGTTGGACATGTACTTTTAATGTTTACATGTCCTGGTATTTAAAATTCGTTTTTCACTACTGCAAGGCCTACCTTTCCCATAGGATAACATTGGGTTACTTTATTATATTTAATCATTTATGATGTTCAAAGGAGAGCGGGTAGGAACTTCGAGTTTGTTGTCCAAAGAATTGTAATTTAAAACCCTCTTAAATGAGAAAGTCAGATTTTGGGTCACAGTTCTGAAAATACCACTTCTGGAAAGTTGCCATTTTCTTGTCCTAACCATTTGCTTCCTGCAGCCTGTATCCTAGGTCACTGTGACTAGGTGCAGCTGGCAGTTGGTCTTTGGGTATTGATTTCAGACAGTGAGAAAAGAGTGAATGCGTTTTGGCAAGATGGTTCATCTCTGACTTGATACTTGATAGGGAGGGGGACCTGTCACCTAACACACTTGCACGTCACAAAACGTATGACTCAGCAAACTCACAAAGGGTTTGGCACTAGTCTTTAGTGACCCTCGATGAGTTGGGTTCAGGGAGGCGAGGCAGGAAATTTCAAACATCTCTGGGGTAGAAACCTCCAGAACCATCTTCTATTTCAAAACTGGCACCAAGTATAAATAGTGGACCTTCAGACCCAACTCTTCTGTAAACCTCTGGACCTCTGGATACTACATAAGAAGGACTGCTGTGCTGCTCCGCTGCCAGAAGCACTGCTACCGTGCTTCCCATATTACTCTGCTGCCTTGCTGAGAAAGAAGACTGGACCCGCACCCATCACATAGGATGAAGTGACTCCAAGGATCATCTGACCGACCTCCTGTTCTGAGTTACTGGGACATACCAAGCACCAGAGGCATCCTTGCATCTGCCCAGCTGACCTACAAGTGTGCCTTCCTGAGCCCTTCTGGCCACTGCTGGAGTGAGTTCATGATCCCCAAGAGGGAGCCCTCTGGTCCTGGAACCTTGGAGTCGCAGGAGTTGAGTTCCCTCTGTTTGTGCCAAGATCTTGATGCCTGTGCCGCCTGCCGATGCAAAGCTCCAGTGAAACCGACTCTTTGCACAACAATGACCGCCAACACAAGATCTGCCCTTCGAATGACAGCATCGACAGCCTGCGGTGCCTGCTAATGTGAATCTTCAGCAACAATTGTCCTCGCCGCCCAACAGGATCTTTGCACCATAGCAACGACTGTCTGTAATGTCCAGCCTGTTCTTCTTGCTACCTGGTCCCTATATCAGGCCCCACTCCATTGAAGTCAGCCTGAACTTGTGACTTTCACCTAGTATCGCATGGGCAGATAACAATGGGTGGGGCTTCATGCTTTGAGGCTCTGTACAAACCATAGATCTTTAAAATTGCATACTGATTGTATTTTTTGAAGTTTTGGTCACAATGAATTTATCACATTTTACTCTATTTTTCGAAATTGGTGTGGGATTTTTCTTGTGTTGTTGCATTATTTCTGTTTGAATTACTGCAGAAATTCTTTAAAATTGCCTCTAAGTTAAGTCTGACTGCTTTTGTGCCAAGCTACCAGAGGGGTAAGCACAGGTTAATCTGAAGTTTGCTTGTGCTTCACACTAACGATAATTTTGGTTGCTTCTAGAGTAGGGTTTCACCCCTCAACCAGTAATCCATTCTCCTACAAACAGACACAAAACAGCCCACAACTCACAGCAACCATCTTGCTGGTTTCCTGTTAACTGTTTTTGTCTAGCTGTGTCATGGGCAAATTGTCAATTAGGTGTGTGTGTGTATATGTGTACATATATATATATATATATACATATATATATATATATATATATATTACCTACTGGCGGTCGCCAGTAGGTATATATAGTTAGGTTTTTTTCCTATGGTATTTTTGAAAATTCTATGTTGAATAACTTTGGCGTTTGAGGACGGAATTGGCTGAAATTTTCAGGAAAATGGACCATTTTGTTTCTGAGCAGCCCCTGAAAATTTGGGGGGGTTTCGTCAAGGGGGGGCGAGAAAAAAGGGGGGTCCCAAAACGCATTTTTCCCATGCAATTTTCCATAGGGCGGTTGGACTCACTTTTAGCTCGAACGGCTGAATGGATTTCCACGAAACTTGGCAAAATTGTAGATATTGTTTGCCCGATGTGCCTTTGCTAGGTCTCAATATATGTGCTCCAGTGAATTTTGATAAATTAACGTTCAAAAAAATATATATATCTGTAACAGCGCTCCGGTTAGCGCCCCGGTTCGCGTACCTGACACGTAACGGAACTTCGCGAAGCGAAGCTGATTGGCTCTTTGGTGTCTGTCAACATTCTAAACAGTCCGGAGCGGCCGCCATCTTGTCTCTCGGTAGGATCGAGAGACAAGAGGAGGCCAAAACAAAGGGGGAAATGACCATAAGGGGGCATCGTAGATCCTCCCTGACCCCCTAGGTTTGATGTGGAGGCTTTAAAAGGGCCCCGCGGGGCAAAAAAAATAAAATAATAATTCGTTTTTTTTGCGTGGGGAGCGCCCGGTACGCGCACCGGGAAGCGGTCCGGGGAGCGTACTATGAGGAAAAAAGAATGATAGACTTTTCAAATATTGTATGTTTATTGATTGTTCGTTTTGTTGTTTTTTTTTTGTTTTTTTTTATTTAAGTAGCAATATGTAGGTACCAATGCAGAGTCAAAAAATTAATATACACCGTCTCCTTTGTAGATATCTTGCATGTTGTTTCAGAAGTTATTGTGGAATATGGAATCCATATCATAGTCTGTCAGGAAAGCAGAAAGAACATGGAGGCAGGAGATGAAAAAGAGATGTCAAATACACATTGGAGATAATATAGTTGGAGAAAGGAAGTAACTATGAGCAAAATTACTATGTAACATAAAAAAGTTGCACAGTATACTATAAGTCTGACTTTACATTATAATCAATTAGGTACTAGTTTATGAATTACATATAAAAATGATTAAAGTCTCGAACAATTTTTGATTATTAAATATACATTTATTTTTGTGATTCTTTTTCCAAATTTAACAGAACATTTAACAACAAATTGTCGGAAATGTCCTCATTTTCAATCAGCGAATCTACTGCATCTACACATTGAACTAATTCATGGTCCCTTGATTCATCCATGAAATCTGAGTCATCCTTGTCCTTAATAACTTTTTCTGTGTTGTTCTCCAGAACAATTTTGAAGGAAATAATCTGCTCTCCTTCCATTTTCTTGCTGTAATTTGCATTAAAAATAAATATATCAGTAGAGATAGGGCACTGTTGGGTTTAAGTTCAGACAGGTACTTGTGAGTTTATAACAGAGAAGTTATCTATGGGCACTGTATGGTTTCAGGCGTGAAGTAGTACTATTAAAAAGTGCCTATGAAGAAGTCTAAGTAAATTCATAATTATAGCACAGAAACCTAAATCAATCCATAATTATAATAAACAAGCCTTTCTCAATGTCTAACTCTTACAGAGGGACAGTATATAACTATCTGAAAATGTTTTCCCAAATTAATTTAAAGTGCATAACATAGTTCTCCTTTCAAATTTATAAAATAACATCTTACCTTTTAAAAACAAGTTTAAGTTGTCAGTGAAAATGCACTTGCAATGTACTTCAGGAAGTAGTAGTCAAAATGGCTGTGTTTCTCTTTCTTTTTTTATATATATTCAGGTACATAACCAATCAAATGTCAGGTAAAAAAAGTAGAAAATGAAAGTAACATTTTAATTGGTTGTCAATTCCAACACTTCAGATGTGTTTTGTGAAGTAATTTACCTCAGGGTATTTAGAGAGGTCTACAGGCTAAATGGTTAAATGGAATTCAAACCAAATTTGTGAAAATGGTAGGGATTGGTATGTAGTATGAGCTAATCTATATTTGGTGAAAGTGTCTCCAGTGGTTTTTCTGTAAATTACTTTCCCAACTTTTTTAAGCGAGCGCTTCCCGGTGCGCGCCCCGGTACGCGAACCGGCAGCGTTACGGGAGTCCTCCATTTTGTGTTTCGGTAGAATTGAGATACAAGATGGAGGGCAAATAATGTTCAGAATGGGTAGAAGGGGGCATGGTACACGTATCCTGACCCCCTAGGTTTTCTGAGGGTGGTTGAGGAGGCCCATATGTGAAGAAAAACCCCCACATTTTTTTCAAACTTTCGCGCGGTTAGCGTCCGGTGCGCGTACCGGGTAGCGCTCCGGAAAACGTAAATCGTGAAAATTAGTAAAAAAAAAGTTACATTTAAAATTTGTTTATAGTGATCATAGTTAGGGTAGCTCTGAGAAGAGCTTTTGGGTCTGTGGTAGATTTAGGTACTTATAAGTAGGTACTAATACATAGTCTTAAATTCAGGATGAAAACTCTGTTCCCCTCATCTGAGAAGTGAACTCCATCTTCTCTGTAGATATCTTGCATGTAGTAACGCAAGTTATTGTTGTAGATGGAGCCCATTCCATGGTCTCTCATGTAAGCTGAAACAGACTTATTTACATGCTTCCTCGATTTCTCAATTTGTGGACAAAATTCGTTTGACCACCTCCATTTCTGTCTTTGGCATATATTTGAATATACCAAGGCAGTTTGAGGAAAAAGTGCCATCAATTGCTCAAAGGTGTCCTTTAAAAGCATTTCCAGACCTACCCCAGTCAAAGTGCCCAAGTCATTTCCTCCACAGTGCACAATTAACAGGTCAGGTTTTGGCAAATGCAAAAAGGTTTTCACCAATGGTATCAATTGGTGACATCTTAATCCTCTGTGGCCAATCCAGTTGATTTCCACATTTTGAAAATTGAGGTTGTGTAAATTTCTGATATCAGCATACCTTTGAGCCCAGTAGATGTAACTATGTCCAACAATCCAGACAGAAAACATGGTGAGAGAAGGTTCTGCTGCAGTCAGATGAAGTGTGGTAATGAAATGGCAGTTGAAACAGTAGGAGTATGTAATGAAAAAAACTGTGGAGTTTCTGTGCTAATGAATCAGTAGCAGTGATTGGTGGATTTTGATTGCTGAAAACAGAAAGTTAGGGTGCATGGATGAGTTCTTTGAAAGATGTAATTTGAATGGTCAAGAAAAAATCATTTTATGAAAGATTGCACTGGATACGCAGGTGTACTGAGAGTTCAGAGTTCAATTGAAACATTGTTGTGTGAACTTGCAATCAGAGGTCTTTCAGGAGGTGGTTGCTATGGAAAAAAGGCAGAAAGGGCAGAAGGGGGAAGGGTGTTGATTTGAAAAAAGTGAGGGAAGAGTTTTGATTGGGTGACATGAGAGATATGTGTGATGAATTACAGCATTTCTGTGCCTTTGTTGGTTGCAGCCTCTGGAGTGCATACCCTTTGCTCTGCTAAAGACAAATTGGTGTGTGTCTGAGACTGTTTTAAAACTCAAAAAGTATTTGCTAAGGTGAGAAAAGATTCATTTAATTCAAATAGAGAATAGTATGCTTTAAGGAGAAAATTATGAAGAAAGTTGTGTATTTAAAATGTTGCTTTGTGTCAAGTGTTTTACAAATAGATTTGGTTTCTTTGAGTTACATAGCCATGTTAAAAGTGACGCAAAAGTGGTGGAAGGGCCTTAAAAATACGCTTTCATGTGTGTTAGGGCATTTTAAGTCACTTCCCCATGAATGTGGGTAAATAAGTGATTTACTTGATGTGTTTAAAAACGTTTTTTGAAATGTTATGTTATGTTAATTGAAATTTATAAAGCGCACATACGCCCATGGGCTTCTTGGCGCTGGGAAAGAGATTAATAACACAACAAGGAAAATACCAATAACAATCACTACTCAAGATATGCCTGTGTGAAAAGCAGGGTTTTGTAGGCCCGTCGGAAAGTAAGGAGGTCCCTACTCTGTCTAAGAGTCAGAGGCAAAGAATTCCACAAGGAGGCTGCCAAGAAGTGGAAACAACTGCCTCCCTGTCGCTTTCTCCTAAACCGGGGTACCTCCAGTAAATCTTTATGGGCTGATCGCAAACTACGCGAGGGGATATATCTCCCTATCAGCTGCCTTATAAACAGTGGGCCCATGCCTTGTAAGGCCTTGAAAATAATACACCCTGCTTTAAAAGCCGCTCTCTGTGCCACAGGTAGCCAGTGTAGTTTCTCAAGTCCTGTTTTGATAGATTCCCATTTGGGTACCTTACAGATCAGCCTGGCAGCTTGATTCTGAAGATATTGCAATCTTCTAAGTTGACCTGCAGGCAAACCCAGGTATAGGCTGTTGGAAAAGTCAATATGGGAGAGAACTAGGGCAGTGACTACTTGGATCAAAGCTGAATGAGTAAGGAGGTGTGCGATTTTTTTTATTTTCCTTAATTGGAAAAAACCTGAGGAGACCACTGTTCCGATCTGTAATTTTAGGGAAAGATCCTCATTGATCTTCACTCCCAGACTCTTTACCGAGTGCGACTTTTTGGGAGGGAGGCCCATGTCTAAAGGCCAAAAGTGAGGACCCCAACTAATCTCGCTTTTCCCTGGCAAGATCAGCTCGGTCTTTCCTGGGTTCAGTTTAAGATGGTTTGAGGACATCCACCTCTGAATGTGGGTCATAGTTGCCTGAAAATCCTCAACAGCATCGGGCGAATTTAATATAAAGACTAACTGTAAGTCATCTGCATAGTTATATGTAGTTACTTTGTGATTTCTCAGTGAAAACAATAAAGGCCTCATGTACAAATTAAATAATAAAGGAGACAAAGAGGAGCCCTGGGGGACCCCGCAGAAGGAATTGATTTTAGAAGCTGTGAATGACCCTAGCCGAACAGACTGAGTGCGTTCCGATATAAAAGAACACAGCCAGGCCAAGGCAGAATCTCTAAGGCGGGCCTGTTCGACACGGTTGACCAGAATGGAGTAGTCAACCGTGTCGAACGCTGCAGACAGGTCAAGAAGCACTAAAGCCTGATGGAGGTTATTATCGGCATTGGACCTCAGAGTGTTCTGGACGGCCAGTATCACTGCCTCTGTAGAGTGGCAGGGCCGAAAGCCTGCCTGATTAGGTTGCAAATATTCAGAATCCTCTATAAATTTCGATAGGCAATTGGTGACATGAGCCTCCAAGATCTTTGAGAGGTAGGGCAGGAGAGAAATTGGCCGATAGTTTGTGAGGTCAAGGGGGTCTTTACCGGGTTTTTTTGTCAGCGGGATCAGTAGGGCCTGTTTAAAGCTGCGAGGGACCATTCCAGACAGGAGGGATTCGTTAAGCAATGGTAGCATGCCATTAGGAATAGCAAGTCCGATCTCCCTCATAATGTGCGGAGGGCACATGTCCTCAGGGGATCCTGATTTTACTCTGTTCAATAGAACTGAAAAGGTTTCTAAGTCCATGAGAGGGAAGGAATGAAGTGTTAATGGATTATATAAACAATCATCCAAGATGGTGCACACAGGAAGTTTGGATATATCTTGTTTAATAGTGAGTATCTTTTCACTGAAAAAATTATTTAAAGAGTCGCAGAGTGCTTGTGTAGGGACTACAGGAAGGGAGGTTCTATCGTCATTGCATAAGTCGGTCACAATTCTGAAAATTTCCTTCGACTTGTTGGTAGATGTTAGTATTTTAGTCGAGAAATATTCAGTCTTGTGTTTAAGAAGGAGTTTTTGGTACCCTTTCCTAGCTAGACAGTAAGCTGCCCTAGCTTGTGGGCAATATTTTAATCGCCATGCTCTTTCTTGCTGACGGACTTCCAGCTTTAGTTTTTTTAGGTCAGGTGTAAACCACCTATGGGCATCCGCGTTTCTTGAACTGCCAAAGCTGATCAGAGGAGCATGATCATTAGTGGCTATGTTTATCCATTCTCTGAGCCTAGAGTCCGCTACCTCTACGTCAGTGCTCAGTGAGGGGAGGGAAGTAATTAGTGAGTTTAAAAATGCTGGCATGTCCACTGAATTCCATTTCCTAGTGGTCCTGCTGGCTTGTAGCCTAAATTGAGTGATTTTATCTATAAAGAATGAGAACCCTATAGTGTAATGGTCAGACCAACTGCAAGGTTTAATATCGATGGAGTGAATTGATAAATTTGAAGTCCAAATTTGGTCGAGGCTATGGCCCTTCTGATGGGTCGAGGTGTTAATATGTTGGGTCAAGTTAATATCATTTAGAAGATCTTTCATCTCTGCTGCTTGCGGATCTAATAATAGGTTATCGAACCAATAGTTTAAATCTCCAATCAGGAGTAATTTGGAGTGGTTCGTAACTAGGAGGGCCAGCTGCTCTGCTAGGATGGCAGAAAATGTGGTCATTGTTTGTGGCGGACGGTACAGGAGAACCACTACCAGTGTTCCATTGATGGTATCTAGTTTGGCCACTATATTATCAGAAATCAATTAGGTTTCTTGATATGTTCTGCTAGAGTTTCATAGGCTGCTTGAGGCATATTTACAAGGCCTTTGAGTCACTTTGATGTTATTTTCCCCATTTTAATTTAAGACATTTCCCCGTGGTGCAAAGTCCTTGTAAATACGCCCCCATGTGTGCTTGGCAAATTTAGACTTTGTTTCTTTGAGTTACATAGCCATGTTAAAAGTGACGCAAAAATGGTGCAAGGGCCTTAAAAATACGCTTTCATGTGTGTTAGGGCATTTTAAGTCACTTCCTCATGAATGTGGGAAAATAATTGGTTTATTTGATGTGTTTAAAAACGTTTTTTGAAGTCAATTAGGTTTCTTGATATGTACTGCTAGAGTTTCATAGGCTGCATGGGGCATATTTAGAAGAACTTGGAGTCACTTTGATGTTATTTTTCCCATTTTAATTTAAGACATTTCCCCGTGGTGCATGGTCCTTGTAAATACGCCCCCATGTGTGCTTGGCAAATTTAGATTTTATTTCTTTGAGTTACATAGCCATGTTAAAAGTGACGCAAAAATGGTGCAAGGGCCTTAAAAATACGCTTTCATGTGTGTTAGGGCATTTTAAGTCACTTCCCCATGAATGTGGTTGAATAATTGGTTTAGTTGATGTGTTTAAAAACGTTTCTTGAAGTCATTTAAGTTTCTTGATATGTACTGCTAGAGTTTCATAGGCTGCTTGGGGCATATTTACAAGGCCTTTGAGTCACTTTGATGTTATTTTCCCCATTTTAATTTAAGTCATTTTCCCGTGGTGCAAGGTCTTTGTAAATACGCCCCCATGTGTCCTTGGCAAATTTAGATTTTGTTTCTTTGAGTTACATAGCCATGTTAAAAGTGACGCAAAAATGGTGCAAGGCCCTTAAAAATACGCTTTCATGTGTGTTAGGGCATTTTAAGTCACTTCCCCATGAATGTGGGTGAATAATTAGTTTACTTCATGTGTTTAAAAACGTTTCTTGAAGTCAATTAGGTTTCTTGAAATGTACTGCTAGAGTTTCATAGGCTGCTTGGGGCATATTTACAAGGCCTTTGAGTTACTTTGACGTTATTTTCTCCATTTTAATTTAAGTCATTTCCCCGTGGTGCAAGGTCCTTGTAAATACGCCCCCATGTGTGCTTGGCAAATTTAAGTACTGACAGGGTGTGCTTGTACATAGGAGCTGTGTTGTGTTTTCAAATTATAACCACAAAATCGTTTTATTTTAAAAAGAAATGCTTTTTACCTTTCATAAGAACGTCAATATGGTGTGTGCTTCTTTAAATAAATATTTAATTTACACCATGAATATGGGAGAATAATTTTATTTTTTGTCGGTTTAAAAACACGTGCACACACATTGTGCAGATGAGGTTTAGGCCTGTCCAGGGAGACAGAGGAGGTCTGGCCTTTGTTCAAGAGTGCAGTGGACATGACTCACTTCATTGGTAGTCCTGCACATGTATTATGTCCTCTGTACTCTTCAACAAGCCTAAATTTCATCTGCAACCCTGAGTAGGCCTCACCTGAAACAAACCTCTGGATAGGCCACACCTTATCGGCATCCTGAATCAATCATTTAAAATGTTAGGGGCAGATTTATGATGGCCGTGCGCCTCTTTTGCGCCGCCATTGCGTCACTTTTGTGACGCAGCAGCAGTGCAAAAGATGCACCATGTTGCAAGATAGGCGTCTCTTCATCTGCAACAAGATACCGTCAGTTTAAACTGTATATATTTAGGACTGTGTAGGGGGCATGGAGAAGCTGAGGCTTCTGTAAGTGTCAAAGTTGTTGCATACAGTGCTCACCTTCTGCGTACTCTTTCATATGCTAGACTACATCTGCACAATGAGATACCTAAGCAAAGGAAACACAGGTGATGTGATTGTGAAATGAGGAAAAAAAATGCACGTTTTTCAATTACATCACCTGAGATACCTAAGCTGAGGAAATACAGGTGAAGTGATTGTTAAATGAGCAAAAATATTTGCACGTTTTTCAATTACATCACCTGTGTTTCCCAACATTACGAATCACATTGTGCAGATGAGGTTTAGGCCTGTCCAGGGAGACAGAGGACGTCTGGCCTTTGTTCAAGAGTGCAGTGGACATGACTCACTTAATTGGTAGGCCTGCACATGTACTATCTCCTCTGTACTCTTCAACAAGCCTAAATTTCATCTGCAACCCTGAGTAGGCCTCACCTGAAACAAACCTCTGGATAGGCCACACCTTGTCGGCATCCTGAATCAATCATTTAAAATGTTAGGGGCAGATTTATGATGGCCGTGCCCCTCTTTTGCGCCGCCGTTGCGTCACTTTTGTGACGCAGCAGCGGTGCAAAAGATGCACCATGTTGCAAGATAGGCGTCACTTCATCTGCAACAAGATACCGTCAGTTTAAACTGTATATATTTAGGACTGTGTAGGGGGCATGGAGAAGCTGAGGCTTCTGTAAGTGTCAAAGTTGTTGCATACAGTGCTCACCTTCTGCGTACTCTTTCATATGCAACACTACATCTGCACAATGAGATACCTAAGCAAAGGAAACACAGGTGATGTGATTGTGAAATGAGGGAAAAAAATGCACGTTTTTCAATTACATCACCTGTGTTTCCTAACATTACGAATCACATTGTGCAGATGAGGTTTAGACCTGTCCAGGGAGACAGAGGAGGTCTGGCCTTTGTTCAAGAGTGCAGTGGACATGACTCACTTCATTGGTAGGCCTGCACATGTATTATCTCCTCTGTACTCTTCAACAAGCCTAAATTTAATCTGTAACCCTGAGTAGGCCTCACCTCAAACAAATCTCTGGATAGGCCACACCTTATCGGCATCCTGAAACAATCATTTAAAATGTTAGGGGCAGATTTATGATGGCCGTGCGCCTCTTTTGCGCCTCCGTTTTGTGACGCAGCGGTGGAGCAAAAGATGCGCTATGTTGCGACATATTTACAACTTGATGCATCTAGGCAGATGTGTTACGCTGTAAAATCTTGCCCCACATGAAACCTGCGTCAGGTTTCATGTGGGCATTTTGTTGTAGGGTGGGCGTTCACTTGCATGAAAGCCCTGTAAAACTAACACAGTGAAATTTACAAGATTTAACTGAGTCAGCTTTATGGCATTGCTGAATCAAATCCTTACGCCTGTTTGAAACAGGCATAAGGAGTGACGCACCATGCAATGTGTGGCTTGCCCATGTGCATTGCAGTAGACATGTCGCGCTTACGACGTGATTCCTGCAATGCGCCGCTTTTGTGGCACAGATGCGTGACGCATCTGTGCTGTTTTTGCTCCATGGTGCACCGCATTGTAAATGCGGCACATCATGGGTGGCAGAGCAGCGGCGCACGTTAACTGGTGCATCCCTGGGGATGCGCCAGTTAACATAAATCTGCCCCTTTACATTTAAGTATGAGCAGGGGACACAGAGTCGGTGAGGCTTATCCAAGGTTAGAAGAGATGAGTCCTGTTCACTGAAAACTTGGACATAGGCCTCACCTCCTCAGCATCGCTGGACATGGTTAAATAATATCTGCAAAATGTTACTCTTGTTAAACAATTTTACTATTATAGTCTCTGAGATTTGTCTCTTACTCTGCAACATCTCATTGTTGTTCTCTTTCTTTAAAGATAACGACAACATCACGCATGAGTGATAATGAGCAATCTGTTGATCTCGATCTTATCATTGAACTTGTCATTGAAACGTCAGTGGAAGTAGATCCCTTGGATGATTTAAATCCTGTGGATGAAGAAGAATATGATGAGGATGCCGATTTGTCAGAATTGTATGACATAGGGTGGGAAGCTGACCTGCTCGAGCCTATGGAACTATAAAGACTTATTTTTAAAAGTTACTGGAAATGAAAAGTAACCATGTTAACCGTTTTATTTAAAATAAATACAACTTCAAAAACAGCTTGTGTGAAGTGTCTTTAATAAAATAGTGAAATATGGTAATACAATTAGTTCAGATTCACATATAAAAGAGCACAGGTCAAATGTAGAAGCATTCCATTTCTTTGCTACTATTTGTGAGTTTTAAATTTGCCAATGCACTAAAAATTATTGTATGTAGAATTGACAACTAGTATGTTAATTTTTTGACGACTGTTATTGATTTACTGTTTGGTAATAGTGGTTAATAACATTTTTATTATATTTTACCACAGATTCAACTGCAGATCATTTCAAAATTACACAATGCCATCGAAGCAAAGAAGGAGAAAGGCTACAAAACGTCAAAGACAGCAGCTTACTACATGCTTGCAGTAGTCCTCTACAATAAAAACTCGTCAAGTCACCAAGAAAGCTCCGGGTAAGACAACGAAATCATTCCTAAGAAACATTTGCAGAAAAAAAAGTATCACTACAGAACATGTTTTAGTCCAGAAAAAGAGAGCCAATTTAAACGGAAAGGAAAGGCCAATCAAAAATGTTACTGCTAGAGCAGGAGATAACTCTGTGCATGGTAGTAGAAGGAAAAATCAGTTTAGGGACATTCGTAGACGAATGTTCCGCAACAGGATAATTGGCAATTTATTAAAAAATATTAAGAAAGGTCAACAGAAAGTGGCTTTTTATAAAAGAAAGAAAAATATTGAGAAAATTATTGATCAGGCATTCGAAATTAAGCGAAAGTTATTTATTTTGATAATCAATAGAATTAGGAAACTAAACAAGGCAATTTATGATTTCAAATCAAATAGTAGATGGAAAAGAACAGTTAATCGTAGTAATTTTTGTGAAGTTTTTTCAGGAGAATGGATGCATAGTTCAAGTTGTAAGGCATTTTTTAATGAGGAGAGGTATTTCCAGGATAATGATTTGGTGCATGCAGTTGACACCAGTGGTCGAGCATATGAGGTGAAAGATGGCTGTCCGGTTGAAAAAGAAAAACTTGTGTCAACAGAGGCAGAAGAGGTGTTAGGTAATGAAATTTTAGGAAGACGTCCTAAGGGACCAGTGTACACCTGGAAGTGTAGTAGTATTTGCAGTGTGCGACAGGATTCCATCAATTTGCTTTGTGATTTTGTACGGACATTTAATAAGAAAAGTTTAAAACAGAAAATGAAGTTGTTGCAAGAATTAGATCCTTGCAGAGTGAGAGAAGTGACAGGTTTGCATGGTCATTCATTGGCTTGTCTTTCCAGGAGAGTATGCCAGAGTGTTTTTCATCATTTCAGGATGCTAGCAGTGCATCATAATAAAGTGAGGACATTGGTTAGAATGTTGTATTATGCTCAGAGTCCAGCAATTATGCTTAAACAATTATGCACTGCTCTTTTGCATGGTTCTGAAGTAGATGTGAAGAAAATTTGTGAAGAAATTGAGTTTTGTTACTTTGCAAGTAAAGAGGAGAATGTTGAAATTGACCCAGAAGAAGAAGGTAATGTGGAAGAGAGTGTACAGATTTCCAGTACAGATAATTTTCAGAAGGAAATTGCCACGTTTCAGGTGAAATCAAGTGAGAGGCCTAATTTCACTTGTGTGTGTTGTCGACGCACTTATTATAAGAATCAGACTAAGTTAGTGGATTTATATGCAAAAAGTGAAAGGGAAAATAATAGTGAATGGAAGGATTTCACAACATACTTGATGGTCGAAAATTGTTTTGATTTGGGATCGGATCTACGTGTGTGTACTTATTGTTGTAGCAAAATAAATGAAAACCGGATGCCTGCTAGAGCGGTTCATAATAATCTGGAATTGGTTGACATTCCTTCTAAATTGAAGGATTTAAATACTTATGAATCTATTTTGATTCAAAGTGTCCATCCCTTTCAGGCTACGAATGGAGCCAAAGACTGGGAAATTGCCTCCATCAGATTTACAGAGAGGATTAAAGGGAAGAGTTGTTTATTTGCTTCTAGATTTGAAGAAAAACATTAATACAATTGGAGTAGAGAAAGTGGAAGAGGAACCTCTGGTTATCTTAGTTAACGGGGTTCCGACAAAGAGTAACAAAATCTGGCAAGATTTAGTGGATGTTAGGAAAGTCAAAAAGGCAACATTGTATTTGATGAAAAACAATCAGCACTACAAGAATGTATGTGTTGCAGAAGAGGAAGTAAGTGAAGAAGAGGACAGCGATTTGTGTGCTGGACAAATTGAGAAAGTAGAAGCTTCTAAAAATGAAGAAATATATGAACATTATAGTGTTCATCCTTTGCATTCCAAGGAAGTCATGGGGAATGCTATTGAGTTGTTTCAAATGAAACAAGCCAAAGGGAGTCCCATTAGTGTTTGGGAGGAAAGTTTGGAAGCTCGGTGTTTCCCACAGCTATTTCCAACAGGTCAAGGAGGAAGATATGATGAGCGACCTCATCAAATTCCTGCTTCTGAATACCGGACTTTACGATTGTATGCAGAAGATCCTAGGTTTCGTCAGTGCATTCCCTATTTGTTTCATCTACTGTTTGAAAGTGATCTGTCTGGACTGTCATATGCAGTGAACCACATTTTGAAAAGTGGTGTACAGATGCAAAATATCTCGGCAAGGGACTTTATGGATAAAGTCAATGTGCAAGACAGTATTTTGGATTCTCACCTGATTAATCTCATGGCGTGTCAGCGTGGTACTAATGAGTACTGGTACCGTCGTCATGGTGATTTAAAATGTATGCTGAGGAACTTAGGAACTCCCACATGGTTCCTCACTCTCAGCTGTGCCGAGTATGGCTGGGAAGACTTACTTGAATTTTTACGAGAGGCAAATGGAAACATTGAAAATATCGAATTCAAGACACCCGGAGAACTGTGCTCTTTGGATCCAGTGAATGTATGCAGGTACTTCAATCATAGATTTGAAGCTATGATGTCTTTCATCATGAACAAGAAGAATCCACCTCTTGGAGCGGTGTTGGATTTCTTCTGGAGAAAGGAGTACCAAGCAAGAGGTGCTCCTCATATACATATGCTGCTATGGATCAAAGATGCACCCAAATTTGGAACAGATCCGGATGACTTAGTGATGAGTTTCATAGAACAGTATTCTACATGTGCTGTTCCAAAGACAAAGGAAGACAAAAGCCTAAGAGAACAAGTTTTACGCTTCCAAAGCCATCGTTGTGGAAAGTACTGTCGTCATAAATTCAGAAACAAGGACAAGTTCTACACAAAATGTCGTTTCGCCTTTCCACGACCGGTGATTTCTAAAGGAAGAGTGAACAGTTTGATGTCTTCGCTGCGACATAATGTGACGAGGAAATCACCCAAAAATACATACAATTTGAAAAGGAACGAAGAGTCCAAGTACATCAACGACTACAACCCAGTGATTTTGTCCATGTGGAATGCTAACATGGATATACAGTTTGTGGCTGATAACTGTATGGCTGTGGCTCGGTATGTGACATCTTACATCACCAAAAAAGAAAAGACAGAATTGAAGGATATGTGGGAGGACATTTCCCATGAAAAGAGCCTCAGTAAGAAGTTGTACAGTTTCAGTCTGAAGATGTTGTCGCATCGAGAAATCGGAGCTAACGAATGTTCTGACCGGTTGTCTTCAGCAAGTCTCTATGCCAAATCTAGGAGTATCATTTGGGCGAGTCTTGGTCTTGCTGCAACGCGTAATCGAGTTCTGAAACCTGTGCGGGAAATTGAGTATTTGGCGGAAAAGGAGCCAAACAGTACCGATATTTTGAAGACCAACATGTTGGATACATATTATCCAAATAGAAGCAGTCACCTCGAGAATGTTTGTCTGTATGAGGTTCTACAAAATTACATATTCAAGAGGAACATCAAAGAAGATATTGATAAAGGAGTGTATGCTGTAATTGGAAGTGAGGGATGTCTGGTCAAGCAAAGAAAATGCCAATTGGTAAACCATCGAAAATTGAGTGGCGAATCTCCTGAAAGAAAAGAGTTTTTCTATTTAGCTCTTTTGCAACTTTTCAAGCCTTGGCGTGCAGAAGAGGAACTGCTTGGAGATTTCCTCTGTTACGAAGACTCTTTCAATGCCGCCAAGGAGACCATAGAATGTCCTGTTTTTCCCAAATATCTAGAAATGTTGAATGCGGAAATCGAGCAGGAAGCAACGATTGCAGCCGAGATTGCTAGAGACAGTTCTCAGGACAGTCAGAGTTCTGTTTCATTGAGTCAGGATCCACTAGGAGGACCAGTTATCGAAAATGAAGCTGCCACTGCCATGATTGAAGTGGAAAGAGCCATGGCACATGCTCAGGAGGATGCGGTTAACTTAGAAGACTTGGAAAGACAACTCAACGTTGAGCAGAGGAAAATATATGATGAAGTTACCAACCAAATTGATCATGGATTAAGTCATGAGAAGAAAGAGTGCTCATGTACGTCGTTGAAGCCTGTCCGACTGTACGTGAGTGGAGAAGCGGGAACTGGAAAAAGTTTCCTCATTAAAGCAATTTCATGGTATTTGCAGAAAAGGACTGAGTCATCGCTGTCTTGTGTTGTCACCGCTCCAACTGGACTGGCAGCACATAACATTAAAGGTATTACTTTGCATCGTCTACTGATGCTGCCAGTGGAGCATGATAACAAATTACAATACCACAAGTTATCTGGAGATGCTTGTTGTGAAGTTTCCAGAGTCTTGAGGAAAATGAAACTTCTTATCATTGACGAAGTAAGCATGGTTTCCAATGTCATGCTTGCCTTTGTGCATTTGAGAATGCAAGAAGTTCTCAAAACAGAGTATGATGTGTTATTTGGTGGCAAACACATCATTGTTTTCGGTGATCTTCTGCAGCTGACACCAGTGAAAGGACAACCAGTGTTTAAACTGCTTACGCATGAAGATACCAGGAAGTGCCTAGGGAGCATTGGCAACGTTAACATATGGTTAAACTTTAATTATGCTGAGCTGCGTGAAAATATGCATCAGGCGAAGGATGAAGATTACAAGAATATTCTACAAGATGTTAGAATCGGGAAAGTGACCGAGCATGGGAAAGAAGCTTTACATGCACGATTACTGTCAAATTTGTATCCAGAAGAAGACGTTCTGCCAGAGAATATTTTTCAGAAAATTACTGAGAAGAAATCTGGAATATGTTTGATGCCAACTCTTGCAGAATGTGCCATCTTCAACAACAAAATGTTGAATTTAGAAAACCAAGAGATTGTGAAACTGGAAGCTATTGACAGAATAGAGCATATGGGAGCAACAATTATTTTGTCTGAGAATTTGAAATCTAAATTGGATTCATTAGAGAAGACTATATCTAAAACTGCTGGTTTTGAAAACACTCTGAATGTGTGCTTAAATTGCCGTATCATTTTGAGAAGGAATTTACATGTTGAAAGAGGTCTGGTAAATGGATCAATGGGTAATGTTGTTGATTTTGAGAAATACAGAAATAGAGATGGAATTGAATTTTTAAAAATTAAATTTGATGGCATTGAGGAAGTACAGCTAATTGGTCGTTGCTCTGCTAGGTTTTTGCTTGTAAAAGACTTATATGTTCGCCGTAAGCAGTTTCCTGTTTGCTTGGCATATGCGGTGACAATCCATAAATCGCAAGGTTTAAGTGTAGATAGTGCATTGGTGAATATTGGCAGTTCTGTGTTCAAGGAGGGTATGGCATATGTGGCATTGTCACGAGTCAGAACTTTATCGGGATTGTACTTGATTGAGTGTGATGTCACAAACATTTGTGCGGATCTAGATTGTGTTAAGGAATACAATAGGTTAAGAAGAGAGTATGCGCCACATTTGCCTCAATATCCTTTGTTTGAGAAACGTGTGGTAGGCCGGAAACGAAGAAATGTGACCAATAGTAGGGAGGTTGTAGCAAAAAGACGAAAAGTCGATGAACCCGAAATTATAAGCAGAAAAAAATGGATTCTGTTGAAGATGTTGTTGGTTTTCAATTTGAAAATAGTTCTGGTGTCAACTGCTATGCTAATGTAGTGGTTAATGTTGTCTTTTCTCTAGAAACTTTAAAAGAAGAGATTGTGGTCAATTCGGATCAAAGATTTTGCAGTTTGTTGAATTCTGTGTTAGAGAAATGTAGCACTGATAGAACAAAAATAGAAAGTGTGTCTGAAATTCGAAATCTGTTAGACAAATGTTCAGGTCAAATGCAATTCTCTCAAAATATTCAGCAAGATTGTCAGGAGTTTTTAATGTATATGCTTGATGTATTGCAAGATGAAGGTGTAGATGTAGATCATCTGTTTGGCCTTTCTTATCAATGGCAGCATGACTGCGAGAACTGTAGGGTATCAAGTACTACTAGTGTAGACTCAGAAAGATGTACATATTTAACTTTGCCAGACAGTAAATAAAGTGTCCTTTAATAAGCTAGTAAAAGCAGCTGATCACAACATGGAGTGTAGCCAATGTAAGTCTGCAATGTTGTCCACATTATTTATACGAACATATGGCCAGTATGAGATGTCATCAGTGATGTCATCAGTGATGTCACTGACCATGTCATGAATGATGTAATATGTGACATGATCAGCAGTGGATTGCGGGTGCGCGATATATAGTTAGTACAACTAACTATATATGCGAATTTCAATGGTTTTGTGTGAGTAAAATAAGGTTTTATAAATGCTAATTCCTAACTATATATGGTCTATAACCTATGGTTTTTTCAGTGAATATATATATATATATATATATATATATATTTATATATGTTTGCGTATACAGATATATATGTGTGGGACGAAACGCATCATGGCTGCTGTGATCTGTTGTGAGCAACAATAAAATAGCCAGCAGAACAAACTAAGGTGGTCCGTGCTCTTTCTTTTGCCGACGGAAGTGAGCGAGATGGGAAAGAGTTTCTTGGATATATATATATATATATCATGTAACACTGATTTTGCTGTGTATGCACTCTTTTGCCCATGCGGATTGGCCTATATAGGAAGTACTATTCACAAGGCCAAGGTTCGCGTTTTAGAACATTTACGTGCTATTAAAAATATGGACAAAGCATACCCAATAGCACGCCATTTTCAAAGCCACCACGAACAAAACACGAACTTACTTAGTTTCGTGGTACTTGACTTTGGTAAAATTGATGTAAGAGGTGGTGACAGACTGAAAGAACTTCGGAGACTCGAGTCCAAGCTCATCATTCAATATAAAACAATGACCCCTTTAGGCCACAACCTTGATGAGGAATTAGCCGTTCATCTGGGATGATTTTGCAAAGACTCTTGTTTGTTAAATTTAATTCTGGAATTTTGCAGTCCTTAGTTTGTAGAACAATTATCAGTATTTTATGAGTTTATATGTTTTTCTTTATTAATATTCGTTTTACTGTTCGTTGTTGTTTTCTTTTAAAAGACACAGTTTATATATCATTTTATATTTAATTTATTTTATTTCATTTTTTTAGATTTATATGACTGAGCTGAAGACCGAAACATTTCTTGATTTGAAGAATATACAAAGCCAATCATCAAGCTCTTGCCCACTTGCGCTTTATTCATGTAGAAATTTATCACAGTTTATTATAATGACTCAATACAAATCGGTTATATGGTCCAAAAATACTATTATTCACCCACAGGGGTTCTATACCGTTATGAAATGTCTGTGAGAAACGGAAGTATAACTGGCATAAAGCACTATTGAAGTCGATTAGTTTTTAGATTGTATTAAAACTTTACTTAAGCTATTTAAAAGAGCAAAGGCGTAATGGGATTTCATAAAGTGATAATGAACTTTTTTGGAATGTCAAAATATTACTTATAGAGAAACGTTTAGCATGTTATATCAAAGTTAAATGCCAGTCTTTTTTCATTGTTAGTTACTTTGTAATCACGTGGTGTTATAAAAAAGAAAACAGCGCGAAAACAGGCACTCGTGAACAAGGGAGTGATCCTGAAACGCATTGAGTGTTATTTGCCATTCTGACCTGAAAATAAACGGAGGATAATTGCAGCAGATTCTGTGTCCGTGATTGCTGTCTTGCTTCGATTGTGTGACGGCTTGGGTGCATATATATATATATATATATATTCTTCCCACTCTCCTTACGAAGAAAGATTCGCACTCACGGGTACTTTTTAAAGATGTTATCTGTTTTATTTCGATTTCAGGTTGCACACATACACACACACACACACACATATGTTCATTGCTCCAGGAGCAACTTGCTAGAGGGGGTAGGGCCTCCTTTCCTCCTGATAAGCAGCTCTGTAACCCCGCAGCGCGGGTGACTTTGGCTGTATTCTTGGGGGTCCACCATCTCTTTGGCCCCAAGGACCTCAGGGTACTCACTCCCCCAATGTTCATCACGCCAGGAGGCGTGGGAGCAGCACCTTCCTGGAGGGTGCCTCCCTTCCTTCCATATACAGCACTCTGCAATACCACAGTGTGGCTGACTTTGGCTGCATTCCTGGGGGTCCACCATCTCTTTGGTGCCCGAGGACCTCAGCGGACTCACTCTTCCAATGTTTATTGCACCAGGAGGTGCAGCAGCTTGCTAGAGGGAGCAGGCCTAACTTTGTCCCGATATACAACGCCCTGCAATTCAACAGTCGCTGTGACTTTTGCTGCATTCTTGAGGGTCCACCATCTCTTTGGCCTCCAAGGACCTCAGAGGACTCACTCCCCCAATGTTTTTTGTGCCAGGAGGGGCAGGAGTAGCAGCTTGCTAGAGTCAGAGGGCCTCCTTTCCTCCCGATATACAGCTCTGCAATTCTGCAGCACCGGTGACTTTGGCTGCATTCTTGAGGGTTCAACATCTCATTGGCCCCCAAGGACCTCAGAGGACTCACTCCCCAGTGTTCATCGTACCAGGAGGTGAAGGAGCATCAGCTTGCTAGTGGGGCGGGGTCTCTCTTCCTCCCAATATACAGTGCTTTGCAATCCCGGATGCACTGGGGAAGCCGGGGCCAAGGGTTGGCTGTCTATTTTTAAATTAATGCCCACGTGCCCCCAGGACCTGGCCCACCAGGGGCCTAAATTGTAGAGAGGCGGGGGAGCGTGCGCTTCTTCTCTTTTTCAGTGGATCTGTGGATCCAATGCAGTGCCTGCTGAAATTAAACAAAAAAGCTTTCTTGGCCCTGTGGGGTTCCTGTGAAACCCCCAAAAGGCCTAGGGAGTCAGGGTATTCCTAGCCTTCCCTCTTCTCTTTTTAAACATTTTATTTTGTGGGACTAGGCTCAAGCCAAGTCCGAAAATGGCTGCCAACACTTCCTGGTTTTGTGTTGGCAGCCAATCACAGCTCAGCACAAGATTGGGAGGGGTCACGGATCCTCCTCCATTTGAAAATGTATTTTAATAACTCCTCAACTACTCAACGGATTAACACCAAATCACAAAAAGGCACTGCCCTGGACCAACATCTACCTTTCTGCCAAATTTGGTGTAATTCCATTCATGAGCCATGTCTAAAGTTCCTATGGAAATTAACATGGGAAATGCATGTTTTTTTACCATCCTGCCTTTTTTCTCGGCCTCCACTTGACGGATCACCCCAAAACCTTCCATGTGCAATAAGAATCATTGGGGCCCTTTAGGCCTGATTATGATTCCAGTCGGACCGGCTTCTGCTGTCCTGTTGGAGGCGGTCAGACCCTCGCATGCCTCTTCGAAGGTAGTACGACCGCCGGATTACGATGCATGCGTTGTGTACTCCGACCGACCGCTGAAAGACCGTCAACTCCAGCATCTTTTCTCCAACCACCAAGATGGCGGTCGGAGACAAACTGCATCCATAGAGCTGTTCTGGGATCTCCAACCGCCATCCAGATTATGATGTAGGTTTCCAATGACCCGACCGTGGTGGTCCAACCGTCTGCCTTGACTCATTGAAAATGATAGATTTGGGATGCATACTCTTCCCAATCCGCTTTCCTCCAGGTACCCCCTACACCTTGGCAGCTGAACCCTGATGACAACAATCCTGTGGGTACTGAAGCCCATGTAAGTTCTTCTGCGGTATGTATTCCCATTTGACTGGACTGTGCGCATTCTGCCACTCTCCAGCAATAGGATATCAGGTGCACAAGGCATATCCCGACATATCACATGATTTCTGTGAGTTTTGTACACATTTACAATGACAGATTCTGGGATATATGTTCTGCCGTAGTTGCATTGTAATACAGTGGGGGGGGGGAAACATACCGGCTCGGCGGTCAGAAAGGGCTCGTGAAGATGGCCGTTGGATGGTTAGTCTGACGAGCTTCATAATGAGGCCTTTGTTTGGAAAATTTTGTGAAGATTCTTCAAACGACGCCAACGATATAGGCAAGTAAAAAAATGCTTTTCCTACGGAATCTATGTCCTAACTATAACTACTTACTGGTGACCGCCAGTATGTTTATATATATATATATATATATATATATATATATATATATATATATATATATACAAAACGAATGTATGTCTGTCTGTCTGTTTGTCCATTATGCATTACTACACCATTCATCCGATCACCATGAAACTTTGGGAAGTTGTTGAGTACACTCCCGCAAAGGTTTCTGGCATAAAACATTTTTAAATATCGAAGCAAGATTAGAAGCTTTTCGAATACAAACTGATCAAGCCCGTTCTTCTCAAACGAACGACCATCGAAAATCGCTCCAAAGGTGAATTCCTCTAATGTAACCCGGCCCCCTGAACGCACGTAGCTGCGCTTGAGGAAGCTGCCAAAACATGTCGAATCGGTCTTCATTGTGCCAAGACGGAGTGTTGGCGAGACGGTGCGGGAATGGGAATGAACCCGAGTTGTGATGGGGGCGCAAGGTATGAGCGTGTAAGCGCTGTGCTCTCGTGCTCGCGTTCAAAAGTATACCAAATGCGATGAGGCCTAATCCGGTTCGAAATAGAACTGGAGGGGAAGTAGTCTAGGGTGAAAGACACAGGGGCCAATATCGAGTGCGAGACACAAGTATCATTAGAAAGCGTACACAAACCAGAGAAAAAAGTTAAAATTTCACCTTAAAAGGCCATTCTGAGGTATTCAGAAGATATAGGCCAATCCCAGAAAACATAGGAAACTCTTAATCCTAAATAACATCCTATTTACATATATATAAACTGTTAATACTAAATAACATCCTATTTACATATATTCAAGTATCAGATAAGCAAAGCAGAGTAAATCAGTAACAAGGATGTCGGAGAGATACTTATCATTCTGAGCAGCAGCAACATTCCTTTCTTCTGAGATCGCAGCAACGCGCGACGGGTAAGCTAGTATATATATATATATATATATATATATATATATATATATATATATATATATGTGTATATATATATATAAATAAATATATATATATATATATATATATATATATATATATATATATATATACTAGCTTACCGTCGCGCGTTGCTGCGATCTCATGTGATCAAGGGAGGGATCTCCCGAAACGCGTTATGGCGGCACTGGCTGAATAAATCTGCACTACAATAACTGGGTCCACGCTCGTCTGTTCGTGAATGAATGGGAAGTGAAGGCGAGTTTTGGTTATGTATATATTACCACAGGTCCTGAACTTCCGTATTTTCTCCGATACAATCCAGGTACAGACCACAATAGTGCGCTTCCAATTTGTATTAAAGTGCTTTTATTTTTCTTCTCATTGTCAGCATGGTGCTCAACATATATAGTGCTACTTCCTGGATAGGCTAAATCACTTTAGTCATAGAGATAAAAGAATTACTACAGTGCAACCCACTTCATACAGGGTCTGATAATATCTAGATCCTAAATACATGTTTAAAAACCATATAAATATATGTAAAAAAATATATATATAAATAGGAAAATAGTCCACATTTAAAAACCAATCATGCATAAAACTGTTTAAAATACAGAGTTAATAGCAATGAAGGCCAAGTGGCCAATGGTTTTGGAACTAACTATAATTTATAGGCCCTAGTACATTGCATCAGTACCTCATCTCTTCCTGTAACCGTAATTAACTCCTTAAAAGTGAGAGTGCTACATAACTTAATTTCTACTGTACAAAAGTGTTCATCAATCTTAGAAATGCTTGATAATAACATTCATATCAAAAACAATCTCCAGGATAAAAAATATATTGATACTAAAAAAGGGATAATACATATAAGAAACATGTTCAAAAATACTTCATTCCAGAATAGACCCATTAATGTAAAGTACAAGTGCAACTATAGATTTTGACTTTGGATGTCTCCAAAAAGCAAACCATATTATAAAAACAGTTATAACTCTCCTCTTTAAATCCCAGACCTAGGGGTCCACTGTGATCATTGAACAATACATACATCACAATTTCTTTTCGAACCACCATAGAATATACTCATGCTGATCATTAGGTTATTTACTGCATAACTCTAATCATAAATAATATTTTAAAACTTTTGATAGAAAATGTAAGAAAATGTTATCATTTACTACATTGTAGCTCAGCGTATCCCTTATTCAAGGAATTAGAACTATTCCAACATATTAGTACAGAAAATAGCTTAGGGTCAATGATGCAAATTCGGTCTAGAGGAAATTGTGCAGGTACTCCCCCATATTCAATCCATTAGGGATTCTAGTGTCAAGCAATAGAATATATTTGGTTTCTAATTGCCTAAGCTGTTTCTCCCTATTGCCCCCTCTTATACTCTTCGGCACAGAGTCAATAATGAAGTAGCGCAAATCATTCAAGTTCTTATTATGTACCAACTTGAAGTGGCGTGCTACCGGGTAGCTCTCCTCGAAATTCACTATTGTCCTTAAATGTTGGAGAATTCGATTGTAAGCTTGTAATTTAGTACTGCCAACATATCTCATTTTGCATGTACATCCAGGCGCATACACTACATGATCTGTACGACATGTGTATAACCCCCTGATTTTAATGGGGTCGGGCTGAAATGCAGACTGATATTACGTGGTGTTTACACCAAATTTACATGCTCTGCATGAAATGCATTTCCGGAATCCAGTTACGTTAGAGAGCCAGTTTTTATTGCTCATTATCTCAGGGCTAGTTTTTACCAACATATCTCTCAAAGAGGGTCCTCTTCTGAAAGTGATTGAGGGTTGTTCCGGAAGTACCTGTGCCAATGTGATGTCTGGCCAATGTTTGTTGATGATACCCCTGACTTTCTTTTCCTCCGTGTTATACATAGTTATCAATCTAATAGGTTCAAGGGGTGTAATTGCATTGGTATGACAATTGCCATCTCTCTTAGAGCTACGACAATCAGTGGATCTTAAATAATCTTCTTTATATTGACCATTTAGTTCTTGTATATCATATCCTCTAGCCAAAAATCTCTGCTGTGCCTCATTCTGACAGATCTCTAAATCATTTGCTGAGCTACAAATCCTACGCTTTCTTAAGAACTCCCCAAATGGAATAGATCTTACTAGGTGATTAGGATGTGCACTACTAGCGTGCAATATTGAATTGCCTGCCGTGGTCCTACGATGCATTTTAGTTTGTACTACATGATTGTCCCATGTCACCTCAGTTAGTTTTGAAAGAAAATGTCCGGTATCCTTAATGTAGGAGGGCAAGTTTTACCCTGCATCGTGTAAGAAATAATCTACATATTTAGATATTGGCTCCATAAGACTATGTTGAGCCGAAATAATTAGACGACCAGGGACTGGAATGGACTGTTTATGTATTTTAGGTATAAAGTAGAGGGTTGGCATTACTGGATGGTCATTCTTCAGGAAATCATATTCCTGTTTGCATAGTAATCCTTCCCTCTTCCATTGATTTAGTTCCTTGGCAATTGTCTCTTTCAAATTCTTAACATCACTAGCAGTGCCCCTTTGATAGCACGTAGAGTCATTTAGATGTTGCATTGCTTCTTCCATGTATAATGGTCTAGGCTAGATAACAATATTCCCTCCTTTGTCTGCTTTGTTAATAATAAGGTTTAAATTGGTATATATATATATATATAAGCTCAGACTCGCCTCGTATTTTTCCAAGAAAAGAGAAAGCACTCACAGGAGCGGGTTCATAGTTTATTTCAAAACCCACAGCGATTGGTCGCTGTGGGTTTTGAAATAAACTATGAACCTGCTCCTGTGAGTGCTTTCTCTTTTCTTCGAAAAATACGAGGCGAGTCTGAGCTTCTATTTACTTTGGGAGGCACCGCCCGTGAAAGCACCCGTTCCTTTGAGTGCGCGAAGTAGGTGTAAACCGAGGGAGCTTTGAGATATATATATATATATATATATATATGTATGTATATATATATATATATATATATATATATATATATATATATATATATATATATATGTATATATATATATATATATTTATTTATATAAAGAAGAACATCAGCGGGGGGAACAGGCAGTGGGCACTAAGACGGCTTGAATCCAGATACATAATCTTGCTCGAATGCAAAGTCCCACATGGCTTGAATGCTGATGAGGCCATGAGCGTACATCTCTGATCACCATGAGTTAATAGCACTGAGATAGTTACACTAGCCTCCTTGCAACCCGAACCCAATCCTAATAATATCTGATTGACTCTCACATACTGTATATACTTCTTTTAAAATGTACTCGTTGAGGCACACACGTATATATTGTTTTAGTTTTCTCTTTTTGGCACAATACTGTTATATCATTATTGTTTCCGAGTTCACCCTTCCCTTCTTTTCACATTTCACCATGTATCCGTGTACACATGAAAACAGTGAAACTGGCTTTCATGGCTCAGGTCACAACTACAAAACACCCGCACTAAGGTCCACTTGGGCAAAATACGCGACCCGCCTCATTCTGACCCCGCCATCCGACGTGAGGTTCAGTGCTTACACCAAATACGCAATAGCAATATATAAAAAAATTTTTTTTAAGCACAATAGATCAAGAACACACGCAGCTGGCAGGGGTTTATAATGTACCTTGGCAAGTAGTTGTACACACCAGCCCTGATAAGCAGCACACTAGCTTCAGGTCCAAAGACACTCACCAATCGGAACAGGATGCGCATGCACCATACAAGATCCGTGACCACTAGATGGGAGTGTTTTGTCACTATCAACTGATGCGGTTTTCACTTGCTCGGTCAAAGCGATGTTTTAACAAACATAAAGTTACAGAACTCATAAACGTACATGATGTTAAAATAACCATGGGTGAATATTAGAAACAGTCACATCTTTTTATTATGTTCACAAAACATGCTGCATGACTTGCATATTTAACACAAACTCTTCTATGTCTGTCACCAGTTGCCATGACTATCCAATGCTTCTGTGTGTCACAAGTTAAACTGTATATAATGCCAACTCACTGTAGTGCTTTCAGATGTAGTGAGCAAGATAGACCTGTCCGTCGAAACGTATCTGGCTGTATCGCATGGAATAAATACTTTTCTTTGATCCACATCCCACAGAGTCGGTGCTTGTTTCTTGATCTCGGAAGCAGGATTGGAACATATATATATATATATATATATATATATATATATATATATATATATATATATATATATATATATATATATATATATATATATATATATATATATATATATACACATACATATATATATTCGCTAATTCCTTACGTCTTGCATCCATAAGGTAGAAGTTGCACTCAGGATTTTTGAAGACTGCATGGAGGAATTTCAGGACACTGTTTCCATGATTGCAGGTCCGGCTGAATTGGGACCACTACGGTTGAGGCATCTTGGGGGCCCAGGTGAGGTGTTAGTTTCAGCTAGAGTGCTAAGCCAGAGCTCTTGTACCACCTTCTTACTCTCAGCCAGGACCCATGAAGGGATAAATGGAGCCGTGAAAGAGACACTTATCCAGTTTGCCGTGAGAGAAGCATTCTGGAAAATGTAGTCTGCCGACGAAACCACAGTGGTGATTGTGACTCTGATCCTGCCCACCTGGACACGTCATCAATGACAGAACGGATGGGTGTATTTCTGGTGAACTGGTGAGCAAGTGCTGTGATAGCAGACATATGAGGAAGACATTTATGTCTAAACGCGTCATGCCTTTGCTGTTTGATATTAAACTCCTTACCTAGAATGCCCGCTGTGTTCCCTCCAGTTCTTCTAACAGTGAAGATTTTCGTGGCAATTTTTGCGTGCTGTGTCCTGGGCCCGCTAGGAGGTGAGCCACCCCACAAGTGGTCAGAGTCACATGGGCAGCCTCAGCAATTTCCTTTCGTCCAAGAAATTGGGAGTGCTCTGACCCACTTTATCCCCTTCTAGATATAGCGCCGCTGCAGATAGCAGTCCATGACTGCATGGAGGAATTTCGGGACACTGTTTCAGCGATTTTGGGTCTGGCTGAATTGGGACTACTACGGTTGAGGAGTCTTGGGGGCCCAGGTGAGGTGTTTGTTTCAGCTACAGTGCGAAGCCAGAGCTCTTGTACCACCTTCTTACTCTCAGCCAGGACCCATGAAGGGATAAATGGAGCCGTGAAAGAGGCACTTACCCAGTTTACCGTGAGAGGAGCATTCTGGGAACTGTAGTCTGCCGACGCAACCACAGTGGTGATTGTGACTCTGATCCGGCCCACCTGGACACGTCATCAATGACAGAACAGATGGGTGTATTTCTGGTGAACTCCTCTTCAGTCCATCTGGGTGGTGGGTTTGGGCATGTAATAGGCTGTTTCCTGCTGTAGCCTTTCTGAACAGACTAGTGTGTGAGCTATCATTTTTGACCTCAACCATGACATCCAGGAATTCGATCGTGGTAGCATGAATCTTGCTGGTAAACCTTAGGTTTAAACCAATGGCTAATAACCCCATAATAAAATTACATAATAAAATTACAAAGTGAATCCTGTGGACCATCACATATCAGGAAAATATCTTCAATGTAGCGGGTCCACAGGATAAGGTTATCCATGTAGCATTCATTACCTTGGTGCCAAAGTTGCTCCGCTTCCCACCACCCCATAAATATACAGGCATAGCTGGGAGCGAAGCAGCTTCCCATCGCAGTCCTGGTATATTGTTCGTACCACTTGTCTTCAAAGAGGAAACAGTTATTGTGTAAACATATCAAGTAATAGCATAGTGTGATTGTACATGGAAAGTGGTCTCACGAAAAAGTATTTGCATTCCTCTTATGCTAAACTGTGTTCGATACAGGTGTACAGGGACACCTCAACGAGTTTTCCCATGGAATTCCCTGTATTTTGGAGAGAAAGTCCATGGTATCTCTACAATAAGAGGGCAAATTCATTGCATATTCGCACAGAAAGCAGTCTAGATAAATGGAAGAATTTTCCAAGAGGCTCTGGTTGGCAGCAATGATAAGTCTGCCTGGTGGTTCCATTGCACTTTTGTGCACCTTGGGGAGCATGTACAACACATGGATTACTGGTTTCTTCACCAGCAGGAATAGGAACTCATTTTGTATCAGAATTCCCTGCCTGTGCCAAGTCTCAAGGAGCTTGTGATACTCCAAGATGGTCTTGTTGTATTCCAATAGGTTAGACGTCAGATAGCTCCCTGAGTACTCTAGATGACATCTGGCTTCCGTCCTGTACTTGTCAATGTCCCATAGGACGACGTTGCCCCCTTTATCCGAGGGCTTTATGACAAAAGTGTCAGCTTTGCGGAGGGACTGCAGTCCCACCCTATGTGCAGGTGTCAAATTGCTAGCAAATTGATTATTTTGTTTCTTCCATAGTTCCATCAACCCAGACAGTACCATCTCATGGCATGTGTCGATGCCATCATGTAAAGTCACTGAATTGAACCTGGATTTGGGCTCAAAGTCATTTCTGGACTTGCGATCAGTTGCAATGTCCATGTTGGCCAAAAGTTCACGGTCAGTCTCCCAGTCCTTACTGCCCAACTCAATCTCTCTGAGAGTGCCACGTGTCTCAATGTCAGATATGGTCAATGAATTAGCAGCAGGATCCACAATGTTGGGTAGTTGGGTCTCAGGACGAACACCCCTGCATTGCTTTATGGCATGTACCTTGAGGAGCTTGAGCTTCCTGATAAACAGAAAAATGTCAATGTGGGCTCTGGGAAAATTAAAATTGGCAGTCGTGCAAAAAGACAAACCTAGCTCTAACACTGAGCGCTTGTCAGGCGTAATGCTATGTGAGGAAATGTTAATGATAGAAAAGTTATGTTGCTCACCCATTACTTGTTGCGCTTGGATCGCCATGTGCCTCTCCCATACGGCGTCCCGTTGTCTTTGGCTTTCGCCTCCTCTCCTGGTCTGTCTTTTGCTTGTTCTTTGCCTCCTCCTCTGCCTCTTCCCCGAGGTGGTTTCTTTCTTCCACTCAGGCTTTGTTGTAAAAAACGGTACTCAGTTAGTGAAGTAAAAGGTCCCCGTACGGTGCCGCTGCACCCTGGCATTCATCCAGGTCAGAAGGTGCGACAGAGCTGGACTCTGAAGTCTCGGACTCCTGTATTCGCACTGTCTCGGTTTGAAGGAAGTCTTTTCTAGCTGAGTTGTATTTACGGCCGAAGGTTAGCATCCGTTCCTGCGCTTAGTCATTTCTATCTCTAATAAACTTCCAATGTTTTTTGGACTTAATACCTTCTTCATACTTTAGCAGTCTCGCATCCATTTCCTTCAGAAAGATTGTAACCTCATCCTGGGACTCCTGTTTTACAAGAGTTTCACATAGCGTTTTGATCTCTTCTCCAACCTTTTCTAGTTTTAGCCAAAAGTCCCAACATCTGTTTGCACGTAGCTGCCGTTAACTATGACCATTCCTCCAGGAGCTTGGGGCTTGAGTTTGGGTGGGTAGGTGTTATTAAAATCCGGAGGCCTCTCGGGACGCGTTCAACCTCAATGTAGTTATTGAGGGAAATGACTTCCCAGCTCCTATTGATTTCTTTCTTATACAGCTTTTCCAGCCTGTCTAAATCCTGTTTTAATGTTCTTGCTCCTCCATCATCCATCGCGTTATCGCCGCTCACATTCCGACTTATCTCACCGTCTATCTCCGTGAAGAGCGATTTGGCTACATCCAGCCTTTTTCGAATCGCCTTACACATGGCTGTCAATCCACTATAGTTTGCGCTGACGTTGTGCTGAAAGAGACCACACACTTCAATTCTTTTTTCAATCCTTCTCCGTACTCGCATCCGAGCACAGCTGTGCCGGGTACAGATTGGAGCACCCCTGCCGTTCCTGGTAATGACACAAGACTCCCTGGTCATTATGGAGTTTGTTCCGTGAGATATGCCAGCAGCTGCCAGCTCCTGAAGGAGCTCGCTCCAGTCAGCCATCCCCGGATTGCGCTCCTCGCATTACCTGATCCCGATCTCTTGTTCTTGGAACACAAAAATCCTTCAAACAGCGGCGGGAGATGGGAAAGTAAACGTCAACACACTTCCAGCTTTTCCTCCGACTACTTCCACCAAGTGGGGTTGGCAATTAAATAGCGGGTCCAGCGCCCGCCTGTTTGCACCAGCCCCACTTGGTAGAAGTAGTCGGAGGAAAAGCTGGAAGTGTATTTGATATATATATATATATATATATATATATATATATATATCTCAAACACACTTCCAGCTTTTATATATTACCTACTGGCGACCGCCAGTTGGTAATAGTTATAGTTATAGTTATAGTTAGGACCAAGTTTCCATAGGAAAAGCGTTTTTTCTTTTCCCAATAACTTTGACGCCAGTTGATGAATCTTCGCGAACATTTTGAAACTAGTGGCCCGAAAAAAGGGGGGTCCCAAAACGTGTTTTCTCCATGTTCATTTCAATAGGAAACTTTAGACACGGCTACAGCCCGAACTGCTGAACGGAATTACACCAAATTCGGCACAAAGGTAGAGCTTCGTTCAGAAAGAGATCTTTTTTTCAAATGGTGTAAATCCGTTCAGAGAAATCTGAAAAAGAAAAAGTTTCGATATCTAGGGACGCGGTGGAGTCGCGACCCCTCCCGAGCACGAGCTACAGTCTGATTGGCTGCCAACACTCCAACCAGGAAGTGTTGGCAGCCATCTTGTGACTCGGTAGAACTGAGTCAGAAGAAATCAGGAAAAGAAAACACGAAAAACAAGAAAAGGGGGCAGGGTAGAAACACCCTCACCCCCTAGGCCTGCTCAGGGGGTCACACAAGGACCCCCAGGGCCCAAACGGCAGAAATCAGGGAGGATTCGCGAATCATGCTGATAAAATAAAATAAAAAAATGAGGGCCAGGTGGTTAAGGAGCAGTTAGGTGCTTAGTGGTGGCAAAAAGCTTGCTAGGTCGATTCAGAGTAATGGATGTCTCAATATAACCTGATCAGCAGCACCCCATATTTCCCACCTTGTGCTCTAGTTGTTACAAGAACATAAATGCTATGTGCAGTGCAAACAAGAGACCATCTCCTTGTCTAGAAGTTAAAGCATTTCCCATCTCGGTGGTGTCCATGAATATTCTAAAATATTCACACGTATCGCATTTGTAGGAATACTTAAATTGTTTTGTGTTACTTCCGCTGTTGTCACGGAGAGGCATTCGGAGGTAAATGTACTATGTACATGAAGCACTCATCCTTCCGTGGTCTGCCGTGCAGTTCCGGAAATCACTCCAATGCTTGCGTCCACTGTGCACAAACACCCCCTACCCACTTCTAACGAGGAGCACATGGCTACTGCTGTTTGTGGCTCATCTGCTGCACAGGTCCCCAGCCCTCTCTCGCATAGTGGTGCTACTTATACAAATGTTTGGCTAGCAACCAGAACTCGTGTGAAATATACACCAAATTTCTTTGAAAATCCAATCAAAATCAGGCATGCAAATGCATGTGGCTCTTACTGGAGGTACCTGGTGGGCTAGTTGGCCCCCCAGACCTTTAGTATTCAAGGGGACTTAATCCCCCAACTTAGAACGCGCCAGAAGGCGCGTTTGCAGAGGGGTGGAGAAAGGGGGTGTGGCCTGTGTCCACCTCTCTGCAATTGAGCGCTGTGGCTCGTTCTATGTTGGGAAATTTAGTTCCCTTGAATCCTGATGGTCCTGGGGGCAACTAGCCCACCAGGTACCTCCAGTAAGAACCACAGAGCTGCATTGCAGAGTGGTGTAAAAAGGGGCATGGCCTCAGACCCCCTCTCTGCAACTCAGCTCTGTGGCACTTACTGGAGGTACCTGGTGGGCTAGTTGGCCCCCTGCGACCCTTAGGATTCAAGGGGACTTAGTCCCCCAACTTACATCTTTCTGAACCTCTGACTTAGAGGCAGTTTTAATCACCCTGCCCTATTATGTACTAGGGCCTTACAGAGGAGGTCAAGCTAATCACAGGGGTACCCCAACGTATAGTGTTCCCTAGTGTTTGTAGGTGTTTCACTGTATTCTAAGTGCCTTTTAGCATAGCACTGGCCCTAGTCTGGTTAGTCAGAGTCAGTTACCACCAGTCCCCGTCAGAAAAAAGTTGGGGGTACAGGATGATTTTGCAACAAGGCTTCTTTCTGCTCCTCTGTTGGTTCTTTCTGCACATGTCTTGCTTCTTCCTGCACTTTTCTTCGTCTTTTGTGGACTTCTGTTGCTTCTTTCTGCATTTCCTTTGCTTCTTTCTGTGCGTTTGTTCCTCTTTCTTTACATGTCATACCTCTGTAGGCATAGTTAGAAATAAGCATTTAAAAAACCTTTGAAATTCATCACCATCGCCATAGAGTCTTTATTTCGATTGTAAAACCATGAAAGACATTTACAGACAATAGAAAAGTGAGATCATTAAAAATACATTGGTATAAATATTTAAAACATACACAGAGTTTGCTTAATATGAGTAATAAACCGCAATCCAAGACTGAATTAAAACAGTAATTATTATACAAAATGATTAAAATTGAAAATTGAGAGACACACGGCATCTGACACTTTATACAGATGGAAGAAGGTATAGACAAATCATGCTACCCCATGGCTATAGACACTTTAGACAGACCATATCAGTGAACCCTGAGTTTACTAGCTCAAATCCTCCATGCCCACCCTAGGAATTTGGCGGTGGCAATGACTACAGCATCCTGGCGACTTGTCTGTAAAATCCTCAAGGCTTCAATGGCAACCCATGTGCCAAGGATGAGACAAATAGGTTTAAGCCATTTCCTCCTCGGTAGGCTGTAGGCCGGGCAGACAAATAGCATTTGGGGAATAGATTCTGGGTATGCCAGACACAACGGACAGAGGCCTGTCGTAGGCCTATGCCATCTAATAGAAAAGGCTCTCATTGACAGAGAGCCTACCCTAAACTGGTGAAAGAGCTTCCTAACCAGTGGTTTTAGGATAAGGTCCCAATAGGGATCAAGCACAGGTTCATGCTTTATTGATAGGAAGTCTCTAGTTAGGGAAGGTCCAGTTATTGAAGATAACGCCTTCATAAAATCCATATAAGCAGCCTTGAACTCCTTTTTGGAGGGAAAAGGAGTCAAATCTGGATTATCCCACAGGATGCCCATCCCCATTGCTGTCAGAATATCTTTAATATACTGAAGCCACCTAATCTTGCTAGTGTCCCAATCCCTCTAAAATCAAGGAGGGCTCTAGCGTAAAGTAGAAGCTCAGGGGTGGCCCACAGCCTTCTCCAGAGGGCTAGAGGCCTAAATCTAGCTAGGTCCTCAATATTATGACAACCCAAGTTCAGAAATAAGGGCACCAATGGAGTAGATTGCAGTAGTCCTGTTAGGGGCCTCACAAATTTGTTTTGGGCAATAGCCAGGTTAGTTATATCCTCGTGGCCCCATAATTCTGCGCCGTATAAAACAGCGCTTACCACTTTGGTATTATATATTGTGAGTGCAGGGGCTATAGGTTTGGTGTGTGACAGTCTATGTTCTTTAAGGAGGACCCCAGCAAGCTGTGCATGCTTCAAGGCAAGCATGTTGATTTGCGGCTTCCAGTGCAGCTTCCTGTTTAAAGTTATCCCCAGGTAGGTAAACACATCTGTCTGCTCTAATGGAACGTCTTCATATGGACTTTGCCCCTTACAATTTTTGATTTGTGGAGAACCATAGTTTTTATCTTGTCCACGTTAACCACCAGCTCATGATCGCGGCAAAACTCCTCAAAACTGGACAGAGCCACCTGTAGGCCGGATTGGGTCTTAGATAATATCAGCGTATCATCCGCAAACATGAGTTGGGGGAATTTTAATCCCCCAAGAGTTGGAGCATCTGTGGAGCATGTGGAATAATATTGCACTACCCTGTCTATGAATAAGGAAAACAAGGTAGGTGCGAGAACGCATCCTTGCATCCATGGTCAGCGGGAATTTGTCTGACCTCGCTGTGTGAACCCCATCTACCCTGGGCGTGGTTGGAATCATGGAGTTTAACTAACATCGTTAGCAGCTCTAGGGGCATCCCCACTTCTAAGAAGGCTCTCCACATTTTATTACGTGGAACAAGGGCAAATTCGGACTATAAATCAATAAATGCCCCATATAGCGTGCCTCCACCTACTAGGACACCCCTCCAATAGATCATCATAAACCTCAGTACCTGATCAATTGTACTAATACAGGGCCGAAACCCGGCCTGCAAGGGAGATAAAATCTTGGCATCCTCTATCCATAATTGGATGCAACTTAGAACTAATCTGGCAACAATTTTCTGTATGGAATATATCAGGCTGATAGGCCTGTAGTTACCTGGCAATGCTCGGTCCCCTTTTTTGTAAACCGGTATGATGACCGCACCAGTCCACGTGTCAGGGATACACGCACCTCTTGCAATGGAGTTAGCCAAATAGGTAATATAAACCACCCAATTGTCCTTGGAAAAATAAATCCACAGGCACACAATCAGGCCCAGGGCCCTGCCTCTCTGAACAAGAGAAAGGACAGGCGCAACCTTGGAATTACTAAATATCAAAGTTGGGATTTGGGCTGGATATTTTAAATTCATCCAGATTAGTGTTAGTAGTAGAGAACTGGGTCTTAAAATACTCGGCCCACTGTTCTGGCGGGACATAGTTAATTGGTTTAAAAGGTGTCCCATCGCTCCCCCATTTTTCCAGCTGCCAGAAATTCGCCATACTCTTCTCTTTGCTAGCTTTGAGAAGATCATTCCAGCGATCCTCATCCATCCCTTTTTTGGCTTTGAATTGGGTTGCCTTATAATTAGCCTTTGAAATTCACTGAAAACACCATACGTTTCAGGCACGTTATAGTTAGAAATTAGCTTTTAAAAAACCTTAGAAATTCACTGTAAAAACCATAGGTTTTAGGGACGTTATCGTTAGTTGGACATTTCTCTTGTACGAAACATAGTAACTTGCGCAAACCCACAATGCACTGCTGATGACGTCACAAATTACATCACTCATGACATGATGACATCACTGATGACATCATGTTTCTTTCTGTGATCTTGTGAAGTGACTTCTAGTTAATTTGTCTTTGAAAGATGGAGCCTTTCTAAAGGAGATGTCTACATTTTCACTCAGATTTGTTCCAATGTCTGGTTCTTTCCTTACTATGCCCAGTATTTATTCATGATTTTTCTTATAGATTCATGCTCTTTGTTGTATGTCATTATGAATAAGATTATTTTGTTGCTCTTGCCATTTTTCTTTTGATTCTGTTTGTTTGTTAGTGGTTCTAGCTGTGCTCAATTTTCTTCTCTTCTTCTTCCTTCCTCAATGTCTCGTTTCTGAAAACCTCTATGTTTACATTTCTAAATTGTTTCTTTAGATTTTTCCTTAAAGACATTGTCATCAGTACAATTTCTGCGCATCCTCAGAAATTCGCCGTATGGAATGCTCTTTTTTAGGGCTTGAGGATGAAAGCTGGTCTCATGTAGAACACTATTGGTAGCGGGTGGTTTCCTGTATACTGTTGTTATGTGGCCATCCTCTATGTACACCGTGAGATCCAGGAACTGCACTTCTTTGTCACTGATGTTGTGCGTGAAGGAGAGACCAACTTCATTTTGGTTTAAACCGGAAAAGTAATTCGGGAACTCACTTTAGGTACAGTTCCAGATTATGAAAAAGTCATCTATATAACGCAGCCAGAGGTGAATCTTGTCTATGTATTCCTCGTTGCCTTCTTCCCAGGTTACCGTCCTCTCCCACCATTCCATGGTGAGGTTTGAGTAGCTTGGGGAGAAGGAAACTCCGACGGCGTTACCACAGGTTTGTTGGTACATTTGTTTGTTAAACAAAAAGATGTTGTTGCGTAAACATAACTCCGTCGTTTCTAGTAACGCTTCCAACTGTTCTAGGTACTGCAGAATGCATTGAACCAAACAGTATTTCATTGCAGTTAATCCCACCTCATGACTTATTGATGTATACAAGGAACGGGATGGTAGAGCGTGCTATCATTGGGGATCGTTTTGGTAATATATATATATATATATATAGATATATATATAAAAAACAAATGTTAAAGTGACATTATAGTGTGGTTACATTTTACATTTTCAACTCTAAAAACTAATGATATTCACTAATAGTTATGGTTAACTCAAAGAACTATAACTCAGGCCAGCCATGCACACAGTGTTGTTCTCAATTATGTCATTTTAAATGCCATCAGTGGTCTTATCAATCATGGGATAGAAAATGTCATGAATGATATAATATGTGAAGTCTTAAGCTGTGCATAATGAAGCTGTGAGTTATAGTTCTTTGAGTTAACCATAACTGGTGAATTTCAGAGGTTTTTCAAGTTTTAAAATGCTATGTATTAACCAACATTTTCACCTAACTGTAATGTCACTTTAACCTTTGGTTTTCCAGTGAATTTCTAGATTTTTGTAACGTAAAGTTGTATTTTATTACCATATCTATGCAGGCCTACCCTGTGGCCAGGCCCTGAGCCCAACATATCTGTGGGTGATCAATCTCGTGCCACACTCAGAACCCCCCACGGGTGGCTAACACCCCATCCCCATTGCTAACCAACCCCCCACAGTCGCAAAACAACCCTTGGACACCCACCCAACTTTTTGGGGTTTTGTTTTTGTAGACAAGAGTGTGTGTCTGTCTAAATCAATCAATCAAGATTTGTACAGCCTGGCTAATTAACCATGAGGGTATCTCGGCACTAAGAATGCTGCTGCATGGAGCTACAGTTGAATAACCAGGTCTTGAGTCCTTTTCTGAATTTCAATAGCAAGGATGAGGCCTGGAGGTGAAGTGGGAGGTCGTTCCAGGACTTCGTGGCGAGGTAGTAGAAGGAGCATCCTCCACTGTTGCTGTAGCCGATGCGGGTGTGGGTGGGACAGAGGCAGGCAGAGCGCAAGTGTCTGGAGGGAAGCTGGAAGTTCAGGCGATGGTTGATGTATGCTGTTCGCTGGTTGTGAAGGGCTTTGAAGGTGATGGTCAATATCTTGAGCTGACATCTGTACTGAATGGGGAGACAGTGGAGCATCTTGAGGTGGGGGTTTATGTGGGTCCACTTGGGGAGGTCTAGGATGAGTCTGCCTGATGAGTTCTGTATGGTTTGTAGTCTTTGGAGGAGGTGCAAGGGGATTCCTACATAGAGTGTGTTGCCATAGTCCAGTCAACAGGTGACCAGGACTTCGGTAACAGACCGTCTGGTGTCGATGTGGAGCCACTTGAAGATCTTGAAGAGCATGCGAAGGGTAAGGAAGCAGGTAGATGAGACTGTGTTGATCTGTCTTTTAATGGAGAGCCTACTTACTGTCTGATATGATGCCAAGGTAGCGGGTGTGATTGGTCAGAGTGCGTGAGGGTCCTAGTTCCAGAGGCCACCAGGCGTCATTCCATAGGGAGGTGTTGTCTCAGATGATCAGCACTTCTGTCTTGTATGTGTTGAGTTTGCGTGGAGATGTTTCTCATCAAGTCAGCAATGCTCGTCACGCACCTGTGGAAGTTGGTCAGCATTGCGGATGTGTCTTCTGATAGCAAAAGGATGAGATGGATATCATCAGTGTAGGAAATGATGTTCAGTCCATGTGATCTGGTTACGATGGCAAAGGGAGTCATGTATGCATTGAACAAGGTGGAACTGAGGGACAAACTTTCAGGATACTGAAGATTGTGTTCTTGGGTTCCGAGATAAAGGGAGTTCTTCCAGTGAGGAAGGAGGTGATCCATTTGAGGGTGACTCCCTGTATTGCAATGTGGTGAAGCCCTTTGATCAGGGTGTGGTGTGATTCTGTAACAAACACTGTTCAGTGGTCAAGGAGGATCAGGGCTGCCACTTGACCTTGTTCAAGGAGGGATCTGATGTGGTCAGTGGCTGTATTCAGGGTAGTTCCGGTGCTGTGGTTGGTGCGGAATCCAGATTGAGATGTGCTCAGAAGGTTGCTGTTCTACAGATGATCTGTGAGTTGGCGGTTGATGGCCTTCACAAGGACATCGTTGGGGTCAGCAGATGGTTTCTTGAGCAGGGGCTTGACTTCTGTGTGCTTATAATCTTCGGGGAAGGTGGCTGTTATGATAGATGTATTGAAGATGGTGGTAAGCTTGTTGCTGATGTTCTTCCTTCCCAGGTTGAAGATGTGGTAGGGGCAGGGTTCCCTGGGCTCTCCTGAGTGGACGGTGTTCATGAGGACTGTGGTGCATTGCGTGGTGAGCAGGTGGATGTGTTTCTTGTTGATGGGGGAAAGATGAATGAGGATGTTGGTGGGTTGGGGTTTGAAGTTTCTGTAGATGGTGGAGATCTTGTAATGGAAGAAGTCCGCCAAGGAGCCACAGAGTTCCTGGGAAGGGGTGGATTTTTTCGGTGGCTGAAAGATTGGAGAACTCCTTGACAATGATGAAGAGTTCTTTTCCGTGCTTGGAGCTTGCTTCGATGCAGTTGGCCAGGGTGCTTCTTTTTGTCTCTTTCAGGAGCTGTTGGTATCGGTTGAAGGATGTAATGAATGTGGCTCGGTTCGTGGGCTCCATACTAGACCGCCAATTCATTTCCAATTATTTGAAGGTGCATTTCAAGGTTCTAAGTTCCAATGTGCACCAGCTGTAACGCTTGGAGGTCCTCTTGAGCTTGGTGGGTTTGCTGGGAGTGGCTCTGTTGGCGCATTCAGTGATCCAGGCATAGACAGCCTGGTCTAGATTGGTTGCAGTGTGTGAGCAGGAGGTGTTCAGTGCGTCGGTCTATTGGTTCTCTGAGACTTTGTTTCAGTGGCAATGTGACGTGCTGGGCGGCTTGGCGGTGGTGCAGGGATCCTGAAATGGTGAAGTGGATGATGGCATGGTCAGTCCAGGTGAGTGCGGTTATATGGCTCTACTTGACTCGGTCACTGGCTGTGAAGATGGGGTCGACTGTGTGTCCTGTGATGTGTTGTTTGTCGGTGATTAGTTGGGTGAGGCCGATGTTGCTCATGCTCTAGAGGGGTTTGGCGGTGTTGGTATTGCTGGGGTCATTGAGGTAAAAGTTGAGGTTATCCAGGAAGATGTTGTTTTTGGAGTCTATGGCAAACAAAGCAATGAATTCAGGAATGGGGCGAAGTCTGTAGACAAGGGTGCTTCGGATCGTGGTTTTGCTGTTGGTATAGAGTTGAAACGGGGAGAGGTGCTGCAGTAGTTGTTGCGGAATCCAGGGTTCAGGGCTCAGCATCGGTATAGCTTCGGATGGCGTGAGATCAAAGGCTTCCTGGTGCTGGGCATGGTCCAGGCACAGATGAGCTTGCCTTTGGTGCGCCTGCTGCATGCAGCCACGCTGCGAGATCCATAAGTAGGTCCTAGGCGGTGGACAGGGCTCTGCTAGCGTTGGGAGGGAAAGAGACAGTTACAAAAACAGCGGGAAGGTGAGCAGCAAAGCAGCGGTAAAACAGAAAGAGAGAAAAAAACGACAGAAAGGCAGATACAGAGGAAAATAAGCAGTGAAAACAATAACAGTAACCAGCAGTTATAAACAGCTCTAAGACAGTGTATACAACAGCATATGCAACAGAGCAAAATAAAGGCTGGAGTGAGGTAGCAGCAGCGAGGGGGAGCTGGCACGGGTCCTGCTTCCTGTGCTGTGCTGTGCTGTGCTGTGTGTGTGTGTGTGTGTGTGTGTGTGTGTGTGTGTGTCCTTGTCCCTCCCAAAACTGAAACATCCGGAAAGGCTATTGAAGTTTTTGTCTTGCGATGCAAACATAACATTGAGGGAGGTGGCCGTAGGAATGTCTGTCAAAGTACAAACTTTTAATCACATAAAATATATTGCACTACATTTTACATATAGCAAAGCATCGAAAATGTAAAGCACCAGAACTGTTTATGCTTATGGTTTAAGATTAGGCATGTAACTTTAGAGTTAGAGTAGGATTATGGTACAGGGTTGAAATTAATGATTTAGGTGAAATTATTTTTTATGTTTTATGATAAGGTGTTTTCCGGTGCTTTAAATTACAAAGAATACTACCTAACTGGCATTCCTAAAATATGAAAACAGTAAAGGAAGGTTTGCTATACTAACTGGAAAAGTCCGACGTAGCAATATTGTTCCTGCACTTGCATATGTCAGTCTCAGTACACTGAACCAGATGCTGTTGAAGTCAACGTAGGGGTTAACCTGGAGGGGAACGTGCACGCCTCAATTAATATTAAGCTCCAACAAAATATGGGGCAGATTTACAAACCCATTGCGCCACTTTTGCGTCACTTTTCCCATGTTAAAAGTGACGCAAAAGTAGCGCAAGGGGCTTGTAAATCTGCCCCTATATGTTTAAGCTTTGGAGTGGTATTACAAAAGTTGTTCAGTCCTTCCACTGTGACCGATCGTAAACTCGAAGGCTGGTCAGTGCACATGCTTAATAATCATCCAGCACTGGTAACTAGCACAATACAAATATCAAACATTCTTCAAAGCACTATATGCTCATACGTACTCTAGGTTTTTTTAAACATGTATTTTACAGAATTTTTTTTCCCAATATGTTAGCTAGAAATCCATCGGTTTTTATAGATAACTCAGCTGAGAAACCCATTAACTCAGAAAACGTTTTTCTCCACAGTAGGAAATCTTGGACTGAAATGTTAGGACATTTTATGCCACTCTCTCAGGGTTGTTTTTAGAGCTGAAGGCTTCAATCTTCTGCCACCCTGACAAGGCTTACCCTTGTGACTCACCATGCCTCTTCATCCTGAACGATCCTTACAAATGTCTAAATATTATCTTGTAATGTGACAGTGTTCTTCTACTTTCTTCCAAAGAGGTTTCAAGAAATTATTGAACTGTTTCCCAGATGCCCTAAAAAGATAACCAGCTGTTGTTGCGTGCCTAGGCGACCTTACACAAGCTTTCTGCTGGTGCAAAAATAAGGCAAATGCTTCTGTGCAGTATGTTTGCTGCGAAGGGGCTGGAGCAAAACATGTTATACTATGCCATATTACATAAACACCGCCTTACCGTAGCAAAACTCAATACCCAAGAGAACATGCCCGCAAGTTGTTTTGCTGTGTAGTACAGTTGTATTCACAGTATAGGTTAGAAAAGTATGGTCCTGCTAAAATATAGTAGTCAGAATATTAGCTAGTACAATAGCCCTGATTGCAAGGAGGCAAGATGTACGTGCAGGGATAGGATATGACATTTAATAATGTTTCCAGCCCGTATCCAGGCATGGAAATCTGGCTATTAGGAGAATGTGTCCCCAAAATAGCACAATAACATGCAGGTCACTTACTGGGTCCAAATCTGCAAAGAGTGACCACGTTCCAGGGACAAAACCACTTCCATACACTAACTGCTCTGAGCAGGTTGTAAATGGAAGCTGGGGGTGGTGCAGTGCTGGGGTGCCAGGAGTGGGCGATGAGGGCTTCAGGAAATATAAGAAGCTGTGGGTTGGCAGCAGGAACCTTTTGTGCTCTCCATGTGTCATAGGAGGGGGTCGGGTAGTGCTTAATTTGAGCCGGTGGCTTCCTATGCTCAGCACCAGCACTCAATCATCAACACTGGAGCTTTTCATGGGCAGTTAAGGAAACAATTATGGTAGGCACGGGGAGATTAAGTAATTTGCCCAGAATCACAGGATGTTGAGCCCACGTGGAGACTTCAACGAAACGGTTCAAAGACATTCGGCCCAAACTTTCAACTTCGTCTTAAAAGTGAGAAAAAATGCTTGTCTTATTGCTTCATGCAAACATAGTAAAAACGAAGCAAATGTTGTTTCTTACATTTTGCCCTGATGTACAACTCTTCATGCAGTATTGAATAGCTACATCGCCCCCCCTGCAAGAACAAAACACATATTGAAAAATAGCAGATTCTCATATCAAAACTTCTGTACCTTTACAGTACTGTGCCAGACACATGGACCGAGCTCCAAATGTCATGTAAACGTCAACTGCTGTCGGGAGACTGCTAATGTCTTTTACACTCTTAATGGCTTCTACATTTTCCTATTTTTAGATGTGCGAATGGCATCTCATAATTCTCTTTCTACCAACTGCATATTGCTTTGCCATAGCAACACTTGTTGAGGTTGACAGAGCGGATAGCTTACACGCGTTCTCACTGCGCAACTTTGCAAACAATTTATGTACGTTTATCAGTTCAAAGAACAACCACTTACACCTTGGATTTTGAGAGACAGCAACTGGAGATATTTGCAAACTAAAGGATGATTGTTGTGACAAGTGAACGCAGGAGAATGGCACTTTTAAGCAAGGACAGGGAATGCCTGTTGCAGACGAAAGAAGGAAAATGCATCACGAAACTGCTGTCTTTATAACGTGCCATATTTAATTCACACTTCCATAAACGCATTATATTTTCATATTTTAGTTTTAAATCTTTCCAGTCGTAAAAACAGTAACAACAGTGGTAAGCAAGGACAGTGGAAGCACGGTCCATTTAAAACAAGGTGCACCTTGTATAAGGCACAGTTGGGTTGTCTGCCCAGGCGCACAATGAGATGAGGGGAGATGTCGGCAATCTATACTATGGTGTGCAACACAACCACAAACACTCAGCTGACAAAACGATTTCAAAGCATGCATCGCTTTCCTTATTTTCTGCCTCCTTAAACTTGTTTGTGGAGGACTTTAAAGACAATCCCTAGACTACGTCACCATCGCGAACCCCCACAATATCAGGGGCCTTATTTATGAAGGCCTTGCGCCGCCGGTGCGTCACTTTTTCCCATTTTAAAAGTGGCGCACCGGCAACGCAAGGCCTTCATAAATAAGGCCCCAGGAGCGGCCCGTGCAGGTAAGAGCGGTGTGGCACAGTGAGGGGGGAGGGTAGTCGACAGACCCATGACGAGGGAAAATTATTTATTTATTTAATTTAGCCTCATCGTCGTCTGTCGACTCCCCCGCCACCCTGCCCCACAGCTCTTACTTGCATGGGCCGCTCCTGCGCAATATTCGCCAGGGGCAGCCTCTCCTCACACAGATTCCGCTGCCTGACCTATCCTCGCCTATCCTCACAGAAAGGTACTCTCTGGCCGCCTCCGGATTTGTGAATATGAGCGTCTTTCACCAAACCAAAATCTCAGTTTTATGGCAAACCACCTGGAGGCCCGCACTCCAAGGGACAAGAGCTAATTCCTTCCATACGACCTGCAATTCCTGCCTAGGCTTCAAGATTGCTAAAGTTAAGGCGGGAACCACATTAACTTTGGACGCCCTAATAGAAATTCCAGAATTCTCCCTGGCAGCCTTAGTTATTAAGGGCCATATGTATCAAAATGTTGTTTTGCAATTCTCAAATTGCGATTTTCAGCGAATCGCAATTTGAGAATCGCAAAATGCAATGTATGTGGGATTTGCTAATAATTTTTCTAAGCCCACATATTCCTTATTTGCGAATCGCAAATAGAGATTTGCTAATAAGGAATACCTGCCCATTCATTCCTATGGGCTAGGAGGCCCTAGAAATGAATTGGAAGGCATTCTCGATTTGTGATTAGCAATTAGAGAGTCGTAAATTGAGAATGCAATTTCAAGGCTGGCAGGGTGTCAAAAGGACACCCTGTTGCACCCCTGAAATGTGCATGTGTGCACATGTGGCACACATACATGTCCTAAGGGCATGTATGTGCGCCACATGGCACAGACAAACATGAGTAAACACAAAAACATAGCAGAACAATGCAACATAAAAGTGTGACAACAAAGCAAACACGTCAAAAAAGACATCATAATGATGGCACTTACACAACAAAATAAAGGCACAGCAAAACACCACAAAATAATTCAACAACACAGTAGGATTGAACAATACACCACAATAGAACACAACACAGCATCACAGTATCAGTTGATAGAAGTGGAAGCCAAGATGCTTGTTGATTTTACTGAACTATGCCATGTTATTTTAAAAATTATACTGCTTAATTGTAAACATTAACTCCTTGTATTCTGCTTGGGGGGGGGGGCAGAACGAAATTCAGTACTGGGAAAGTCATCTTGAATTTGCTACTGCTTGATGTTATATATTAATCCATTTTAATTGTTGCTCCGGGGGAACAGAACTAAATTCAGCACTAGGAAAGTTTACCTTGAGTTTGTTTGTGGTCATGTTGACAGTCGGAGCATTGTTTCTCCCGGGTTCACCTTGGCTTTTTCAACCCGGTTGTTATCCTCATATTTGCACTTGAGTCCTCCCCTTCCGTGTGGAGAAAGCACCAGTATTTTATGGGCCTGCCACCGCGGACGCGCTGGTTATTTGCGCAGCAGGTGCCACAGAGGCAAGCCCTTCTGCGGCTGTCAATGTCCGGAACCTGGCCATAGCTAGCCATGCTGCCCATCTAACACCAGGTACCTCTAGGTAAGCAACCTTTTTAAAAACTTTAAATACTGCGCATAAATGGGATACCCACTTGTTGCTAAATAGGATTAGGGCCCCTTAACCTGCATTATCGGTAAAACAGGATTGATGTTCTCGGACTCTAGCTCAGCTCCTGCTGCAAATACCCCCTTTGGCTCTTTGGTAAAGGGAGAACTTATTAAGGCTCGCTCTCTTTGTAAGCATGCTCAATACATTAATCCAATGATTACTGAAATGCAGTTGGACTTTTCATTCATTACAGAATCATGGCTTAAGGAATGGTGAAATCCTGATATTGCACTAGCCCTCCTTCTCAACTATACCATTTGTAGACAGGATAGAATGGAACCAGGGGGGGGGGAGGACTAGCCATCATCTACCGTGATGGTTACCATTGCTTCTATTTTGACGTTTCACCCCATGGGAGTGGAAAGCTTGGGTTTTTGCTTAAGGCTTAATGGCTCCACCTCCTTTACAGGAGGTCTGATATACCGTCCCCTGGGCGTTAGGACATCTTATCCAACGTTATTCAAATTTTACGGTTTTAGGTAAATGTAATCTTCATTTGGAATGTCGGACAGAGGCAGGAGTGACAAATGTTCTCGACATATTAGAAACCCTAGGACTTTACCAGCTGGTCTCAGGCCAGATGCATCACGCGGGATCTGCTCCATCTTTCTTTCCCTAACAGTAAATTCCCCAATCCCTCAAGTTTGGTCTGACCATTGGCTAATCCAATTTAACGTCAACTTCTGTTTTGAGGAAAAACCTTCTCAGTATGCTAATCTGAGCTCTTTACCGTGTGGTAAATGAGCTAAAATGATAGCTAATCTAGAGCTGCCTTGCATAGCACAAGCCTCTATATCATCTACATCAGGAAATACAGTAGACGACTCCTACCGTTTTTGCGCATGGACCACTTCCATCAGCAATGAATTAGTGATGATAGGCAACGCGGCTACCAAAAATATTCCCAAAACTCAGTCTCTTGGTATACGCTGTCATTAGTCGAGCTTCGAAACAATGTAAACTCTTGGAACGTAAATGGAGATTTTACAAAGCAGAAGAACGGAACAGGTTTAAATTAGTGGGGAAAAATTACCATCAACAAATTCATTCTGCAAAAAAAGAGTACTTGTCAAAAATAATATAAGATGCTAAGCAGAATCCCAAAAAGATTTTCTTGATTGTAAAGTCCTTAACAACTCCAAAAACATTTTCTAAGGACATCCCTCCATCACAGACTTTATGTGATCAGTTCTCAGCCTTCTTCAAAGAAAAAAATCAGAATATCCAAAAAGAATTCAGCACGTCATCCACACCTTTACAGGATCTAGAATTAGATCCTACTTACATAGTGTAGTCGCTCCAGGCCTTTGATAGAATTTCATTGCAGCAGTTGCACCAAGCTATTCTCTTGTGTAAATCTTGAACCCCTTTTGATGCTTGTCCTCCTGTAGTGCTTCATAAGATTGTAGAGAGCGCAATCCAGTTATTAATAACATAATCAATTCCTCACTAGTAACAGCAACAGTTACCCAGAAATGGAAACTGGCAGTGGTAAAACCACTCCAGAAAAAACAGGTCAGGGATCCATCCATGCTCGCTAACCACCGTCCCATTTTATCACTTCCCACCCTTGGCAAGATTACAGAAAGATTTGTGAATAGACAGTTATCTGATTGTTTTAGAGGAGGCCAAAATTCTTCATCCTCATCAGTCAGGATTTAGACCTAGACACTCAACAGAATATGCTCTACTAGAAGTGGTAGACACACTGAAACTCATGTTAGACACCTTAAAGAATGCAGTGCTGATCCTTTTAGATCAGTCTGCTGCATTCAATACCATCTCTCATGATATTCTACTATCTCAAAAGAAAAATTGCTGCATAGCGCACATTGTCTCAGCTTGGATACAGTCCTTTCTATACAATTGCAGGCAAATGGTTGCCTTTGCGGTGTAGTTCCTTCAAATCTATATAGGATCTGCGTGTTTAGACAACATAATGTAAAGGATTGGTGTCCAGACACCCCCAAAGGATATGTTAGTTTGTAGACGAGTAAGCTCACAGTGGCACTATGAGCCCCTCTTACCCAGGAGCTAATAGTTTCTAGCAACTATGGAACATTACCACCCTGACCCCTCAGGGATAGTGGAAACAGTACAGTACTTTTGGTTCAGTCACTCGTGCTCACTTGTTCTCAGAGAGATATACAGAATAAGCGATGGGGACGTTTTCAATAAGCATTTTTTGAACCAGCGTCAGTCTAGTATAAAATACGTGTGCTGCAACAACGATTAGACAAAAACACATTTATATGGTTAGAAGCAGAGTACAGAAAAGGTAGTATTCTACAATAGTGCTAGAACAGTGAATATATGCAGGCATTTAGATACATGACTATAATAATAATGCATACTCCTACGATGCAACTCTAACTAGATGTACCTAAGTGTAGCTAGCATGTATGTAGGTGAATAGCCAAGAATCCCCCTAGGATAGAGCCAACCCCATTATCTGATGTGAGAGAACAAAGGAGCCCGTCTTGGTCTCAAGTTGGACACCCCGTGAGGGAGGTCAGACCACTGCATGCTGGAGTGTCTGCATGCAGGGAACTCAGCATTTTTTTTTAAAACAGTTTTTATTGCAGACTTATGGCATACAGGGTACATATATTTAGGTATCGTCCTCCTGCTAGCAGCGCCCCTCAACTTTCGTTGACTGTCGTACACGGCCTTCAAGCCCACAACCCGGAGGTCGGGCGGCGTCATGCAACATAACTCAGATCTCAGTAGTGCAGTAACAGTTGCAGCCGTTTCGGTGAAAATCCCCTTGTCCGCTTTTATTTTTCTCCCCCCTCGAGCCCCCCCCCCCACATTGTCTCAACAATCTGACTCCCCTCCCACCCATCCCACCCCCCCACAAGTCCCTCCACCTACGATTGAGCTCTTGGTCAGCCTGCATGTATGAATGTAGTCAGGAGTCGTTAAATGTCTAAGTAAGAGATGAATCCTGTGTTTTGTCTGGGGCTGTAGCACCCAGGTCAGGAGAGCCCTCAGTGTCCCGAGACGTGCCATCACGTAAAGCTTGCACAAGCGCTTCCCATGCAGCCGCTGCATCTATCGCTTTATCATCCGCTTTGCGGCGAGCCAATTGATATCGAAGTGTACTCTCACAGGCTGCCCATTTCAGGAACTCATTAACCCATCGCTTGTAGCTAGGGCCCGTTCTCGATTTCCAGTTCCTTGTTATTTCTCTTTTGGCCAATAGAAGGCCCATATCTATAAATTTACTTGTGATCTTATTTTTGGGCGTGCGAGGGAACCAGTGCAATAAACTAATGGCCTTATCGTATTGTAACCCTCTATCCGTTATTTCGTTAAGTGTCTCGCCAATCTCCTGCCAGTATTCACGCAGGTGAGGACAATCCCACCTCCCCGCAGTGCATCTAGGGCAGGCCGCGTCAGCCACCCCGAAATACTTCCCAATTTTACCAGGTGTTAGATAGGCTCTATGGAGAACATAAAAGTGTATTAGCTGGAAGCGTGCATTTCTCGTGCTCTTTGGCGCTCGCCGCACTATTTGTGTCCTAGTCGTATCGGGGATCTCCGTTTCGAGATCCGATTCCCATTTAGCTTTCAATACTGTCAGGGGCTGTAAAGTCTCCTGTAACATCCTAGAGTAGAGGCACGTCACCGCTTTATAAGTGCCTGCTGCCATCATGGTATATTGGCAGGCCATGGATGTCGTGGGTTCCAAGAGCCCTTCCTTCCAGTGTGCCTGTATGGCCCTGGTCACCGCGGCGTGCAGCAGATATCCTCCCCTCGGCAGGTCGAAACGGTCTTGTAAGGTTTGATATGGTATTAGCACACCATCTTCGTACAGGTCGCCAAGCATTTGTAGTCCCGCATCCTCCCAGATCTGTAATCGCGTCCAGTCTCCGCCGTGGGGGAGCGCCGTCACCATTCCCAGCGGTACTTCAGGCGCGTACGGATGACGCGCGCGCGCTCGGCGCTGCGAGCGGTTCCAACAGAGCCTGAACGTTTGCTCTTCCAGGGACAAGTCTCTGAGATAGAGCCTTTGCTGCAACGTGATATAAGCCAAGATGTGACGTGGAAAGCCTGCATCCCGCTCCTGTTCCGGGCCTCGGAATGCCCTCGCCACTTCCTCCGCAAAGATCTGCAATTGTGCAGCTAAATAGTAAAGCTCGAAGTCGGGGACCGCCAAGCCTCCCTCGTCTTTCGGGCGCGTAAGCGTAGCTAACGCTATTCTGCGCCTGCCCGTACCCCAGAGAAACGATGTCAATTGCGATTTCAGTTGTTTGAAAATGGATCCGGGTATCCACACTGGAAGCGTACGGTAGAAGTAAAGAAGGCACGGTAACACAATCATTTTTAACAGAGAAATGCGGCGAGTCACTGGTAGGGTGGCCCAAAAGGACATGTTTCCCTTCAGTGCTCGCATGCAACGGCCCACGTTGCCCTCCAACATATCTGCTGCCGTGTGGTATACATGCACACCGAGGTATTTTAGACAGGTGGGTTCCCACAAGAGCGACGGGCGGTTGACGGGACGTGCTTCACCCTGTCGCAGAGGGAACAGGCAGGTCTTGGACCAGTTAACTTTCAGACCTGAGAGCCTTCCAAAGAGCGACAGGAGTCTCTCCACACCCTCCAAGGCCTCTTCCACGTTTTCAAGGAATATCAGGAGGTCGTCTGCGTACAGCGATATGAACTGCGGGCCTCTCTTACTTACTATGCCACTATTCCCGTCCTGGTCTCAGCCGCTAAGGGTTCTATTGCCAAAGCGAACAGCAGGGGGGACAGGGAGCATCTTTGTCGAGTGCCCGGCCCACCGGGTACTGGTGCGATATGAGGGAACCCACCCGCACCCTCGCGACTGCCGATGTGTACAGCACTCTCGTCCAGCGGATGTAGCCGTCGCCGAGCCAAATCGTTGCATGACCTTATACAGGTACTCCCACTGCAAGCTATCAAATGCCTTCTCTATATCTACTGATAATACTAAGGGCTTTTGTGCTCCCGGTAGTGGATCGTCCAGCAGGCGTATGAGTCTCCTAATATTTATGGTAGTATTGCGCGTTGGAATAAATCCGGCCTGGTCGCTGTGGACCAACCCAGACATATATTGCAGCAGTCTGGTCGCTAGTATGGTGCTTAGGATTTTGCAGTCTGTGGTCAGCATCAACAGTGTCCGATAAGAGGCCGGATTGTGGCTCTCCCTCCCCGGTTTCAGCAAGGGGATTACTAGAGCCTCGCACATGGATTGGGGGAGTCGGCCATTGGACTTGGCCTCATTGTACACCATTTGGAGGCGCGGAGCCAGCAGGTCCAGGTATTTACTGTAAAATTCTATGGGCAAGCCATCCAATCCCGGGGTTTTGTTACGGGCCATTTTTTTACTGCGCTCCTGATCTCCCCTATGTCGATATCCTTGCCCAAGGAAACGGCCTGCTCCTGATCCAATTGTGGCAACTGGAGCCCCCCAAGAAAGGTGTCAAAGCGCTTCTATAAAGAATCTCATAGTAGTTGTGGAAGCTGTGCAATATCTCCTTCTGGGTGTGGAGCGCGTGTCCTCTCTCCCCTTCTAATGATAGGATCGGGGGGCTGCGCTTGTCGGGGTTAGCTAACCATGCCAGGAGTGTCCCAGCTTTGTCCCCTTCCGCATGTGCTCGCAGCAGGTAGGCCTTGTGGTCGAAGCTACAGAGGCGCTCCACCTCGCCTGCTACTGCTTCCCTAGCTACGCTAACATCTTCTTGGAGCTCAGGGTGTCCCGGCCGTGCCACCTCCGCATCCCGCAGCTTTTTCTCCGCTTTGTCGAGGTCATCTAATAGGGTTCTGCGTATCCCTGCGAATTTCCCTATGCACTGTCCTCGTATAACAACCTTGAAGGCATTCCATTCCATTGCTCTGGACGTGGTGGTACCCTCATTTTCGGTAAAATAATGAGTGATCCCCTCCTCAATCGCCGCTCGAAATAGTGGGTCGTCTAATGTGTCCGGTCGCAGTTGCCAGGTAGGGACCCGTGAGATCTCAGTCATCCAGTCCAGTGTCAGCAGCATGGGGTTATGATCAGAGAGTGTGCGGGTGAGGTACTCGGTACGCGCCACAGCGGGTAGCACAGGCGGGAAACACAAGATCGAGTCGAGTCGGACATGGAGGTCGTGTAAGTTAGAAAAATATGAGTAGTCTCGCGCGGTTGGGTGTTGCGCGCGCCAAGCATCTGCCAATCCCCACCTCTCCTGCCAATCGAGCCTGCCCTTTACAAGTCGATGCACTGGGGAGTCTCTCAGCGGTGGATGGGATCTATCCAGAGCAACATCCATCACCGAGTTAAAATCCCCTCCCAGCATGATAGGGCCCGCTAAGTATGTCGCAAGCTGTAGGAAGGTGGCTACCTGACTATGGTTACCCCAGATTTTTTGCCTTGTGTTTAGCTGGTTTTTGACTTAGTTGACCTGGTTCCCTGCTAATCAGGGCCCCAGGCCATCTGCTATCTCTGTAAAATGGATTCCATGTACCCTAGGTACATACCACAATTGGAAATGGACTCCTTGTCAGCCCCTGTATAATGCACTATAGGTGCCCAGGGCATAGGAGCCACCAAGGCCTACCAGGGGCTGCAGCATATCTTTTGCCACCCCTGGCTGGTTCTTAAATTGACACCACTGGCTGATCACTCAGCTGGGGTAAGGTGGTGTAATCACCCCTTACTTAGATATAGTATACCTATATCTAAACCTATATCTGGACACATATTAACCTGTGAGCCACTCCTATGGAAGGCCTCATCAATCCTGGAGACCGAGTGCGTGGTTTAATGTGAGATGGAGCTCTAGCATGAGCTGAGCCTGTCTGCAGCTGTCGGGAACAACTCCCTAAGCTGTTTCAGGATAATGCCATACCATATACTCTTAAGTGCATTATAATCCTCGCGGTTATATAGCAACTTTGGTTTGGCTTTATCAAAACATGTCGTGTAAGGTGTCATACGATTTGGAATACTATCCCCTCGCCAATTCTGGCGACGGGGATAGCATTCCACCCCTCTAGAGGGGTAAGACATGTTACTTTACTTAAATGCGGTTAATTTCTAAAAGGACCTTGGATCCACAAAATGGATGCCTCTGCCACAGACACGAGTCTGACCCCCTGAAGCTGACCGAAACTCAGCCAAATGGGGCCTGGACAAAGGGTTTCCTGTCGCAGGGAGGTGCTACACCCCCTCAGACAGGAGATAGTGGATTGTAGCAGGGAGGTTTGAAAGAAACCAGACACTGCTTGGGGCGCACAAGGCTGCCCCTTGCATAATCCGGCCAAACCGGTTCTGGGGCACTCCAGCCCTCGTGCCAGGGCGGCCTGGATCAAAGAAAGGGGGTGTATCCACCCACTTCCTGGGTCCCACCCATAGGAGGGGACCTAGCAGGTAATCCAGCCCCCCAGATTCGAATAAGAGTGGGAGCAGTGCCAATGCACTTCAGATTATCCTGATGAAACATAAGAAACGAAACTCTGGACCCTTCGACATCCTACTCGACGTAGAAGCCCGAAGAATCTCCCTTGTGGTCAAGGAGTGACCACCCTGTGCAAACAGGAACCATCCAGCCATCGACGTCTACTTTGTTGCAGTTCCCGCCGGAACTCGAGCGACAGAGATTGACGAGATCAAGCTTGCCTGCCTTCCAACAGCCCGATCCACAGTCCCTGCAGAGCTGAGACCCGTGGAGGCGACCGGAAGCGTGGGGCACGCCATCTTGAATTGACCACGAGACGCTGACCGTGCAGCCCACGAGCGACCCTCGAAGCTGTACACCGGGGTTTGAGAAGCCCCAACCCTGAGCCACACTTGCACCGAAGTTCAGCCCTCCACACTCGACGAGTGCTGCGTGGGGCCCTTCTGTTTCCTTTGGCTCAACGCGTTGGCCCGGTCACTTGCCAGCCGGCTAGTGGCCCCTGTGCCGACGAAACTTGAAATTCGACCTGCGAATCTGGTTGCTCCAGATCTGCACCAGCTCCCCTGAAAAGGAGCCCCCACTCTGACCCTCCTGGTTCGAGTGAGAAGCAATCTCCCGGTTCCGCGTGGATTGCTTTTGCCAAGTGTTGTTTGCTCCAATCTTGAAGCCGATAGCGCCGACGGCGAGAGCCTTCGTGGGACAGATCGTGACCTGCTCCTGGACGTCGTAGATGCCCCAGAGCCCACGTGACAGCGGAGAGAAGCTCCTCGACGACCACCTGATTGCGCCCGACATTGCCTGGTTCCGTCCTGGTTCCACCCTGGTCACTGCTGAGTGACCCAGACTCTGTCCCCTCTGCTTTCAGGTACTTTTCGACTTGAGTCCACCCTTGGACTCCACCGGACACTTCTCTTTCACCCCGCCTGCAGCCCTTTCAGCTTCAAGCACCAAGAGCCTGCGTGACGAAACCCGACTCAACTTCGACCCTGTGCACCCCCTTCCTGTGGGTGAGGTAACTTTGCTCCGCCGGTGTTCCCACACTGGTACACATCTCTAGGGTCTGTGTCTTAAGTTTTGATCCTCTACGTTCAGCGGAAGTGTCCTTAAACTTTAACTTTACAACTTTTACGCACCATTGGTTAACATTGGTGCATGCGTGCGCTTTCCGCACTGCACCCGAATCCCGTGGGCCTCTCCTGACTTCAGCATTGCTTGTCCCGACTGCTCCCAGCGATTCCCTAGGCCCTAGGCCTAACCACTGTTCGATTGGTATCTCTTATACCACTTGTTTAGTATATGGTTTGAGTGGCCCCCCGCCCTCATCCATAATTGTGCAACTTTGTATGTTTATACTGTGCTTTTGATTTAACGCTTGTGCCCCTTTATTCATAAAGAGTACTTTATTAGTAATAAACACATATATTTTTTATAATATATACTTGTGTGGTGTCCTTTCATTTGATATTACAGGATTGTATGTGGTAAAACAGCTCGCTTAACACGACCTCTTAAGTTAAGCCTTTAGGCTGCTTAGTCCATGCTACCCCTAGGATAGCTTGTCTAATAAGGTTGACTTACAACCAGACACCATAAGGGATTGTTTGGTCTGATAACAGGTGGTTCCAGAATTGGAAACATCACCTATCAGGCCAACTTCTCACATTGGTGAGCAGCGGTGCGGATTTGAGCTTGCTGTTGTTTTACCATTGCAATCTTTTATCAAATTGAAAGATCACATCAAGTACCTCTAGGTACATATAAAATCAAAAGCTTAGCATACTTAAGTTCTACTGAACTTAGTAGTTGTAGATTAAAGGGATTAGCACACCCTGACTACAACTCACTAGCAAGGTACAGTAGGGAAACACTTAGTGTAGGTAGGTGCATCACTTACACCACACTAGAGTCATGTCTGACACAGGAAAAGCCTCAGGGTCTGCTCCTGTGACAGTTGACCTTACCAAGGCAACTTTTAGCTATGACAAATTAACCCGAAAGGACTTGATTGCCTTGTGCATCTCAAGAGGGTTAAAAAGGGACAGAAGTCCCACCAGTCCTATCCTGATAGCCATTCTAGAACAGGATGACTTAGAGAAGGCGAATGCAGTTCCCTTAGAGTCAGGAGATGGAGTGAACCCCCCTGTAACTGATACCCCTCCAGAGGAAGAAGAAGAAGAGGAGGAAGAGGAGGAGGAGGAGGACTCAGATGTAGAGGACCCAGAGAATCAGGATCAGAGGGGTAGCCAGGTCCTAGTTGCCAGTCTTAACCAGGCCAACTTAGACCTACTGGGAAATGGAGAGGGCCAGCACCTCCCCAGACCCCACCATATCATTCTCCCAGGCAACAGAAGAGTGAGATCTCCCTCAGGGGACTCTCATATTTCTAGTGCCTCAAGAGAATCTCAGAGAGGTATGACTGCCTCTCAGAAGATAGAGCATAGGGCCAGAATGAGGGCTGTCAAACTCCAAATAGAGAGGGAGGAGGTAGCCTTGGCTCAAGCTAGACTTGCCTTGGCAAGAGAGCAGAAATTGTGTGGCTTAGATGCCACTGGTGGCAGCAATATTCCCAGGTCCTATGATAGTAGAAACCTGACAAAAATTGTGCCCCCCTACAAGGAAGGGGATGACATCCACAAGTGGATAACTGCTCTTGAGAGAGCCTGCATGGTACAGCAGGTTCCTGAGGAACAGTGGGCAGCAATCTTATGGTACTCCTTTTCAGAGAAAGGGAGAGATAAGCTCCTCACTGTTAGACATGAGGATGCAAACAATTACAAAGTCCTGAGAAGTGTCCTAATAGATGGGTTTGGCTTAACCACTGAACAGTACAGGTTGAAGTTCAGAGACACCCAGAAGACACAGACACAGGACTGGACTGATTTTGTAGATTGTGCTACTAAGGCTCTGGAGGGTTGGCTACATGGCAGCAAAGTACATGACTTTACAGGATTGTATAATTTGATTATGAGGGAGCAGATCCTAAGTAATTGTCAGAACCAGCTCTTACACCAGCACCTGGTGGACTCTGATCTGACCTCTCCCCAAGAATTGGGAAAGAAGGCAGACAAGTGGGTCAGAACCAGGATTAGGCCTAAGAATCAGGACAGTAACCAGAAGAAGGAGTCTACCAAGCCTCAAGATAAGGGTTGGGATAAAAATAAAGAAAAGACTTCCCCAGGGCCCCAAAACTCCAAGAATGGGGGTGGGTCCCAAGACACTTCTTCAACAGAGAAAAAGCCCTATTGCCATGTCTGTAAGCAGGTTGGGCATTACAAAACAGACAACTGTTGTCCCAAGAATGGCAATAAAGAGAATATACCTCCAAAGCCAGCTCCAACACCTCCTGTTACTGTCAACAGTAATCCCCCAGGAAGTGGGAGCACACCCAGGAATCTGGGTGGGTTTACTTTTGGAGCCCAGGAGGACCCTGGCCTATCCAGGTCCCCATCCCCAAATAATCTTGTTTATGAGACTGGCATGGGGTTTGCCAACTTCTCTGATTGCCCAAATACTTTGAGCAAATATAGACAAGAACCCATCATCAATGGTTTAAAAGTTGAAGCTTTTAGAGACACAGGGGCTAGCATCACCATGGTGGCTGATGGTATAGTCCCCTCTAAGCAACTTTTACCTGGTGCCACATACCAGGTAACAAACATTGATGGCATCAAAACAAATCATCCCATGGCAGTAGTAAGTCTCAGCTGGGGAGGTGTCATTGGCCCAAAGAGAGTGGCAGTGTCATCAAACTTGCCTGTAGACTGCCTACTTGGTAATGATTTGGAAATCTCAGCCTGGGCTGAGGTTGAACAGGAAACCCATTCTAGAATGGTAAATTCCAATGGAAAGGTTAGTGGGGCTGTAAAGGCTACAGCCCCAATTCAAGATGTCCTTCCTGAAAAGGTTGGTAGGGCTGAGCAACTCTCTGCCCCATCTCTAGCAAAAGCTCTTCCTGAACAGAATAGCAAAGCTGTTATGATAACAGCAGAAACCCAAACTGAGTCTCCTCCTGAAAAGGTTGGTGGGGCTGTGATGGCCACAGCCCAAACTCAAACTGATATGTGTGTTGTGAAGCCTAAAATGATGGATAACTCCACACAAACTGAGAGCACAGAGGAGGACGAGAAATCTCCCCCTCACCAGACTTTAGGAAAGGATCAGCCTCCTCAGGGAACTGATCTTACCCCTGATGAAGGAACTGCCCCAGAGGTGGTTAGGCCTAGCCTGACAGAGCCTCTGATGTCAGTGGACCCTTCTCAGGTGGGACCCAGTCTGGAGCAGGTAACCTGCCCCTCTCTACCTTGCCTTACTCAGCCCAGGGCTGCAGAGTACAAGAAGGACAGTGAGACCCAGAGGGCCCCCTGTCAAATAAAGCACCCCATCAACAGATTAGGGGCACCAAAACTAGTAGCCCTAGTGAGGTGAAAACTTTAAAAACTCCTGAGGGAGCCCCCTTAAAAACAGTTAGGGACCTCCCACAGATGGATTCTGTTGGGCACAGCCAAACCTGGGACCCAAAGGGCCCAAACCTGAACTGTCCCTCCAGCAAGCCAAACAGAGGGACCCAGCCTCCAGCTTTAGGTAGCCAGAGGTTGACCCTGAGAGCACAGTGCAACTCAGTTAAAGAAAGAAAGGCACACATGGTGGAAGATAATTGGAGGAAGCTGAGCCCTAAATTAGTGGAGCCTCACTTCAATACTCCATATCCAAACCAGCCTTTAACTTTGCATAAACACACCCAAGGTAGTAATTCCCTATGGTGGAGACCCTCTAATACCCCAAGGGTGAGGGACTGCTTAGTGGACCATGAGACAGGGGGTACCCATGCTAGTGCAGGTACTTCCTTATATGGCCACTCAGGCAATATAGGCTTACCTGGCCAAGGATAGCCTTATCTCCTTTCGTTGGGGGGGGGGTTGTGTAGGAAGGTGGCTACCTGACTATGGTTACCCCAGATTTTTTGCCTTGTGTTTAGCTGGTTTTTGACTTAGTTGACCTGGTTCCCTGCTAATCAGGGCCCCAGGCCATCTGCTCTCTCTGTAAAATGGATTCCATGTACCCTAGGTACATACCACAATTGGAAATGGACTCCTTGTCAGCCCCTGTATAATGCACTATAGGTGCCCAGGGCATAGGAGCCAAAAAGGCCTACCAGGGGCTGCAGCATATCTTTTTCCACCCCTGGCTGGTTCTTAAATTGACACCACTGGCTGATCACTCAGCTGGGGTAAGGTGGTGTAATCACCCCTTACTTAGATATAGTATACCTATATCTAAACCTATATCTGGACACATATTAACCTGTGAGCCACTCCTATGGAAGGCCTCATCAATCCTGGAGGCAGAGTGCGTGGTTTAATGTGAGATGGAGCTCTAGCATGAGCTGAGCCTGTCTGCAGCTGTCGGGAACAACTCCCTAAGCTGTTTCAGGATAATGCCATACCATATACTCTTAAGTGCATTATAATCCTCACGGTTATATAACAACTTTGGTTTGGCTTTATCAAAACATGTCGTGTAAAGTGTCATACGATTTGGAATACTATCCCCTCGCCAGTTCTGGCGACGGGGATAGCATTCCACCCCTCTAGAGGGGTAAGACATGTTACTTTACTTAAATGCGGTTAATTTCTAAAACGACCTTGGATCCACAAAATGGATGCCTCTGCCACAGACCCGAGTCTGACCCCCTGAAGCTGACCGAAACTCAGCCAAATGGGGCCTGGAGAAAGGGTTTCCTGTCGCAGGGAGGTGCTACACCCCCTCAGACAGGAGATAGTGGATGGTAGCAGGGAGGTTTGAAAGAAACCAGACACTGCTTGGGGCGCACAATGCTGCCCCTTGCATAATCCGGCCAAACCGGTTCTGGGGCACTCCAACCCTCGTGCCAGGGCGGCCTGGATCAAAGGAAGGGGGTGTATCCACCCACTTCCTGGGTCCCACCCATAGGAGGGGACCTAGCAGGTAATCCAGCCCCCCAGATTCGAATAAGAGTGGGAGCAGTGCCAATGCACTTCAGATTATCCTGATGAAACATAAGAAACGAAACTCTGGACCCTTCGACATCCTACTCGACGTAGAAGCCCGAAGAATCTCCCTTGTGGTCAAGGAGTGACCACCCTGTGCAAACAGGCACCATCTAGCCATCGACGTCTACTTTGTTGCAGTTCCCGCTGGAACTCGAGCGACAGAGATCGACGAGATCAAGCTTGCCTGCCTTCCAACAGCCCGATCCACAGTCCCTGCAGAGCTGAGACCCGTGGAGGCGACCGGAAGCGTGGGGCACGCCATCTTGAATTGACCACGAGACGCTGACCGTGCAGCCCATGAGTGACCCTCGAAGCTGTACACCGGGGTTTGAGAAGCCCCAACCCTGAGCCACACTTGCACCGAAGTTCAGCCCTCCACACTCGACGAGTGCTGCGTGGGGCCCTTCTGCTTCTTTTGGCTCAACGCGTTGGCCCGGTCACTTGCCAGCCGGCTAGTGGCCCCTGTGCCGACGAAACTTGAAATTCGACCTGCGAATCTGGTTGCTCCAGATCTGCACCAGCTCCCCTGAAAAGAAGCCCCCACTCTGACCCTCCTGGTTCGAGTGAGAAGCAATCTCCCGGTTCCGCGTGGATTGCTTTTGCCAAGTGTTGTTTGCTCCAATCTTGAAGCAGACAGCGCCGACGGCGAGAGCCTGCATTAGACAGATCGTGACCTGCTCCTGGACGTCATAGATGCCCCAGAGCCCACGTGACAGCGGAGAGAAGCTCCTCGACGACCACCTGATTGCGCCCGACATTGCCTGGTTCCGTCCTGGTTCCACCCTGGTCACTGCTGAGTGACCCAGACTCTGTCCCCTCTGCTTTCAGGTACTTTTCGACTTGAGTCCACCCTTGGACTCCACCGGACACTTCTCTTTCACCCCGCCTGCAGCCCTTTCAGCTTCAAGCACCAAGAGCCTGCGTGACGAAACCCGACTCAACTTCGACCCTGTGCACCCGCTTCCTGTGGGTGAGGTAACTTTGCTCCGCCGGTGTTCCCACACTGGTACACATCTCTAGGGTCTGTGTCTTAAGTTTTGTTCCTCTATGTTGAGCGGAAGTGTCCTTAAACTTTAACTTTACAACTTTTACGCACCATTGGTTAACATCGGTGCATGCGTGCGCTTTCCGCACTGCACCCGAATCCCGTGGGCCTCTCCCGACTTCAGCATTGCTTGTCCCGACTGCTCCCAGCGATTCCCTAGGCCCTAGGCCTAACCACTGTTCGATTGGTATCTCTTATACCACTTGTTTAGTATATGGTTTGAGTGGCCCCCCGCCCTCATCCATAATTGTGCAACTTTGTATGTTTATACTGTGCTTTTGATTTAACGCTTGTGCCCCTTTATTCATAAAGAGTACTGGGGGTTGTTTTTAGTAATAAACACATATATTTTTTATAATATATACTTGTGTGGTGTCCTTTCATTTGATATTACAGGATTGTATGTGGTAAAACAGCTCGCTTAACACGACCTCTTAAGTTAAGCCTTTAGGCTGCTTAGTCCATGCTACCCCTAGGATAGCTTGTCTAATAAGGTTGACTTACAACCAGACACCATAAGGGATTGTTTGGTCTGATAACAGGTGGTTCCAGAATTGGAAACATCACCTATCAGGCCAACTTCTCACACAAGCGCTCCAGAAAGTCTTGTTAAGTAAGATAACTGGTCAACGTTAGGTGCATATACGCTACATAGGACTATGTCCCGGCCTCTAAGTTTGCCCTCGACAGCCACGTATCGGCCCTCGGGATCTACGATGTGCCTGACCACCTGGAAGGGAGTGCCCGCCCTAATCCAAACCAATGTGCCCCGTGCAAACGCAGAGTACGTGGTATTCCTCCTGTTTCGTCAGATGTGTTTCCTGCAGGAACGCTATATGGACCCCCCTATGAACCAGGTAAGCATGAACCCTATGCCTTCTCGCCATAGTGTGCAGTCCCCTCACATTCCAGGTTATACATCTCAATGTACCTGAGCTAGCCATATTCCCATAATGAGCAACACAGTACAGCACCTGTCCGAGCCCCAACGTAGGTGGTGGTACCTTCCCAACAGAGCTTCAGGTGGGCTGTCTCCCCCTCCTTACAGTTCCCGCCCTGATCAGAACCAAGCGAAACCCATCGGAGAGCAACCCCAACCGCCCTCTGCGCCCTCCCCCCCAGAACAGGACCCAATTTCGAAGCATCAGCTCCCATCCAAACTCGAAAAACAACTCAACTTCCCCCTAATCCGCAGTCGTCACCGGGGTAGCCTTATGGGCCTATAGGGTGTAACTCGGGTCCGAAGGCGGCTACTATAGTCCCATCCCCCCACCCCTCAATCCCCTCATAATTGCATTCAGTAATCCCAATCCGTTTTATCATGTATGTTAGCATCGTTAGGTACAGAGCCCCCCAGTTACAAGAGGCCACCTCAAGCAGCGTCCGTATCAGGGTCCCACGATTTCCTCCGATGTCTGCGGCGCCACTATCGGTCCTTTATCACCGTTAACATCTGATAGGTCCGTTTCCGAGCCCGTGGCGAGGACCTCTGAGTCTGTGCCCTGGCGCAACTGGGCTGCCGCCAGGTCCGCCACCGCCTGTAGCGCCGCCCTCCTCTCTTCTTCCGTCTGAGACCCCGTGGGCTTTCTGGATCCCTGTCGACGCCTGCGGAGCCTCTTTGATTTGCGCACTGGGGGCTGGCGTCGCTCCTCCTCCTCCCTGAATTTCGCTCCATCCGTTCCTGCTTTATATGTTTCCCACCATGTCCAGGCTTCCGCCGACGTGGGGAAAAAGAGCGTCTTATCGTCCACTACCACTCTGAGCTTGGCCGGGAAGAGTAGAGAGTATTGTATGCCTTCAGCTCTCAGTTCCCGTTTAATGGATAAAAAGGAAGCTCGCAGTTTCTGGGTCTCCATAGTGTAGTCAGGGAACAGTGTCACATTACTATTATCCACTTGAAATGGGCCTGCGTCCCTGGCCCTCTGGAGCAGCAAGTCTCTGTCCCTATAATGCAACAGCTTGATCACCACCGGTCGAGGGGGCTGGCCCGGCCTGGGAGGTCTGGCCGGGATCCGGTGCGCACGCTCTAGGGTGAAGAATGGCGAGAGTCCCTCTGGAGCCACCACCGATCGGAACCAATCGTCCAAGTATCCGACCATGTCTCCCCCCTCCTTTTTTTCTGGCAGGCCCACCAGGCGGACGTTGTTGAGCCTGCTACGATTTTCGGCATCTTCTGCCCGTCTTTCAAGCGCCTGTATCCGGTCAAGTGCGTCCGCCAGCCTCACCTCCGCCGATTTGTGAGCCGGGGCCAGCTCCTGCAAGGCGTCCTCCATGCCCTTGACTCTGTCTCTGAGTTTAGCATGGTCCGCACAGAGGATCCCCAGCCCTGTTGCAACTTGCACAATATCTTGCTGCAATGCTTCTTTCGTTGCTGCTATGGCCTCCAGGATGCGGTCCTGAAGTTGCTGCAAGTCGGCAGGGCCCGGCGCCGTGCCCTCCGGTGCCTCGGAGCCAGTAGCCCCCTCCTGCTTCCCCTTGGGCTTCCCCATCATGCCTCTGCACCAGCCGAACGTGCTACTCCTCAGCGCCAATGGGTCAGAAGTCACCCCTCAGAGGGGGAGTGCTCAGAAGGGGCTCTCTTACTTCCGGTGTCCACCCAATCCTGAGCTCTGATGCAGTCGCAGTGCCTCCAGCAAGCCAGCGCGAAGGGGCCAGGCAGCAGTGATTTCAGTAAACTCCCAGCGCGTGCCCGCTTCCGATCGCCCCGCTCAGCCCCCGCTTCACTCAGAGGCCAGGGACGCGAGGCTCCCCCTAGCAGGGCGCCGTCCCCCTCGGCTCTGCATCCAGCACCGCAGCAGTCCACCAGGCAGTCCACCAGGCAGCAGTCGCGCAGTAGCACAGAGGATCTTCCAGTCCCCCTTACTCTGCTCCTCCACGTCTCTCGGTCCTCTTTTCCGGGCAGGAGTGTGTTTCAGCCAGCGCTGCGCCGCCGGTTTCAGGGCCCAGTTCCACCAAGGTGCGCCATCGCTCCCCTGCATGGGTTTCAGTGCCAGCCAGTTCTAGGACATTGCAGTGTCGTGCCCTGCACTCTGGTGTGCATTTAGTATGAGGACCCCACTACCTCAGCTTGCGCCGTGTCTAGCACCTGTGGGGATCGGTCCGCTCTCCCGCTTCGCCCAACAAAGGGCGATGTCTGAGGGGCATACACTGTGTATGTGTGTTCACAGCGCTCTTACCAGGCCGTTCTCCCGTCCTCGGGGTCCCGGGCACTTCCTGCGGTCTGGTCATCAATGGTTCGCACACCGCTAGCCCCTCCTCCGGATCGCCCCTCGGGACTCTGGTACTTGTAGTGCTTTAGTGGATCACCCAGGTGGGTGCAAGTCGGTACTTGTTGGACTGATGAATCTCTAGACCCGATACATGTCCCGGGTTTTAGGATACTTCCTGCGGTCTGACCCGGTCCCCACACCTCAACTGTTCCAGGGCACTGGCTCTCCTCCAGAGCACCTCGGCAGCGCAATCAATGGCTCCGCGACCGCCCGGCCCAGCGGGCGCGGCCCGTGCCACTCCGCCGGACCGGCAAACCCTTCAGCACTGTCAGCTCCTCGCGGGTCCCGAGGGTATCCAGCGCCCTCCGCCTCTCAGCCGGTCTCCCTCTCTCCAGGCCATTTTCAGGCGCACAGCACCCTGTCCCTAGCTCCCGAGGGTGCGCCCACCGCGCCGGGCAGACGAGCCGCCCCCCGGGCAGCCAGGCCGCAACAAGGACGAGCCGCAGCAGCGGGGGGTCACAACTCCCCCTCCCCGTCAATGGCCTCCGATAGCCTCCTCAGTGGCCGGTCCGTGCCGCGGCCGCCATTTTGTGGAGCTCCGCGTCGGCCGGGCGGCCACCAATGTGAGCCTCGCTGCCGGAGGTAACAAGCCTCAATGCCCAGCGCCGCTCCGGGTATAACGCCAGCGCCCCCGTCCCGCTCCTCAATATAGTGCCCTTGTCAGTGCCGAGCGGGTCGGGTCGTCAGCATCTGCATGTCTCGGCCGCGATCTCCTCCGTCATCTTGAGCAGCCCCGGTCACCAGGTCAGTCGGCTCCTCGCTCAAGATCGCACGCCGCTGCAGGATCGCCCCTGGTGGCTCCCGGGGCGCCGCCACCGCTCCGATGACTTTTGGCGCGTTACTGGTGTCAGCAACACGGGATATCGCTTCAGATTTCAGGATTTAATTGGGGATCAGGCGGGGAGCTCCGGGCTCACGCTACCAGTCCCTCCGGCATCCAAGCCACGCCCCCTGCAGGGAACTCAGCATCTTGTGACAACATGTAAGCTTCTCCTTTGGTTTGCCCAGTGAAGAGGTGATGTTTATATACCCAAAAGGTACCCTCAGAGGCATTCCATAGATGTGTCCTTGTACTGTGGGCATGTTGGCCGAGGATGACGATAGTGATGACCCTTATACAGAGTTATTATACAGAAGATGGTAATCCTGCTGTGATACTAAGAAACCTCATGCATTATAAGTGAGGCTAGTTTTTCAGAGAAAATCACACAGCATTTATTTGGCAATTAACTAGGTAAAAGGTCAGTGCCAAAACCGTTATGTTGAGCAAGGTAGGACAAATATAGGTAAAAGGTTCTGCTTACCTCCGCATAGCGCCAAAATGCTCCTTCTGGACGGATGGTTGCACTTTAAAAATGCATAAATCAAATCAAATTAGGAGACCATAGAAATTCAACTAAAACACAGTCACAGCTCTTTAGCAACTCTCCACAAGAACACATCAAAACAAACAAAACATAACCCAGAATTACGAAAAAGTATTTGGTGTGCTGTTGTTTTGTAAACTTCTGTTATATTGTTTTGGTGGATTACTGTGAATCCACTTTGCACTGTGGTGTTTTTTCATTCAGCTGTTTAGCTGCTTCATTGTATTGTGTTGTAGGATTTATTACTGGTTTTTAAGAACAGCTGTAGTGTGTCTGCTTGAATATTCCCAAAACTTCTTATTACATATTAACACCACCAGATAACTACATGACTATAACACTAAACTTCCATGATACAGTGATAAAAGGTGGTTGAGCCAATCAATGTGTTACTTACCACAATGCTCATGTATCAGTACCAACCAAATAAATATTGTAAAATGACCATTGATCTTTGAAAAAAGTGAAAACAGAAAGGCATATGACAATAGCACATCAGCAAATGTGCAACCATGGTATACTGAGGTACTGCAATGCAAATGCATAATTATCACATGCAATATAACCACACCCTAATTTAGCTCATGCACTATTAAAGGATGATTCCAAGTTTGCGACTTTTTTAAAAAGTACCTGATAGGATTCCTAAAATATAGCACCAGATAAAATCTTTACCCACCTGCTTAACCTTAATAGAGGCAGCTGAATCTTCTACTGTTTACTCAAAGCAGTATGCAGGCAAAAGCAGCACATGATATGGGTTTACTGAAAAGTATTTCTACTGCTTCATAGCATGAGGTGGAGCAGGTAGAGGACACACATGCCACACTCCCAATACAGATCAAGTTATTGTTAACATTACTCCCAGGCAATAGCTCAAACTGTAACAGGATTGTGTTGCCCATGATGCAAAGAACCATAACCCTGACCCATAATCCTAATTCTAATACGTTCACTTACAGTAGAGATTGAAGAACAAAATGCAGCTGGCACCATTCAATTTATACACAGACTAGATGCTCTGTTTTGCTGGTATGATTACTTTCTTTCTTTCTGGTTAATACATTTAATTTGTTATCAGTTTTTCTTATCTATTTCATTGAATCAATATAATTGTATTCAAATAAGAACAACATTACAGTTCTATTACAAACACATTTTCTCATGGCTGTGGGAAGACCAAACGGAAAAATTAACTTTTAAACAAAATATGTTGTACGTATCAGTAGGAAAGAAAAATCTGATTTATCATAAATAAATAGTACAATATGCTATTGAATACCACCATGCTATTTTAAAGGAACAGATATTATAAACTGCGAATTATTAACATGCTAATTATAGGTTTATTCAAAACATGGTTACAAAATTTTTCTGAATATATTTGTGTTGGGTTTATTACATAAATGTCTACATCAAAAAAATGTATAGTATATCAAGTTAAAATTATATTTTTTCAGTTTTTTGAAAGAAGACATAAATTACAATAGAGCGCATAATATTCAGACTTCAAAGATCGCACACTTATACTCAGTATCAAACTGTCACTTATTATCGAAAGTAAAGATTTACATACACAAGTGAGCAGGATGATCATTAGAATTTGAAAGCTCACAATATTAGAAAATTCGTAAATATGCTCATTAGGAATAAGCGACTGCAGTTCTAGTTATTTTACAATATATAAAGATATCTATAAGTAATTACCACATTGCATATTCACTACATAAATCATAGATGTCTTTACTGTTCACTAAGCATGGGCGGATTTTGCGGATCCACGATTCACGGATTTGCGTATTCAGGGATCGTGGATCCGCAAAATCCGCGGATTTGCGTATTTGCGGATTTGGGGCGGGGCTTCCATGCGAGTGCACATGCCTCTTGTGTGTATAAAAGGTCAGAGACCGATCAGAGCAGCGGATTAAGAAGATACAGAAGCTCCTGGTCACAGGAACAGCACGAGGATTGCGCTCGTGAAAGTCAAGGATGCATAGGCCTCTGTCCAGCATCACAGCTGATTTTCGATGGTATATTTGGGAAGAGGGCACAGCTGCCCAGCCTTGACAACGCTCACGATTGTTTTTTGGGCAGATGAATGAGTCACTGAATTTAAGCTTCAACTAGGGCACATGCTTAATTGATATCTGTAAGTGCTTCCGGTTGAGGTTTAATTTTTGTGCCAGGACCATCGTGCCAGAATGAACCCTGCCCTTCATATTTATTCAAGAAGACGCCACCGTTTTGTGCCATACCTCTACTCAACTGGAGTACTTTCTACTGGATAATCAGTAAGTGCTACCTCGTTGGGTAAATGTATAGTGCTTTTATTACACTACAGCTGCCTAAAGTGCCAGAGAGTTGTCTACAGCGACCAGGTGTGTGGGCTATGCAATAGCGCCGAAGGGCGCAGGGGTCCCTTGAGTGAGCTATCATAGTGGGTAAATGGCGGGAAGACGGTGCACACCGCGAGTGTGTGAGCGGGGCCAAACGGACGGGGCTTCCATGCGAGTGCACATATCTCTTGTGTGTATTAAAGGTCAGAGACCCATCAGAGCAGCAGATGAAGATACAGAAGCTCCTGGCCACAGGAACAGCACGAGGATTGCGCTCGTGAAAGTCAAGGATGCAAAGGCCTCTGTCCAGCATCACAGCCGATTTTCGATGGTATATTTGGGAAGAGGGCACAGCTGCCTGGCCTGTTAACTATTTTACGATGGCGCCGGCAAGCTGCCAGCGCCATCCTAAAATAGTTACTAAATTAGCTTCAACAGGAAGCTCGAATAGATAAAATAAAGCAGATGCACGAGCGCCTGCTTGATTTTATCTATTAGTGCTTCCTGTTGAAGCTAATTTAGTAACTATTTTACGATGGCGCTGGCAGCTTGCCGGCGCCATCGTAAATTAGTAACAACAACAGGCAAGGAAGGCTTGAACTTTTGGCCTTGGAATCCGCCGCTCGCGGATTGCGAATTTTCGGTAAATTCGCGAGAGTTCGCGGATCGCGGATTTACCGAAAATTCGCGAAATCCGCGAGCATAGCGGATTTTGCGCTCATGCTTACTGTTCACATATATATATATATATAAACAATTGTATTAATTCTGCACTAAATAGAAACAGAATCACACATTTGAAAATGGCACAAAACAAATCATAATTGAATTATATTAATTTATTCTTGGTACACCCAAGTTAGTTAACTACTAAACGACTCTAAGCATTAGAAAACAGTCTACCAATAATCTATATCACTAGAAATTAAAAATTAACCCATGTATTCAAATGGCCACTTTAAAAATAATAATGGTCCTTGCGCAATATAATCTTGAATTATAAAGTAGCTGCTTAGGTAATGTTAGCATTACATTGATGCATTTCATATAAATGTGTGACTGGTAAATCAATAGCTGATGCAACAAGTGTTCAGCGTTTGGTATTCAGATTAGATGTGTTTATTCATAGTTAGGATGCTGTCAGTCATGAGACACAGTAGGATTGGGGCAATTATGGACTATCTAGTTTGGGTCTCTATTCTAGGGTTTTGGAAAGGATATTTGGGTCTATTGTAGAGATTTTATTTTCTCGGTAAAAATTGGTGATTTTGTTGGACAATATGAACATCAGAACTGTGTGAGACTGACTCAACGCACACCATTTGGATATGTTGGCCTAAGTCTTGCTAGCTCACAGTTCATCATCTGTACCCCTAACCTGACAAGGCAACAAACAGATTGCGCAACCTACGAACATGACAATCCTGACTCCCCAAGGAAATTGTGGTAATAGATCTAGAAACCTTTTCATTTGGTCACTTATGCATACCCAAAGAGATACATAAGAAATACACAGTAACGGGTTACAATATTTATTGAAGCATTGTGATTCTTGAGTAAAATACGTGTGCTGCAATGATCAATAGAAGGAAACAGAAAATGTGATTACCATTACGAGAATGGTGAAAAAGATAACAGTTCAACCAATTTGCTGATTACAGAGAATATATGCTTGCATCCAAGTACAGCAATATATTGTACTCCTACCTAGTGCTACCTAACCTAGTCTGTCTAGGGGGGGTGAATCTGCCAAAGCCCTGTAGGGTGATCTAACTCCACGTTACCTGTGGGTAAGTGTCATCAGGGTGCCTGTCTTGGTAGAGAGCTGGGCAGCAACCCTCGCATGGGGTAAACAGGAATCAGCTGGGCGTGAGTTCCCACATGGGTGACCTCTCAGTGCTAGTGAAATGCTATTCTAACATGGAAGTGATGTCGTTTATATAATAAACATCACCCATGTTGCCATGCTGAAGCAGTCAGTCAGGCCGCTATAGTTGATTCTACTGTGATAGCGTTGTTGCCGAATGGACAATAATAACAAGAACATTTTGTGAAGTGAACTTAGCTCTTATACAGATTGTTCAAGGTATTGTGATAATGTGGTTATAAAGTGGAAATGTAAACAATGCTGTTTCACGGAAAATTATCCTGCACAGGCACGCTTTTTGATGTGTGTCAAATGTGTTTAAGAAAGGAGGCAACCTAAAGACGTGAGCATGTAAAATGGTGGTGTTCATGCTCAGGCCTAATGTAACCACATGACAGGTCTTATATACAATTGTCACCTGTTTGCACTGCCCAGTCTAATATTTTTGATTTGACACTTTTGTTTGATACTTATTTGCTGTCTCCTTGGCACCTTTAAATGTGAGCTCTTTTATAAAATTCAGACTAATATATTAAAACTATATACTCATTGGCTTTTCCATTTAGAACACATTGAGAAAGATGAATTTACTTTGTTTTGCTGACCATTGAGGACTGCTTTAAACTAATAATACACTGTCTTATCCCTATGCACAATATCTGCCCTCACCTATATGCTCTAACAGAGATGCATACTATGGCACAGTATTATTTTTTGGATTCAACACCATACATCTTTATGTGCTACATGTTGTTCCTTATATTCATGGCTTGCAGGCTGGTTCACAGAGGCTTGGGCAATTCACCTGTTGTCATTTATGCCATTCTTTGCTTGCCCTCACAGTTGAATAGGGCTTATTCAATGGGTGGTTTGTTATCCAGATCACATGGGTTAAACATTTTCTTCATGTTTTCTCATTTTGTTTATTGGCTGTACTTTTGTTTCATGTTTCAGTATTCATTGCAAATAGTTTTTTCCTGATAATGTATGTATGTATGTTGTTTGTACTTATGCAAACTTTGTAACTAACATGGCATGCAATCCTCCAATACTATTGGCAGACTTGGTTTACATGATGTTCTGTAACCAATAGGTTGGAAGGATTGACCTTAAAATCCACAAAACATTCACTGTGCAGAAGACATTTATTAAGTTTTTGTTGCAGATTTTTGCAATGCCTTTTTTCTCTTCAAATCCCAATACTCAACAATGACTGCGCTTCTCCAGTATGCTTTGTTGGCTGCACTAAGTGTCTACTTCTTTTATTGTTTCCTAGGTGGGTACTTCCCTACACTCAAATTTTAAACTATTTTTGGTACACTTGTGAAAGCCCGAATGTCAGTGATGCAGGATGTGACAAAATTCAAAGAAAAGGCTGCAGGGTGTGAAGAACCACTGGCTAAATAAAATAGATATTAATAAAAATGAATTCTATAAAATACTAAAAGAAAACAAAAAGGTCTATGATGGCAACCACTCACACGTCAACATTTCTCTCAAATTCCTCTGCATTCCCAAGGCCAAAGAACAACATCCTCATTTGCCGATTTAAAAACAACATAACCAGATTTGTAGCTGGTGCCATAAATTCAAAAACATGAATGGAATGCATGCATGGTCTACCCAACATTATGCATGCTGGGAGATGAAGTCCTCCCAATAAACCACACTTAACATGATGGCTACTTTTAGCTGGATGCCCTTGAGAACTACGGTCTAACCAAAAAATAATGTAATATATGACAGATAGTTCTAAAAAAAATAATGCCCACAAAATGTTTCAAATGAGTTCTGCCTTCATCATCAGTCCAACGATTTATAAAAGGCCATATGTAATTTCACAAACTTTGCATAGTAACCATATACTTAATGAAGTAATTCCCACAACCATTCGACCATTAAAGAGCTTCATTGAATTATTATATGTTTAAGTACATATTAGCAATGTCCCATTTAAATAAAAAGGGGTAAGCACATGCAGTGTGTTCAAATTTATTATTGGATGTTTTCCATTGGCTACACAAGAATTTAACATAAGCCTTCATCAGAATTTAGGCCTTTAGGTTTTAATGGGGAGGGGTGTAATAAAGAGTCCTGATTTCATCTACCTTAATTTTCTTTTCCCTGCCCTTAGATGTTTCTTATGTTGTTTGGTATGTATTGACACATTTCAACAGTTTATAATCCAAATCATGTTCTTCCTTGAAATGAGCTGCAGCTGGATAGTTCTCATTATGCTTCCTAATGGCCCAAATATGTTCCATAATATGCTGTCTTAGTGATGTATTTGTAATGTTTATGTATTGCAATCCACAAGGGGCAACTTATCACATACATAACAATGTGGGTCTACAATTGAAAATAGATCTTTAAATAAAATCTGTCATTGCTTCTCAAGATCTTTTCACATCTGTTCAAAGATAAGTCACAGGTACTGCAATTACAGCATGTGTAACATGTCATACAAGTCACCCAGTTAGTCTCATTTAAAGTATTTTATGATTGAAAACAAATGATTTTACTATTGAGATTCTCAGCTCCACAAAATGGTGCATAATGTTGTGACAAAATCGCATTCTTTAGTAAATTGATAGCTTGTAACAAACTATACTGTTTATTAACAATCTCTCGCAGTTGAATGCTTTTACGAGAATACCAGGTAAGTAATCTAATTTCCATATTTTATTTTTCATGCATATTTTGCCCATTTTCCACTCAATCAAAGTCATTAAGATCTACTTTTTAAATCTATTTATTTCCTAGTTTCCTACCATTTCTTTCTCAGAATCGCCTTGATTTTTTAACTTATTTACCATGCCATCAGCTGTTTCCATATATTGTGATTCATAGGTACAGTTTATCTTAGCCTAATGAATTCGCCATATGGGAAGGCATTAATGGTCTTCTGTGAATAGCAACTGTTCACTCTTAATATAGAGTTGGATTCAGTCTACTTTTGAAATAAGGACGCAAAAAGCCTTTGATCAACCACTGTAATTCTTAGATCAAGTAAGCCAATACTTTGTAGATTGAGAAAGTCTTTCTTGGGTTACAGAAACCATTGATTTAAGACCCCATGAATTATGGTTAAGAGTATCAATGCATTCCAGTCAGAGCTGCTGTTCACCCATCTGCATAATCAATAGATGTATTTGATCTCTGGCTGGATACACTTATTATATTTCAGAAATTTGAAGGACACTATGCTTAGGTAAGTAAAAAAAAAAATCCCATCATCAAGTTTGCATATGGCGGGGCGAAGGCAGCATTCTTCACTGTGCCTCTTATTTGCAAAAATGGTTCGCCTTCAAACAAAAAATACTTGTTTTCCAACCATGTTTTGCAATAAAAGTAAGGTAGATTGATGTGATAAAAATACTTTCAAACATGAATGCACTCATTATGAACCACAGTATATTAAAAACCAAACATCAGTAATAACCAGTTATTCTCAATAGGTAAACCTTCCATCTTCTTGCTCACTTCCCCTGTGTCCTTAACAAAAGAAGATAAAGCTGCCTTATAAGTATTCATTATTCTGTATGGATGTCTGGAGACAATCTCTATTGGACCACCGATAGAACCTATACCACTTGCAGTGAGGTTCAATCAATATATGTCCAGTATTGTCTACTGGATGAAGGACAACTCACTGAAGTGTTGGTATTTGGTTTGAATAATTCCATCTGGTCGAACCCGTCGTGGCCGGCAGTCTGTGATCCTCTCCCCGACCCGGTTAAGACAGCTGAAAATCTGGGGGTCATCTTTGACGATTGTCTGAGCTTTGGCGCACAGGTCAGCCGCACAGTAAGCACTTGTTTTTATATACTGAGGATTCTGAGAAAGGTTCTACCTTTCATTCCATCAGAACTGCACCAGTCTTTCATCATTGCTCTAGTCACCTCCCGATTAGACTATTGCAACACTCTGTTCCTGAACATCAATGCGTTCTCCCATAACAAGGTATAAGTGGTACAAAACGCAGCAGCGAGCTGATTCTTAAAATTCCCAGGTGTCAATCTGCCAGAAATTAGATTCGGTCCCTGCATTGGCTCCCTATCAGAAAGCGTATTTGTTCTATGACTTTGAGCATGGTATTCAAGGCCATGCATAGTAAGGGTACGCCTCACCTGAAAACCCTTTTTCAATGGTACATCCTAGGGAGGCTCATGAGATCCTCTTCCCAGAAAAAAAGTGCAACTCACAGATTCTGCAGGTCCAGATGGGGTGGTCCCTCCATCTCAGTAACGACCCCCCAAGCTCTGGAACGCCCTGCCTACCTTTATCTCCAGTGTGGACTCTTATACGTCTGATAACCTGGCTCTTCACATCTTAATTTGGCTGCAGTTGCATTTCCGTCTATGTCTATGTGTTTTTGTCTGCTCAGCACCTTGACACCTCGGGTATAAGTGAGCTCTATAAATACTATCCTATCCTAGCATAAGGTCAGGAAAGGTCTGAAATAATAGATTTATGAGTCATAGAAAGGCAATATATTGCTACAACAACGGGATGTTTGCAGCATGCAAATTTACCATCTTGTTGTAACTGAGAGATGGGGTTATTATTTAATTTCCCATAACATTTTTCATCATCAAATTGCCAAAATCCCTCCATCAAATAAAGGTCCTTACTACTATTAATACCTAATACTACAATGTTACCATCCTTATATGAAGGCTTAATTCCATTTGTGTTATCTATTCTCAGGCTCTGAAGGGCTTTACTCTCATCCAGAGACAGATTGAAATGGTACTTAGATTTAGCTATGTAGTAGTCTGTGAATCTGACAACAATCATGCCAAATAGATTGTTCAAATGCTGAAATTAAACTATCGTCTACCTGGCATAAAAAATGATTTGATCTTTAAACCACTTTTTGCTGTTCCATGTTCTATCCTTCATTTTTCAAGGAAACAATCTACATCCAATATAGATTGACAAACTCTTGTTTCTTGCTCCAAATAATTGTGCAACTTATAATTTTTGTAAACATAGTTTCGGAGTACATTTGAACTAGTTACACTGGGATGTATGACACTACAACGCATGCATTTACATCGCATGCCTTTACAACGCAAATATTACAACGCAGTCCATTACAACGCATAGTGCTTTTGGGCGCTGGATAGTGAATAGTTTAATTTACTATTCCAACTCCAGTCCCCGTGGACACTAGGGAAGGTTATTGGATAGTAAATTAACCGATTCCCTATCCTAGAGAGCCCCCCAGAGCAATGCGTTGTAATAGTTTGCATTGTAATGGTTGCGTTGTAAAGGCTCTACGGTGTAAAAGCTGCGTTGTAAGTGTTGTTCACCGTTACACTGAAATGGTGCTAAGCCAATATTTGAAATGGGACAAAGTGAAAGGCTTTTTGATTAAACACTAATGTCTGACCTAGTTAGGGCTCCATCAGACAAATTGATTACACTAATGTCCTTATGACTCGTACACTTACTTCTTGTTGCTCGTACTAATAGCTTTGCATCTTGATTTTTTGTTTATCTTTCTTTTCCTTTTCTTGTATCTTAATTGTTTCCTGTTGATTTGTCCTGCAAGTTAGAAGAGACTTTCACTAAAGGTTGTGATTATTTCCCATTGTGGTAGGAATCATTTTCAGAAGATCTTGGATTGCTCTTACAGGTTGCAATTGCTGTTTCAACCACAATATAACTATGCAGAAGCGCTAATAAGACAGACATCTTGGTTGGCCAAATGATTATTATAGTCTGAGAAGGAAGAGCAAGGGACAGGGTTCCACAAAGAAGCCTATTTTGTCCTACATTTAAAATCAGGCATTCATTGGAAAATCATGCAAGAGTGAGAGTGAATGACCTGAGACTCCATAATTCGGAGTTCAAAATCTGTGCAAGAAGCTTGGAACTCTACGGAATCGTCATCAAGAAACCAGAGGAGTGCCTAGGATGAGTTTATACGTTTTCAGAGCCCTGCCGCAGAATTAAACATTTATCAATCTTGAAGACACAGAAAATATGGGATTTATTAGTAGAATCTGTCTCAGTGGACTACATTTACAAGGGAGAATTTGAATTGAAATGGGAGGGCACAACGACCTCGCCCTCGACCTCTGGCAAAAGCCCTGAACTGCCCCAGGTCAGGAAGGACCTCAAGACTTGGCTCTTCAGATGACCCCAGGACCCTATGGAGCAGCTCTCCTGTTCCTTGAGACCCTCAGATGTGAGTAGTTGCACTTTACAAACCCCTGCTCTTCACGCTGCAATGTTCCCCCACCTCTGTGAGGATTCCTTCACCATGTATGGAACTATTTGAATCAGACTAGGAAAAGGAAGCATTTTCAGAGGGATGAACGTGGTCCCTGTATCCAGCCTGAGCTCGACTGCGGTCAGTTGAACTGGTGACTTCCCCCTGGTTTTGCACAACCAGATGATCACAAATGGTGCATTGTGACTTTTTGCTTTTAGGCGCTTTACTTACCTAAAGCTTTGAAATTGCATATCTCCAGTTCTACTCTGGTTCTGTCGTTTAAGTCTTATTTTGTTTATTCAAATTTTGTCTATTTTTTCTTTATTTTTTCAAAATTGGTTTATTTTTCTTTTGTGTTAAGCCTGACTGCTTTGATGCCAAGCTACTAGAGGGTTCATCACAGGTTAATTTAGTGACTTTTGTGGTTCACCCTGACAAGGATTGTGGTTTCTGCTTGAGTGGGGACTTCACCCCCTCAACCAATAGCCCCATTTCTTACAGTCAGGAATTGAAAAAGTTTGAAAACATTTATTAAGTTCAGATTTCGGGAGGGACTTTGTCACTTTTTGAAGAAAACCATTTAATAGTCTTCCAAGTCCCAACATAGAATGGGACTTAGTCACTTTTTGAGAAGAAAAATCCTCAATGCATGTGTCACTGCTAAAATTGTAGCCGGATACCTGAAGCAGGTTGGACCTGCCTGAACAGTGGCGATTTCTCACTAGAATCATACAAAGTTAGAACACAGAATGGAACTTAGTCACTTTTCAGAAGCGTGGGGATCTCTGCATGAAAAGAAGCTGAAATGTAATCTGACACTGTGTTTTCAAAAGTTTCCAAAGTTCTTATTCTGCTCAAACAACCACAGTACACTTCAAAGGCCCCTAAGGGAAGGTACCGTAAGGCTCTCAGGGTGTCAGACAAAGCCCACAGAAAAGTCCAGTCGAGGTCCAGTTTCCACTAGTGATCTGAGCACTTCAGGGAGAAGGACGTTTGCAGCTTTTTGTGTTCCTATAGCCACACAAGAGGTCAGCCAACTGACCCTTGAAGTCACCTTCTTTGTAGTGAGTACAAGAAGGAGAAGGTCCAGTCCTTCAGGGTTCCTCTCAGGTCACAGACATCAGGTCGAGTTTTTTCTGGTCTTCTGTAGTCCTGAAAGTGGTCTGATGATGGAGCATTGGTGTCACATTTATGCCTGGCACTACCTAGTGGGCGGTGGTGACACTTAGCTTCTCCCTGAACAATAGAGTAAACATTCACAAGGGCAGCCCTACACACTTTTGCAGATCTTCCTGTTTGCTCTAATCAAACTATCTCGCAGTGCACCCTATTCCCTAAATTCAAGTTAGGGAAACCCTTCTTTCCTGTGTGCCCACCTGGAGGTGTGGCCAAGGTAATGAAAGCCTTACTCTCCTCTGTGGTCCCTCAAAAGAGGCCTAGCTCTCCTCCCACTTGGTTTGGTGCCAGCGTGACTATGGGGACAAAGGCTGGGCTTTTCCAGGTGACATCTGATGTCTGCTTGTGGAAGGTTAGGCCCTTTTGAAGTTAATTAAGTACCTAGTCCCACCCAAACTGGTCTTTCAACCAGGAGATGAAAATGCCTCTCCACTCTAAGAGCATTGTTCATTCCTCTGAGAGCATTTTTCACACCCCATTAAGGGCAAGCAGTAGCTAAAGGGCTAATGCAAATTAGCCTCCAGGAGCTTCAGGCAAGGAAAAAGTAACTGTCTAAAAGTTACATTTCCTAATTATTTATTAAAAATGAATTTCACCATTATGTTCGACTTTTAATAAATATTAAAAATAGTGGTTGGAATATTTTTCTAGATGGTTCTAAACCCACGGTCCAGAAATAGTATATTTTATTCTGTACTCTAGTTTTCTCATAGGACAGCCAGGGTTTTCAACAGGGTAAATACCTTTTTGGGGCTTATTCGCTGCAGGGACAAGGTGACAGTAAAAGTCAACATCTCCCATTTTTAAATACTAAGCATCCTACTTTGTGGGCTATAAGGTCTACATAATAAAGAGTTACTAATATTCAATCGGAAGGTGTTTACTGAGTCAAAAGGGTTATCACGACAGGTCGGGCTGGAGGTTTAAACTCCAGAAATTAGGCTACGTTAGAGGCCAGAAGCCATGTGTTCCCTTATCACACTGTGAAATTTGACTTTCTATGCCATAGGTGTATTTTCTGCACCATTGTACTTCATCCTTATTCCTATGGTAAGGTAAATAAGCTAATAAAGGAATAGCCAATTTCTGCATGTCTTAGGATGAGAACACGTACACTGGACACTGGAAAGCAGTGCCCCAGAGTGTAGAGTCTAAAAACCAGCAATAAAATTCAGCACAAAATGGGGGTGACCATGCAAAAAGGGGCATTGTTTCACAGTCACAATTTCACCACTCTAGGGAGCCATCCACACTGCCACCAAATGGAAAATTCGAAAATTGTATTAAAAAGAATTCATGAATTAAAGAGAATAAGGCTTTGAAAGACATTTTGTGAGAAAAGTGCTTAAACTAGTGCATTGTGCAATGGCTTTGTGAGGTAGCAGGCTAAGATATTGTAAAAATAAATCACACAAACAAGTTCTAGCTCAACAATTTCCTGCAGGCTAGTGACTTATTCAGGTCTCTGGCCATCCTTTGAATGTGCATCTTATTTAAACACGTGTTTTGCTGTTGGTCAATGTAGACAGTACTAAGGGGTCGATTATGATTGCGGTGATTCCACATCCTCCGGGCCGGTGGAAGCCACCGCCGGCCCGGAGGATGCGGAATCACCGCTGCGGACCTTCAAAACACCCACCGCCAGATTATGATGGCGGTGGGATCAGCGGCGGACGGCAGGTCCATCCGCCGCTGATCCGCGGGGTGTTGGACGCAATTTGGTGGCGGTGTCTGCAAGACACCGCCAGCCAAATTACGATGGGTTTGGAAACATGCTTTTTCGCGGCGGATTTACCGCCGTGGAAAAGCATGTGGACAATAGCTTCTGGGGGGCCCCCAGGGTGTCGGGGGGTGGGGGATGCACATGGGGGGTACCTATGGTACCCCCCTGCATTTGCATGCACAAAGCGGCAGGCACCGTGCGGTGCCTGCCGTTTTGTGCATGCAAATGCAAAGCATGCGTATTTAACATTGCGGCGGGTGCTGCTTGAAGCAGCACCCACCGCAATGTTAACTATACGGGATGTGACCGCCAGGTTGGCGGTCACATCCTAATTCCAACGGAGGGACCACCGCTGCCCCTGTGGACAGTCCCTCCACCTCGGGGGTGGCGGACGGAGGCAGGTCCGTCCGCCATCCTAATAGGTGCCTAATTTTTGACTGTGGTCCACTTGGCTTTCCCCCTGGCAACCCAAACCACCATGCGTGTAAGTGATGAGAAAAGTCAACTGAAACTTGATGCAACTTTTCCGAAAAGAAAAATATCAGGAAAAAAATTCTCAAAAGATGAATAAGCTTCCTTTTTGGTTTTTTTGGGCCACTTGAACATGCAACGCTGTTGGCTCTTTTTACCATTGGCATTTCATTGATGGTACAGCTGGTTTCGTTGGAGAATATATATGTATCTTGTTGCTGGCCTTTTTTTTATGAAATGCAAATTAAAAGATTTAAACCTGAAAGATGAACTCTGATAATATTTTATAATTGTTTTTTTATATAACGGTTTTGTATAGCACCCACTGCTCCATGACGAATTTGCTCCCTATACAAATTACAATACAATATCTGGCTTAATTATGATAACATTCTGAGGTAGAAGTGGGGCAAGGATACCTAGCTATAGGGGTGTTTGCCATCTCAGTTACCAACGTGTTCATTTAAAAAAATAGTTTCTGGAGTTTAATTGAGGTTCGGGCAAAAACAATGTAGTTAAGACTTTTCTAAAAGAGAGAAGGTTTGTGGTAGTCCTCAGATTTTGAGGCGAGGGTTCCAAAGACCGGGAGTTTGTTTTAAACTTTGGCAATTAGACAAGGAAAAAGTAATTGCTCGTTGAACCTCTTATTTCTTCAGAAGGAGTTAACACATTTGTTTGGAATGAGGGGGTGCTACAAGATAATGGTTTTAAATGTCAGACAGTATACTATGAAATGTAACCTTTCTTCTAATGATATACAATGAAGATATGTTAATTTGGATGTTTGTGGTCCATATTTTTCAACGAGGAGACCAAATTAGGCCTAGAGTGAAATATTGGTTTTAGTGGTGTCGTCATAAACTGGGATAAAAGCTAACTGTGTTACATAAAAAAAGATATATTTTGCACTTTTGGCCCTGACTAGGCCAACAAATAATGCAAACTGGCACATTTGATTTATGACCCCCAAACTGTCATGACGCAGGACAGGGATACGGACGTCATTTGGGCAGGCTTAGAAGAATGTGTGAGGATACAAATAATGATATTAATGCATCCTCTATCCGTAAAACCGTAAAATCATAAAACAAGTGAACCTGAAAGCACACAATATCACAAAACAAAAAAAAAGAGTTCGGAATTTGCCTTCCTACAAATCAAAAGGGCTTTTGGTTTTCAAACAATGTAATATTGGTCAGTATTTTGAAAGAAATAAAGCAATTCAAAACACTCTAATTTCACATATAGCATTGAGCAGTGCACAACCATATTTTAAAGGTATACATTTTGCAGTTAATATTGCATTGATCCATCTCCACACAAGAATATCCAGATGCGAGACCAGAAGTCCAAGCAATGAAGCTGAGTGATGCAAGAGTTTCTTGGTTTTCCCTGACAGTCACTGTACCGTGGAAAAGTTGTTTAAATGATGTACCTTGAGCCCTGGGCACAGTGGGAAAACATTGGCATGTGCGAATATGCCTTTTGAGGGACAATGTAACAGACTGCTGTTTAGAGTGTTTATTCTGAGCATCTTTCCAGGCACAGCTGCAAGCAGCCATAGTCTTCAGTTTCGAATTGTAATTTTGAGTGAAAAGCAAAATCTAGACGAGGAGCTCTGTGCTCTTTGTGTTAAGACATTTCAAGAAACACCTCAATGCAGTGCTTAATTTGTAAAAAATTAAGTGCCGGGGCTGAAAATGCTGCCAAGGAGGCTACAGCCCACTTCAACCTCCGGTGTGCCCAACTTTCAACACCGCACTGCCTCAGTCTCTATCCTGTAACCATGCTCTGCTGTCTGTCCCCCAAGACCTGCGTTTTGATTCTTTACCTACACCGACAGATGAGTGCGGCAACAAAATGTACACCAAATTAAAATGCTTTTTGTGAACATATTAATCAGTGTGGTCTGACTGGGTTTGTTGCAAGTCAGGAGGCTGCTTGAGCACAGCAGGTCATGTCACTGCTAGAGTTTCCTGTAATTTGTTTGGTCCAGTTATTACGACGGCATAGGCATCCACTGCTCAGCTTGCTGTGACCCTGCCTGCCACAGCACAAGCACTGTCCCCAGCTGCAATGCTTGTGAGATGTGAGTATGGCTGTTGCACCTACTGGCCTCAAGCACACTCAGCAATTAGCATGCTTGGAGGCAGCGCACGTAAACTGCAGGTGAGTCCATAGCCCACAAAAGTTGCGGCGGGCCACAGCCACATCAAGCATGTTGAGGATAGTAGCAATGCAGGGCTACAGGCCCCCGCTACAATTATTCAATGGGAGGCTTAGGCTCAGGCAGTGGCAGGGTGCAGCAGACTAGGGGGGATCGAATGCAAGCCATTCGTTAATGATGACTTCTTGGATTCATGACAGGTGTGACAACATCATCACTAAAGTGATGATACACAATCATGCCTGCCTATGAAAACATACCAGCCCGTCACCATGCAAGGTATGTGGTTCTTTTTATTTTAAATTGAACAATTAATATTGAGACCACCACCTGCAGGACCAGAAATCGTAGCCCGGCCCTGTGAAAGAAGTGCCGGTGCTGAACACCTGAAAGCACCTGCTCAAATTAGGCACGGCCTCAAAGATGAAGACCAACCAAGAGAAATTGTGTACTCATGTGTGCTGATGTTCTTGGTAGAGAGGGTGATGTTCAGAAGTTAGGGCTAGACTGCTGCGCTTGGGGCAGGGCTATGTCGATTTATATGCAATCAATCTTCTTTTGTCAATGAAAACTGGAGTGTAAAAAGAAGGAATACAGTTCTGAGGGTGAATCACATAAGTGAAAAATGTGCCTCTTGACTCCAAATCTACAAGTGTGGTTGTGCCCAGGCCTAACTTAGAGGCATAGAGTGTAATTGAAAGGACCACAGTGCTGCTTACGTCGTTTTCTGCTGCTTCCATATCTCTTTCTATAATATCACCCAGGACTTACCCAAATTCACATTATTGCAAGGGCTGCCAAGAAGGATGTGCTGCTGAGAACTAGGCACAGCTCATTGTAGCTGAAAAAAGGGATTAAACAACCTGCTGCCAATGCCAGAACAGGACCATGTTAATAAAACTTTTGGCAAGGTTCAGGTAAATACAATCTTTGTTAGAGTTTTATTGCACTCAAAATTCCTTTTGTGGAGCCTTTCTGAAGCATATTTTTTCATTCAGCACCTTTTTTCTAAAACCTCACTTGTTCAAAATGTCCTAGTAGTGCACACTGTGACAAGATATGGCAGCCGTAACACCTCAAACTTTACCCACAACTACAGTGCTCATTCCTCCTACCAGCCCCTGAAAACACAACTGGGAAACCTCAGGTGTTGACAAAGTGAGATTGAGGAATCTGGTATTTTCCGAAAATAGGATTTAATGAAGTGAAGAAGAAACATACGGTCTGATTCACAAAGATAAACTTAAAATGTTATGTAAGTATACAGTTGTGTGCTATTCACAACGTTATTTTACGCATAGCATTTTTATGACTGTGGAGTAGCCGCACAAAAATGATAGGCATGTCCTATCTTTTTATGTGCAGAGCTTCCACAGTTGTAAAGATTCTTCTCGCAAAATACCTTTGTGAATAGCAAACACTCATAAATCTACACAATAATAATAAACAATGTTTGCAAATCAGGCCCATAACCTCAAAGACCTACATATGTTTTGCAGCATTTTGAATCATTACAGTGCCAAACATGGTGGAAGCAACTAACTTAATATGCTACTAAGCATGTCCAGGAGGAGCATGGCTCGTATCACTGGTATCTGTCCAGCCCTCACTTCTTATGTTGCCATTGTTTATAAACATGTCTTGTTCTACTACTTGTACCCACCACAGTGTCTCTCATGCAGTTGTATTTACTTGCAGACAACTCCTTGTTACAATCTCAATCAGTTGCCTTTCTGGACCACTTGTCATGGTGGGATGAATGTTGGTAGTATTGTATTTTAGTATCTCAATGTTATATTTTTTAGTAATACTCTAGAAGGTGTTTTGTTGCAGTTCTCCTGGAAGAGATGGTCATAATGTCAGAGATTGATTGGGAGACTGTGAACCACACACATGTACAAAGTATGTCAGGGAAGAAACTGTACCTTCTGCTGCAGGGCAGGATTTGTAGAAATGTGGCCCACACATAAGAGACCCACCATAATATTTAATCTGTGGTGTGAGGATAGGGATGATGATTGTAGTGTCCATTGATATGCAGATTCAGTGGTAATGGCTGCATGACAGGGCAAATTGAAAGATGGGGCTGTGGCAAGTTATGATACCAGCAGATGTGTAGCAATCACTTATTGTAACTTGTAGGATGGCACGAGTAAATGACTGAACTACATCACATGAAGAGCCAAAGCCCTAATCACATGGCTATCAAATGTACTACATCTTAATATATAACTTTTTTTCTCCATAGATTTAAACTAATTATATTGACTGAGACTCCAAACATTTTTAACATCAGCAGGACCAGGAAGGAATGGTTGCAAAGCCTACCTCAATAAGATAGAACCTCTGAGGCAGCCTTTGAAATGTTTGTTCCGCTTGGAGTACTTCAGAAAAAGGTGCAAGGCCACTAGAGAACTTTGAAAAGAAGGTAAGCAACCATGTGAAGCCCTATTCCAACCTTGCCATGCTGAAGGATGTTGAGCTGAAAAATGTTTCTAAATATGAAGATTAAACTGTTAACCAGGTCAAACAGTGACCAGTTCCAAGTTCGCCATGCCCTACTTTTAGGTGTCCCATTGTTTTGTGTCCCATTGTTTTTAAGGTGATTTTTCATTTTCTTAAAAAACACATTACTCCTGGACTCCACAGTCAACGTTTCTAATATTGATATAATTGTAATCAGCTCATCATCTAATTTACCAGTAACTTGGGGGCCGATTAGGATTGCGGTTAATCCGCATCCCCCGGGCCGGCGGAAGCCACCACCGGCCTGGAGGATGCGGATTAACCGCCGCGGCCACAGACAACACCCACCGCCAGATGAGGATGGTGGTGGGATTGCGGTGGGACCAGCGGCGGACGGCTGGTCCGTCCGCCGCTGATCCGCTGGGTGGGGAGGTCTATTTGGTGACGGTGTCTGCAAGACACCGTCAGCCAAATTAGGATGTGCACAGACACATGCTTTTCCACGGCGGCTTTTCCGCCGTGGAAAAGCATGTGGACTTTGGCGTTTGGGGGCCCGTTGCGGGCCCCCAGGGTGTTGGGGGGTGAGGGGTGCACATGGGGGGTACCTATTGGACCCCCCAACATTTACATGCACAAAGCGGCAGGCACCGCGCGATGCCTGCCGCTTTGTGCATGTAAATGTAAAACATGCAGTTTTAACATTGCGGCGGATGCTGCTTCTAGCAGCACCTGCCGCAATGTTAAACATACAGGATGTGACCGCCAGGGTGGCGGTCACATCCTAATTTGCACGGAGGGACCGCCGCTGCCCCTGCGGACGGTCCCTCCACCTCTGGGGTGGCGGACGGACGCAGGTCCGTCCGCCATCCTAATTGGCCCCTTGGTTAGGAAGTATTATCTAATTTATTTCATAACTTCAGTGGTAATTTAATGCTGTCAAACACGACACATGTTTCTTTCTCTGACCAAGCCTGGCCTTGTTCCAGGCTACCAATGTTAAGCTGAGGATTTGGAGATCCAATTTTACTTTTAGGTGCTAGGCTGTTTAACTTTATAAAAGGTCAGCAAGAACTCCCATAAATGGAGGTTGGTTTTTCACTGGTTATTAATAACCTTTCCTACACTACTTACTTCCGTTTGTAACCTTTATGTAAATATATGCTTGCCATTGCCATTTGTAATCCATTGTCTTCCTCACCCTAAATTTACCAATTCCTCTCTCTCATATGTGTGTGTATGTGTGTGTATGTGTGTGCGTGTGTGCGTGTGTGTGTGTGTGTGTGTGTGTGTGTGTGTGTATATATATATATATATATATTACCTACTGGTGGCCGGGTAGTAGTAGTTAGGACCATGTTTCTATAGGAAAAAGTTTTTGGACTTGCCTATATCTTTGGCACCGTTTGACAAAACTTCACAAAACGTTCCTACAAAAGTGCCCTTAATCTTGTTGTGCAGGGAAAGTTTTGGGGTGATCTGACAAGCAGGGGCTGAGAAAAAAAGGGGGGTAAAAAAAGTGTTTTTCCCAAGTTATTTTTCATAAAGATTTTATACACGACTACACCTTGAATCGCTGGACGAACTTACAACAAATCGGGCAGAAAGGTAGCTCATGGTCCAGAAAGAACCCTTTTCACTTATTGAAAGAAATTCAAATTTGTATATACAGGGACGCGATTCCCCCGAAAATCCGACAGTACCAGTGCTGAAATCTGATTGACTGTTAACACTTTAACCAGGGAGTTTTGGCAGGCATCTTCACCCCCACAAATTTTTTTTTTTAAAACAAAGGTGGGCAAGGTATGAATACCCGGACCCCTTAGTTCCGGTCATAGGGTCCCAGAGGGACCCTGCCAGGGCAAAAAAAAGCATTTAAAAAAGGATTTTGCTGCAGAAGCGTGACAGAGTTATGAATCTGTGGCACATTTTTTTTAAAAACAAGCACAGACTCTCACGCTTATTTTGAATAGAACCCCCAGTGGTGCCGGGGGAATGAAAAATAAAATAAATCTCCTCAGTGATGTCACTGACCATGTCATGAGTGATGTAATATGTTAGGTCATAAGCAGTGCATATTGCGGTGGTGTAAGTTATAGTTAACTAAGGTAACTATTACTGCTGAATTTCTATGGTGTTGTATGAGTGAAATGTGGGCCTAACTATAACGTCCCTGTAACCTTTGTTTTTTTCATAGAATTTCTAAGGTTTTTTAAATTCAATTTCCTAACTATATGTCCGTGTACTGTAGCTTTTGTTTTTTTCAGTGAATTTCAACTTTTTTTTTAACTTTGTAAATCTATCTGTAACCTTTCACCTTTGAGAGTGGATGTGTGAGTGGCTGTGTGGGTTTGTGAGTGCATGTGTGATGGGTTTGTGAGTGCCTGTGTGTGTCAGTGAGTGGGTCTGTGAGTACCTGTGTGGGTCTGTGAGTGCATGTGACAATGTCTGAATGGGTGCGTGAGTGTCTGTATGGATCTGTGGGTGGGTCTGTGAGTACCTGTGTTGGTCTGTGAGTGGGTATGGGAATGCCTGTGTATGTCTGTGAGTGGTGCTATGCACTGTGGGCATTTGCATGCTTAGAGTATTTAAAAGGGAGAACCATGGACCCTGTTTTCACCAGGAGATGACAAGAAAGAAACTACTCACAGTCGCTATACATCAGAGTGGGTTCCAATAGATCAATGATGAATTCACCTCCTTTAAGGATTTCATATAGTTTTTTAACATGGAATACAAGAGGAAACACACTTGCTTTGCCTTCGCCAAGCCTGAGAAGTTAGGATTGTTTGTGTTTTACTGAAGTAGAGCTTCAACTGGGACATCTGCTAGGTTTATATTTGTAAGTGCTTCCCGCGAGGTTCAATTGCTATGAAATCAGCACCGGGGCCAGAATTAAACCTAATTTTTTCCAAGAAGAGTCCTCAAGTTTGCCTAAAACATCTACCCAATTGGAGTACTTTCATTTGGTTAATTAGTAAGTGCTACCTCATTGGGTAAATGTCTCCTTCATATTCTACACTAAAGCTGTGTAAAGGATCCCAAAGTGTGCATGTAACTTCAGCAATGTGATAGTTCCTCAAACATCTTCATCCAGAAATCTGTGATAATGTGAATCCTTGTCAAGAGAAGACAACAGGACTACAAAGAGGCAAATCTCCACCAAACAGGGGTACTTGCCCTTTGCTAAATGAAGTAGGTGCTTCTAGTCAAGTCAACCAAGGTTTATTCAATTTATTTTTAGATAATCATAAAAGCACACACTATCACACTTTGTCACAATCGAGAAAAACAGTATTATAGAACATCAAAACTAAAATCCATTCAAGTAGTTTTAAATTGTCTGCTTGATTTCATTCTTGTTATTAGGAAACAATTTTAGAAATTCACATTCAAATAGTTTTCTGCACTTAAGTATACTTTTAAAAACATTGATACAATCCATACAAAATATTAATTATCTAAATATTGTAGGGCTATAAATGCAGGTCAGCATTGCCTAAGGCTGAGTGACTTTTTAAAATTGGTAAAATCCATCTATTTCTTTGCACAAAATAAAATTTACAAAATAGAACCACATGGAGTGTAGATTGTAAGGCAACATCGTCACAAGGGCACACATAAATAACTCCTGACCAATCATTCATCGTTGGGAAACTAGTTAGTCTAGGTAAAATCCCTAGTCTAAATCTGGTCAATACAAATCTGTCATATCTGCCGGGTACAATTTTAAGATAGGGCTGTATACTATGAGTTGTTAAAATGATTTGATTTACCAGTACTGTTGGCTTCACAAGTTCTGTAGATAATCTAGTCGAATACAATAATAACAGACACTTTTCCTTCAGATCTTTCCTTGTAACGGTAGTCATTGTCCTAGGCTCATTATAAAAATCGGAGTGGCCAAGATAATTCATAAAGTTTTTAAAATACTTTAGCCACGGTATAGTTGATACCCGTTCAAGTTTAAAACTATAGTTTAGAATGTCCCAATTAAGCATAATTTTTGATGATGTCTAGACCCTGTGCCATATTAGAATAGGTTCTATTTTTATAAGATCTGAAATGTATGACAAACCTAATCCAGAATGGCATACATAAGAGGATGTACTGCTTGGAACTGCTAATAAAAAGTTTAAAAACACATTCTCAACTAATTGTAAGGGGTGAAAATCAGTGTGGCTCAAACACCTGAGGTGTACATAGCTGTAGAAACGCACGTTGCCCGGTAGATATGTAATAATTCTACTGGCGGTAGTCTGCCCAATTCTTGTGCAAAATTAGCTAAGGCGCAGTGGCCTTCAAGAACATTAATTTGATTGCTTGGACTGCCTGAGTCCATGTTCTATTTTGATCAAAAAGGATGCCCAAGTAGGAGAACCGTTTTGTAAATTCAACTTTTTTCTTATCCATATAGATACCTCTACATTTAAAACTACCAGTACCACATCTCATAATGAAAGTCTTTGACGTATTTACTCTAAGACCTAGGTCATGCACAAATAAGGAGAAACTAGTCACGACCTTTTGAAGTCCCATCTGGGTATGTGACATCAGCACAGCATCATCCGTATACAGTATGGCGGTTGAGGGCCGACTAGCATGCTTATATACCCCCCTATCAATTCTAATTTTGCTAATATTTCCAGGTAATTTATGTATCTCATGTTTCAGTCTTGAGTATGCCTGTGTACATGTAGTATCGAACTTCCCTAGATTTCTTGTGCGCAAATTATCTTACTGCACAAATAGGGCCTCTTTTATAGCCCCAGATATCTGTTGGAAGGAATTAAAAACATCAACATGTGAGTTGTTTCATCTAGGCAAGCTATAAAGGCAGTTTAACATTTGGTCACTACTTTCTTTGTAATTTCCAATGGGTCCACCATCGACCAACGCAGGGTAGAACCATTTGCTTTACTTAAGGCTATATTATGTGTGGTATGAGGAAATGTGTCCTTAGCGTTTTTCTGTTTACTTAATACTGTGAACGAAACACTTGTCCCTCAAGGCATATTTTCTAATAAAAACTTGACTCTGGTTGAATGTCTATTTTACATCAATATATAGTCTATAATCGAATAGCATCCTCTTCCCTTAAAAGTGTATCTAAGGCGAAGCCCAAATCAGATCCAAACATTACTTCATAAGAGTTCCTCATATTTTGTATGTAGGAAATGCATGTATCTATTCCCATCCTCATGTGTAAACCCGCACAGCCTACCCATTATTTGGACATAAAACAGAGTTAAATTCGCCACCCACATTTTAAACACATCTTTTGCACTGTCATTCTGAATAGTTTTTATATCATTATCTAACTTTCTCATTACCACCACAATTCGTTCAGGAGGCACTTTATTATAAAAATGTATCAAAACAATAAAATGCAACCTATCAATATGAAATACAATTAGTTGTTATTATATTTCCTCATTTTTCATTTTGGTTTGTCTCATATTCACAATATATAATACATAAGGAGGTAGCCTAACCTCAGACCTTTCACGTTCCACTGGTATTGCTGCAGTATGAACATTTCTATAACCATTAATATGCACAATATCCTCTGCCCAGGTTTCTTGGAGACAAATTATGTTAAACTTCTGTATGAAATCTAAGCTTTGAGTGTATGCCTGCAATATTCCAAAATATTAGATGACAAAGGTCCGGGTTGTTGCTACCTATGATACTTGCAGCATTTACATTATCAGAGGTTGGAGAGGGAATAAATGATGGCGAGGGAATAGAGTGTTACAGGGTTTAAACAGTAGGGTAGCTATAGTACCATAAGTGGTATGCAAAATGCCAGCTGTTTGATAAGTATAAGGTGTAATATTTTTCGACACATCCAACTTTTTTACTTTATCAAGAAAGACTTGGTCTGATATCAGATTTACCTATTTGTGGTTCAATTGTCATGATTTGACTACGTTCATCAGTTAGTAAAATACGTGGGTCTCTTTTTTCTTTATTTAGCCAGCCTACCTCTTCAAGGGTTTGAAGACTCTCAAATTGATTACTAACTGGATCATTATATTTGTAATGTTCAATAACCGGGGCCAGACTCCTGTACGATATCAAGAACAACAATAGCACACAATTTTGGAAGAAGATTAATGCCCCATCTAACCCGCAAGGTCAGTGCATCAGCTCCAATGTCACAGAAGAAGCATGGATAACTTACCTTGAACCTCACTTTAACAAAGAACAGACTCCCCAAATTGGCTTAAACACCCCTGCGCCTAGTATGGAAATTCAACTGTTCGAGTCAAACTTTATTGCAGAACATGGACGGAATTTCAAAATCGCAAACACCCAAGTTCACAAAAGAATCATGAAGGAGCTCCTGGCCCAAATGAGATTACGCCCATATTATTCAAACAAGACCCTGAATTTTGGGCTACAGTGCTAAAACCGATCTTTGATAGAATCCTGCAGACGTCAATACTACCCTCATCGTGGAGAGGCTCTATAATCTCTCCCATTTACAAAAAAGTCAACAGGAGCGATCCAAAGAGCTATAGGTTGGTAGCTCTTTTGGACAATGAAGCCAAATATTATGCCGGGGTACTCCTTCATGAATTAACAACATGGGCCACAGAAATTAAAGCAATACCCTACAATCAAACCGGCTTCTGTAGAGACATGGGCACTGCCACTAACATCTCCACCCTCTCACTAATGATAGATTCTGCATTTCTAATCAAACAGCCTCTGTACATCTGCTTTATCGATTACAGTTCAACATTTGATCACATAAACAGAAATATTCTGTGGCAAAAATTAAAAATGTTAGGTATTCCATCATTGCTCCTAAAACAACTAATCCTTCTGCATAGTAACACCTGGGTACAAGTAAAGTTGGGGGCAGGTGACCATCTATCGAAAAAGATGAACACAACTTCAGGATTAAAACAAGGGTGTGTATTAGCCCCGACACTATTCAATCTATTTATGGCTGAGCTTTCAGTCCTTCTTAATGGAGGCAACGCGCATGCCCCGAGGTCGCCAGCTATCCAACCTCCTGTACGCAGACGATTTAGTACACCCATAGGATTATAACGCCTGCTGGACATTACATCTCAATACTCAGATACCAAAAAACTAAGCATCAACCAAGACAAAACAAAAGTCATGTATGTAAATTACCGGAAAATAAAAATAAAATACAACTGGCACCTGGCAAAAGTCAAGCTTGAAGTCGTACAAGACTAGAAATATCTGGGGGTCATGATCGACAGCAAAGGCAATTACAAAGCACAATTTGAGGCAATAAAAAAGAGGGGATTAGCAACAGCAGTAGCATTAAGAAACCTGAAAAATATAACTGCTGGCCCAAGCTTTCTCCCTCTGTCCAAGATGATACAAGCCAAACTTATACTATCAATCACTTATGGAAGTGAAGCCATGAGAGGGAGGGACGCGGAAACATTAAATGACACCATCGCAAGAGCGCTGAGAATAATATACGGGCTGCCTGGATATACATCTCCGGCACAAATGAGGCTGGAATTCGGGATACAAAGACTGGAGCTAGCCAGAAAAGGAGCTTTTGTCAAAACATGGTTCAAGATCAAAAAAGGGCAGCCAGAAACGTTAAACTTCTACTTGTGGAGAGAAGTAGAAACGACAGAAACTTGCCCAGCTAGATATTTCTTGGGCACTGCACTGGACCAGTTGGGGTTACGGCAACTCTGGGCAACATCGGGGTCCTGGGAAAGCTTCAAGAAAATCGTAAATAACATTGTTAAAAAAGAGTCTATCTTACAAGACAAAGCGGCCTTGACAGAACGTTCACATGGATGGCTCACTATACAATCCTACAGTAAAGCGACTCCTCAAGCCTACCTCCTTTCTAACTTCTCCAGAACCACCAAAGAGAAGTTTCTGAAATTTCGGTTAGGTTTATTACCATCGGTATACCATCTGCCCCCTTGGCTGCTCACTCCCAGCCAGCAATGTGCCGTCTTTGCGGGGAAGGACATAGTCCATATCATAACTATTTGCCGTGAGCTGATGCGGGAGCCCCGGTTCCTACTTAGACCTATTTTTAATAAAAATCAAATATGGTCGTGCAGACAAGCTGTGCTTGCAAGCTTCTCTGGCGAAGACACTCAACTAAGCTGCTACCTGGTAAAAATTTTAACTGCAGCTGACCTTCGATTTAAAAAAGCGCACTCAACTGTAACAGTGTTCGAAGCACATAATTTTAAGCATTTTTGCACTGTAAGCCTCAAAGGAAAGCATCAATAGGCTAACTATATGAGATTTTTTTGCACAAATCAACGGACGTTAAGGCAGCACTATGCACTTTAAATTTGCACCTGTCACCACTCTGTAGCCAAGACTCTGATAAGCGGGGTAATTCTATCTTACGAACTGCTGCTAATATCTGCCAACAGAAACGAAGAAACAAGATTATCTGTTACCAAGGCCGGGGGAGTGGAGCTTCTCCGCAATCTTAAATGTGTGTTTTTAACTGTGGCTATCAGCCTTTTTTAAACTGAGGTTTTATTGCTTATAAGAGATGGTCAATTTTTGTATTGGTTTTAATTAACTGCACAATAAACTTACTTACTTACTTACTTACTTACAATAACCGGATAGTTCCTGATAATGGGCCTTCTGGTTCATTCGGATGTATGACGTTACAACGCATACTTTTACTCCGCAGACCGTTACAACGCGACTTTTACACCGCATACCGTTACAACGCATAGCGCTTAGAGGTGCTGGATAGTGGTAAGTATAATTTACTATTCTAACTCCAGTCCCCGTGGACCCTAGGGAAGGTGTTGGATAGTAAATTATACTTATTCCCTATCCTAGAGCGCCCCCAGCGCAATGCGTTGTAATGGTATGCGGAGTAAAAGTCGCGTTGTAATGGTAGTGCGGAGTAAAAAATGCGTTGTAACAGGTGTATACCGGTTCATTCCTTCAGCGGTTGGTAAAAGTAGCCTAGAGGTACTATATTAATACCCTGAGTCATAGTAACATTATACCCTGCTCTTCTCAGAATTCTTTGCACTAAGTGTGGGGATTTGAATTTTAAGACCACACAATCTCCTGGGAAGTTTGTTTGAGCTTTACCAAGCCAACTAACTAACTCTAGGTGCTTCTAAGTTTGGTGGCGATGTCCTCGTATTCCTCTGCATTTATAAGGAGTCACCAAAATCGCTGGAAACACAATTGGGCCTTTTGTTAAGCTGTGCATCAATGTGGGAAAAGGGGCAGGGCCTTTACATGCTACTTACAAAAATGGGGAGGGTTTGTGTGCCTGTGTTCCCTGTACCTGTCTGTATTTACCCTTGAAGTGGTCGCAGTTGATGTCCCTCACTGCGCATGTTCCCTCTATCAATTTCACCCACTTAGGTGTTTGTCTGTGCCTCTCCATGCCTTTTTATTTAAGTGGCTTATTCACTCTATATTTTGTTTTCTACATTTTTTTTTATTATTCAGGAATTTGCTGCAAAATATCATGCTACATATTTTCTGATATCGCGGATATTTGAGAAGTTAGCATATTTTTAAGAAAATCATATATATAAACATATTGTAATTAATGTTTGGGAACAGTAGTTTACTAATATAGGGCCAGATGTAGGTGAGGGACATTTACCGATTCTAAAATACAAATTTTACCGATTAGGTATTTTAGAATCGGTAAATGCTATGTAGGGAAACATTCGATAAGTATTACCGAATCGTTAAGATTCGGTATTTACCGAATCGGTATTTACCGATTCGGTATTCCCCATTCATTCCTATGGGTCTGGTGGCCCATAGGAATGAATGGGAATTACTGAATCGGTAAATACAGATTCGGTATAAGGGGGAAAACATTGAAGGGTGGCAGGGTGTCACTTTGACACCCTGTTGCACCCCTCAATTGTGTATGGGTGCACATGTGGCACACATACATGCCCTAAGGGCATGTATGTCTGCCACATGTCACTGAAATAATTTGCATGAAATAGTTTTTTTTGTTTTTTTTTTGTTATTTACCACCAACTTGTAGTTGGTGGTAAATAACTTATCCTAACATGTGAAAAGCACTCATTTAAGTGCTCCCTACATTAGGAATTCGGCAATTTACCGAATCGGTATTTAAGAATTCGGTAATTTACCGATTCCTAAATTACCGATTCGGTAAATTACCGAATCCTTAGATTAGGCCCCTACATCAGAAAAGCCTAATACCGGTCGGTAATTTCGGCCGTTACCGACCAGTATTAGGCTTCCTACATCCTGGCCCACAGTGTTTAAACTTGTATTTTTGTCATTAACTTTATTGTAACACACTTTTTTGATTGTATTTGCATTCTTCATGACTATGCCAGTATTTACGATGATGTCAGCATTCACGAATATCAGGTGACTATGTAAAAAGTGTCTTGATTAAAGAAGACACTTTTCATTAATCTTCAAAAGAAGTTCCCACTCACTTCTCTCTTTTTGAAGCTTCCAGTAGAAATATTGGAATATTCCTAGGAGGTGTCCTGCACTTTCAGCGGAGAACTGTCTTTTGTTTATTTTTTGTCTTTTTACCTCTGATAAAAGAGCAACTAGAGTAAATAGGGAGCAGGAGGTACATGGAGGAAGTGAGGAGCAAGAGCTACACCCATATCATGGAAAGTCTTCAGTTGAAGAAACAGTCCCAAAATGGCACTATATGCATGGTATTTTTTTACAATCCACTCCGCCGACAAAAAAAAAAACGGTTGCCAAATATATTGTGTGACAAAACCCTTTCAAGGGGCACTTCTAAGAAATATTCATGTGGGACAACAAGCATGTTTATCCATATAAAAACATTCACCTGAAGAGTTCAAGGAGGGAGTAAAGTGGAGACCAGCTATCAACTTCAACTGCTACATCAGCTGCTCCAGGAGATAAACTTCCTCATGAAGTGGAGGAGCACATGCCAGAAAAATCTCCTGCGTTGAAGAGAATAGGCAAATTTCGTGTAGACTGCAACACGGTGCTTACTGTTGATGAGCAGAGTGTTGCTGTCATTATAGAAACAGCCAAAGACACACACATTTCTATTTATTTACCCCACATTTTCCACTGTTTTTGAGTTTGTGGAAATAATGTTTTATTTTCCAAGTTAGTATTTTGCTTAAGAAAAAATGCCGAAAAATACAAAAAGGTTAAAAAAAAACAGTTCCAGAAAAAGAAGATGAAAAAAAGGTTCTTGTTAGAACCAACGTTCATGCATAAAAGAAAATAAACTGTATGTATGTATGTATATTTAAAAACAAGAGCGGTTGTATAAGCGAGTGACAGAGTGTGTTGGTGGCTGCATGGGTGAGTGATTGGATGTGTTCGTGGCTGCATTGGTGAGTGACTTCCTTTGTAAGTGGCTGTATGGGTGATTTAATGGCTGATTAGTGCGTGTATAATTGAGCAAATGTTTGTGATAGTGGCTGTATAGGCGAGTGAGTGTGTTAGTGCCTGTATGAGTGACTGGCTGGGTGGGTAAGAGTCTGTACAAGTGAGTGACTGGGTGTGTGAATGTGTGAGTGAGTGGTTCAGTGTATGAGTGTCTATATCAATGTGTGAGTGACTGCATGAGTGATTGGTTGCATGAGTGGGTTTAAGAGTGAACAAGTGGGATCTTGAGCTGCTGTATAAGTGAGATAGGTATGCAAGTGGCCATATGAGTAAGTGAGTGTTTGAGTGCTTGTATGAGTGAGTTAGAGGATGCATGAGAGGTTGTATGGGTGAGTGAGTGAATGTATGAGTGGCTCTATGGGTGAGTGAGTGGCTGTGTGAGTGGCTGTGTAAGTGGCTGTATAGGGGAGTGAGTGGGAGTCTGAGTGGCTATATGAGCTCTGCATGAGTGAATGAATGAGTGGGTGCATGAGCTGCTGTATGAATGAGAGAGTAGGTATGTGAGTGGCTGTATGAGTGAGTAAGAGAACGCATGAGAGGTTGTATGGGTGAGTGAATGTATAAGTGGCTCTCTGGGTGAGAAAGTGGGTGTGTGAGTAGCTGCATGGGTGAGTGAGTGGCTGTGCTGTATTAGTGGCTGTATATGGGAGTGGGTAGATATCGGAGTGGCTATATGAGTGAGTGAAAGGGTGCATGAAAAACTCTGTGGGTGAGTGAATAGATGTGTGAGTGGCTGTATGGGGGATTGTGTAAGTGGATGAATGGTTGCTTGGGTGAATGAATGGTTGTGCCTGTGACTGCATAGGTGAATGTCTTAGTATCTGTATGAGTAAGTGAGTGGGTGTCTGAATATATGTAAGGGTGAGTGAGAGGGTGTGTGAGTGGCTATATGAGTGAGCAAAAGGGTATGAGTGGCTCTTTGAGGGAGTGACTGCATGTGTGAGCAGCTGCATGAGTCAGTGAGTATCTGTGAGTAGCTCTTTTAGTCAACGAGTTGGGTGTGACCTGCGGTACTAGCGAAACAGTGGGTATGTGAGTGGCTGTATGAGTGACTGACTAGCAGTGTGAGTGGCTGTATCAGTGAGTGACTGGGTATGTGCGTTCTTGCATGAGTGAGTGGCTGGGGGTATGAGTGTCTATATGAGTGAGTGGGTTGGTGGGTTGTTAGTACTTGAGAAACTGAGTGAGTGGTTATGTGAGTAGCTGTACAGATAAGTTACTGGGTATGTTAGTGTCCATGTGGGTGAGTGAATGAGTGTGTGTGTGAGTATCTGAATGGGGGAGTGACTGGGTTTGTGAATGACTGTATGAGTGAGTTACTGGGTGTGTGAGTATCTATATGGGTGAGTGAGTGACTATATGAGTGAGTAACTGGGTGCATGAGTGGCTATATCAGTGTGTGGGTGGGTCTATAAGTGATGGCTGGCTGTGTGAGTGGCTTTATGTGTGAACAAGTGGGTGCATCAGCTGCTGTATGAATGAGATAGACGGTATGTGAGTGAGTGACTTACTGTGTGAGTGGCTGTATTGGTAAGTGAATGGGTGTATGAGTGCCTGTATGATTGAGTGAGTGATTGTGTGAGTAGCTGCACAGGTGAGACACTAGGTATGTTAGTGCCTTAATGAGTGAGTGACTGGGTATATGAGTGGTTCTATGAATGGCTGTGTGCCTGTATGTTTGAGTGAGTGTTTATGGGTGGCTGCATAGCTGAGAAACTAGTGCCTATATGAGTTAGTGATTGGGTGGGTGAGTAGTGCCTATATGCGTTAGTGATTGGGTGGGGGCATATGTGTATATGTGAGTGACTGGGTATGCTAGTGGCTGTAGGGGTGAGTGAGTGGGTGGATAAGTGTGTGTATAAGTTAGTAACTTGGTATGTAAATGGCGGTATATCTGGATGAATGGGGGTGTAAGAAAATATATGAGGCAGTGACTGGGAGTATCAGCAGTTGTGTGGGTAATCAAGTACCTGTATGAGTAGCTATAGGGGTGAGTAAATGTGTACATAAGTACCTCTATGACTGACTCAGTGGCTCGGTCAGTGTTTGCATCCATGTGTGGCAGGATATCTCAGTGGCCGTATTATTGTGTGTATGGTTGTAATAGTGTATGGAACAGTGTGTTCCTGGGTGAATCAGTGTATATACAAGAGTGTGTCTGGGTGTGTCCGTGAATGCCTGGGTATCTTATTGTATGTATCGGTGTGTTTATGGATGTATTAGTGAATAAATGAGTGTGTGCCTATGTGTGTTAGTCGATGCATGAGTGTGTGTCTGGGTGTGTTAGCATCTGCATCAGCGTGAGTCTGGGTATGGTACTGTATACAGCAGTGTTTGACTGGTTGTGTCACAGTCTGTATCTGTGTGTAAATAGGTGTGTGAGTATCTTTATAGATGAGTATTTCCATCAATGACTAATTGGCTGTGTGAGTGCATGTAGACATGAGTAAGTGTTTAGTCAGTGTAATATTGACTATGCATGGCAGTACCTGCACAAGTATCTGACTTGCTGTATTAGTAGCTGTTTAGGCAAGTAAATTAGTGTATGCATCACTATTTACAAGAGCAAGTGGATGTCTTTACAGCTGCATGAGTGAGTGATTGGGAGCATCAGTAGTATCATAGGAAAGTGATTGAGTATGTTACGGATTGTATGAATGACTGCTCGTATAAGGTTCTGTCAGTGCACGTTTTAGTATCTGTATTAGGAAGTAACTAAGTGTGGGAATATCTGTTTGGGTACATAATATCATGTAGTAGAAGATGTGTTCATAAGTGAGACTTTGTGTTATTGTGTCAGTGAGTTTGTGGGTGAGTGACTTATTGAATGGATGAGAGACTGGGTGCACGAGTTGTGTAATCAGTGTGTCTATGAATGTGTCAGTGAATGTATAAGAGTCTACCTAGGAGTATAGTATTACAGTCAAAATTTGCAGAGCTAAACTGAAAGTAATCATTAGGACATCGGCAAAACAAAGTGGTGGCAAGGTATTCCAAGTGGTCTTCATGTATAAAAACACTCTCTGGGGTATGTGTAAGAAATATTTCTGTGGTACAGCAGCTATTAAGAGACATGTAAAGACATAGCACTCCAGACACTATTGCTGTATTAGTACATCACAATATAGTAAAACATTCTCGGATTTCATAATTTTAGACCACAAATGATGTACTATATGAAGCTTCATCCTTGAACAGTGCAGAAAAAAAACAATTGTACAGATTGTAGAAAGAAAACTGCTCAGTATATCATTATAAATAAGTAACACTATGCATTGCACTCACTACAATTCATTTAATCAGTTATTTTACATCTAGTTACTACACTTATCTAAACAATTATATGTTAACAATATTTCTTTCAATATTATACCTGGTACAATACTACTAATAAATATAAACCACACTTGAATTTTGGAGATAATTTTGAAAACATCATCCCTGGTAGACCAAATGATGCCTAAAACGTTGGTGATCCATCTAGATAAAATCCCATACATCGTACAGAATTCTTTTCCCAGAAATACTCCTTAGAACTTTGGTTGAAGAAAAAAAAGATAAGAGTTTTGTAACTTGAATTAAGTTTTGGTTTGATTTTAATGTTGCTGTCATTGCAATCTGTCCAGCCAGTTTCACTCTTTAAATACACAGTGTAGTATACAGATGTTATATTCAGTCCTTCGTGAAAGATAATAGCCAAAGTAGTATCGTTTTTCCAGAAATTGAAATTTGTACAGCCTTGAAGTCTTTTATTTGAGTTTGTAATTTAGATCCAAATGATCCGCATCTTTGTAACATTAATATAAGATATTTTCTAGTTCTTTGTAGATGCAATGTAGTCATTACATCTGATCTACAATGTGCTCATATTTTGGTTTGCTTTTTTAACCAATCTGTCAAAAGGCAAAGATTTGCAATCTGGTAGTGTTAAGAACAGAAATTGGTCAGAATTTATTTGAGTGGTGGATGTAAAAGAGCAATCTTCCCAGTCATGGTTCCATCTGTAACTCAATTCAAATAAATCATCAATATTTATTTCTTCATCTAAAACTCCAAGCATGACCATTATAAATTATTGTACGTCTTGTTGAGTGTTGAGAGTAAATATTAGTGATCCGCTACATATATCTAAAAGGTCTTTAATGCCTGAAGCAGGATGTATTACAGTTCTGTCAGTCAGTAAACATTGGAGCAAGTGATTCAGTGCAGAACATAATCTCTTATCTGTTTTTTGTTGAATTTGATTAACAAGATGTGGTAAATGAAACAGTACATTCTGAAAAACATTTGTTTTCCAACTGGTATCCTACAATATCTTCCTAAAATCTGTTTATCATTCAGTTGTTTTAATAACTATTCAAAATGAACAGTTTCCTGTCTTGCTTTCAATAATTGGTTCTCCGAGAGGATCTTGAGTCAGTAGTCCAGAATTTTGGCTGCGTTGTGAACTTTCCTTGGCTATCTCAGCAGCAGTGGTTTCTTCTTGTTCAATCTCATCTTTCAACATTTGCAAGTATGTTGGAAAGACTGAAAACTAAATGCTGTCTTTTACAATGTTTAAAGAGTCTTTATAACAGCCACAGTGTCCAAGTAATTTTGATTCTGCATGCCATGGCTTGAACCAGCCGCGGCCCAGGCAGGTAAGAGCGTTGGGGCCGGGTGAGAGGGGAGGGGATTTCCATGGACGATGATGGAAAACTAAATAAACAATTAATTTTCCCTTGTCATCGTCGGTCCCTGCACAGTCCGCAGCTGGCGTGAACAACAGCAAAAGAGGCAAGTAGAAAAACGCTCTTATCTCCGGAGTTTGACAACTAAGCTTTTTGTGGTTAATTAGATTTGTTTTGCTGTGTCTCTGCAAACAACCATCAAATCCAAGTACTGCATATCTCCCTTCTATGCTTTCAGTTACATTACTTTTATATGCATAATACTGAAGTACTTCATGGAGACATATGCTTGAAATATATGGACTCCTTCTTGGGTTGTATGTATCCAACATAATAGATTTCAGAATATCTCTACTTACTGGATCAAATTATGCGAGATACTGTATTTCTGGGAAAGACTTTAGTACTCTATATCGACTGCTTGCAGGGCCTAGACTTACCCATATAATTCCCCTTGACTTTGAGAACAAACTAGCCAAGCTCACCCGGTCGGAGTACTCATATGTTCCCATTTCTATGTGGGACAGCATTTTCAAGCTCTGTCTTCTCTGATTCTTATATATGAAGTGACGTAGCGAGCAACAGCAATGGAGTTGTATGCAACAATTTGTAGATCCATATCCACATCTTCAGAATAACAGGGCAGAAGTAATTAACCCGTTCCGTGCTCGCGTCGGCCGTTGGCCGACTGGAGCACTACCTTCCCTGTGCTACGCACAACCAACGGCTGACGCAGTCCTGCCCACTGTGTCAAAAGCCCGCACCGTAAACGGGTTAATATACTTTGAATCCTCTGCTCTTCTGAGGTTGTATGTATTATTCAGTGATTTCCATGTCAATGTATGTCTGACTGCAGAAAAAAGCTGTTCACTCTTCCTTCAGAACTGACAGGTCATGGGAATCCAAAACGAAATATTGTGTAAAACTTTCTTTGGCATCTGCATTTTTGATGACCGTACTTTCCACATCTATGAGTTTGAAAGCATAGAACTTGTCTCAAGCCCTTTTCACCACCGTCTTTTGAGATGGAGCACGTGACGTACTGTTGTATGAAAGACAAGACATACTCATTATTGTCTGTTCCTAATTTCAGTGCATCTTTTATCACTAACAGCATGAGAATATATGAGGCACCTGTATCTTGGTACTCTTTACACCAAAATAAATAAGATACTTCACCAAGAGCAAGATTACTTTTGTTACAGATGAAAGATATTATGGCTTGAAACCTGTGGTTAAAATATCTGCAAACATTTGCAACACCCAACGAGCAAAGTTCTCCATCTCTCTTCAGTTTGATGTCCTTTATGTTTGAGTTTGCTTCTTACAAGAATTCAAGGAGGTCAACCCATTCATACTCAGCACAACTGTTAGAAACAAAGTAGGTGCGCCTTGATTTTTCAGCATGCATTTCAGCTTCCCAATAACACAATACCAATACTCATTAGTGCCGTGTTTGCACACCATCAAATTCCTCAAGTTGCATTGAAGGTTTTCATCTTTTCTGTGCATTTTGTCAACAAATGTCCTTGCTGTGAGATTTTGCAGATACACGCCTGTCTTGAGAATGAGGTGTACTGCAAAAGATAGTCCTGATAAGTTACTCTCAAACAATAGATTAAATATATACGGAATACACTGGCAAAATCTAGGATCCTCTGAACATAGGCTAGTTGATCGGTACTCGGCTGCTGGTATTTACACAGGCCGGTCATCACATCAACCAACTACTCCTATATGAAGCAGATGTGTAAAACAGAAAGCTTCTAAACATTTCCCCCACACACTCAAGGGAGATAATTTTCCTTCCTTCATTTAAAAGAGATCAATAGCATCACCAATAATCTCTTTGGAATGCAGAGGATGAATACTGAAGTGTTGATACATTTCTTCTGATCTGGATCGATCCACCTTTTCAACCTGCCCTCTTGATGATGATGTGTCATCCTCCATATATGTTACATCTTGGAGAACGTCTATATTTTTATAATAAATATTATTTTCTACCAGATATATTGCTTTTTTCAGTTTACTAAGATCCACTAACTCTTGCCATATTGTTTTGCTCTTGGCAGGGACACCGTTGACTAGAATAATAAGTACTTCTTCAAAATCTCTCTGCACCCCTATAGTTTCAATATTCTGCTTAAAATATAATAGCAAGTACACCACTCTACCTTTAAGACCTTTCTGTAACTCTGTTGGCGGTAACTTCCCTGTCTATGGCTCCATACGAACTATAGCTTGGAATGGATGTAAAGATTGCATTAGAATGGATTCATAAAAAGTTCAACCTTAAAGTTCTTGTAGGATTTAAACTAATTCTAACTACTTTTGGACTGCTCTAGCTGGCATTTTATTACCTTCCAAATTATCATAACAGTATTACATATAATTTGTTGTGTGGAACAAGTAAATAAGCTGCAAATTCAAGCCACTTATCTTTGCTCTCTTTTTTTAGGACACAAAAAAATAACAAGTTTGACTTTGTGGTGAGAATATTGCCAACATATACAAACACAATTCGGTTTCTCTGAACAAACTTTGTTAAACTTTGCAATCTCTTCTCGAAAGTTATCAACAGTAATACGTGTGTCCTGTTCCGCTACACTTGCAGATACTAAGTTCTCTTTTTCCCTACACTCCTGTTCAGGACCAAAGAAATAAAACCAAACAGAATCACAAACCTTTTCTACCTCTGCTACTGTACTGTGCAAAAGAGTTCTATTCATTTCTCCTAAACATAGCTCAAGAGTTTTGACATAGTAAAGCCACCTAACTAAAGTTTGCATTTTAGAGGGGTGAACTGATAACATTCTGAAGTGATAAAAGGTGAATCAGCACACTTTCTTTGATAGATATGCTAGTGAACAACCCTGTAAATTTATATACTTCCTTACGTTGCATGGAACTAATCCTAGCAGAATCCCAAATATCTGTTTCAGAATTTTACAGGGAAATTGACGTAAATTGATTCCGGCCAAACACTAAAAATACTGCTACAGTTCCATTTATATACAGGGGACTGTCGACGCCTTCCCTGTACCTCTTCAGCTATCACTTCTGCTGCATTTCTAGGTACCATCACCTCTTTGGAATGGGACTACAATTCTTCAGCTCATAACATTGTCCAGATTGTTCAACTGGATGCACTAATGTGTTCTCTTGGAAGTAGCTTTCTTCATTACAAAAAGGCTCAGTACAAGAAGTATGTCGCCATTCACCGCTGAAACCTTTTCAAAAGTTACTTCTATTGACAAGTCTCCTCTTTTGGCTTCTTTTTCTAATAGAGAACACTATTTTTCCTAAGTGTCCTCATTCTGTTTAGAACAAAATAAATAGCTTACTCCTAGGAGTAAAAGCCTTATTGAATACAGCCTCAACATGTTCCTTTTGCCTGGCTTCTCTTTTCTTTTATACTTCTTCATATTTCTTATTAGATTCTGAATTACTCTACTAAGGAACATTCTAATTCTGATTTCCTTAAACTGCCTCAGTATTCTCGTTAAGCTCTCTGATTTTTTGTATGATATTTTACTCTCCATATCATGTACTTTTTCTCCTTACTTAGTTTATATCAAACTTCATTTGTGTACTTACCTGATTTCGCTGACTTTCCCGTTGTCCACATACTATTTGAAGAAATGTCTTTGTTCTCTTATCAGCAGCTCTTTTTTCTTTCCCTCTTTCTCAGCATTTTGCCCCTTTTGTTTCTCAGTTGTGGAGACAGTATCCCTGCTTCTGTTCTATTCTTCTCTTACTTTTTGATGGCATTGTAACTGTCTGCACTTAAGTAGAAATTGATGCCTGAAAACAATAAAAATAAGTACATTTAGCTTTTCATTACATATTATAGGATTACATAGTTCAACTATATAACTACCAGCATAAACAGTTGTGCAATTATAGTATAGCTAACATTACTATATTAATTTTCATGTTTATGTTTTTATTTTTCGGTGTGTGCATTAGTGTCTCCCTAGCTATACTACCATATCAGTTATAGTGTTCCTGTGTATCTACCCTTGTTTAAAGGACTACTTATCTGGATGGGTGACTAGGTTGTGTCAGTACATGGCTACAAATCTGAGTGAGTGTAGGGGTCTAGCTGTAGGAGTGCCAGCAGATGTTTAAGTAAGTATACCAGTATATATCTCTGTAAATGTTTATGTAAGTGTCTGAATAAATAGCTTACTGTGTACGTTGGGGAATACAGGGGAATGTAATTGTGTCTGTAACTGCCTTCTGATGCTGAATGCATAACTAGTTTCTGAGTATGTAAGAGAATATATAAGCACCTCTATGCTGTCTGAGTGCATAAAAGAGAAACTCTAAGCTTTTGAGAACATGTATGTCACTTGCAATAAAGTAATTGATAAGTAGGATGAAAACAAATGGTGCACCTGGTCCAAACGGGATCCCGAATGCTGTTTTTAAAACAAGAACAGACATATGGTCAAAATTTCTTACTCAAATGTTCGAAGACATCGTAAAAACCAAGCATGTCCCAGAATCTTGGCAAGGCAGCATAATACACCCGATTTATAAAAGTGTCCCCCCTGAAAACCCAGCAAACTAGAGGATAATTGCACTAACAGATGTAGAGGCAAAAATGTTTGCAACATTATTACTCAAAGAACTAGAGGAATAGGCAATTGCAAGGAAAGTTATCCCAATTTTTCTAACTGGATTTCGTAGGGGACAATCGACAATAACAAATTTGCTGTTACTTACCTTGCTGGCAGAGAAAACCAAATACAAAAAGCAAAAACATTTTATTTGGTATGTAGATTTAAAGGCAGCTTTTGAGTCTGTTCCACGTAACCTTCTTTGGGCAAAGTTGTCAGCATGGGGCGTACCAAAAAACCTTTTAGATATGATTGTGCTATTGTATACAAATACGTGGGTACAGGTCCAAGTGGGGGATGGAAGTAGTACCACTCGTCGCCTTGAAACATATAGTGGCCTTAAACAGGGCTGCGTACTTGCCCCCTGTCTTTTTAACCTTTTTATGGCTGATTTGTCGCATCATTTACATATTCTTGCAGGCCAAAATGTAAAATATTTGCAATATGCAGACGATACTATTCTGCTGAGTCACACGCAAATAGGGCTGCAAAGATTGATAGAGTCATTTGATGAATATATATTGGCGAATGGTTTACAAATAAATGCCAATAAAAACAAAAATTATGATAATAGGAGCGACAAAATCAAGTAAGACATTATGGAAAATGAAGGAATTATCTTTTGAAACTTTAAAGCAGTATAAATACTTAGGAGTTACGCTGGACGATAGAATGACTTTTAAACCACACTTTGATAATTTAAAAGCCAAGGCAACTTCATTGTCTTTTGCCTTTAGATCATTGCGTGACAAACTTTCATGCCCTAGTTACAATCATTTACTAAAAGTAATAAAGGCGAAACTTATTCCTGCGCTTACATATGGGTCAATCATTTTTAGAGGAAAAGATAGCCAACTGCTGGATAAATTACAAATAAAAGTTTTTTAGTCAATCTTTAGGATTTCCAAAAATGTTGGACATGCTACAGTTAGACTGGAATTTGGTTTGCAAAATCAAACATTGGTAAGACAAGCTGCATTTTTAAAATGCCTATTCTCACTTTACTTATCGGACCCGGAGACCCTTGCATATATGTGTTGGCAAGAAATGAATAGGAAGGAGTATACAAGTCCATGGAGGTCATACTTAATGGAAACTTTGAATACTTTTAAGCTCCACCCTTTTGATAACATGATTAGAAATAAAACCATTTTAAAACAGATTTTGAATCAATCAACTAAATTGGTATCATTAATATTGGATCAGGAGCAGACTATAAAAAAAAGCATGCCTGGTCGATTATCAATTCATGCAATAAAATTGAACCCCAATTCTATCTAACTTCTTGCTTGAAACCAGCGGTAAGGGATATATTCCTCAAGCTTAGGTTTGGACACTACCCAACAAAAGATGGTACACTGAGATGGGTACAAGTTTGAAAATTACAAAAGTGTAGATTATGTGGTTATATTAATGAAACGTTATTGCACATTGTATGCATTTGCCCCAAATTGTGTCAAGAAAGATTAACACTTTTAAAACCAATATTCAACAAACATGGGGTGAGAACATGTCGTCAAGAGATAATACTGTGCCTTCAAGGGCGTATCATCAATTTAACAGTTAACCTTGTCACATTTATTCTTATAGCTGAGAAAAAACTGGCTCAGGACGACGTTGTGGTCATTTAATAAGAATTGAAAGCGGCTATGATTCCAATTATATTATTTTTCTTTATACTGGTAATGTAACTTGATACATTTTATAAAGTATCTAAGGACATCTCTTATTATTTAAACACAAACCAACATGCATTATGGCATACCTTCAGCCTAGCTTAGAGGTGCATTATGTGTACTAAAAGGTGGGTTTAAGACTTGGCGAAGGGCTTTTTCATGGCAAGTTGAGCTGGCAATAAAAGAGCACAGATACCCTCCGCAGTAGTAGGCCTCACCTAAAAAGGCAGCCATACCCTCTGCACTAGTAAGCCTGATCCATATTTAAAGGACTACTTGTCTGGATGTGTGAATAGGTTGTATAAGTACTTGGCTACATATCTCAGTAAGTGTAGGAGTACACCTGTAGGAGTGCCATCAATTTAACTAAGTGTACCAGCACATGACTGTCTGTTTAACTAACTCTATGGCTTGCTAAATCTGTATGTAAGTGGCTGCACAAATAGCACAGTGCCTCTGTTGGTGAATACAGGAGTAGGTAAGTGTGCCTGCAAATGCCTTTAAAAGTGCTGGAAACATACCTAGTATCTGAGCATGTGGGTGAATACATAAGTGCCTCTGCACTGTCTGTCTGTGTGAGTCAGAGACTATATGCTTTCAGAAAATGTATGTCGCTTGCATTATGTGCGGTATACTCTATGTAGTACTAAGCATAGGGGTTTCCAAGTGCATGAATAACTAAGTGAAGCTGAAAAGGACATCTCTTACCATTTAAACAGAAACCACTGTGCATTGTAACATACCTACTGCTTATCTCAGTGGTGAGTTATGTGCACTAAAAGGTGGGTTTAAGACTTGGCGAAGGGTTATTTCATGCCAAGTCGGGCCGGCATTAAAAGTGCACAGATACTTTTTGCAGTAGTAGGCCTCACCCTTGTTTAAAGGACTAATTCACTGGATGTGTGAATGGGTTGTATCAGTTATTGGCTGCATATCTAAGTAAGTGGAGAAATACTCCTGTAGGAGTTCCATCAGATGTTTAACTATGTGTACCGGTATATGACTCTCTGTTTAACTAATTCTATGGCTCACTAATTGTGTATGTAAGTGGCTGAACAAATAGCTCAGGGACTGTGCTGAATATACGAGTATGTAAGTGTTTCTGCAACTGCCTTTGATAGTGCTGGAAACATAAATAGTATCCGAGCATGCAAATTAAAGCATAAGTGCTTCAGGACTGTCTGGCTGGATGAGAGACTCTATACTTTTGAGAACATGAATGTCACTTGCATTATGGGTGATATACTCTATTCAGTACTTGGCATAGGGTCTGTAAGTGCACGAGTAATTTAGTGAAACTGGAAAAAAAATCTCTTACCTTTTATGCACAAAGTACCCGTGTTTTATGGCAAATGTACAGCCTATCTCAGATGTGAGTTATGTGCACTAAAAGGTGGATTGAACACTTGGCAAAGGGGTTTTTTCCTGGCAAGTTGAATTGCTAGTAAAAGAGCACAGAGAGGTTCTCCAGGAGTAGGCCTGAACCATGTTTAAAGAACTACTTATCTAGATGGGTGACTAGATTCTGTCAGTACTTCTCTACATATCTGACTGAGGGTAGGAGTCCAGCTGTAGTAGTGTCATTAGCTGTTTAAGTAAGTAGGCCGGTATATGACTATTTAAGAAACTGTAAGGCTCTCGAACTGTATATATAAGTGGCTGAACGGTAGACCTGGCATCCTTGATGTGGTTTTCCCCTGTATTTTTGCCTCTGTCTCTTGTGTATGTGCTGTGTGCTGGCTCTCTTTTTTGCTGATCTAGATGTTTTGGGCCCTTTGCCACTGCTGATCAGTGCCAAAGTGCAAGTGCTCTCTCTGTAAATTGTGAATATGGATTGGTGTTTCCATGATTGGCTTGCTTGCCTTACTACCAAGTACCTAGTAGAGTGCACTGTGTGTGCCCAGGGCCTATAAGCCAAATGCTACTAGTGGGCCTGCAGCACTGATTGTGCCACCCATACAAGCAGCCTTGTAAAAGGTTCTCAGACCTGCCACTGCAGTGTCTGTGTGCAGTTCGGTACTGCCATTTCAAGCTGACAAGAGCACCCACTTGCCAGGCCCTAACCTTCCCCTTTTTTACTTGTGAACCACCCCTAAGGAAGGCCCAAGGTACCCCTCTGGGCAGGGTGCAGTGTATGTGAAAGGTAGGACATTTCCTGTTGTATGTAGTATGTCCTGATAGTAAACTACATTCAATTTCATTTTTCACTATTGAAAGGCTATCTGTCCCACAGGATACTTAAAACTACATTAACTAGAAAGCACTTGGTCTTGTTGCCTACCTACACTCTACCATACAAATGAGTCATATGTAATTACTGCTGCATTCATAAGTTCTATATAGGTATGTCAATGAATACCTACATACCTCAAACTCTGTTTGACAGACTATATGAGTAATACTTATTTCCATACTCACACAGACAGAGAGACTTGCTCACCTATTAATAAATATATTAAAACTCTCATACAACTACTCATATATCACCTCATACAGTTAGAATACCTTTCTGTATATCATCACTTTTATCAACCTCATATAAATATCTACATGTGGCAATGACCTAGGCACACTGACTGGGGTAGGACTGGAAATCTTAGTGAAGGATACATTTGCACATTTAAAGACACTTTTCCCCCACACTGCCTTGGTGTTCTCCAACATATGCCAAAGGCAGAAATGTAAGTGGTCAAATCAATCCTGTCCACAGATTGACAAACCCAGGAAACATATTAATAAAACTGCTTCTGCATTCCTCAGAGACCATAACACAGGCTCTAACTACAAAAACAACCTACATTTTGACATGCATGGAATCTATAGAAGTGATGGAGTTTACTTCGCAGACAAAGGCAACAGCGTGTTTCTCTGCAACTTGAAACTGTGCATCATGTCTTATGTGTTGCTATTATATACACATAAAATCAACACAAAAGCTCTTCTCAGAGCCACCCAATTTCCCAAAATGTTGTCCATTTTTTTTAAAAATATCTTTTTGATTTGCATATGGCTGGGTCCAACCTGGGGTGCCATGGTGAGCAGACAAATGATTAATTAAATCCAGGTCTGTAACTGGGGGTGAATGTTTTCATTGTTCAGCCTTCCGTCTATAATCTGTTCTTTTGGCTTTTGACGCGGGAAGGGGTCCCATACTCACTGTGCCACTGGTTTCAAGATAGCCTGGCTGTTGAGAGGTGATACCTTGAAACTGGTCCCAGGATGCTTGGTTCCGGTGCAGGGAGGACCTAGCCGGATAGTTCGGGCTGGAATGCTCCCATGAGGAGCAGGGTCAAGACGGATTTGCATATGGCAGTGAGCAAAAAAACAATGGATTAAATTCAGGTCTGTAACTGGGAGTAAATGTTTGCATTGTTCAGCAGTCCGTCCATCATCTGTTCTTTTTGCAACTAGAATTACCGGCACACTTGTTTTGGAAAATTTTGCGAAGATTCGACAAATGGCACCAAAGTTATAGGCAACTTAAAAAATGCTTTTCCTATGGAAAAGTGGTCCTAACGATAACTACCTACAGGTGCCCACCAGCAGGCGACGTTATATATATATATTCACTGAAAAAACCATAGGTTTCAGGCACGTAATAGTTAGAAATTAGCATTTAAAAACCTTAGAAATTCACTGAAACAAACATAGGTTTCAGGGGCGTTATAGTTAGTTGGACATTTCACTCGTACAAAACCATTGAAATTCCCCCGTTTTAGTTATTTCAGCTAACTATAAATCGCTCGCCTACAATGCACTGCTGATGATGTCACATATTACATCACTCATGACATGGTCAGTGACATCACTGATGACATCACTCATGACATCTCAAATGACATCATGATGACATCATCCAGTGAATATGTGTTTTTCTGAAAATTAAATATGTTTTATATATGTATATCTCAAGGTCGATGAAAGAATAAATGAGTATATAAGCGTCTAAATGGGTGATTTTTTTTTTTAATTGAATGTATAACTGACTGATTACATGTATCTTAGCGAATACATATGCTAGTGAGTAATGTTTACATATATAAATATTTGCATCAGTCTCTCACTTTGTGTATAATGTTATGTTATGTTATGTTAATTTATTTCTTCTATAGCGCACGGCTACTCCGAGGAGCATCCCGGCGCTTTGGCGAAGAATATCAGCAGATAAAAGCAGCCACACAACAGTAAAGAGCAGAAAAAAAAGAAATCTATTTCGTAAAGAGTCATGTTTTCAGGTCCTTCCTAAAAGCAAGAAGACAAGAAGCCTGTCTCAGGGACAATGGTAAATCGTTCCAGGCCTTTGGTGTTAAATGGCGGAAAGACCGACCTTCCAATCTTGCACGTCGAATTGCAGGGACTGTCATCATAGACAAACCCGATGATCTCAGGGTCCTGCTCAGTACATACCGGGAAAGACGTTTCCCAATATACTTGGGGCCGATGCCGTGTAAGGCTTTAAAGGCCACGGTCAGGCATTTGAAAAGAATTTGCTTGGAGATAGGTAGCCAGTGTAAGGTGTTCAATAAAACAGTGGCACCAGCTCTCCTCGGGAGTCCAAAGATGGTACGGGCTGCCGAATTCTGGACTACTTGCAAACGGGTCATAAGATATTTCGGTAACCCCAGAAAAAGAGCGTTTGCGCAGTCCAGTCGTGAACCGATCAATGCCTGAACGACTGTTTTCCCATGGTTTAGTGATAGTAGAGGAAGAAATTTCCTCAACATTCGCAAAATGCCAAAGCATTTCCCTGAGAGAGATGAGATGTGAGGCCCAAAAGATAGTTCACAATCCACTATCAGTCCCAAATTCTTGGCCTTAAAAGACACATTGTCAGGGGGAAACATATCTTGTGGCCACCAAGATTTCCAATTGGGTTCAGGGGCGCAGCCGAAAAAGAGGAGCTCCGACTTATCTGAGTTACATTTTAAGCCATGACATCTGAACCACTCAAATACCGCACCAAGGAAGTCCCTGATCTGAATGCCATTGAATGACCCGCCCCTATCACATGTGAACAGGAGCTGGGTGTCATCAGCGTATGACACGATCTGGGCGCCAAAAGATTCCGCGACTACCGCCAGAGGGGCCATAAAGATGTTAAAAAGCATAGGGCTGAGAATGGAGCCCTGAGGGACTCCCACCTCTAGCGGAGCCATGTCAGCGGAAAAAGGAGGCATCCAGATCGTTTGTCGGCGGTCGGCCAGAAAAGATTTAAGCCAGTTCCACACCGTTCCGCGAAGGCTACATTCCCAGAGTCTTACAAGGAGGCCTTCGTGAGGAACGGTGTTGAATGCCGCCGACAAGTCAAGCATGACTAACATGGCCTTTCCCCCAGAGTCGAGCATTTCCCTGATGGCATCAGTGACCTCGAGTAAAGCCGACTCCGTGCTAAAATTAGCACGGAAACCGGATTGCGAGGCGTGCAACAGGTCGTTTCCTTCGATGAAACTGGAAATTGTCCTGTGCACGTATCTCTCGGCCACTTTCGCCAGAGAAGGGAGATTGGCCTGTAGTTGGCATGGATGAGGGGGTCCAAGGTAGGTTTCTTGAGCAGTGGTAGAATCATGGCGCGCTTCCATGCCTGAGGCACCTCCCCTGTAGACAGGGAGGTATTCAACAAGGGGTTCACCAAAATGTTAATGGCAGATGCCACTTTCCCCAAATATTTGGCCGGACATGGGTCTAAAGGAGAGCCAGATTTCAAACCTGACAAAAGCTCCAAAGATGTACTAAGATCCATGTGAGGAAATTCGAAGAGGAAAGGGCCCTGACCCTCCACAAGAGATGGTGGCGTTAAATGGCTCAAATCCGGTTGAGAGCCAGAGAGGGAGAGAGAGGCTTGAATAGCTGTGATCTTACTAACAAAAAAGGTGGCTAATTGTTGTATCCAAGAGTCAGTGTGAATATGACTAGGAGTACAAACGGCAGGAGAGGTAAAAACTTGAACCACTTTAAAAATTTCTTTGCAGACATTATCAGCCTCATCAATGCGACGTTCAAAATAGGCCCTTTTTCATCCCAAATTGACTGATGGTAGGCTTTTATTACTGCTCGAAATTTCAATTTCTCAATCGGATCATAAGCCCGCCTCCAAACCCTCTCAGCCCTTTTACACTCCTGTCTTTGTATCCTCAACTGGGGAGAAAACCACGGGGCCGACGCTCTGCGCTCTCCTAATTTAGGTTTCTTTTCGGGGATTAAGGTCTCAAATCTGGCTATAAGCCATTTTTGGAGGAGGACAAGATTCTCCTCCAAATTTCCCAGAAGGGGACAGGGAAAGGTGATGAGAGCTTCCGATAACATATCCCCGGAGAGCAGATGGAACGGGCGTGAAATCCGCGTGGCCTCTATTACTTCTCTCTCCCGAATGAGGGCAGTGACAGGCAAGGAAAAGGAGATTAAAAAATGATCAGACCAGAGTACTGGCTGTATGGAACAAACAGAAATAGGTCTCGTTGAAAATACCTGATCTAAGGTATGGCCTTTGTTGTGTGTTGGCCCTTGCACAAACGGAGATAGCCCTAACGAGGCCGTGATATCTATAAGTTTAGTAACGTCAGGGTCACAGTTATTGTCCCATATGGACATTAAGATCTCCAAGAAAAATGCAATGTATAAGTGGCTGCATGGGTTGGTGAGTAGCTACATGAGTGTCTTTATAGGTTATTAGTTTTTTTTTTAGTATCAGTATGAGTGTCTAAGTGTCTGTATGGTTCAGTGGGGGGTATTACGTAGTGCATAGATGCTTGAATAAGTGACTCGCTGTTTGTATGTGTTGAACACAGCATGTGTGCAGGACTGTATGGGTGGATGAGTGTGTGTATGGGTGTGTTAGTGCGTCAATGACTGTCTCAATAGTGTCTTTATGAGTAACTACATATGTTTTAAACTAGTATATGTGAGTATTGGTGTATATAAGTGAGTATATGTGAGAGTGAGAGATTGGAAGAGTTCTTGTATACATTAGTATGTGTTTCTATAAGTAATTGCTTAAGAGAGTTAGTGTGTTTAAGTTTCTGTAGAAGTAATTGTGGTGATGTGTGTATAACTGTATATGCAATTTAATGGATGTGTAATACTTTGTTTGCATGTGTGACTATGTGTGTGAGTAACTCTATGGATGAGAGAAAGTGTGTAACAGGATGTATAGGTGTATGAGTACATATGATGAGTTAGTACATGTATGAGTGACTGTATAGGACTGTTGGTGAATGAGTGGATGTGTGTGTAGATCTTGGAATTACCACTGTTTTGAAAATGTTAGTTTGTATTTTTGAGTGTGTGAATCAAAGGTTATATTAGGGTGAGAGGAGGTCTGCCACTCTATCACAAGGATGATGTAATCAGTGATGTCATTTGAGATGTCATCAGTGATGTAATGAGTGATTCACTGACCATGTCAATAGTGATGTAATATGTGACGTCATCAGCAGTGCATTGTGGTTGCGCGCGTTATAGTTAGCTGAACTAACTATAATGGGGGAATTTCAATGGTTTTGTACGAGTGAAATGTCCAACTAATTATAACGCCCCTGAAACCTATGTTTTTTTCCGTGAATTTCAAAGGTTTTTAAAATGCTAATTTGTCACTATAACGTGCCTGAAACGTATGGTTTTTCAGTTAATTTCAAAGGTTTTTTAAATGCTAGTTTTTAACTATGCCTACAGAGGTAGGACATGTGAAGAAAGCAGAAAAAACACACACAGAAAGTGCCACAGGGGCGCGTTTGCACACTGGTTAAGGGGGGGGGGCTGAACTGACGTGTGCAAACACACCCTGTGGCCGTTTTAATTTGGGGGATAAACTCCCCTTGAATCCTGAATGTCCATTGAGCCCAACTAGCCCACCAGGAATCTCCAGTTAGCGCCACAGTGCTGCGTTGCAGAAAGGTGTAAAAAGGGGCACGGCCCGGACCAGCTCTCTGCAACGCAGCACAGTGGCGCTTACTGGGAGCAGCTGGTGACTAGTTGACCCTCAGGATTGAAGGGGAATTATTTCCCCAACTTAAAAAGCTCCACAGGGCGTTTGCACATGGCACCTCAGGCTTCACCACTGTGTAAGCGCACCCTGTGGCCATTTTGAGTTTTGTGAGATTAAGTCCCCTTGAATCCTGTAGGTCCCTAGGATCCAAATAGCCCACTAGGTACCTTCAGTAAGCGCCACAGAGCTGTGTTGCAGAGAGGTGTAAAAAGGGGCACAACCTCGACCACCTCTCTGCAACGCAGCGCAGGGGCGCTTACTGGAAGCACCTATTGGGCTAGTTAGGCCCCAGGGGCCCTCAGGATTGAAGGGAAATTATTTCCCCAATTTAAAACGCACCACAGGGTGTGTTTGCACATGTCACCTTTCTAGCAGGTACCTCCAGTAAGCGCCACAGAGCTGTGTTGCAGAGAGGTGTGAAAAGGGGTGTGGCCTCTGAACACCTTCCTGCAATGCAGCTCCCTGGTGCATACTGGAGGTACCTGCTAGAATAGTTGGCCCCCAGGGACCCTCAGTATTCAAGGGGAATTAATTCCCCAACGTACAACTTGCCAGGGGGCGCATTTGCACAGTGGTGAAGGAAGGTTGCGGAGACTAAAGTGGGATGTGTGCAAACACGCCCTGTGGCGGGTTTTAATTTGGGAAATGAATTCCTCTAACATTAAACACAAGCAGTTTTTTTTTGTGTAGTAATTGAATTTCAACAAATGGCCTATTCAAGAGAGCCCACGTCAATGATTGCTTTTTTAGTATGTTGTCTCACAGATAGGAAAATATAAAAATCGCATATATCATATGAAGAGAAGAGAACATCAGATAAATATATTTTATGTATGATTTAATATCATTTAACCCAAGATTCTTTCCTTTTTTCAAAAGACCGTATATAATTCCAAGCACAGTACATATAATTTCAAATTCAATACATGGTTTGAATATTTAGTATTGCATTAGAAAGTTCTTTGCTTTGAGCACTATAAACAAATGTAGAGGCCAGAATGAAGGGCCTAATGCGTGGTGAGAGCTCTCACAGTGCATGCCCATACCATTAAAATGCTTTTGGGAAAAGCCTCTGTCTCTGGTGTGCTGCTTAAATGTTGGACGTTTCCCGAGGAGCCTCGTCTATCCGCGGCCGTCCTGCCGCTGAGCTTGCACCGCCCCTGTTGTGGGGGACACCGAGCTCCGCTGGAGAAAGAGCTCAAAAGGTGGGGAGAGAGCAAGGATTGATGGCGTGCGCGGCGAGAGGGGCTTATGCAAAGTGGGCCTTTCATACACTGGAGCGGGGTTGCACCCATCCAGGATGTAATCAGGACTATGGATGTCTGGCTATGTGCTAAACTTACAGCAGCCCATTTGGGAAACGATATGTGCCAAAACGAAGGGATTCATAGTACCACAATGCACCCCTCTGACTTTTGAAAACCCGTGAAGAAGTGGTTATACGAAACGCGTCAGTGAGAGTCAGGTACTTGTAATTAACTCTCACAGTGCATGCCCATACCATTAAAAGGCTGTTGAGAAAAGCCTCTGTCTCTCGTGTGCTGCTTAAATGCAGGACTTTTCCCGAGGAGCCTCGTCTATAAGCGGCCGTCCTGCTGCTGAGCTTGCACTGCCCCTGTTGTGGGGGGGACCGAGCTCCGCTGGAGAAAGAGCTCAAAAGGTGGGGAGAGAGCAAGGATTGATGGCGTGCGCGGCGAGAGGGGCTTATGCAAAGTGGGCCTTTCATACACTGGAGCGGGGTTGCACCCATCCAGGATGTAATCAGGACTATGGATGTCTGGCTATGTGCTAAACTTACAGCAGCCCATTTGGGAAACGATATGTGCCAAAACGAAGGGATTCATATTACCACAATGCACCCCTCTGACTTTTGAAAATCCGAGAAGAAGTGGTTATGCGAAACGCGTCAGTGAGAGTCAGGTACTTGTAATTAACTCTCACAGTGCATGCCCATACCATTAAAAGGCTGTTGAGAAAAGCCTCTGTCTCTCGTGTGCTGCTTAAATGCAGGACTTTTCCCGAGGAGCCTCGTCTATAAGCGGCCGTCCTGCTGCTGAGCTTGCACTGCCCCTGTTGTGGGGGGGACCGAGCTCCGCTGGAGAAAGAGCTCAAAAGGTGGGGAGAGAGCAACGATTAAGGTTGTGCGCAGCAAGAGGGGCTCATGCAAAGTGGGCCTTTCAGGCACTGGAGCGGGGTTGCATCCATCCAGGATGTAATCAGGACTATGGATGTCTGGCTATGTGCTAAACTTACAGCAGCCCATTTGGGAAACGATATGTGCCAAAACGAAGGGATTCATAGTACCACAATGCACCCCTCTGACTTTTGAAAATCCGAGAAGAAGTGGTTATGCGAAATGCATCAGTGAGAGTCAGGTGCTTGTAATTAACTCTCACAGCGCATGCCCATACCATTAAAAGGCTGTTGAGAAAAGCCTCTGTCTCTCGTGTGCCGCTTAAATGTTGGACGTTTCTCGAGGAGCCTCGTCTATAAGCGGCCGTCCAGCCGCTGAGCTTGCACCGCCCCTGTTGTGGGGGGGACCGAGCTCCGCTGGAGAAAGAGCTCAAAAGGTGGGGAGAGAGCAAGGATTGAGGGCGTGCGCAGCAAGAGGGGCTCATGCAAAGTGGGCCTTTCATGCACTGGAGTGGGGTTGCATCCATCCAGGATGTAATCAGGACTATGGATGTCTGGCTAAGTGCTAAACTTACAACAGCCCATTTGGGAAACGATATGTGCCAAAACGAAGGGATTCATAGTACCACAATGCACCCCTCTGACTTTTGAAAACCCGTGAAGAAGTTGTTATACGAAACGCGTCGGTGAGTGTCAGGTGCTTGTAATTAACTCTCACAGCGCATTCCCATACCATTAAAAGTCTGTTGGGAAAAGCCTCTATCTCTCGTGTGCTGCTCAAATGTTGGACGTTTCCCCCAGGAGCATCTTATTTTGTTTTTGTTGCTTTTTTTCACAGAAAAAAACAAGCCGTATAGTTAGGTTGACATTTCACTTGTACAAAAGCTGAGCTAACTATAACTTGCTGCAGCACAATGCATTGCTTATGAACCTACATATTACATCATGCATGACATGGTCAGGGACATCACTGATGCATGAGTGATGCAATATTTATGGTCATAAGAAGTGCATTGCAGGGGTGTAAGTTAAAGTTAGCTCAGGTGACTATAACTGCTGAATTTCACTGGGTTTGTACGAGTGAAATCTAATCCTAACTATAACATCCCTGTAACCTTTGCTTTTTTCAGTGAATTTCTATGTTTTTAAATTCTATTTCCTAACTATATCGTCTCTGTAACCTTTGTTTTTTAAGTGAATTTGTACGTTTTTTACATTTAATCTCCTAACCGTAACCACTAACCATTGACACTAAGTTTGGGAGCGAGTGCTTGAGTGTCTCAGATGGTGTATGAGTATCTGAGTAGGTTTGTAAGTGTGTGTAAGAGTATGAGTGGGGCTGTAAATGGGTATATCAGTGTCTGAGTGGGTGTGTAAGTCTCTGATAGGGGTGGGTGCTAAACTCTGCTCCACCAGATGAGTTTGCGGAGTTTTGTCATTCTGCTTGGAACGCAGAGTTTGGCAAAAACTCCGCCAACTGCTGGAGTTTACGAGCGCGCTCCTCACTAGACTTCATCCCCCACCAGTAGTGCGCTAGAAGGCCCCTTTGCAAAGTGGTTGAGAAAGGGGGTGGGGCCTCCAATGAGATCTCAGCATTCCATCTGTGGATGACTTACTTGTGACAACAATAGGGGTTCTTGGCGCCCAGGGACCCTCAGTAGCCAAGGGGACTTCATCCCCCAACCAATAGTACACCCGGAGGCTCCTCTGCAGAGTGGTTGAGAAAGGGGGTGGGACCTCTGAGGAGGTCTCAGCAATCCCGCTGTGGGGGACTTACTTGTGGTAACAATAGGGGTTCTTGGTCCCCAACGATCCTCAGCACCCATGGGGACTTCATGCAGTAATATGGCTGGAGGTCCCTTTGCAAAGTGGTGGAGATATGGGATGGGGCCCCTGATGAGCTGTTAGACTTGGCTTTTTCAGCAGGTTTACCCCCAGACTTTTTGTCCTCCTGTTTTTGTTGGCTTTAGGACCCTGGGCACTGCTATTCAGTGCTAAAGTGCACATGCTCTCCAGGTAAATTATGTTATGGATTGGGGTTTTCATGATTGGCATATTTGGCTTACTGGTAAGGCCATAGTACAGTGCACTGAGAGTGCAAGGGCATGTAAATCAAATGATGCTGGTGAGACTGCAGCACTCATTGTAGCACCCAGACAAGCAGCCCATTAAAGTGTCCTCAGACCTGCTACTGCAGTGTCTGTACGCAGTTGGTTACTGTCATGTTGACCTTGCAAGTGCACCCACTTGCCATGCCCTAATCTTACCTTTTTATACCTATAAGTCACCCCTAAGGTAGGTCTGGGCTACCCCTGTGGACAGGGTGCAGTGTATGTGAAATGTAGGACATGTCCTGGTGTGTGTAGCATGTCCTGATAGTGAACTACAGAACATTTTGTTTGTTAAAGGTACAGCATGCACTGGTGTGTGTGACATGTCCTGTTAGTGAATTACAGTGTATTTCGTTTCTCACTATGGAGACTATCTGTCCCATAGGATAGAACGGGAGTTTATTTATAACATCTTATAAATATAACTTCCCATTGGGACAAAAGGGAAAGCTGGAGTTTAGTATGCCTGAACTCAGAATATAAAAATGCATCTTTTAGTAAAGACGATTTTGATATTGCGTGTTTGAAAATACCACTTTTAGAAAGTGGGTATTTTCATGCTTAACCATCCTGGGGGCCTCTGCTGGTTTGTGGATTGACTGTCTGGCTTTGGAGTGAAAGGAGCAGGGGATGTGCATTCTCTTAGATGGCCACTAGGGGGAGTGATGTGTGTATTGCCTTTCCCAGTACTGGGCTGAATAGACCTGGTCTGTATTCAGAGTAGTGGGAAGAGTTTCCCTTCCACCTGAATAGGCCCTAACTGACTTGGACAATGCGGTCTCCACCTCCTGCCAGGAAAGTGCACCAGTGAGGGCAGAACTGGTTTTGGCTGGGCAAAGAGATTCTCTGCCACCAGAGAATAAAGGAATTTGTGCTATAAAAAGTGGGGCCTAGACCCTAGAACTTTAGATTACTGCTGAAATAAGAAACCTGCCAAGAAGACGAGCTGGAAACGCTGTCAGGAGGAACTGCCACTTTTCTGAGTGCTCTGCTGTCTTGGCCTGCTGCTTGCTGCTTCTGTCTTGGGCAGGGAAAGGACTAGATTGTACTTCCATCATCCTCCTGTTAAAGTTTTCTCCAAGGGCTTGAGGTAGAACTTGCCTCCTGTTGGAAGTCTAAGGGAAATAAAAGACTTCAGACAACTTGCTGGAATCCTGCCAAGAAGAAGAGCTGGAAGAGCTGCCAGGAGAGTACTGCCCCTGTGCTGTGTTTTTGCTTTGTTGGGTTGGCCTGCAATTGCTGCTTCTGCCTTGGGCAGTTAAAGGACTGGCCTGAACTTTCTTTACTTGTGCTGAGTATCTCCAAGGACTTGAAGTAGAGCTTGCCTCCTGTTCTGAAGTCTCGAGGACTGCAAAGACTTCACCAATATCTGGGCACCGCTTCTGAAACTGTGGTTTCAGTCGCCACAGAAGGGGTAAAAGCAATCAACTCCATCATCAAATCTGTCACCGTCTCCGTGTCCTGAAGGCACAGCAGAGGGCGTCGTCCGCATTTTGCACTGCAACTATGGTGTCACGACGACGACCGACGAAACCACCAAGCCGCTGCTTGCACCATGAGCTGTGGGCACCGCATTCCGCACCGCCTCGCTTCATTCCAAGGCCCTGGTCTCATTGACGCTGTTACTGCACACTGACAGTGACTTTCATGACCGCATCGTGACTTGGGTGCAAAAACAAATTACTTCTGACACCATAAATTAGGCAAACGTGTCTCTTCCTATACGGTTTTTTAATTAACGTTGGGATATATACATTTATATTTATCTAATTTTTCTTATTTAGTTTGCAAAACAATCATACCCGTAATTGGGCAAGCTAGACCCAAACTTTCTTATCTTCTCAATATGTACAATTAGACATTGAAAAAAACTTTTTGTTTCCAAGGAACAATTTGTCAGACAATTATATACAGTGAAAAACTTAAACATACAGGGGCAGATGTATCATCCCCATCATTTGCGATTCCCAAATAGCAATTTTTAAGGAATCGCTATTTGGGAATTGCAAATTGGGATGTATGTAGAAATTCGCTATTTTTTAGCGATTTCTTAAAATTCCTTAATTGCGATTAGCAAATTGCTAATCGCAATTAAGGAGTAATTTCCCATTCATTTCTATGGGCCAGGAGTCCCATAGGAAGGAATGTGAAGTTCTTCTCAATTTGCGATTCGCAATTTACTAATCGCAAATTGAGAATAATTTCAAGGGTGCAGGGGTGTCCAAAAGAAAACCTTGCTGCACCCCTGAAACTTACATGTGTGCGCATATGGTGCACATACATGTATGAGCGCCACATGGCACCTTAACAAATGCCAAAAAGTGCATTTGTAAAAGAAATCGCAAATTACCACCAACTACAAGTTGGTGGTAGTTTGCGATTTCTTAATGTGGATTCGCAAAAAAAAATAAAGCTTGATGCATAGCATTTAAGGAATCGCAAAATTGCAATTCCTTAAATGCTTGAGCAAAATAATGAATCACAATTTTTGCGATTCCTTATTTTGCGATTTTGCACATACATACCAAAACACAGTGTGCGATTCGCAAACGCCGGAATTCTGCGAATTCCGCCGTTTGCGAATCACAAACGGCTTCATACATCTGGCCCATAGTGCTTTGTACATTCAAAAACGTGCGTCAAACAAATACAAATTGTTCAAAGGTACATATACAGAAATGAACTTTGCGTCCAAAAATAGTCCTATTAACTTCTTTAGCTTATAGACAAAGGCAAGGACAGATTGCTATATTCTACTGTCCTCAAGGTTTTACTGCTTTTCTCGCCAGGGGAGAGGTCAGAGAAGTTTCTCAGAACACGAGAATAGACCCTAAGTTGGCTGGTTTTGTCCAATTTTGGGACATGATTTCGGCTCGGTTCAGCCGGGAACCTCTCTTAAAGGGGGCCAACGCGTTTCGACCTTCTATGTGGCACTTCTTTTAATGAAGGTCTTCATCAGGGAAGGTGGATGCTCAGAACAGGACTTGTGTACCTACGTGAATTTATTAACAACAACAAATACTGACATAAGTATCAGTGTTTTTGGAAAGATTTTTGTTTTTGTGGAGAAACTTGTCTCAGATGGCTGGGAACCAAACACATACCGTAATGCTTTATGTGGGGCCACGTGGAATCCAATTATAGAATCCTTGTACTTCTTGGCTGTGGCGTGGGCTGGGGAAGAGGGGGAAGGAGAAGGGGAAGGAGAAGGGGAAGGAGAAGGAGGGCAGACGTGTTAGTGTCAAATTACTACGACATATGGACTAGCCATCATATTAAATTTGTAAGATAACATATCTGTGTTGGAACAAGCAGGAGACGTTGTATTGCCTAATTTGGTACGTGTCCATGCCGGTAGTGCATATAAGGCATCGTGCATCAATGTGGCAGAAATACCGGGGGAGGAAGAGGAGAATGAGGAAAAGTCCCAGATGTGATACATGCCTCTTTTTCTATAGAAAACTCTCTCTGCGTCTTAAAAACCCATGGCGTGTTGCTTAACCCTTCGGTGGTATCCGGTGAGGTGCAGTACATGCATGCAAACTCTTCAAGTTTTTTTAGAGCATACCTCGTTTCCTCGTTTTTCTTCATGGCCCGTTTTTTTGCTTGGGCAAGGCGCCATCATCCCTCAGGCCTCCTAGGGTGATAGTCGGTGTGGCGCTGTAACTTCAAAACGTCCCGTACTCCCTTCACTTGCGAGTCTCTCCTGCTATGTATTCCGGTGGCTTCTGCAGCTCAGCCGTCCTTCTTCTGTTTCCGCTTTCAAAACTGGCATCACGTCACTTCCGCTGTCTTGTGATGTGTGCCTTCTTGCCTGACTGTGTCTGCCAGCCGGCCATCTTAGGTCAGGCTGTTCATGAAATGTCTTCGGTTAAGCGCGGGTTCGATCCCCTTGTCTTCTTAGTTTTTTTAAAATATATATATATATATTGGGTGGCCGATAATGTGAATGTAGTCCGTTTTGATCGTTGTTCGGACTATTTACTTTCTGAAATGCTGGTTGCATGATGAGGTTAGGAAAATCTGATTGTTCCGGACGTCAAAACTATGTGTCCTGTTTGGAATGTATACTTTCCTCACGTGATGTATACTTTCCTAAAACAATGTGTTGGGACCGTTTGTTGGTGTACATGCTGATTTTTTTACATCAAGTCAGCCTGAATGTTTGTGGATGTCATATCATGTGGCTAATTTCACTCATTTCATTCAACCCATTGTCAAACGTGTTGAGGTACATGATAGTTTTTGCCTCAAGTCTTGCCAAATGCGTATCAATATTCTGGCCCCTTACATGTTTTAATACAGTCCATTTTAAATCTTCAACGACATGGTGATATTCCATGAAGTGTGGGACAAGTGGTGCACTCATAATTCCACATCTTATCCTGGAACGATGTTCACAGCCTGAGCATAATTGTGGGCTGTGGGGGCAGCCTCAAGGACCCTGTGACCTGTGCCAGCTGCCCAGCCATCACCAATTGTGGTGCAGGGTTGTATGATGTTACAACGCATGCCATTACCCTGCATACTGTTGCAATGCAAATCTTTACCCCGACTTGCTGTCTGGGGTGTGCTGGAAGTTGGAATAGTTTAATTTATTATTCCACTCGTGTGTGCAACAGTAGGGAAGGTGTTGGAGTTTAATCGAACACCTTCCACCCCCTGCTACACACCTTTCTCATTGCAATGGCATGCGGGGTAATGGCATGTGTTGTAACACTTGCGGTGTAACGGCTGTTTCAAATGGTGCAGATGGGAGAAGGCAGTTTTGCTCCTGTTTGAGCATGAGAAAAGCTGTGTTCCCTGCTCAGGAGGTTGAGGACAAGGAATGAAGTTTATGCTGCACTCTTCGGGCCCGAGGGGATGAGGTCCCCCAGGACGGTTTACAGCTCAGGGAAAGGGACCCCATCCCCAAAATGTAAGTCTCAGCCCTGGGAGATGGGGTCCCCTGGGGCCTATATGAGGTTAAGGGAGAGGGGCTGCAAACTCCATCCTCTAAAAAAGATATTTGGACCTGGGGAAAAGCGTCCCCAGGGCCTTTTAAGGCTCAGGAGAGGGGATGAGTGCCTATTCCTCTAGAAATCATATTGCTCCCACACAGGGAGGGGTCTCAGGGCCTCCAAAAGGCTCAGGGATGGTGGCCACATGCCCCCTCCCCCAAAAATATATATGGCCCTGACCCCACAGGCCCTGGTCCACCCCAGGAGGGCTTATTTTGTTTAAGTGTGTGTTAGATTTGGGGGTCTCTAGTTGGCCGAGGTAGGTACCTTTGACCAAATAGGGACCCTTGTGTCTAGTCATGGTAAGGGGCTACACTTCTAAAATAACCCCTGCTCACCCCCTTGGTAGCTTGGCACGAGCAGACAGGCTTATCTCAGAGGCAGTGTATTAAGCATTTGTAAACACATACATTAATATAATGACAGCACTGCAGATGGACACCACACAGGTTGTATATCAAAAATAAGTATTTTATATAGGCTTATCACAAGACTACAAACGACAAAAATCCACAATACTGGACTTTAGAATGGTAGAAATAGATTAGTTGACTTTAGATGGTAAATGCCACTTTATGTTCAATGTACCTTTGGATGTGTAACGCTATACAAACAAAAGTGTTGCAGGTAAGGTGATGCATCGGTTCCTTACACGCAAGAACGGGGATGTGTCAGTTACTTACTCAGGGGGAGGTGATGCGTTGTTCCCTACTGCTGCATAGGTGGACGGTGATGCGTCGGTTCCTTAGCGGAAGGGAGGTGATGCGTCGGTTCTTCTCCGCGTGGGGAGGTGATGAGTCAGTTTCTTACTGTGCTTCTGTGGCGATGCGACCCGCAGCGCCACGATGCGATGACGATCCTGTGCAATGCATCAAAAAAAGGCATCTTCTTGATGCGACAACGAAGGAGGTGATGCGTGCACGTCCAACGTGAATCTTCTGAGCCATGACAGGCCCTGCGACACGCTTCTTTGGTGATGCGACGGCGTCTGCTACGACACTCTTCCCCAGTGATGCGTGGTGCTCTCAGTGATGCGATGGCGACAGCGGTGACACCCTTACTCAGTGAAGAGACTACAGCGGCTGCGACACGCTTCTTCTCCATGTGTCGCGCTTCCAGCTCCCAGCGACACGCTTCCTCTCAGTGAGTCGCGCTTCCGGCTTCCAGTGACACTCTGTCTCTCAGGAGGCCCAGCACAACAGCAGGCACTTCAAATTCCCAGCAAGGGAATTGGGGGGAGCTGGTTGGTGAAGTCTGTTATCCCTGAGACTTCAGCAGGAGGCAAGCTCAATTTCCAAACCCTTAGAGATCTTCTACAAGATGATGAAAATTGCACAAAGTCCTTTCTCCTTTCTTTGGCAGTCAGGCAACCACTGCAGGTCAATTCCCCAAACAGCACTCAGCTTAGGGATAGTCTCCTCCTTCAGTTTGTCTCTGGTTCCTCTCCTCAGCAAAGGTTATTTTTTTTTCCCAGAAGTGATCTAAAGTTCTAGGATCTGGGTCTCCTCTTTTATACACCAAAATTATTTGTCTCTGAAGGCAGAGAGTGTCTGTGCCTAGTCCAAACCAGTTTTGTGCAGTCCTGGAGCACTTTGTTTAAAGTACTCCTTCTCTTCCTTTGACAGTGTAGGCCAGGGACATCAGATGCACCACAGGAGGTGGAGCCAGCATTGTAGAAGGCAGGCACAGCCCTATTCAGCTCCCACCACTCTACATGCAGATGGGTCTATTCAGTCCTGTGCTGACTCACCCTGTCTCCTGGAATCCCCCAGCCCCTGTCACTCAAACTCCAGACAAGGAATACACAACCTAGCAGAGGCAGGCTTGGATAGTTAGGCAAAAAAATACCTACTTTCTAAAAGTGGAATTTTCAAACAGCGAATGCTCAAACCAACTTCACTAAAAGATGTATTTTATCATTCTGATTTCAGGCACACTAAACTCAAATTTCTACCTAGTTCACTGAGTCAGTTAGGATTATACGATCTTATAATCAAACTGACCATTCTGGCCTATGGGGAACAGTTAGCCTTGCAATAGTGAAAAACGAAAATGGCTGTAATTAACTATTAGGACATGCTACACACATCAGGGCATGTCCTACCTTTTACCTACAATTCACCCTGTCCTTGGGCCTACCATAGGGGTGACTACTATGCAGAAAAGGGAAGGTTTAGGGGCTGGCAAGTGGGTGCACTTGCCAGTCAACATGGATGTACCAGACTGCACACCGGCTCTGCAATGGCAGACCTGAGACACACTTTACAGGCTGCTTCTATGGGTGGCACAACTAGTGCTGCAAGCCCACCAGCAGCATTTGATTTACAAGCCCAGGGCACACTGTACTAGGGTCTGACAAGTAAACCAAACCAGCCAATCATGGAGTCACTAATCCATACATCAATTTACCATAGGGAGCACTTGCACTGTGGCACTGAATAGCAGTAGCATAGTGCCCAAAGCATCTATAACCAGCAAAAACATATGAGGCAACAGCTAAAAAACTAGAAGGGAGACCCACGCCAATGGTGCCAGGTCTAACAGTGTAGAAGACTGAGAAATAGCGGGTGTCCCAAAATATAATTTTCCCAGGTAAATCCCAAAGAAAATGTTGTGAATTGATACAGAAAAAAAAGCGGACATGTATTAAACCTAATGTTGAAGAATATGTGAACTTTACTCAGAAAACATGACTTTCATTATTCCGTTTTTTGAGTAATTTGCATTTAAAGATACTCTAGGAGTGGTCAGGAAGGACTTTAAATTATAGTGATATGTTGAAGGTTGGTCCAGAGTACCTCTGTATTGGTATTTTAAAATATCAAGGGATCTGGTTCAAGCGGAGAGATTTTTTTCCTTGATTGGTTATTTTGGTCCCATGTGCTAGAGTGAGCAGATTGACTGGGTAGGCTGGCTGAAAAATGTTGAGACCGCCCTTACAGGATTTGGGGACTCGGTCCCAATGTCCTAGATTTACAAATTAAATTAGATAGAAGGAGACAGGGTAGTGGTATCCTGATCCCTGGGCTTTGTGGGGTACTTCTGTGGGACTTTGCACAGCTCACAGGACCCAGCTTGGCCCTCTTTTGCCAACTTATTCATGGGGGCTTTGGAGACAGATCTGATATGGGGCTCGAAGGGTGCAGAGTTTATCGACTCCGTGATTTTCTGGGGCCGTTATATCGACGACTGTTTTCTATTGTGGTCAGGCACTGATGAATCACTGCTTTCCTTTTTTAACTATTTGAATGACAACACATGGGAAATTAGCTTTACCATGCAACACAGCAAAACAAGCATGGTGTTTTTGGACTTAGAGTTTTATGTCTTCAATGACAAATTACACAGCAAATTCTATAGGAAACCCACTTCATGTAACTCTATTCTACATGCCTCTAGCTCTCATCCACATCACCAGATACAATCAGATACAGTCAATCCCTTATGGTGAATACCTTAGGGCTAGACGCAATTGCAGTGAACAGACCGAGTTTGTAGATTGCATGACTAATATCAGAAATAGATTTCTGAGAAGAGGTTACCCTAAGAAAACCTTAATTGAGGCTGAAAAAAGAATTATACGGACCAAAAGGCCAGATTGTTTCAAGAAACGCACGGAGGCGAAACCCTCCAAACAACAAGTTAGACTCATCACAGAATTCAATGAAATACACCAAACGATAAGAAAGAGTTTCAACAAGCATTGGAATATCCTCACAGCAGATCCCTTTCTCAAAGAAATTTTACCAACTAGACCTGCAATCACATACAGAAAGGGACACACCTTGAGAAACAAACTGAGTCCTACTGTTCATCTCAAGGCTACAGCCCCGAATTGGCTATCAACACGCAGTTTAGGTTTCTTTCGCTGTGGTTTTTGTTCCATGTGTAGATGGGGCAAACATGGGACCAGAACCTTCAAGGGTTTTGATGGTACTGTTTACAACATAAAGCAGAACATTACATGCTCAACCAAATTCGTTGCTTACATTATTGAATGTCATTGTGGCAAATATTATGTTGGCAGTACCATCAGGACGTTGAAAGACAGACTTGCAGAACACATGAGGGCTATACAAAGAAGAGACCCTAAATACCCAGTGGCTTTGCACATTGCAGAGTGTCAACCATTAGAGGATGACATCAAAGTGCGTTTCTTTGGCATAGATGTGATTCCACTGAACATAAGAGGTGGTAACAGAGAACTTACACTAAGACGTAAAGAAGCGATGTGGATCATGCGCTTACAGTGCGTGGAACACGGGCTTATTTACGATCAGGAACTACAATTCTTTTTGGGAGACTGAAAGTGTTTTTTCGAGTAGTGGTTCACCATTGTCCACTGTTGCTGTTTACTACTTTTACTACTTGTACCTGTAACATTCTCTGAAGAGGTTTTTCCATTCAAAAATATGAATGAGAAAAAAAAATAAAAAAAAAATAAAATATGAATGAAATAATAGTTAAATGTATACATGTACCCAGAATTCCAACTTTAGGTGGTACAATAGAGAGTAATATTTTTGTATTAGAATACCTTCCTGGCTGATGCGACAAATGTTTAACTACACGGGAACGACAGGAGACCCTATGGCGCTTATACTGCTTGACGCAGAAAAGGCGTTTGATAGGGTCTCCTGGAAGTTCCTGTGGGCCGCCATGCGAAACTGTGGCATTGGTGAGAAATATATTACAGCAATTCAACAGCTATACGTTGATCCCAGTGCTAGGGTATTGATCAACGGGGAGTTAACCGACAATTTTAAAATTAACAGAGGGACACGACAGGGGTGCCCTTGCTCGCCCCTACTTTTTGCCATCTATATAGATGGGTTCATACATAGGCTCGAAAAAAAAGCGCTAATCACCCCTATAAATGTGCGTGGTTTAGAAACAAAATGCTTAGCTTATGCGGATGATATCGCAATTGTAACAGGGGATCCTACAACTGCTATGAATCTCATTGAAAACGAAGCACAGAATTTCGGTAGAGCTTCGGGGTATAAGCTAAATTCCAGTAAGACACAGCTCGTGCTTAATAATAAGATTAGGATGAGAGACCCAAGAATAACTGATAAAGCAACATACTTGGGTGTTAGTATTAGTGCCAATGTCGGGAACATTGTAAATAACAATCTGGAGCCACTAATGCTACACACCAGGAGAGAATTGTCACGTTTAGATAATCTACATTTATCTATCGGAGGTAGAACAAATGTAGGGAAGATGGTTTTTTTTCCTAAGTTTTTATATTTTTTTAGAGCAATTTGCTTGGAATTCCCACCACATGTATTTAAGAAAATAGATTCAATGTTCTCACAATTTTTATGGGGTTATAGTAAACCTCGGAGAGCACTCAAATGGATCACATTACCTAGAGAGCGCGGGGGGTGGGCGTTACCTAATTTCATGCTTTATTATTGGGCTTCAGTTATGAATTATAGCACAAGATTGTTAAAATCTAACCCAGATGATCTGAGTATTCCTACACCACAAGAACTCATCCTAGGGAATGGGAGCAATGGCTGTCTCTGGCGTCATGTTAACGATGATCACCTTAAAAAGGTGAAATTCAAAACCATCAAAAATGTTGTGAAAGTGTGGGGACAGGTTAAAAAACTACTTGGAATAGGGCGATTTTCACATTATACACCGGTTCTTCAGAACCCAGATCTCCCAGAAATATTCCATGACTCCTATATACGGAATTGGTGTACATTAGGGATAGAGCAACTTGGATGTTTTTTCTCTGTTCAGGGAATGAAATCATTCGATGAATTAAAAAAAGATTATAACATCCCCAACAGGGATTTTTTCAAATATCTTCAAGTGAGAGATTTTTTGCTAAAAAAAGGGGGTGGCCGTATTAAATTTCAAATTTGCCAAATTATAGAACATATGGGTAACAACAAGCCACCAAGAATTGGTGAGATCTATGAAAGCTTTAATACCTTACTCCCAGATGATATGGATAAACATGGGGTGGCATGGCAAATTAAACTAGAAGTTCCACCTAACATTCCACTTTTGGCATATGATCTATCTCTAACCTACTTAATGTCCTTAAAACTACAGACACAATTTTATAAAACATATTTTTCGCTATATTATACACCGTATAAAATTTCTAAATGGGGGACAGGTAAGGGCACTACTTGCCCGCGATGTGCACTTCCTGCTGCAGACAGTGTGCATATGTTCGCCACATGTAATACCCTATCAAACATTATAAATGAAATATCTGGGTTTCTATCGGACATTACCGGGGCGGGGATTAACATATCAACTGAAAAGATTATGCTGGGCATCACTAATAAAGAACGTCCTAGACAGGTGCAAGGGGTGATCTTCGTGGCAATGGCAATCTTTCGACTATGTGTCGCATCAGCTTGGGTCGACCCCATCCCACCATCCTTCTCCCAATGGAAAGCTAGACTACTTGTGACATGTAACCTAGAGGTAGCCATTTATAAACAAAAGGGGCGTAATATTCGGCAGAGAGGCATGAAAATCTGGGCACCTTTGCTAGATTGGATACAGGCGCATTGAACATATGAACTGAAAATGCCTTGGATAATTGATAAAATTTGCTATCCTACAAACAACGCAACTCAACCTCATTGAGAATATCAATTCCTGTCTTACTAAATCACTATAGAATGAAATGTATGATCAAGAGCGCATTGAGCTTTGATCTTAATATGTTTTGTTTTCTCTGTTTTCCTTTATTCCCTGCTTATGAATTTGTATATGTGTAATGTAAATCTCTATGTAAATAGTAATAGAAATAACTGTCCTCATGGGGGGTGGGGGGGTGGGAACCAACGGCTATAAATAAATTGTTGTAAAAAGTTGAATAAAGAAAAGTTTTAAAAAAAAGGAAAACAATTACATTACTTTTAATTAATTTTATACATCATATTTAATAATTGTATATTCATATTAAAAATATTTTGTTTTTTAATTTAGGTGGGATTTGTTTAATTTAAAATTCTGAAACAATATTTACATTTTAATGTAATGTCTTGCAAATGATTACATGTTTAATTTAAATAAAGTTATTCATATTTAAAAAAAAAAAAGGGAACATCCTCACAGCAGATCCCTTTCTCAAAGAAATTTTACCAACTAGACCTGCAATCACATACAGAAAGGGACACACCTTGAGAAACAAACTGAGTCCTACTGTTCCTCTCAAGGCTACAGCCCCGAATTGGCTATCAACACGCAGTTTAGGTTTCTTTCGCTGTGGTTTTTGTTCCATGTGTAGATGGGGCAAACATGGGACCAGAACCTTCAAGGGTTTTGATGGTACTGTTTACAACATAAAGCAGAACATTACATGCTCAACCAAATTCGTTGTTTACATTATTGAATGCCATTGTGGCAAATATTATGTTGGCAGTACCATCAGGATGTTGAAAGACAGACTTGCAGAACACATGAGGGCTATACAAAGAAGAGACCCTAAATACCCAGTGGCTTTGCACATTGCGGAGTGTCAACCATTAGAGGATGACATCAAAGTGCGTTTCTTTGGCATAGATGTGATTCCACTGAACATAAGAGGTGGTAACAGAGAAATTACACTAAGACGTAAAGAAGCGATGTGGATCATGCGGTTACAGTGCGTGGAACACAGGCTTAATTACGATCAGGAACTACAATTCTTTTTGGGAGACTGAAAGTGTTTTTTCGCGTAGTGGTTCACCATTGTCCACTGTTGCTGTTTACTACTTTTACTACTTGTACCTGTAACATTCTCTGAAGAGGTTTTTCCATTCAAAAATATGAATGAGAAAAAAAGAAAATAAAATATGAATGAAATAATAGTTAAATGTATACATGTACCCAGAATTCCAACTTTAGGTGGTACAATAGAGAGTAATATTTTTGTATTAGAATACCTTCCTGGCTGATGCGACAAATGTTTAACTATTGACATGTTTAGTATTGAATACATCCATACTACTGTGTTGGTCCATGTCACTGTATGCACTAGGGTGAAGGCGTAACACACTGGTATATCTATTGTAATTTTATGATCATCTACTATCTCAATATGATATTGGGCACGTCCTCAACGCATCTCAAAGTCCAGAATTCCAGTATTTTGGACACCTCTATTACGATATCCTGATAATAAGAGTATAACACATTTTAAAAGAATTTTTGGTAACCATTAGCGTGGTTTTATTCTTTTTATTCCAACCAACGTTCTATTACCCAGAGAGCTTGGTCACACGTATGATACAATTCCACTGAATGAGGTGTCATCAGCGGATTTCAAACCTACGGTCATACTAACCTTTTGCTATAACAATTTTTGCTCTGATACTTTCAATTGCGCAAATATACACTTTAAGTGCTTTTAGAAATAGAGCACTAATGGCCGCACAGCTAACTGTCCTCATCCCGAGTTTTCCAAAATGGCGACTACTGTTGGAACTTCCTGCCTAGCGGTAGATGTTCTAGTCTTTGGAGAATGATTCGCCTAAATAGCACTTCCTGGGTGCGGTCACGTGTCCGTAACTTGGAGCACGGCGACCGGGAAAAACAGGAGGAGGGATGCCACAGACCTGGTAAGTGCTTAACTTGCACCGTTAGAGGTGTCTTGTTCCCTCTTTTGCTTATGCAGGATTGCTTAGCCTTATGACCCTAAGACACAGACAGCGTATACGTTTTGCTGTCCTAACCGGTTTTCGTTTTCCCTCTTTGTTTTTGTTTTTGTAGACCGCAAACTTCGGATACGGGGTTGTGGATCCCCTCCCGGTACCAGTTTGATACGTACACGTATTAAGGTACTTGTAATTCTATTTTAACATGATATAACAGTTGTATTTGACATTCCCTCTGTTTGTGGCCACGTGTAGAGACTCTAACACGTGGTTTTCTTTCCACACAGCGTTACTATTAGAATACCCACACACTCGGGTTATTCTTTGTCGAGAATTTCTACATTTACTTCTGGAGTACACACTGACCTCATGAACCATAATAGGTTCTGTTGGTAAGCACTTTATCCTTTGCTGTTTGCTTCTCCTTGATAATGTAGACATTGGATCAGCCATACACTCGCTGAGACTTTTGAATATTCATTTTTCTTCCTTTACCTTAATTCAGACGCCTTAAGATTCTACACTTTAGGACTTTAAAACCGGTAGATTGTGCCACAGGTAGGCACCTTTTACCTTCAAGCCATTTGCTTTCTTCACATCAGGTGCACCGTAATCTTGCATGCTGTGACTTTTCTCTTTTATCACTTCACCTCAAGATCATAACTTTAGCACTATGTAGTGAGACCTTCAGGATTTTGTATTTGTTTTTCTTGTGTACGGCACAGGCTCCCATAGAACGCACATCGAAATTCAACTTGATATTGCCCTAATGTTTTCTTGATTTTGTTTGGAGCTATATATGAGGTGGAAGTTTCCCCTTGCTTTCATGAGAGTCACTCTTTCACACAAGTCACCTCTATGCCTTCCAATTCCATGGGTGATAATGGCACTTTAAAGGTTAAGATGCTAGTCACCTTGAATCACTATCGCTTTCTACTGTTTTGTGCTGTACATTATGAACAATTCTAGACCGATTTTATTGTGTTTTTTCTCAGCCCTGAAGAGTTGTGTTGATTACACCCACACGACGAAACACGTGTCGGCTGATTGTGGACTCAATTAAACTACCCTCGTTTAAAGATACACTTGGACATCTGCTTCTGCTTTCATTGACTATTACTGTTTTGCTTACTATTTATGTTACCTATGTTATACCTTGTTTGCGTGCGAGAGTATTGCTGTTTCCTAATGGCCCTCGTGTAGCTTTGCCGTACTCCTCCAAGAGCCACTGTAAAGCAACATCACGCAAGCTTTAACAAGTAAAACATGTATGTTCTTATAGTGCCACAGGAGTACAGTGAAACAAATGTAATAAATAAATAAAGAAAATGTGGGTGGGGGTCTTTGGCCAGGCGGCCTATTTACTGCATGGAGAAGGAATTCAACACCATGCCTAGGCAGAGGACAGGCCCTGAAGCCAACCTCATTAAGCTCACACCTAAAAGCCATGTGCAGTGGGGTGGTTGGCCACCCACAGGGGATTTAGGCACAGGGCTTGGCCACATTTAAACAAAAATTAACTAAACGAAGAAAATGTCGGTAGAGGACTGTGGTGGGTTAGGCTACTGTTGGGGGAGGGTGTTGGGTGCCGCCTGCGCCAACCCCATTCAGCTCACAGCGGAAGGCCATATGCGGTGAGGTAGTTGGCCACTTACAGAGGATTGGGAACAGGCCAGGCCCAGAAGCCATGGCCACACCACATACAGCCTTTTGGCCATCATCAATAATATCAGTTAGGGAGCCATCAAAAAGGTGATTTGAGATGACATGTGATGTCACCAATTAAGTTTAAAACATTTCATGAGATATATAATATGTGAGGCTTTAAGCAGAGCATGGCAGGGGTGCAAATTAGGGTTAGCTCAGCAGGCATAGTTTTTATAACGACACCTACATATAACGTCACTTTTACCTTGGGGGATCTTATGAAATTATAAAAGATGCTCCTCCAGTCAGTGACACACTGAAACACTGGAACCTGCAAAAGAACGAGAGAAGATACAGTAACCTCCAGCGTGGATAACAAGAAAGCACCACAGATTGTTTCTGCACTGCATTTTAGAACACTGTACCGCGCCTCATGAACAGGAAATGTCTGCAGTGAACTACTCCCAACCATGAGCTTCTTTTGCGGTGGCTGAAACCAGTTAGAAAGCTCTCTATGCTGGATTGTCTCTCATGCACAGGGCCTCCTAAAAAGGACTTCCGCCATTTAAAAGTAGCCTACTGCAGTGCATAAACCTATGAGTAATTAATGCCTCCCTGCTCCAAACCATCCACCATGAACAGAACCTCTCTGATGCACTGCACTCTCCTACCCACAGGAATCACTACGAAGACTTTTACATGTGTCCATTTTAGGTCACTGAATCAGCTTGTGTTGCCAGCGTCTGTGCACAGCGTCTGTGCCAGCGTCTGTGCACATGCCATCCGTGGGTAGGAAATGTGTTGCAAACGTGTGACTTTGCTAATACTTTCCAAAATAACAAGCACTAATATGTCCAACTGAGGTTCTTTAAATTTTAACACCAAAAATTGGCTGCTGAAAACATTAGGATCTATACATCTGCTACTGTGTGGTACGTATCAGCATATACTAGCATCTACCCCGAAATTAAGATGTTAGTGAATTGTGAAACCTTCATGTGCCTGCTTCTGGTTTGATAATGTGATCTACTCAGGCTGGCCTCATCAAAGGGGAAACAGCCACTACAACGCAGCCGTTTCCACGCTATACTTAACCACGCATGCTTTACAACGCATGCGTGGTTACCATGTATAGCCTTTACCACGCATTCCTTTACTACGAAATACTTTGCAACATGGTGCTGGTGAGGAAAGGTGCAGTGTGTGTAGCTTAGAGCAATACTTGAGGTGAAATGGGTTACATAGTGTGGGCTAAGAGATGTAGGATTTACAACTTCACCCCTTGGGGTAGTGCAGGTAGCACAAGGGGGTACATGAGATGAAACGGTACGTAGTGCTAGCTGAATGCAGTTGGACTAACAGAATCACCATTGGGGATAGTCTTGACTCCTAGGGGAGGCTTTACTGAGCATAGCAATTTGCTGTACAATTAATTATCGAAGGAGCAGTCAAAAAAACTGGAATTTTGCTTAGTTTGCAGAGGAGGTGTGTGGTATTCTGCTCCATGCATATAAAAATTACAGTTCTCTTTATAGTGGCCTTTAAAATAAAAACAGACAACATCGGTGCATAAAAATCCAACTATCGCTGTAAAATACAATTGAAAGCTTTACGTGATTCACCTCAAATGCACCAGTGAATTTCTGAAAATCAATTAGCTCTTGTTTAGCTCCAATAAAAAGATGGATGGGTTTTTTAAAAAAAACGCAGAACAATCACTAGGTTTAAATGTCAGAACGCGTCAAAATTGCTCGACTTAGTATGCAAATTACGGAGGTCTATTTTTGAATTGACATTTCCCGTTTCCCGCCTCCTCCATGAAGAATCCCGGGTTACTTGCATTCATCACAGTACCTGGAGTATTTATGTCTTCGAGGACGGGTGGATGCAAGCCGAAGCCCCAGGAAAGGAGATTGGTTGGTAATCGCGGGCTCGTGAGATGCTGCACTTAGATACTTAAGATAGGAAATGTCAAACTTCAAATGGAGCAGAAACAATTAACATTTAGCGGTAGAATGACATTACTTCTCTCAACTGGGAGCGGGAAAGACTTCTGGATTGCCAACTGGGTCAGACTGCTCCCAGCTGACACCACGGCAGGCGTGCAATTTTGGAAATGGACGTGTTGACGTCATGCTGCCCAATTATCGGAATGAGTTATGTAAAGACGCGTTTCAGTGTGTTAAGTTATTCATTATGGTGCAGTTTCTTAAGCATCATATGCAGTGGTGTAACCAGGGCTTTAAGTGGGATGAAAAAACTGGGGAGGTGTCTCATACAGGGGCGTGGCTAATGTATTTAAGGGCGTGGCTTAAACACACATAATCTAAAATTCTCTGTTTAGCATAGTGTCCACCCAATTTGTATTTTGTAGTTTCTGTCATTGCATCCAGATATGATACAAGTAACATCGTACCTATAAGAAGTCAGGACTATTAGCTTTGTCAATGGTTGTTAGTTGCATAAGATAAATAAACAGCAACTATGGCTTGTATATAATTAGGGCTCCCGGTTTTATGGTATTTATATTTCCGACATTTCCGTCTGTATTTGTCCATATTTATTTTTTGCTAATTTTATCTGTATTTATCCATATTTATTTGGGGATTTCTGGAAATATGAAGCTGAAATTAGTATATTTCCACATGTATTTAACCAGTAAAAATGCACTCATGCTTGAATGCCCACCAGGTTTCAATGCTGTAAACACCACCAGAAGATAAATCAATGCGATTATAAGAAACAATGCAAATTTCAGTATCAATCTTGTGCATATCTAGTGCTGTTAAAGCCTCTTTACTAAAATTCCTTTCTTTTTTTAGGCCCCTTACTAATCAATCCATACAGCTACTGGCCTGGTAGTCATGACACACGGTATTTAGAATTACTCAAAAATCAACTCAACTTCTGTTTTTATCCACATTTAAAAATAAATTCAGACAAGAAAATAAATGTTTTCTGTCTGCATTTATCTGTAAAAATCAGTACAAACGGAAAACAGGGAGTCTTATATATAATATTAAGAAAGCTTCCACTTAAAGCCCTGGTGACACCACGACAATGTTGCTTTCCCTGAGTTTCAAAAAGAGAAGGGAAATCCAGCGAGAAAATGACTCTCTTTAAAGGATTTCCCCTTCTACAACGTTCACTTGACAGGACGTCATGCCATAACTTCTCCACTAGTGAGAAGCGAGCAGTGTAAGCAGCACACATCGATGTGCCTGCTGTCACTACAGTTTGGAAAAAAACTGACCGCCTGGTCCAGGGCACAAAACAGAGTCAGATAGGAACCCCTTTCGAGGCCCCCTTTAAAAAACTGCCGGTGCTCAGCACCGGTGAGACCCGGCCGACTTAAAGCCCTGGGTGTAACAAAACTTTAGGGGGCCTCCCTGCAAAGTACATGCAGGCCCCCTCCACATGCTCCCCAGACCCAGTCAGGAGCTCTCAGGCCAGTGGCTTGCCGTCGTGCACAGCAGGGCTGGAGTGGGACTCCAAAGCAGCCCTGGCACATTTTGTCAGCCTAGCCCCTATAGTAGGCAGCGAGCAATTGCAGTGAGTGGGTCTGGCCACTGCGAGGAGGACTCGGCAATTTTGGAACCTCAGTTTATAATTATACTAATGAATTTGTTGAAATTTGTACTAGTCCAATTAATTTGAATTAGGTGATAAAGTGAAAGCCCTTTAGTTTCTGGATCTGAAACATCATGCAGGAACACTTCACAGTTACACCACTCTCAACTTGCTTAATATGATTCGAATTTCAAAACAAACACTTCCCAACTAACCTCATTAACGTGAGCAGAGGAGGACGCTTCAGGACCTCTGAATGCAATACTGGGTGGCAGGATTGTAGTGTGCAGCGCAGAGTTTGGCCCGACTCACTCGAGTCCCCTGGAGGCTGAAAGTAAGTGGTAGCAGCCATCCATCGCCCCCCATACAGTCAAAATCAACCCCCGTCACAAAACCGGCCCCACAACCCTTCCAGCCTCCCAGTATGAGATCCCGTACCTGTGTAGCAAGTATAAATCTTGAGAAATCCAAATAATCCACAGACGAGTTAATAATTAAGTTCCAGCTTGTTTAATGCAAGATAGGACTCACGACCTCCAGAAATATCCTCCTCACAGTTTCTTCTGAATTTCAATAATGCCAAATGGTAACATTCTAATACATGAAGATTCTACAGTTTTAAACAAAACATTCCTAAGATTCCTAAAGTGACATACTAAGACTCGATAAGAAATAAAGTTACACATTACCCGATATTACACCCCCCCTTTCCTCAGAAACAAAAGCAAATTTATAAACAAACAAAACAAAAACATCAATAATATACACAATCCCTAGAATGAATTGGAGCAGATCTAACTCTTGAACTACTCCTGATATAATTGTCTCCACCAGGTCCAAAAAGAGTATTGGATGATGTATCAGTTGTTATTGCTGTATACTGTGTAGACGTTGTAGTTGCTGCATCGCTGTTCACAGAAAAATCACCTCTATTTAAATTGCTTTCATTTCTATGAATTTGTACACTTTGATCACTGTCAGAATGTGAAACAGATTGAGAAGCTCCATTATGACTAGAATTAATTAAAGAACCTAAATCAAACCAATCAGGTGCTTTTACATAACTCTGAAGAACCAATTTTTTGTAAACTAATTCTTGCCTGATCATTAGTTACCTTAACTAAGGCGTTACTATTCCACCATCCCCTGTTCTGTAATAAGACAGCTGTCTTGTTGATTCGCAAAACTTTTACAGGTTCAGAAAATCTTGACTGTCCTTTGCTGACTTTATTGGGTTTCTTTATTAAAACCCAATCACCAATGTTTAACATTCCTTCTTTCACATGCATTCTACTATCATAATTCTGTTTGTAACACTTTTGTCTTTCATTGACATGTTCACGATCTTCCTTTAAGTTAATATTGTGAAAACGTTCAACTTTGTCTAATAACCAAGTGGGACTAATAGAAGAGATAGGTTTTCTACCTCTCAGCAAAACAAAAGGTGCAACATCGGTGGTACTTTGCGGAGTGATGTTATAGTTCCACTCTTTAAAATGTAAATAATCGGCTACGTTGAGATTGTTAGCAACAGTTGTCTGCACACCTTCTTTGATTAACCTATTAGCCCTCTTAACCAAACCATTAGAAGATGGTCTGTATAATGGTACACAAATATGTCTAACATCATGTTGGTTAAAAAAATTAGAAAACTGTTCTGAAATAAAATGAGAACCATTGTCCGTAATGATTTCTGTAACTCTGCCCTCAATGCCAAATAAGTGCTTCAAAAATGATATCACAGAAGAAGAATCTGCATTACTCACAAAAGAAAAATACAACCATTTAGAATAGTAATCAATTGCCACAATCAAAAATCTTTTGTCACCTCCAAAAACACTAAAAGGACCTGTAAAATCAACACCAATTCTTTCCCATGCATTGTTTGGCCAGCTAACAGGACACAAAGGAGCAGTTGAAGTTTTCCAGTGCTTATACAAACACAAACATTTAGGACAAGCTTCAACATACCTTTTGACCTGGCCATCAATTACAGGCCACCAATAAATGTGTTTAATTTTCTTCACAGTAGCTGAAACACCCAAATGTCCCTCATGGGCTAGAGTAATTATTTTTGGTCTGAGACTAAATGGAGGAACGAACAAATCCTGTCTAACCAAGATATTATTAACAAGAGACAATTCTGATGCAACTTGCTGAAAACACTTTAAATCCATAGACAAACACCTATTATTGGTCCACCTTTGATAAGAAAATTCTTGACTCGAGTCATACAATCATCCTTATCGCAACTCTCCAACCACTCTTGTTCTGAAATCTTGAATTGTTCAACATCAAGTTGACTGACTTTGACTCTAGTCTTGTTTGCATGAAATACAGTAAAAAAAGTTCTGTTTTTTTGCAATTGTTACAAGGCTTCCCCTGAGCAGGACAATTGGAGTAGTTGCCTAAATGAAATCTTGAACCACACCGATAGCAACTTCCATTCACTTTTTTATCATTACTTTTTTTTGTTACATTTCTTTGCAAAACAAAATGTACATTAGTATCATTACTAGATGATGATATGTCTACTGATGCTACATTTGAAGAGTGAACTGCCTGGTTAGTTGTCAGATCAGCTAAAAATTTTGAAGAAACCACAGAGCATTCTATACTACATGCTATATCCATGACCTCAGCAAGCGATGGATTCTTACATGTCAAAATACGCTCTTGAATTTTCTTGTTAAAGCAATTGAAAACCAATTGGTCACGCAAAGCAGTGTCCAAATAGTTTTCAAAAACAAATTTGGAAGCCAAAACAAGTAATACAGCCAAATAATCCTCAATAGACTCCTCAATAGATTGTTTGCGTTTAAAAAATGTATGTCTCTCTACCATCACTGAAGGCTCATCAACATATTGTTTACCCATTCGTGCTAACGCTTCTTTAAAAACATTCCATGCATCATCACCAGATGGTGCAGGTACAATAGGCAAATTATCGAAAATTTCCTGTCCAACATTTCCTAAATGGTTAAACAATAATGCCTGCTTACGCGAAGCAAAATATTTACTATCATCTATAGCCTCCTAGTAATTTTCAAAGATCCTAAACCATTTGTGCCATGGTTTTACAGGCTTACCTGACAATTCCAAAAAAGGTGGTGGTTGCATCACATTGTTAACCTTGCTGGATGCCATACTTCACAATAACAATGAACTGAGCTAATAGAACAATACTTCTAGTGTAAAATTATGTTATATACACTTGTTAATCAAAGTGAATAACACTCAAAAAAAGCGTTTCACTGAATAATAAAAAAAAAGAATAAAACTGGTTTCAAACAATATAAGTGCGTAGAAAAGCGTTTCCGATCGTTGCTAGGTGACAAACTTGTTTTGCTGAAAAACAATATGGAAAAACGTCAATCACGTAACGTGATGATGAAGTAGATCCCACGATGAAAGTCAAATGTCTCAGTCCGTTGCTCCAGATCGCGTCTTGCTTCACCGCGTCACTGCAGTGCTCGTGTGTATACAGGTTCCAGACAAAACAGTTCCATTTGCTGCAGGCGTACTCTTCTCGAAAGATGCAGAGACGCGTGCAATGATTCAAAAGATGCCCAGACGAAAACTTCCTCACCGCTCGACAAATGTGGTCGAAAACAGCATGCAAGGTAAACAACCAGTAAGTCTGTACAACGTGCAGACATCCAGTTGAAATAATTCAATCCACAGCAACCTTCAGTAGTAGCCTTCAGTACACAAACAGAAATGGCACGCAAAGCTTCACAAAACCATCTGCACTGAGGTAGAGAATTCAGCGCTTGGTCTAGAAAGCTTAAATTGCGCAAACCCAGCAAAGAAGCGTTGAGTATCTGAATGAATCTTTAATCCTTCTTCTCGTAAATCTTCAATTTAAATTCCTGTCGGTGGGTCCAAATATCTATTTGTAAATTGTCGCCACTATATGTAGCAAGTATAAATCTTGAGAAATCCAAATAATCCACAGACGAGGTAATAATTAAGTTCCAGCTTGTTTAATGCAAGATAGGACCCACGACCTCCAGCAATATCCTCCTCACAGTTTCTTCTGGTTTTGAATAATGCCAAATGGTAACATTCTAATACATGAAGATTCTACAGTTCTACACAGAACATTCCTAAGATTCCTATAGTGACATACTAAGATTCGATAAAAATAAATTTATTCATTACCCTATATTACAACCTGCTACTGCCAGTCCGGCTCTGGATGCGACTCTGAAACAAGTGTTCAATCAGTGATGGCCAAGGTGATGATCATCACAACACAAAAAAACAGAGCAGCACAACTGCTACTAGAGGCGGGCGAGCTACTCGAAGATCGAGCCATATGAATGGCTCTGGCTCAGCTTGAGGTCCTCCTGGAAACTTGAGCCCAAACCAATATGAGTTTTCATGTTGTTTCTGCCTTCCATACTCACTATATCCTCTTGCACAAAGAGTTAAAAGCAAAGCATTAATATCTGAGGTAAGACCGAGCGACACACACCCATTTAGTGGCTCATTTGTACGAAGTGAAACTAGAAAACATGGGATTAATCCTAGATTCCCCACTGAATCAAATTGTGTGTTCTTTGTCAAATATGTCATTTCCCGGATCCTTGCAACATGTGAAATCACGTTCAAATACCCAAGTACAGAATACCAGCAGTACTAAAAATATTGTGTTTAATTTACTAGACAATAATGTTGCACTATCTGTAAGAATCTGGGTGGCATAGAGGCTGTACATAACTGACTTGCCTTTTAGTTCCTTAATTACATTGTCGCCAGGGTCGGGCAGGAACGGTCCTAGGTTTGTGCTTTAAAAATATCACTTTTCTGGGACGATCACACTAATGACACCGCTGTGGGACTCCTACAAGTTGGCCTTCCCTCGTAACAGTACAGGGTTCCGAAACTGGGATAATATAGGCATCTCAGTGGTGGGTGACCTCTGGAAGGGAGGAAAGATGGTGGACTTCTATCACCTTCCAAACACCTTACAAAATGACTCAGAAAGAGAAGTTCAGATACCTCCAAATCAGACATGCACTCCAGTCAGTCGTACCTGCAGGCACCGAGCTACAGGACTCCTCTCCTCTAGAAGATAGGCTTCTGACGGAACATATGCCGGATAGAGCCACTTCCTTGAGCTACCGGAAATTGATAAACAACCTTCCTGACATGATGCCTACACTAAGGCAGAAATGGTCCGGAGACGTGGGCGACTTTGATGAGTCTGAATGGCAAGAGGCCCTCTCGTCCCCCCAGGAAACAGCCATACCCTCCAGGTTAAAACTGGTTCAGCTCAAAATATTACATCGTACATATTACACTAGAACGACACTGTTCAAGATAGGGTCAACTTCACATAAATATTGCTTACGACACTGTGGGGACGAGGGGACATTCTATCATACCATATGGGACTGTAAACACATAGCGACATACTGGAGGCGGTCATGTGTACAATTTCCCAGACTATAGATATTTCCCTGGTGCCCGAACCCCATCGTTGTTTGTTGAATGTATGGGAACCAAACGACCTAAATCACCGCCAACAAGATTGGGTAATGTTGGGCATGATGGTGGCAAAACGTAACATCGCCTTGTTGTGGGGCTCAGAAACACTGCCTACCCTCCGTAAGTGGTGCATGGATATGGATGAAATGAATGATGGTGGCAGAGAAGTCAGTGTTTGTACATCGTGGGTGCCCCAAGAAATGGGAGAAAATTTGGGGGGCTTGGAATAAGTTTCGTGGTAACATTTGTGAGCCTACGAACCTTGTAGACGATGATGATGCCTCAGACTGACGCGGATTAGACGTGTAAATATGAATACTATTGATGTGTCAATGCATGTATTCTGAATATGTAATCTAGACATTGAACAAGGCTGCTTTGCTCTCATGATCCACACAATGTATGTTATTTGGTCTGTATGTCATATTGCCCTATTTGTTTTGTCAATAAAAATATTTAAAAAAAATAAAAAATATCACTTTTAATAAGTCCCATTTCAGTGCAGTGACATAATGTAATGTAGTAATGTCAAAGCACTGCAAGTTAAAGAAATATACTTTTTAGAACTCTGAAAAATACTTTGTCATTTTTTACGTGATGTTTATTGCATTATTTACATGGAAACATTTTGACGACTTGGCTCGTATATGAGCTCTTAGGGCCAAGCCAGACCCTTGACTCGGCTCACTCTATAATTTTGTTGGCTCGCCCACCTCTAACTGCTGTTCCACACAGTGCACAAAAGGAAGTATCTAGAGTTTTTCCAAAGTGACACTATGGATGGCTTCATCTAGCAAGGGGGCTGTGCCAATTCAACAAGGCACAGAGAGAGTAAAATAACCGCGTTCAAATGACCTTGATGACATGCGTCAATAGTTTCAATTTAAGATAATGCAGAAAATATTCTGAAATGCATTAGGAGGGAGGAAATAGGGCCTGATATGACATATTATAAAATGTTTTCCATCACTTACCCACCAGTGTCCCATCTCATACCCTGTTACAAAGTAGACAAAGAAAATCTTCCACCTTCATATGACCAGGTGGCAGCATTTCCAGCTCTCGCAGGCAATGGCATTCAATTCTCTACGACTGCCTGCATCACCATCTGTCACCATGTGAGCACAGAGGCCGTTGTCTGTCTTTTATCTCCACAATGACTGATGTAGTGGAAATGAATGATGGACTTCGGTTTGTTTGTCTTGGACTCATGCCTGCACTGCCCTGATGTCCTGGCTGGAAAGTGACTGGGCTGCTGATTTTGTTACTGTCCCTTGGGCCGATTTTGCAACAATGCAAAATTGGCCTCCAGTAACGAAACTGGTCTCCACCCTTGTAGCCTCGCGGGGCCTGTCTAGCCATGGTGAACAGTGCCGGAGGCCCCCCCCTTGAAGCTTGGGCCTCCCCCCCACTGAGGGCTGTGGAAGCTATTGTTATGGGGAACACAAAAGAAGTGGAGGGGGTCTGGGGGGTATAAGATTAAAGACCTAACAGCACCCTACCCCTATAGAACTAGTAAAAACACATAAGGGGTGCTACGGTCAGTGGTAGCCTCAAATGTCTGACGTGTACTGCAAAGTTAAAGATATGGATTGTGAAAATATAAACTATGAAGGTGAGAGAGGAGAACAGAAGTAAACCCATCAGCCCACCCATTGGCAGAACTTCGTCATCTGGGTTTTAAGAAGCACCAGCTTGGTATCCACTAGGTGTCTCACCTTGAGAGTGTGAGTACAACAACTAGTGTAAATTACGCCAGTGGTAGAAATCTGGGTAATGGTGTATGGAGGGCTGTGGGAAGTGAAGAAAGTTGCAGTGTATAAAGCATAAGTGCTAATGAAAAGGTGGTGAAATAAAATAAAATTGACTAACAACCAGCAAGGTGATTCCCCCAATGAACATTTGGCCTGGTTGACAGATTTTTTAAATACCTATAGTGTAAAGCCAACCACTTTTTGCCAATATATTTTGTTGGGCGATTTTAATGTTCATTTAGCAATATAGCATTTTTCACAAAGCAAAATAAAAAACAGTCTCTTAAGGCCTTTTCAAATCGAAGAGGGGGAGTACAACTGAAACAGTGCTCCGATTAGCCGCCATTTAAAGGAGATGAGAAGACTGGAATTTTAAAGAAAGCCCTTCGCTTGAAGGAGCCTGGGCCCACTTACGCAGTAACACTTAGTCAACAATCTTTTTGTGCTGGATGAGAGGTAAGGGGAAAACATTTTCAATTCAATCTCCAGATACAGTGTAGCCAATTCAGTTACCCAATAACTAAGTTTGACACTAAATCTTAAATAAGTAAGTTTATTCCATATTAAAATTCTGAAACAGATTAATAACACTAGTCAAAGCATTATCGTATGGAAGTACAATGTGAATAGAAAAAAGCCAAATCTTCTGATGCAATTTACCCAATATAATAAAACAAAAACAAGTAATTCGATTATGGCTCTCTAAGTAATGAGGAAACAACATTTTACATTAGATTGCATTAATTAGTCACTCTAAACTGAAGCTGAAATTTAAGTAAAGCAAAAAATTAGAAAGGTGTCAGCCGTCAGAGTCTTCAGTTGAAGATTCTTCAACTTGGGTCAACATGCAGGGTCAAGTATTGTAAAGCTACACTAACCGAAAGCAGAGGTCTGTACTTCAAGGTGTCCTAAGTCAGAATGCTGGCTATCCCTCACTATGTTACAACATAACATCAGTTACATTCTAAGGAAGCTCCACAAATTCTACTCAGTAGTTTTCCATACTAACAGCACACATTAGCTTCTTTTTACCTTCTTTTCATTCCCATAAATAGTTACTTCAGCCATCCGTGTCTCATCTCCATTTCCCATGAGAACTCTCATTGCCTCATGCTATCATGTTTCCTTCATACCTGTTGCCGCTTCACATATCTAGCTATCTACTAAGAACTAAGACCCTTTTTCTCTCACTAACGAAGTCTTGTTCATCTTCAGTGGGAACACAAAATACATACATTTGAACCGCAAAATAAAATATGAATTTAAATGTTAAACTGAAATATGAGCTTGAATCCAAATACATCTTAGGCCTACAAGTTAGGCTAAGTAACAGTTAAGAAGTGCACTGGTTATATTTAGTGAACTTCTCTACACACAAATAAATCAACATTTTCAATGTGTACTTTAGTAATAAAAACAGTGATAATATTAAACACACTAGAAATAATGGGAGTGTGGACTACATATGAATATGATGCACTCCTAACACATATCTTGGGGTGGAATAATTTTTACACAACTCTAATTCCCCCCTCTGATGGGGTAACAAGCCATCACATTATCTTCTGATTTTATCAGATAATCTTTTCAGATGGACTAACCTAAACCGTTGTTGTTGCATTTTATTTCCGTTTGAACTCCTCCAAACGCTTCATATCATGATAGTATGAATCCTGAGCCTTTTCCAACTCTATATTTCTCCCTTTTCGAGTTACTCCATTCTTCGCCTTGTAGCTCTTGTACCCTTTCACAATTCCCAATAAGACAAGTGCACAAAGGTCAATTCTTGACACAGGCTTCAAGATAGAACCAACAATACCACTCCACACACTCGCAAACCATCTACCTATAGCACTAAATACATTTCCAACTCAATACCAAACACCTTCAGCTGCCAAACCACTCAAATCCTTATGGACATCAGTTATGTTTGTTATGTACTTCTGCAAGTCCTTACTCCTGTCTAGAATGTAAGTGCAACATTGTTGGACCTTTAACACTCGACAGACTCCGTCTTCCTTTGTGAGAAAAATTTCTAAAGCAAGACGATTCTGCAAAACCATAGCTCTAATGACAACCATCTCAGTATTTACTAGCAACAAAGCTCCAGCAGAATTAGGAGACAACCTGGCAACTACTGTGGAAAGCTTTCTGATCTTGTTATCATTCAGTACCATCCCTATATTTGGTATTATAGCTCCAAAAATATCGCCCACAATCTCTCTAGCACTCAGGCCATCTTTAAGTCTCAACTTCCATTCCCAAACGGACTGATCAAAGTCTTTCTCATGATAAACCTTTGGAAACACTGCACCTAAATAATACGTACCATACCATTTACTAGGCAGTTTAAAATAAGCATTCTTTCCATAAACAAAATAAACTCCAGGAATCATTAGGTCAGTTACATCCACAAACAATTTCCATGAACCATGAGCCTCAAAGGTGTGATCCTATTCATTCTTCCCTACAAATATAGAACTGTAGCCACTCTTATTGTGGTGTACACAGACTCTCCACCGGTGTAGCCAATCCAGTGACAATGCTCTAGTGTTTGCTCTTGTCTGATATTCCCTCTCCTCTGGTGACTAATTTTGAACATGGACTCCTCTTGCTGCATCAATCAATAGTGCCCTACATCTATCTTCAACTTGATCTATAATTTTCTTTTTAATGTCAGAAAGAGCACATGGTAAATTATGCCAATGCGCCTAAGTCATATCTATTGTTTCAGTTGAAACAAAACAACTACCAGCAATTTCAGCAGTTTTGGCATATGAATGTCTATTCAACTGCTTAAACATCAGCACTTCTGGAAGAACTAGATCATAATTTGAAAAATAATACTCAAAATGACCCTTTGCATAAAATATTCTAAGAAGCAAACTACAGCTTATGCCATATGTCAAAGGAAGACGGTGATAGGTAATGCCTTCAGCTACTGTAGCAGGTACCTTCATACAAACATATTAATCACTTGCTCCCATAGTATCTACATACTCCTAAAGCAATCTAGCATAAGTGTTTAGTGTAAAGTGTTCCCTAGACAAGTCTGTATGTAAATGCTGTTCTCCTAATAAAACTAAGCCTTCATCTGTGTTAGGTGAGCATTTCTTTTCAAGTGTATGTGTCTCCTCTATATTATCAGCAGGACTCAATCATAACCCTACAATCAACAATCAACATCATTATCACTAAGGCTACAAGTGTTAGCAAAACACCTATTATGTATCTACGTCTAAGATTAGGATTTCTAGTTTCCATACTATTTCAGATTCAGACCAAGTTGGGTAGAGAAATAGGAGCTACAGAGTCTTCTCTGTCAATCTCAACCTGTGTTTGTAGCAAATCAGTCTCTGTTCAGAGTTCAATGTTATCTAAAAATCTATGTACAATCTTCGTGAGACTTCCCTAGCCCTACTATGTGTTCTTCTACAGATAAATCCCTAAATGTATTCTTCTTCCACTCAGGCCTAGGTAATCTTCTTTATGTGACTCAACACAGTTCATTCATCATCCCTAATAAGAAGAGAACCAAAGTTTATCAATGAGCATTTCCAGTAACACTCTTCTCAATTCAGCAACACATGCAGGCGACTCTTCCTGATTCATATGAGGAAATTTAGTTTCGTTCAGTATCAAGTTTCTCAGGCCACTCAGTGTCGGTGGAAAAGGAAGGACAAATGTAAGAAAAATATTCATATCAGTCACGGAATGTTCAACAGAACATCTTATTATCATTCCAGAACTCCCAGAGGTCTCCCTTGTCATCACTCGCAGCCAGAAAGGTCCACTCAGGAGAACAGTACCTCCGACAAGACACCCTCGTCTCTTTCATCTCGTTAGAATAGGCCCTTCGCCTTAGTTTCCACTTTGCTCTGATTCAGCTATGGGCGCAAGAGTTCCTTCAGAGGACACCTGCAGACATCTCCTCAATTGCTTCTCTGGCCTGCTTTCTTCCACTCCCACTCATGGTCTCACAGCACTAGTTCCTTCACGCGCAACCAGGATCTGGCTCATTCACTAGTACTGCACCAGTTTCTTTTGAGTCAGCTTCAACTTCTAGTTCTTCTGGATCCCCCTTGGTTCGCTCTAGTGCTGTCTCAAATTCAGTTAGTTCCCTTATTGCTTGACTGACCCTCTCCCGTGGCCTTTCGAACACCGCTAGCATTTCTTCTGTCAGAGGAGCTGTATCATAAAAGGGACACAGGACCCCACGAGTGTGAGATGCATGTACCCAGTTCGGAAAGCCACCACACTGCACAGCAGTTCTTGTAACCAGGATCACTTGAAACGGACCATGCCCCTGAGGCTTTAGGCAGTTCTTCCTCATATGTTTCTTGACAATGACCCAGTCTGCGGGGTTGAGGTTGTGACATTGTTCATGGTGAGGCACTGAACAAACTACTTAAGCTAACCCCTTACAGTAGTAGACCACCAAATCATCCAATATGTTCACAAGCATGTTGCTAGGCACAGCAGGTACTCTCATATCTCACCCCATAAGGATCTCATGTGGTGCTAGTCCTGTTCTTCTGTCTGGGATTCTGCGAAGACTTATCAGCACAAGAAGCAAAGCATCAGGCCATTTCAAAAATGTCGAAGCACACATTTTAGCCAACCTGGATTTCAAAGTGCCATTTATATGTTTCACGATACCGGAAGCCCTGGCTGATGACTGCAATGCAATCTCTGCTCCATATTTAATGTTTCACATAGCAATATCAAGTTCTCATTATTAAAATGAGACCCTAGGTCTGACTCCAAAGTGGCTGGAAAGCTGAACCTCAGAATGAGTTCCCTCAGAAGTAACATAGCTACAGTGAAACTGTCACACCTTCTAGTAGGATAAGCTTCCACCCAACGAGAAAATATGCACATCACCACCAAAATGTATCTCAATCCATTACACACAAGCTAATCCAACTGCATCCTGTTAAAATCTCCTCATGACCTCCCAATATGCCTCAAGGTAACAACAGTTCTTTTTCCCACATTCATTTGCTGATAGGTCACACACCTATGACACAATGCTTTAGCCATCACTCAGAACTTCGGATTAAACCATGTTTGCCTGAACAACCTCACTTCCTACATGCGTCGGCCCGTGAATATGTCTCGCCATCTAGTAAGGCAGATTATCAGGCAACAATGGTCATCCATCACCTGCAACTTAAATCTGATCATCTCTTTTCATACATCCTGCTTTGGTCCAACCCAATTGCTCTTCCTCAAACACTTCCTCTTTCAATGTCTTCACTTCATTCCAAGTATCATCAACTGTCATGAACAGGTTGAAATTGGTCTTGTCTGTTCTTTTGTTTATGTATTCCCCATTGAAAGCCAAGCATTCAGTGCACAGTAACTGTCAACTTCGTCACAGTAACAGTTCCCAACTGTGACAAAACAATTTCCTTTTACAGTGGACAGGACACACAACTAAGGCAATTTCTCAAGGCATCACTAAAGCTTCCAATAGATTTTTCACAGCTTCTCCATTGCGTATTGGTGACCCTGATGTGGCCATGAAACCCCTCTGAGACATAACTGTCTGAGATCATGCACCACACCGAACCTATATTGGTGAATATGGTCACTCTCAGTCAGTCTGAAACACAGCACACACGTTTTAGGGCAACCAATTCAGCCACTTGTGCAGAGCATACTCCTTGAAGCCAAGTAGCTTCTACCACCCCTAAAAGAGTACAGAAGGCATAGGCAGCCCTCAAGTTTTCCTCGTGATCCCTTAAACACGAGCCATCCACAAACAGGATTTGATCAGACTCAGGTAACGGCTCGTTAGTAATGTCAGGATAGGGTTTGGTGCACAGTTCAGTGACATCTAAACAGTCATGTTCTCTTTCATTTCCATCCCCATCACATTCAGGCAAAGGTGAAAGGGTGGCAGGATTGAGTACAGGAGATCATTTCAAGGTAGCATTTTCAGCAGCCAAAATCAGCTGCTCATACCTGGTAAGCCTACTGTTAGTGAAGTATTGAGTATGTATCCTTGTTAACAGCAATTCCACAGAATGTGGAACATAAACTATTAAGAGGGACCCATCATGATGCCTTTGCATCTCTCTATGCTAATATCTGTTGCAGCAATGGATTTGAGACATCTGGGCAACGTAGATGTTACTGGATTTATAGTAGCTGAAAAATAAGGGACTGGTCTACGGGCATTTCCATGGTTCAGAGTTAACACTGAGAGAGCACAACCCTCTCCTTCATGGCAAAAGAGCAAAAACACTTTGTTGTAATTCGGCTATATGGAGGTGGTTGTTCTGCCAACAATCCACCAACAAGCTGTCACTGGTATCACTATTGCTGTCTTCATACCGTTCTCCCTTTCTGTCTTTTCTGCTTCACCTTCTCTCTTTCCCCATATCACCTCCATCAATAAGGGTCCCTCAATCATATCTACTCTCCACCTCTATTGTTGTTCATCCCATCTTGCGTCCACAAATGTATGCATTGCTTTTGTCATTCTCCATTTGTATTGGTCTCTCATCTTTATAGGTGCTGCCCTTTCCCATGCATTAAGAGCTTCAAATTGTGCAGGTCTAGGCAATGGCCGCATTGCAAACAACGCCCCCCTCAAATTATCAATTATTCTTAAATTGAATGTACCATAGCATAGAAATATTAATGCTCCTTTTTTCTCTGTGATCTTTTGCCAATTTTTAAGCCAAACAATAGCATGAAGTCCTACATTTGTTAGCATATAATGGGCTCATGCATCCTCAGGTGGCACCTCGTATCTCATCCTAGTAGGAACATTCACATCTCCTCAACTCATATCTCTGATCGTTCAAAAACATACATTTTTTTATTTTCCATAGAAAAGTAGAATCAAACTTCAAATTCAAGGTTGCTCGAGTTCCACGGCAGTATAACCACCAACAACAATCCAGTACCAAATAGCGAGTCCAACCAATCTCAGCACGGTATTACACCAACTGACCTATCGCAGTGCGGAACACTCTGATGTCATTCTAGCTTCTCACATCAGTTCACTCTCCTTCACAATTTCTTCCCACATGTTTTCTTAAACAGAAACTGTCAAAAAAGGATCAAAAGAATTCAATCAGTCATAGAGCACACACATCCACAAATGAAACCTCGCCCAGCGGGGAATCACATGAATTGGTGTTTTTTTGCTTCTGTGCAAAAGGTCTTCTACACTATTCATAACTGTCCCATTCATACAAAGTTCCCTGTCTCAATTGGACCATCAACAGTGTCTCACAACAAACCCCACAAACTCAGCAGACAAATGCATTCCGTCAGTTACATCTCTAAATATATATAGCAATTTCATTAGTTTGTATGGATATTCTGGATATGCAATAACCCCACTTTCATTAATACCACTAATCACATGGAATGTATGTGAGTGTGTACTATGATTGTAGTGCACTCCTAAAACATCTCTCGGGTTGGAATAATTTTTACCCAATCCAGGCTCAGTTTTTTCCTGTTGAAATTTGTCAGGGGAATATTTCCCGGGGTATGGATAATTTCCATGAGTCATTAACCCCAAACTCCGAATTTGGATCTGTACGCAAACACTTGCTGGGGGCCGCAGCAAAAGCCGTAAAAGAAAAAATACACTTTCAAAACATCCATGCACAGGGTGGCAGACACCATGCCGTGCCCATCGCACAATGCATGGTTGTTTGGGGGGACACCAGAGGTGCCCGCCAGGCCTCGTAGCGGAGGCCACGGGAGGCAAGGGCCCTGCTAGGGCCCCAGAAAGTCCCTTTCCGACAGCCTTAACATGTTGGAAAGGCCGACATAAATAGGCTGTGGGAAACAGACATCAGAATCCGACTGCGGTGCATGAGCAGGTATCGCCACCATTTGGGGATTATCTGTACCACTGATTCCGCCTCAGGCTCCTTGAGTCTAGCGGAAGCATAGTGGAATTCCCCCGCAGGTTTCCCTGTGACCACCAGGATCTTAATACAGCGGTCAAACAGAAGCCGATGATGTATGGCAGAACACCTCCTGCCGGATGGCTTTCCGCCCATCATCATAATCAGGCCCAATGTATGTATTGTTTACATACTGCTTCATTAACAAATTATTTAATTAGTGCCCTACTGGTATTGATAGAAGCAAAATGTGTTTGTACAGAGAAGACTTTGAGATATGCATTTTTTGTGATAATAAATTGACCCATGACAATGCATATTTGCTGATAGTACTGTGTTCTGATTTTCAAAGCAGGGGTTATTTCTTTCCATTACTCTGATTTCAGGTAGATGGGAAGGAAAAACATCGAAAAAACATTGCATGTTTAAAATGACACAAAAATCATAATTTGTGAAAGCAGCATCACAAAAATGAGCTGTAATAAATATTAGGGTATCGATTTTGAGGAGTTCACAGCGGAATAGGAATTTTAATTTTGCATTAAATATTGTGCCACTGCGGTTTTCCTGTAGCACATTTCACCAACCAAAACCTGGCAAATTAGTTGGGGTAAAACAGATGGAAAAAGGCAAAACAGGCAGCATGGGGAACTGATATTAACTGGATGTGACAAATTACAATCCATAATTCCCACTATTTGGAATTGGTCCCATATGATGGATTAGCACAGTAAAAGAAAACAAATTAATAGGTTGTCTTTTTCATGTATATTCTCCTTTTGTGAAATGTCAAGGTTTGTTACAATTGAAGTCATGAGGAAGCAAATATGTGCAAATTTGGTTAGCTTATTTCATGTACGCAGGGCACCATGTTTTTAGTACTGGGCTTTCAAAACAAGTGCATTCTGGGGGATCCAGTTTCATTAGCTTCAATTAACCAATGAAAAGGATAAAAATGATCCATAAAGGCAGAATCCAGTGTTTGATACAGAGAGTTTGATACTGATGGAGTGATCTGCTGAATCTAAAAGTATCATTAAAGAAGTGAAGGTACTGAATTGCATTGCTAATACGATTACAGCTAAGTTTGAAGCATGTAGTCGCATGCAGCCAGTGGTGTAACAAAACTTGAGGGGTCCCCCTGCAAAGAACAAAGTCAGGAGCTCTCAGGACAGGGGCCTACCGCCCGATCTTAGCACCAAAGGGGGCCACCTGGAGCTTGAGCCCAGCCCCCCCCCCCCCCGAGCACCGCGGGGACTGCTGGGTCTATTGTTACACCACTGCATACAGCGCTGCTTTGGTGCCAACGGGTGCTCATCCCTAAGAAATATAAGTGATTTCTCTAGCAGGAGGTCATGGATTGATCAGGAATTTAGATCAGTATTCCCCTAACCTTAACTCAGACTTTATCAGCAAAAGATCTAAATATTGTCAAAAACCTGCATCCAACATTAGCCTTTCTTTTTATCTGTTCAGATTCCTGTGCCAATATTTATCACTGCTTGGGTGTTGTCTGACCATGTTTTTGTTGCATTAGACTGTATGTGCAGCTAGATGTGTGTTGCCTGTGAGTGTTGGACTCTGTGTATTGGTTTGAAGATATGCATACCAGGCTCTTCCTGGCACGCCCTGGCTTTTTTCTAACAGCCCTAATTCCTAACTCTAGCCATGCCCCAGTTCCTCACACCATTTTCCTGTCTCCTATGTCCCTACTCTCTTTCAGTAGCTGTGGTGTTGGTTCTGGTTAACGGTAGGCTGTGGTTGGTTATCATTAGGCATAATCTGTCCATGGCCCTATTGATGAGCATGATGCAGGCCTGCAGCATGTCCACTGCCTTCAGCGCTAGACTTGGCTCCTGCAAATGTTTGCAGCCATATGAAGTGTGGTCTGAGTACCACAAACCCCCTCTCAGTGGTACCTTGTGTATAGATGTATGCTCATGATATCTTGTCAGTCATCTGGTGGCATTTTGTGGTACAGCATAATTAACCATGTCTTCAACCGATACATACACTTTGTAATTCATCTCCTAAAACACAGTTCCTGTATTGTTGTCTTTGTGATGATCTGCTTACTAGACTGGAATCCAGGGTGGCAGCATCATACCAGGATCTAAATAAATGCTTTGTGGAGGCAGTAAAACATTTGGACACCACCTATGTTGGAAATATTCAATCTCTGGAGGATCAACCCAGATTGTTTCCTTCTGTAGCTGAACCCTTTTTTATTGTCATTATGCTAACCCGTGGTAAAGTGTTTGTGCTCTCTCTTCCAAACATGGTATACCCCTGATTGGTACATTAACTTATCAGGCCTTAGTATATGGTACTACTTATGCCCAGTGCCTGTGAATTAAATACCACTAGTGGGCCGTTGCTTACATAGTGGCACCCACTAAAGAGGCAGTGTAAAACATGTGTTAGGCAAATATGTGATGTTACAACACGATCAAAATGATCGCGGTATGTAACATAGCAGTTTTTACAACACAATTTGTTACAACGACTTGCGCTGGAGGGCGCTGGACTTAGGAGTAGTAAGATTTACTATTCCAACACCAGTCTATGTACAGTAGGGAAGGTGTTGGAATAGTAAATCGTACTATTCCTTAGGTTATAGCGCCCTCCAGTGCAAGTCGATGTAACGCTTGCGTTGTAATGGCAGCGTTCTAAATGAATCGCGGTGTAATCACCCCAATGTAAAGGATGTTTCGTGTCTCAGGCCAGCCATTGCAGCCTGTAGTGCAGTTTTAAACTTCTGTTACGACCTGGATAACTTAACCTTTTACCAGGCCTAAACCATCCTTTTCATACTTCTATGTCACTCCAAGGGTAGGCCCTCAATGACCGTAGGGCAAGGTGCATGGTATTTTAAAAGTAGGACATGTGAACTTAAGGTTTACATGTTCTGGCAGTGAACAATCTCATAAGTCATTTTTCATGTAACAATACTCTCCCATAGAAAAGAACTGGATTACTTTATTCCTCCTTATAATACACCGCTTTAGTTTGGAACTAAATTTCTCAGTCCTCATAATCCGTCGCGTGCACACTGGTGACGTGCTCAGCCCGTGCAGCACGTAATTTATCTGAACATCATCATCATGGAACACCTTCACGCTCCAACCGTGGCACAGCATTGTTCAATTGCGTATGCAGCCATTTATAAACTTCTTCACCCTTTCGTTATTTTATTCTTGCTTATATTGCTTTATTTTTCCCATTCATCACTCTTTCTATCCTCATGCCAAGAAACGCAATTTTCCAAGTTTCTCATGTGAGTGTAGGGTCATCCGAACCTCTTAACACAAACACGTACTGAAGCCAAAATCCATTAAAAAGCAGTTTTATTTTGTCCCAATGCATTTCAGACCTCTTGGGGCCTTTCTTCAGGGGTAACTGAAAGTACAAAATACATCCATTAAACTCACCATTCGCCAAAGATAAACCATAATATCATATGCATCATTATTATTATCGTAGTTAACATTGTTAGAGTAACTCTCAAAAAGCTACAGGCAAATTAGACATGGCATTTCTCTTCCGCATAAACAATAGTTGACACATTGCTGCCTCCGTGAATTGTTCGCCATGTGCTTGCGAAACCAACTGTCACTATCTTTGTACTCAGCACTCCTACTATAAATCTAAACTTTCCACTGGTTCCCGTTTCAAAGCACTCTAAGGCATTCACCGGCTTACCTGCTATCAACAAAAGTACACGCTCCCTCTCGCTTAGAGCAAAGTAATCTCTCTTTCAGCCACATGCTTTTAAACATGGCTTTTCACTCCTCCCTCTGTAAATTCCCCACTAAAAGCAACACCGTTGCCACCTGTGGCATACCGAGCCTCCCTCATTCACCTTGGGTTACTCAAACTCCCATAATGCACCATAAATATTTACATATTGACGAGAAAGGAATCTGCTCCAATTCAGTGCTAATTGGTTATATTCACATAATGTAACGCTGACATTTTCTTGCGTGCTTGTGCACTCTTGCAATATTCATGAAGTACTTTCAGGTCATTTAAAAAAAATAAAGCATGCTCCATGGATTATAGATGTTCCGCCTGGCATGGGGGTGGCGCCATGTTTTGTTTTAAAGTTCTCGTTAATGTTCTATGTGGGTGCTTACCCCCAAGGGCTCAAAATTGTAAACAACATATACATAGTGGGGTAGCACACCGTAATTTATACAACTAAATTTCCCAGTCCTCATAATCCGTCGCGTGCACACTGGTGATGTGCTCAGCCCGTGCAGCACGTAATTTATCTGAACATCATCATCATGGAACACCTTCACGCTCCAACCCGTGGCACAGCATTGTTCAATTGCATATGCAGCCATTTATAAACTTCTTCACTCTTTCGTTATTTTATTCTTGCTTATATTCCTTTATTTTTCACATTCATCACTCTTTCCATCCTCATGCCAAGAAACGCAATTTTCCAAGTTTCTCATGTGAGTGGAGGGTCATCCGAACCTCTTAACACAAACACGTACTGAAGCCAAAATCCATTAAAAAGCAGTTTTATTTTGTCCCAATGCATTTCAGGCCTCTTGGGGCCTTTCTTCAGGGGTAACTGAAAGTACAAAATACATCCATTAAACTCATCATCCGCCAAAGATAAACCATAACATCATATGCATCATTATTATTATCGTAGTTAACATTTATTTTTATTTTTATTTGTAAGGCGCAACAGCTACCCAAGAAGGGTTTCCCGGCGCCGAGACACAGCATAAAGGTAGCAGGGGATTAAGGTTGCTCAGGGTGTTATTTATCGAACAGCCACGTCTTAATTAGAGTAACTCTCAAAAAGCTACAGGCAAATTACACATGGAATTTCTCTTCCGCATAAACAATAGTTGACACCTAAGAGCCTGAAATCAGAACACTCCAGGACCTGTGATAACTCAGAAGAAGGACTAACCTGCTATCTGAAGCCTGAAGGGGATTGGGCCTGCTTGTTTTGAACCCAGGACTCCACAAGAGACTCCACGAGTCAGTTAGCTGGCCTCCTGTTACAGCTACTGGGATACAGTAAGCTTCTAGAGGATTTACTCTTTCCAGTTGACCAGTTCTAACTGGTCCTGACCTGACCCCTAAATGTCATCCTGGCCCATTGGCTGGAGTTAGAGTGTTCCTCTCCCGGCCTAACTGAAGGTTCCACTGGATTCAAACCAGAGCAACACCATGTGATTCAGATCCTTGCAAAGAGCTGCGCAGTTTCTCACTGAAGGCTTCACCAGATGCAACACCAAGCAATGCAGATCCCTGCAGAGCCATGTAGCTTATGACTGAAAGCCTCACCGGATCCAATGCAAAGCAGCGCCGAGCAAAGCAGATCACAGCAGAGTAATGCAGAGCTGTGCAGCTTCTGATGGAAAGCATCTCCATATCTGACTCAGGGCCACGCAGAGTCCCGCAGAGTAGCACCCGCAAAGTCCTTGCATCGAAGTTGTTGCAGGGATTCTGCACCTACACAGAACTATGTACAGGAAAACAGGACCTCTGTGTATAGGGGTGTACCAACCTACCACCATAGTACCCAAATTCCAAAGACCGAATAGCTATAGTCTCTCTTTTTTTTTCCTCCAAAATCACGAAGCTACAAATGATTAGACAACCCAGAACACAACACTCCAGACTCTCTCAGGAATCTCGGTAGCAAGACATACCCTTTCACTCGCTCAGTCGTACTTGTCCATAATAAGAATTGACAGAGTCACTGTAATAGTTTAAAATATTTATTTTAACTATTGTGCTCTATAATACAGTATACGAGCCACTACCAGCAGCAAAATGCATAGACTCAGAACAATTAGCATTGTTACAGTTCCATAGAATATGAAGGGGGATGTCACCATATACAGACAGTGGAAAAGGGGCTATAAGGCCTAACCACCCTCCCCTTGACTGGAAGAAGTTTATTATATAAAAGAAGATCTCTGGGGCTTGTCAGTAGACCCCATACATTAAAGCCTAGATGGAAGGTTTACATAATAGGAACAGCATAGCTCTTCTCCATGGAAAAGGCTCTCTCCAAGTGTGGGTTAAAACAACATGCGTCCCCGTAATATCAAAGCTCGAGTCTCCAACAGTGCAGCTGTGTTTAGCGTGTTTTGTCTACGTGCTAGGAACTGACCAGAACAGAATAACAAGAGGCATTGTTTATCGACCTTGCACATCGTGTTCAGACTAAACTCCAGGAACTTAACAGAGAATGTGAAAAGCAGACAGTTCTCAAGTGAAAGGCATAAACAGAGTCTTTCAAAATAAAGAGCATGTAGTAACGTGCGCAAAAGCAGTGTCATGGCAGCAAAGCTCATGCTAACTTAGCAATGTCGACAATGACCCTAACAGCCATATAACAAAGTCAGAATAAATCTTCCAGCAGGAAAAACGTCTGACCTTCTGTCCATCACGGTCGACCTGAACTTGTGACTTTGCCCTGGTTTGGCATGATCAGATACTTGCAGGTGCTTTGCGCCTTCTGGCGCTATTTTGAACCTTAAACTTTGAACATTCATAACCTATTCTACTGACTGTACTTTTGTTGTTTTGCTGTCATTTCATTTATTAAAATTTACTTTGCTGTTCTAAATAGGTTTGGGATCTTTCTTTCATTGTGTTTTTACTATAATACTGTTTGATTGCTGCATATATACTTTATACATTGCCTCTAAGTGGGGCCTGGCGCCTTTTGTGTGAAACTTCCAGAAGGTTAAACACAGGTTTATTTAGTTACTTTGATGGTTCACCCAAACAAGAATTAGGGTTATTACTCGAGGTGGGCTCACCCCCCCTCACTTGCTCACCCTGTAGCTCTGCCACCCACCTCTGTACACATCCCTCCCTGTAGGTCTCTCATCAGCACCCTTCACCTATATCCTGTAAACCTACGCCTTGATGATGCATCTCCACTCTATACTTTGTGTACCTCACTATTACTCTACTACTCACCGTAAAATGTTCCTCGTGTACAGCTGAACTTTAAATCTAGGATTATGCCCTATAAATCAATCACACATACATACATAAATGCACATATATGTAAACACATACAAGCTACATCTTGAGGGTTGTGAATTCCTTTCAGTGGCAGTAGAGGAATAGTGTGTATTAGACTTCTGTGTGGCCAGAATTGTGCAGTTTATGTCACCTGTAGCAACGGGGAAAACAATTATTTCCTGGAAGTCAAGAAGCATGTGTGTGTGCTGTGTGAGGGAAAGAGACAGATACAATAACACTGGGATTAGGTCCCTCTGCCACATTGCCTTGCCAATAGATGGTCTTGCAATGCCAGGCGTGCTTTGGGTGAATGTCCGAAGAGAAACTGCAGCAGCATATCTGACTACACTAGATTATTTTGTCTTTGCTGAGATTTAACAATTTGCTTGTCCATGTGTAGTATGGTCCTAATGAAGCTATTTGGTAGTCAAAACCTCTAGATAAATTCCTGGGCCATGAAGTTCTGCAATGGTTTTTGTGTTTTTCAGTCTAACTCTCCCTTGTGCTTCCTCCTTCCACTTACCTGGCTCACAAGTGCATGCACACTCTATAGCAAGATATTACATGTTGCAGTTTTTCGCAAAGGATGTCACCATGATCTTGTTGCATGATGTGTAGCACGCACTGTGTTGCATTTTTTGAGTTTTTTTGCATGTGCATTTCCTGGTCTCTAATTAACAGGGTTCAATGTAGCACATTAGGCCATTGCCTTTTATGGAGTAATTGCAGTGTTGCAATGCTTTGGTTCTAGAGGCATGTTTTTTTGTTTCCTTCAGCTGACATGTTTAACCTTTTGCTTTTTCATGGCCTGTCTTGACAGCGCAGCTGTCACCAGATAATTATATGAGCATCACTAGAGAGGAGTCCTGGCTCCGCCCACATGTCAGGAGGCAGGAGTACAGTTCCTATTGGGCAGAAGCTGTGTCCCCCCACAAAAAAGTGCTTGCACCCACAAAGCTGTGATCATTTTGTTTGTTTATCTACCTGCATGAGCTTGATCTTTCAGGGACACATAGATGAGATTGCAATGCTATTAAAGTGTCTTAGATAATGAGATCATTTATGGTGATTATCTCTGGCATAAGCACAGATGGAAGGCCGACTGCCATTCATCTACATTGATTTTTAGGACTGGCTTACCGGTGCATTCATAGGCCACCCTATTGGCAATGTTCTTACTTTTGAGCTATATGTTTTCTTCCAACATCCATCTGTTCTGCGTTTGCTGCATTAGTCTTTCCTCGCATATGGGATGGTTTTTACCACAGAAGTGGTGCATTAAACAGACTTTGTGCACACATTGGGGCAGATTTATGAAGGCCTTGCGCCGCCGGTGCGTCATTTTTAACATGGGAAAAAGTGCCGCACCGGCGGTGCAAGGCCTTCATAAATCTGCCCCATTATATTTTTCTTTTTGGATTCTCCATGTGTGAATGTCATTCAGCTGTTTGTGTATGTCTGCATTAACTTTCAGAATTGCATTGTTTCCCTTAAAGACTGGCTGTGCTTTTAAAACAGGGTCATACTGGGACAAAAAATAGGCCCGGCGGAAAAATACAAGTGGCCCTCTTAGATGGCCCCCGTCTACAAATCAAGGCCAGTTTTGAACTTGCAAAGAGAGGCTGCATGGGTATTTTCCAAAGTATGTGAGACAGCATCAATTTGGCTTGCTGCAGGAAATGCTTGAGGTAATATCAGAGAAATCAACAGTAAAAACCGACCCACCTGACCATAAAACAGGGCCATAAACTGATACAAAACTGGCCCACACACTGGGCTGTCAGACCAACCCAGCCTATAGGTCAGTCTGACCATGCTTTCAAATGTGGAGTTTTTTGATTAACAGCCTCTCATTTTGTTTTTGTGGTTGATTACAGCATGTGATCTTTCCAATCAGTCAGTCATTGTGCTCGGCCCAGTCTTTCCCCAATCAATTTTGTTTAACTCTCTCCTCCCTGATTGCTGCCCTTATGTAGCTATTTTGACTGGTGTTCCTTACTCAGACTCTCCCAGGGAGGAACCCACCCTTCAGCTGAAACACAAAGTTTTCCATTGGTTTACCCGAAACTCTGATTTCAACATCAAGAAATACAATAATATATTGTTCGTGAGGAGGGTTGGGTGGGTTGGTCCCACGATCAAAAACATCTGAGCGGGGATTGTATAGCACTTAACTGCAAAAATCCAGGTTTGGCCTTCCAGTTAATTCAATGTGGTTCCAAGAGGCATCTGCAAGGTGCTGACATTAACATCGTTTCCCTTAGGTTATTTCTATAACCACTTACAACCTAGGAAGGAGGTTGGATGCAGAATTTCACCAACCAGAGGTGATGAGCTAGCTATATTCACCATTGTTTAATTTTTTTATAGAGTTTTATATAGCGCAAACTTGACCCGAGGGTACCGGTTATCGGAGCTCTTTACATGAGCACCAGTTGCGTTACATGAGGACACATTCATTTTTGTTAAGAATGGGGAGATTAAGTGATTTGCCCAGAATCACAGGATGTTGCGTGTCCTTGCCGAGACTCGAACACGGTTCACCAGATTCGAAGTTGACAGCCCAAGCCGTTAGGCCAACTCCTCTCTCCAACCATTCCCATCTCTAATAGATTTCTTCCTGTGTGACAATGGCTAGTATTGCCTGACACCCAGAGCCCACCAATGTACTCTCAGAGCTAGCCCACACACATGAGATCAAGCCTCTAATGAGGGTGCAGGCTAGGGAACAGGGCACATTACTTAAGATGGCTAGTTGGAATGTTGTAGGGGTTAGGGATAATCAGCAGGATCCCAAGTGGTTTGACTTCATCTCACAATTTGAGGTGGTCATGCTGCAAGAAACCTGGGTTCTTGAGGAGCTTATATGGGATAGATACGAGAGTTTTACAATACCTGCTGTGGCCTGCTTTGGACAGAGAGCACGGGGGGTTTGGCAATACTGGCACAGACCACGCAGACATTAAAAATTGTCTCGATAGTTTTAGAACATAGTGGGATTCAGACAGTGTGGCTCATGCTGCCAAACACGTTTGATTTATTTTTAAACAACTTCTATTATTCAGGGTATGAACTGGGCTGCCATATGTGGATTCTTTTTCCAGTGGTGTCTACGCTGAACGCTTGATCATCCAATCTGGGTCGTGATTTTAATGTCACTCGGTGGCGATTTTAATACTAAGTTGGGCACCACAGTGGTTGATTCTTTTATGTTGTAGGCCTTGCCCACCCATTGTGCAACACTTGACCAGATGGGTGGTAAATTGTGCAAGGCATTGTGTAATTCGGGTCTTCCTAAAGTTCTAGAAATAGCAGGTGACTCTTTCAGCCAGTCCTCTACCTTTGTGCGTTGGGGCCGTGGTTCCACCATTTATTATGTTTTTATTTCTAGGAACCTGGAATTGCGTGTTTATCGAGCAGGGGTCATCGAAACCAGTCATAGTGAACATAACCCCATTAGATTTTTCCTGAACTTACCTGCTCTCATAACACTCCCTGGATTATTGGTCTTTCTCAAAAGGATAAGGGCCATACTGGCACATGAATCAAGGAAGGCTTTTGCGATTCTTTAATTACGATTACTAAGGAATCTCAAAAGCCTATGCATGTAGGAATCGCTATAAAAATAGCAATTCCTAAACATTCCTTAATTGCGACTCGTAAATTGCGAGTCGCAATTAAGGAATGGCTTCCCATTCGTTCCTATGGTCCTACAGGCCCATAGGAATGAATGGGAATTGCATGCGCAAAATGTGAGTACCAAATAGGTACTTGCAAATTGTGAATGCAATTTCAAGTGTGCAGGGTGTCAAAAGGACACCCTGTTGCACTCCTGGAATTGTATTTGGCACCCATATTGCGTACACACATGCCCAAGGGCATGTGTGTGTCTAACATATCATTTTGAAAAATGCACTTTAGTGCATTTTTCAAAGTTTTTGCAAATTACCAACCAGTTTTTTTTCCCGGTAATTTGCGACCCCTAACAGCGAAATCGCTATTTTAAATTGCTTCTAGCATTGCATTTAAGGAATCGCAATTTGCAATTCCTTAAATGCAATCGCAGTTTGCCAGTTTTGCATTTGGGATGATGCATCCCAAATGCAAAAATACTGGTCGCAAAGGGGCAGATTCTGAGAATCTGCCCGTTTGTGACCGGTTTTTAGTTGGATGCATGGGGCCCCAAGACTTAGGTGGAGGGCAACTGAAAAGCCCACTTTGACGCATTTTTTGATTGCAGGAAACCTGGCAATTGTAGTTGACTGCCTGTTAACAAGTGATTCACTGCCTCTCGTAATCTTAGAGGTCTTTTCAAAGTACCTCTGTTAGAACGATCATGTTTAAACTGATTCGGACAGAGGGTCTAGGAAGCAGGGTTGGTTTAACAAAGAGTGCAGCATCACCAATCGTAGGCTTTGTGAATAGCTGAATTCTAGACCCCAAGATCAGCCTAGTATTACGGCTGCAAGATTTCAATATAAAAAGGCTATAAAGGAAAGAAAATTTGAATTGAAGAAGGAAAGATGGGAGCACTTAGTTTCCTGATGTATGACGTTACAACGCATACTTTTACAACGCCTACCTTTACAACGCATTTTTTACACCGCAACATCCATTACAACGCACACCATTACAACGCATGCCATTACAACGAATTCTTTGAAACTACCTTTACAACGCATTCCACTACAACGCATACTACATTTACAACGCATACCATTACAACGCATTACATTACATTGCATGTAAGGTAAGTGTTGGATAGTGTAGGGGTAAAGATTACTATTCTAACTCCAGGGGGTGCAACAGTAGGGTAAGTGTTGGATAGTGTAGGGATACAAATTACTATTCTAACTCCAGGGGGTGCAACAGTAGGGTAAGTGTTGGATAGTGTAAGGGTACTATGTGTTGCAATGCTATGCGTTGTAATGGTATGCGTTGTAATGACTGCGTTGTAATGGCATGCGTTGTAGTGGTGTGCGTTGTAGCGTCATGCGTTGTAATGACTGCGTTGTAAATGCATGCGTTGTAATGGATGTTGCATTGTAAAAGTTTTGTTGTAATGGTAGTGCGTTATAAAAGTTGCATTGTAAAGGTTGTTCCCCTTAGTTTCCACGTGTCAGAAAACTAAAAACAGGAGCAAACCCGTTGACCCAGTTGAGACCCGGGTAGATACGTGTAACAAAGCAACGTCTCAACCGGTAATCATTAAGTTAGACAAGTACATGTAGAAAGCCCTTCAGAGGATGTAGCCTTACATCCAGTGCAGTTGACCTCGAAGCTGGGGAACCGGGTTCGAGTCTCAGCTACTACGCTCAACATCCTGTGAATCTTGGCAAATCACTTAATCTCCCCGTGCCTAACAAAACAATGAATGTGTCCTTCTGTAACGAAACTGGTGCTCCTGTAAAGCGCTCTGATACCCGATTCAGGTCTAGTTCACACTATATAAAACTCTCTAAATTTTTTTGTAAAAATGTCACGCAAAAAGAAACAAGGGAGACCACAATAAATTTAGGGGAACCATATAAATTGGTCTGTGTTTAAGTAAAAGTAGGTATATCAACACTACATTACATTGTATATAAGTGTAACCCAAATGTGTGTGTGCACATACGTGCTCATGGAGATGGTGAATGGCGTAGGTGACACCTGACAAAGGTGAAGAAACAGGGAACATTAATAAAAAAGTTTCAACTGTTTTTAGAAAACAAGATAACGCCCAGTTATGTGAAAAATGGTTGACGACATTTCAACCTGTACAATTTCAGGTCATCATCAGGACCAGGTTACTTAAATTCGGTCAGTTCTGTGGTCGTGGTAGCGGGGAATCCTTGTGGTCAGGGTAAATCAGTCAAGGAATATACCGGTGTGAGCATCCTTGAGCGGTTGCGTTTGGCACGAGGAATTCGTGTTGAAGAAAATGCGTCCGGTCGCCAGCAAGGAACACTGAATGATCCACGTGACAATGACAGGACCGATATGTAAAGTCCCAGAGGCACGGAAATCGAATGAGTGAGGAGCGAGTCCATGGTATGTAAAGATGTCCAAGAGTAGTCTGTGAACGGAATGAATTCAGCCCTGCGACCGTAAATCCTTTGCGCTCCGGCTCCAGACTTTTGCTGGTAACCCTAGACTTGGCTTGATTCCTTTCAAAGTCCCCGATTTACTCTTGGACATCTTTACATACCACAGACTTGCTCCTCACCAGCCGCAGACCTGCCTGATTCCTTTTCCTGCTCACTTTAGGGCCCCGGCATGCTGCCATTTGATAGTGTTGGGCAGGGCAGGCTTTAGCGCTGGTGGCGCCCGGTGCGACAATCACTTTTTGGGCCCACAAGTCCCATGACCGCCTCCTCGGATTCTCCCACTACCACCTGCAAAAGTGCCCCTCATATCTCCTATCATAAGATATTGCTAAATACAGTGCCCCCTATAGCGCCCCTCTCCACAGGTCAGCGCCCAGTGCGGCCGCACCAGTCGCTCTGCCCTAAAGCCGGCCCTGGTGTTGGGTGCATGATGTGGCTCTGCTCTCTAGACCGCGGGTCCATGCCTGCCATTCTTGAGTTCCTGCTAGCCATTATGTTTTGATGATGTTATCAACATGGTTGCGCTCTGCATCTGATCCCCAAGAAGGTGAGCCTACGAGGCTTGGGTTCTCAGCAATCCCATGTTTTACAATGGAGTGGGAGCATGCATGTGCTCTGCTCCCCACCCCAGAGGGGGCATGTCTTCTTTGCTTGGCATCCTGACAGGCCCACATGTTTTGATGAGGCTGTGGCATGCAAGCTTGGTGTTTGCTCTCCATTTCCATGTGGCCATGCGGCCATGCTTGAGGTCTTGGCAAACCTTAGTGTGGCATGCACGTTGGCACGCTAAAAATCTCTAAAAATGTTATCTGTGAATGTATTATGTAAACACTGAAAAACAGAGTGTTCGGTAATTTATCTGTGGTGCTGAAACAAAGGAACACTGATAACAACTGATTTTCATAATGTGTGCCTGAGGCCCATCTGGCTAGGCAAACACAATAACCATAGCAAGGCTGGAATGAACACTGTACTCCATAAATGTGTGCTATGGATAATGAGTCGGTCAAAGAGAAGAAAAAAAAGCATGTTGACTGGAGCAGGGATAAAGACCTGGTTTACTCAGGTTTGGCATTGATTAAAACTTTTTACAAATTTGCAAGGTATGTTACAATTTTTCAATGTTTTTACATTGTGAGTTATAACAATGCAGGTAGGTTACATTTGGAGGGGAAACATCCTTTACAACGAAACTTTTACAACGCAGTGCTTTTACAACGCAGTGCTTTTACAACGAAAACCATTACAACGCTTTGCGCTGGGGGTGCTCTAGGATAGGGAATAGATTTAATTTACTATCCAACATCTTACCTAGTGTCCACGGGGACTGGAGTTGGAATAGTAAATTAAACTATTCACTATCCAGCACCCCAAAGCGATATGCGTTGTAAAGGTTTGCGTTGTAAAAACTGCGTTGTTACAGCATGCGTGGTAAAAGCATGCGTTGTAACGTCATACATCCCATTTGGAGTCAACATCGAGGGTAGGATTTCAGCACTTTCCTTTGCAGGACATTACGTCTCTAATAAGTTGCTTTTTAAATGCCTTATCTTTAACTGTGTGTATGCTTTAACATTTTTATTGGGGCAGCAAAGAGTTTTTAGGGCTCATGGATATGTAGTGTAAAGGGCCGTGCAGAGTCTTTAGGGAACATGGAAGGGTAGTGTGTAGGGGTAGTAAGGAGTTATTTTGGCTCAGGGATGCACAGAGCTAGTAAGCACGAAACATTCCATCATACAGTCAAGGTACATGAAATATGTTTTGGAAAGTTTCCTGCAGATTTGACATAATGGCAAATCAAAAAATAGTTCTTCTATGGAAACTCTGACCTAACTATAACTATAGAGTTAAATGAAAAAGTAATTAATATTTACAACCTTACCGTGAAATAAACTACTCCTGATGTAATTATCTGTAATTTAAAGGTACTCCTGATGTAATGTTCTGCAAGGTAATGACTCCTGATGTAAAAACCTGCCAAAATTAAGGGTGTTATGTGGGAACAGTGGTTAATTTCTGCAAAAAGACGCCATGGAATCAGCATTAGATAACCTCAAGGTTGTGGATGACTGGTATGTGGTGGTTAAAGCATAGGGATAATTATTGGTGATGGTCAAGGGGAGGGTATCCCAAGCCATGCCCGACAAGGCGGCTTTACAAGCTGTCAATTTCCGTTAGACAGGTGCCCTTTTATCGTCTGTCAAAATCCCCCCACACCCCACACTGCCCCACCACCACACCACTCTTACCTGCATGGACCGCAGCTGGACCCCGAATTCCACAGTTGATGGTACCGGATTCCTCTTACTGTGGTTTAGGTTGAGTACAGCCTGCTGTGTTGGAGACGGTAAGCATTACGACAAATCCTTTCTTCTTTAAGATAATTCCACTATTTACGATTCATAGCTAAATTTTGTTTGCTTTTCATCCATTCAGTGTCCTTTTGGCATTCACCTTTGAAAATGCTATGGTAAATCCTCTTCAGAGTCTGTCGATCAAGACTGTCCTGACAAGACCTGTGAATGAACAGCTTATTTTCAGTTGAAAAAACACTTTCTGGACCAAGAAGCGTAAAAGGGTAGATCACATTTTTATATTAATTGTATACTTTGCATGGACTTTGTTTAAGAGTGAAGCACACATATTGCAACATCCAATCCCAACAACCAGAACTCCACCTTGGCAGCACACACAGTGCAACATCCAATCCCAACAAACAGAACTCCACCCTGGCAGCACACACAGTGCAACATCCAATCCCAACAAATAGAACTCCACCCTGGAAGCACACACAATGCAACATCCATTCCCAACAACTAGAACTCCACACTGGAAGCAAACATAGTGCAACATCCAATCCCAAAAAATAGAACTCCAACCTGGAAGCACATATAGTGCCACATCAAATCCCAACAAATAGAACTCCACCCTGGAAGCACACATAGTGCCACATCCATTCCCAACAAATAGAACTCCACCTTGGAAGCACACATAGTGCAACATCCAATCGAAACAAATAGAACTCCAACCTGGAAGCACACATAGTGCAACATCCAATCCCAACTAACAGAACTCCACCCTGCAACCAACCAATAAGAACCAGAAGTAAACCTCATTCCGCTTGCAGTTGGAGAGCACATTGCATGATTTGGTAAATGACAATAGAGTGACATATATAGCCCTAAGCACCAATAATGCTCAACCTATCAATATTACATAAAATTGATCTGTGGATGCTAGAGATTGGCTGCAGGAGGCTTAGAAAACATCGTTTTAGGAGCTTTATTAACACAGGAATGTTAAGTAATGCGTGAAATAAAACTCCTGGGGTAAAATTGTATGAGAAAAGATCAACTGTTATGGTTATTATAAAATCATAGCAATATTCCCACAGAGAAAATTGCAATATTAGACAAGAATACAGCAATTTCAAATGATGCTTTTTATTATTTCACTAGAAAGGCAATAATTTTAAACACCTGTAATTTCAGTTGAGAAAGAAAACTGGAAGAAAAAGAGTCTTTGCAACGACCTCTTAATTGCTTTTCACACATATGATACTGTGTTTTTAGGTCTGGCACAAAGACAGCTTTAGCTGTTTGACAGCCTGATGTAATAAACAATCCGTAAATGTAAAATGATATGCACAAATGCATACATGGAGAGGCTTTGGGTCCAACATCTTTTTCTGTTGGTCTATTCAACTGTGATACATATTTTGCTTCCGCCCATCAAAGCATACAGCCCTTTTCAACCACTACCGCTCTTGCACTGTGCATTTCCCTTGGCAACATGCGCACATCTGCAAAAAAAGATGAAAAACCTGGTGCCAAGGAATCACTGTTTTGTTTTCTGGTAAAATTATATGCAATTTTTTTTATTATTATCAAGATTTGTTTTGCAAGGAGGTGTTTAGGCAATGGCATATTTTCTTTTTTTCTTCCTTATATTTTTGTGGCATACGCTTCCAATAAAAAGGTAATGAACCAGAGCACCAGCTTGCTTAGGCCAGACCCATTGACTTTGCAAATACTTATTTAGAGTTTCTATTAGGTAGTTTATAAACTATTTGTATGGTTTTATAAAACTCCTTTAAAAAAAATCCCTGCAAATAGATTGTTATTTATGTAGGACTTTCCGCACAGGCACAGATATATGTCTATGAACAAAATGTATACCTTGTTTGAATTATGCTTCAAGGTCCCTAAAAGGCTTACGTGAGTACCTATTGATGAAATGCATAATGCTATTATGATATAGAATGGGATGTATGACGTTACAATGCATACCTTTACAACGCATTATTTACAACGCAACATCCATTACAACGCATGCCATTACAACGAAATTTTAAAAACTACATTTACAACGCATTCCATTACAACGCATAATACCTTTACAACGCATACCATTACAACGCATAACATTACATTGCATGTTTGGTAAGTATTGGATCGTGTAGGGGTAAATATTACTATTCTAACTCCAGGGGTGAAACAGCAGGGTAAGTGTTGGATAGTGTAGGGGTAAAAATTACTATTCTAACTCCAGGGGGTGCAACAGTAGGGTAAGTGTTGGATAGTGTAGGGGTAAAAATGACTATTCTAACTCCAGGGGGTGCAACAGTAGGGTAAGTGTTGGATGGTAATGTTATGCGTTGTAATGGTATGCGTTGTAATGACTGCGTTGTAATGACATGCATTGTAGTGATGTGCGTTGTAGTGTCATGCATTGTAATGGTTGCGTTGTAATTGCATGCGTTGTAATGGATGTTGCATTGTAAAAGTTTCGTTGTAATGGTAGTGCGTTGTAAAAGTTGCGTTGTAAAGGTTGTTGCCCTGTAGAATGAGTCCTCTTTTTCTCAATGAATATTAATTTTTATATTAAAAGAGAAAAAAGAACATGAACAAATGTAAACTCTCATCAATATAATCTCCCCTGTAAAAACTTTAAATATATCGCTGTATGATTATTTCAAGGCAGGAAAGTCAATAAAACTTGTATGTGGGAATTAGATGAGACTTAGGACGTTATTACGATGGCGGTCAAATGAGCATCCAATCTTCATCGTAGCAGGAGTGGGACCGCCCAACAAGTAATTAAAGGTCCCACCCGTCAGATTATGATGCAACCGCCATGTTGGGGGTAGGCAACATCCTTTTTTCTATTGTGGCTTGATCTGCGGCCCGGAAAATGGCAGCAGCACAAACGCAATGGAAAAAGGGATGTTTTTAAACATCCATGCACGGTGTGCCAGGCACACCATGCATGGATGCTTGGGGGGGCACCAAATGAGCCCCCCAGACCACATAGTGGAGGCCTACATGTGACGGAGGCCAGCTAGGGGCTCCCAAAGTCCATTTCTGACAGCCTCTTAGTGGCTATGAGACTGCAATGAAAATGCTGTGGGAAATGGACTTCATAATCCTTACAGCAGTGCCTGCAGAGGCACAGCCCCCATTATAGGGATTAAAACTCGTAACCAGGACCTTAGAGAGCATTGTTTCCATAGCTCAAGTGTAAATAGACAGGTATTTTCTCACACTGGGGCTATAAGCACGCAAATGGTATTTTGGAGCCTATTGACAAACTGCATTTTATAGTATATAGGTAGTATTACTCATGTACTACAAAATGCTAGTAAAAACGTATAGCTGAAGACCTCAACCTCCGCCTCTCCAATGTTTTCTGTGCAGAGAGCTCTGCTCTCTGCCACATATAGTCATTTGTTTCAGTATTAAATGTGGGAGGCAAAAGTCAGAGTGCCTGGAAAATGGGAAATACGTACTATTAAATAGGAGGAGTTGAGGAAATTTAAGGAGGGATTTAGGGAACTACAAGCTATTACAAACACACACACACAAAATATTAATGCTATTGCTGTTCACAAACTGCACTTCAAATGTTACTCCAGCCCTAAAGGTGTCAAAACAGATGTAAATGTACTCCTGCCCAGCTATTGGAGTAAGTCAAGCACCACGCATTGTGACTCACAATTACTACAACACACTACAATTAAAAACAGTAGAGGCATGAAAATAAAATAACATAAAACAGGAACTAATGTACAAGTAATTAAAACTTCAAGACATCTGAAATATATGTATATATGTGGGGTAATTAGAAGTGCATGAAGAAGGCACAAGTTATAGTTACCTTAGGACTCGAGTTATAGTTTGTTGAGGCAAGTATAACTGTAACAGCTGAATTTCTATTGGTTTGTGTGTGTAAAATCTCAACCTAACTAGAATGCCCCAATAAACTTTTTTTGACATGAACTAATAATGAATTTCCAAATGTTAAACCAACCACTGGCACCTACAGCGTTTGGGCATGCTTGGCGGGTGGTTGGCCGCAGGGCCTGACCTGCAGTCAGGCTCTGCAGCCAACTCCTTGCATGCATGACCCTCAGCCATGCGCGGTGGCCAACCCCATACATGCACCCAACCCTGAAGAGGCAGGCATCCTGCACTATGGCCCTGGGGACTCACTCCCTGGACCCTCCCATATTTTCATAGGGGAGCGAGGTGCATGGCCACACTCCCCGAGGTGTATTTATCCCTCGGGACCCCATCCCCCAAGGCCCATTGTTTAATTTATAGGGGGGGGGCATGCAGCCCCCCTACCGGGCCGATGTAGGCACCAGGGATGCCATCTCCTGGGGCGCAGCCATAATCTTTCCATGCAGCCTTTCTTCCCCGGCCGATTTCTGGCTTCGGGAGCCCATTCCCCGGTGCCTATCCTATTAATAATTGTGCAGGGAGACCACGTGTCCCCCCACCCTGAGCCTATTTCAGCCCTGGGTACCCCATCTGCCAGGGTCTGGCCATATTATTAATGGGGATGGGGGACACACATCCCCCCTCCCTGGGCCAATATTGGCCCTTTCGACCTCATCCTGGGGCCTGGCCAGTAAACGGTGGGTGCATTGGAGCCCACAATAGCACCCACTTCCACTTTGTTGGAGGCCATGGGAGGGGCCCCAATGCCCCGGTGGCCCCAGTCGGCTTTCTACCACCAGCAGAAGCCAACATTGCTGCCACCCACAGGTAGCAGCAAAACATGCCCTGTGGACGGGATTTTTTTTCATCTGCTTCACAGTGGGCATAAAATCAGATGAAAAGTACAATCCAAGCGACTAGGAATATTTTTTATGCTCCCGCCCGCTGGACTCAGGAGTCATTATGATGTCGGGGGTAAAGCTTCCGCCCAACTCGGAATTGAGACCGACCGACTTGCCGTTCCGCCCACCGCATTAAGATGCAGCCTAACACTGTTTGGTTGGATTACCATTGTTTCCTATGGGAGCTCTTTTTCCTCCGGACAGCTGGCCGTAACACAGGCTCCTATGGGGAAATGGGGTATGTGTGTAAAACCCTGCACTCTGTCGTGGGCACCCCACGGTGCCTGCCACACAATGCAGGGTTTCTCTGCCCCCAACCGGAGGCCGCAAAATGAAGGGGGCCCTGCTAAGGGGACCTGGCCCACCCGGGGCTAGTAATGAAAGAAGCATGGGAGTTTCATTTTTTATTTAATTTTTTGGGCCCATCCTGCCAATTCTTTTTTAAAACTTCTTTTGGCCCAAAGGGGGCCCAGTGGAACCCCTCCCAAGTGACCTAGGGGGTCAACCAAAACCAAAGATGGCTGCCAACATCAGATGTCGGTAGGATTTCAGTAGGATTTTTGGCTCCCAGATAGCTATATTATTTAATCTTAAACATCTCAGAAACTACCGAACGGATTTACACCAAATCACAAAAAGCACACTTTCTGAACCAACATCATGCTTTCTGTGGCAGACTGTCATAAGTGCCAGTGTTAACCACCGGCCCAAATTAGGCACTGGTGCCTCTGGGTAAGTTTACGAGGCATGTATATCTCTGCCGTACCCTAGATAAGTGGTCCCCACAGAGCTTGGTACATTAGAGTGAACACCTCAATTTTGAGTATTTGTCTCTGTAGTAGCCAATGTACCAGAGCCAACATGAGCTCAAAATTTTGGAATTTCCACACTTCGGCGACCATATGAGCTGCTGCATATTGCAAATTTAAAAATATGTTCACCAAAGATGTATTGATACCCTCAGATAGAGCACTGCAGTAGTCAAGCCTGACCTACAGCAGGACAAGAAACACAGCTTTAAATGTTCAACAGCATTCTTTGCAGCCTAACTATAGCACAGAAAAGCACAAAATCTGAGAATTCATATGCGCTTTCATTGCAATCCCCCGATCCACACCGTGATTCGACTGTTTACTTAGTTTCTCTTCAGTGTACCTTGGTCTTGAAGTACAACTCTTTCATGCTACAACACACAATAGTGCAAATCGAAAGCCCACTTTCAGGAATTCAGTATTTACTTCCTTTAAAAAAGACTTTGCACTCTAAATATCGACAGAAGAATATTAGTGTGACACAATATTCACAACAAAATATCGGAATCAAATATCGACAGATAAGTAAGTCTAGATTTTCAAAACCTAACTAAACATATATGTAACTACACCGTACATATAACTTAAAGGCAGGAGTGGCCCGAGCAGGTAAGAGTGGTGGGGCGGGGAGGCGTGGTGGGGGGAGTAGACAGACGACGACGAGGAAAAGCTACATAAAAAATGAAAACAACTTACCTTGCACTTGTGAATGCTAGGTAAGTGGTATACTCTTTACCTCTTCGTGGTCTGTCCACTCCCCTCCCAACCCCCCACACTGCTCTTACCTGCCTGGGCCATTCCTGCTTAAAGGTACATATATGTGAAGTTGGGAATGGTAAATCTATATTTCCCTATATGCACTTACCTTTCAATATTATGGGGTCGATTAGGATGGCGGTTTTTCCGCATCCTCCGGGCCGGCGGAAGTGTCCGCCGGCCTGGAGGATGCGGAAAAACCGCGGCGGAGACTCCAAAGACCCACCGCCAAATTAGGATGGCTGGTGGGTCTGATAATCTGTCCGCCGCTTTTCCGCCGCGGTCAGAAGGCGACCGCGGCGGAAAAGCACTAACATGTCTGGCGGTGTCTATCAGACACCGCCAGGCATATTAGGATGTCTGAAAATATATGCTTTTCCGCGGCGACTTTACCGCCGTGGAAAAGCATACGGACCTTCACTTCGGGGGCCCGTTGCGGGCCCCCTGGGTGAAGGTGGGGTGGGGGGTGCACATGGGGGGTACCTATGGTACCCCCCTGCATTTGCGTGCACAATGCAGCAGGCACCGCGCGGTGCCTGCCGCTTTGTGCACGCAAATGCTGTGCATGGATTTTTTACATTGCGGCGGATGCAGCTTGAAGCTGCACCCGCCGCAATGTTAGAGATGGAGGATGTGACCGCCACACTGGCGGTCACATCCTAATTTGATCGGAGGGAACGCCGCAGCCCATGCGGACGTTCCCTCCTCCTCAGGGGTCGCGGACGGACTCAAGTCCGTCCGCGATCCTAATCGACCCCTATGTCTTTCAATATTTTTTCCTTGACATTCTTGTATACAATATTCTGGAGTCAGTATTCAGTAGTACAATCTAAAAAAGGTTTATGCAGATGTACTAGTCTTCAATTTGAGTAAACAACACATCCTCCTTGTACTAAAGCCCTTCCTGTTTTTCAGGGAGTTAGTCTTCCAGTTGCATAGCATCCACATACATAGGAAAAAAATCCTATATCGAAGGGTCTGATGATACACCCGTGAAGGTGCGTATATTATGTGAAAGGGATGTCAGATAATGTATAGGCCTTTAGAACAACACATTCAAAGCCATTATAAGATGTATGAAGTAAGAGTGAAAACATCTCCTACTGGCTCAGTCAACCTAACCATTGAGCTCAACCTATAAGAAAGAATCCAATTAAATCAGCAGTACACATCCACTTTGAACTAATATTGTCAGTTATAATTGCCAAGTAGCATTTGTATCTCGTTAAAATCACTGTATCTCAACTGGAAAAAATACATTATCCCTTCCATGTTTAGGGGTTCTTAAAACTGAGTACAGACCTTTGACTTTACAGTTTTTGGAGGAAATGGCGAGTTGACCAGAGGTTCATACATTGTTGGATTATCTGTGTCTTGACTAAAAGGTTTTAGTAAGAGTCAAACCCATATGCCCTGCAAGTTTTTTAAAATTGGTTATTTCTGCAAAGACAAATTAAACATTTTTTAATACATGATAACAAACTATACATGTTTTGTTTGACAGACTGGGGACAACAGGGATCTTTAGGGTAACCTGTTGGTTTGGCCCAAGCTAGCAATTTTTGTAATTTGTTTTCCCTAAGGATGAAATAGCACTCATTGAGAAGGTCATGTTTTTCAACTCATCAATAAAAATATGGCCCACATTTTCAATATCTTACAACAAAACATTGTTGAATTTCCTGACTATGCTCAGGACTCAGGAGGCTTGGCTTGAGTCTATTATATTTCCCGAATTATTTCAAATAACTGTTTTGTGTTTTCTTTTGCTGTTTGAGGATATTGGCCCTCCTCTTTGCATGACTCTGAAGTAACTTTTAAATTGATTTTCATGCAATTGCATAGGTAGAGAAGACAAGAGACCTTTTCTAAATATGAAGTCATAATCTAGACTGGCATACCTGTGTCCAGCAGGACTAGCACAAACCGGCCATAAATTAGGAAAGAGCTGCTGATACACAGCTTTAAATAACACAATATCATGATGTAGTAACAAGAAACCTTCTACCGCTCAAACATGTGTCAACTGTATCTGTGCCTTTTAACCCTGCGGTGTACACCCAGGGGCGTAGCATGGTCAGTTAGTTTGGAGGGGTGTAAGCTTCCTATTTCCCATCAATCACGCTGGCATATCTTTAGAAGCAGGACACATGGGGGGCTTAAGAGACAGTGGAAAGAGAGAGGAGGGCGGATTGTTAGGAGTACCAAAACATAATAGATTTTAAACTAACCCAGTTTCAAGGTAGATATGAGAGAGAGAGAGAGAGAGAGAGAGGGAGCGAGAGAGAGAGTGTGTGTGTGTGTGTGTGTGTGTGTGTGCGCACGGCCTGCAGATAATGAGTATAAATCCTGGCATGGGCAACTTTCCCTTTGATTGCTCCAAGATTGATGCATACTTTAAATTCAGTCATTTGCGGCTGATGGTTGGCTGTTTGTGGGAGGATTAGAGCAGGTCCTGTATTTAAGCACTGTGTCCAACTCCATACTGAGCAGGGTCAAAACATATTCCCAATAAGGGTAACCGCATTAGATAAATATGATGAAAAAAAACAGAAAATCACTGCAAAAAAAACAAAGGTTAAAGTCAGGCAAGGTAATAAAATCTAACTTTAAGTTTAAAAATCCTAAAAAAATACTGAAAAAAGTGACTTTGTAGTTAGGTCTGGTAATAACTTACTTTACATTAAACAAAACTCAGAAACTCACTGTAAAAAACAAAGGTCAAAGGAAGAGCAAAAACTGACAAACTCTACAAAATCAAATAAACAGGAAACATTGCAGGAAAATGAAAATAAAAAAGACTTCCATCCCATATAAATCAATGTTAAAAGGTATTTTATTTAGTAATGCTGATAAAATACTGAAGAATATGTTAAAAATGGTAAACAAAATCCTATGTTTAACCCCTTCAATGAGCCCGTCGGCCAACTGCCGTCACGAGCACTACCTCCAAACCTGCAGCGCCGCCCACTCAATAAAACCGCCACACCGCGGCGGCCACGGTCAAAACCAATTGTGCAAATATGTTTTATCTAACAATATGTAATAAAAAATACTGATAAACATTACAGGCATTTTCAGTACTTTTAAATATAACAGTGTCTATAAAATATAAATAAAATAAGCAATGACATGTTTGTTAAAAATCACAATGCAACGTGTTTACACAATTATATAATGACACATTAAAATGTATGTAATCTACAACTATATCATAACCCCAAAAACTTGTAATTATTGACAAATAAGATGTGTTAAGAAATGTGTATAACACTCTATCTAAACCTAACCATATTTCGGTAAGAATTGGACTTAAGCAGGTTCAAATGTACTATTTCCACTCCAAACGTAACCACATTGGGGAAAGTGTTGGACTTTGGGGGAAGGGTTGGATTTACTCTTCTCACTGTAAATGAACCACATTGGGGAAAGTATTGAACTTTGGGGGAGAGGGAGCCAGGTTTATTATACTCACCTCAAACATAATGACACTGAAGAGTGAGTGGGACTTCAAGTGACTCAGGTTTACTATTCTCACTCCAAACTTAATCACATTGTGGAAAGTGTTGGACGTTGGGGGTTCAGATTTACTCTTCCCACTCCAAACTTAATCACATTGTGGAAAGTGATGGGCTTTAGGGAGTTCTGGTTTACTATTGCCACTATAAATTTAAAGATTTCAGGCGAAGTGATGAACTTTAGAGGCTTCAAATTTACTACTCTCACTGTAAACTTAAATACAATAGGCAAACTGCTATGCTTTTAAATGTAAAGATCAACTAATAGCCCAAATTATCAAATATACATGACACTAAAAAGAATACATTACAGAAACACCTTTTGCTTATCTCAAAAAGCACAAAGACAAAATTAAAATATTAAATTGAGATAACTTCCCGAAAATGTTATAAACAATAATTATTTACTATCATTACACGATAATTAACAATAATAATGTGTACAAAAATTAAAACTACAAAATAAACAATTTGTAAATATAAAATTAAAGATACATACATTTAAAAAGTCCAATATAAAAAATAACTACACAAAAACACCTTTTTTTAAACCCAATAAATGCACTGAAATTAATTTAATGTAATTATTAAATTAATAAAAAAAATTGTTTCAATGATCAAGAAATAATAAGGGGTTTGGACCACTCCAGATGATATTGGCTGCTCCATAAGATCAGAGCAATGGGTTTCCAATTTTAAAAATGTTTGGATGCCCTTCCGGCATTGGATGAGGATACTGATCTCTATCCTTTGGAGATCAGGTTTGACCTGGCAGAGGTCTATGAGGTAATACAGGCTAGTCTGTCTAATAAAGCCTCTGGTCCGGATGGGATACCTGTGTATATCTATAAAGTCGAACCCCATTTTTGAGCCCCCATTCTAACAAATGTTCTGAATGCTGTTGTGCAGATCGGTCTCCCTTTGTCCTGGAAAGCAGCAGTTATAGTACCAGTTTTTAGAAAATACAGGCAAGATCATACATGTTATAGACCCATCTCTTTGCTCAATTCTGTAGTGAAAGTGGTGGACCGCATTATATTACAGCGGGCAGAATTGTGGGCCCAGTAACATAATATTCTTTGTCCAGTTTAGTATGGCTTTTAGAAAGAAAAAGGTACCTTGAAACCGTGTCTGAACCTCAATCTCATAATAGGGAAATTTCTATTTGCTAACCAAGGGACTATTTACCTTGTGTTTATGGAGCTGAGTTTCGCCTTTGACCCAGTGAGTTGGTCAAAGCTATGATGTTTTTCTTCAGCCTGTAGTGCCCTTTTTAGATTTTCTAAATAGATCTGTAAAGACCCATGCTACCACTTTTGCAGGTATATAAAATGTAATGCCTACCTGTACTTTTGTAGGGTGCAGCTATTTGGGGATATCGCAATAGTAAGGTTTTACAGCAATAGGAGGTTTTTTTTGTAGGTGGCTGCTGGTCTTTGCTCCCAACACCTTTTCCTTATTTGTACATGAAGAATTGGACCTTGACTATGTGGAGGATTCTGTGAAGATAGCTTGTGTGATATTGTGGATCTCTGTGTGGTCTAGAGATCACAAAGGATTTAACAGGGATGTGATCAAGGACTGCCTTGGGTGTGACTACGGTCTCTGAATTCCATGGCTGAGTTATGTGGGGTCTGTTGCTTGAACCCTGGGCTGCCCGATCTGTTTTATAAGCAGTATCTCCCCGGTAAGAGGGATAGAAGAGTTATTGGGGATCAGTTTTTAAAGTATCTAAAGGAACTTGGGGATTTGGAAATGCTCAAAAGGGCGACTTTCTAGATCGCTTCTGTCCCTCGAAACTGTGACGGGCCCTGAATCTTATCTCACAGTTACCCATCTGTGGGAAAGATCACTCCTGACTAAATTTCGGGTGGGGTCCATTTGATCATCTATTTGTTTTCCCCCGGGACAGTTTGACCCAAATACGGTCGAGGTGTGCCCCTGTGATAATGCTCACAGCAGACGACTTTGGAGTATTTGGTGCTGTTTTGTGAATGTTATGAGTTTTTATGACGCAAGAATTTAATTCCTGTCTTAAAATCGAGGGGATTCCAACAGTTTCGCCCTGCTTTTTTAGTTCTCGCATAGGGCAGTGCATGCGCTGCCTCTCCGAGGCATCAAGTAAATAGTAAGTTGGGTGAAACTCCGCACACTGCCGGGTAATTCTGTTGCTGCTTGCCATTAGTTTAACATTAGCATAGCTGTTGTTATCTGGCTTTTTAGTGGCTATTGACGTGATACTGACTTCCGTTTAGTCCGGAAGCAGCAGCGCCTAACTTCTGTTTCGGTCCGCTTGTATGTTTAATATGTTGCTGAGGAGAACGCTTTTATACGATGTTTGCAGCAATGCTTTCAGACCCCTCCCACCTCCCAACAGCATGGTGAAGCGCCTTTATTTATTTACATCAGTGGCATTTTCAGACCACTCCTGCCTCCCAACACAGCATGCCAAAGCGCCTTTATTTATTTAAGATCAGTGGTGCCTTCAGACCCCTCCTGCCTCCCACCACAGCATGCCGAATCGCCTTTATTGTTACAGCAGACCTCTCACGAAACTTGCGGGTGCCCTCCTCTCTCACTACGAGAGGCTTTGAGCCCAGCTTGTTGCAGCATGTTTTTTAAAAACAGTTCACTGCATTCTTTATACATTGAATTTCAATAAATCAGAAGTGGAAATTATGCAGCGCAATTGCTGAACGCATCCGGTGCAACAGGAACCTACATGAAAGGCTTCCTCTATTAAATAATCCTTCAGTGACCTTGTGCAATATGTGATAACGGGCAAATCAAAGTTATCAATCATACAAGTAATGCATCATAACCATTTACTCAGATTGCTTGTATTAAAAACTAAAATAAATGAAATAATAGTGATGTTTAGTGTAAGCTTCTTTGTTAACTATACTATCATAACAACACCATGCACACACAGTCTTTACAAACTGGGCTGTGCTTGGCTTAGGCAGCGAGTGGTTAAAAGAAGAAATTATTATTTACAATGCCTACAGTTCTAACTCCAGTGCATGCGAGACCTATTGCATTTCCAATGCTTGTTATACTTAAAGCTATTACCTGATCATGTAGTAATGCTGGCAGTCTCCTCTTTTTTGAAAGGTGCCTTATATTGGAATAAGATTATAAATTCTTAATAATGTAATGTAAATTTTTGTGCTGTATGGGAGTTGTACGTTAGCGAGTTTTTAGTATCTATAAACATTGTTTTTATCAGGTATATATTTTGTATTATGGTGGTATCTTTTTTTATCTGTTTTTCTTTTACGATTATATTGTATAATCGAATAAAGAATAAACCATTCAATCAAGAAATCAAATTATCAACCAAAAATTAAGAAATATAACTTTATGAACAAACAAATAAACATTTCTTTAAAAATATTACACATAAAAGTTTGAAGATTACTTATTAGTAAATGATAAAAAATAATTGAATATAAAAATGTTTTCAAATTAAAAAGAAAGATTAACAAAAGTTTAAACATAACAAAATTAAAAAAATTCAAAACTTTAAATCACTCCTTATCCTACTCCCCTATTAACCCACTCTTGATTTTATTATCTCAAAAAGTTTTTTAAAACCAACTACTACAACATTGAATCAAAAAATAAATAAAATGCAAAAAAATGATATAAACTTCAATTTTACAACACACAACGATATTTCTAACAAAAACATTGAAGTATTTTCAAAAACAATAATCTAAACTATGACAATATTATACATGATATTATTGACATCATGGTATTTAAGACATAAAATTTGTGCCTCAACCTATTTTTTCAACACATTTTTCTTGGAACACCATACCAGCTTTAACGCTGGGGGTGCCTGGTCTGATAATCTCTGTTGGTGCCAACCCACTTTCCTATAGGGCACCAAGCTCAGAGAGGGGAGCACCTCTCAGGCATCGGAAATCTCTAAGGCATGATAACTTTTGTGAATGGGATGAAACCATCTCTAGCTCATCCAATGAGAGTGTGTGCCACAACATCAAGGACAATGGTATAAAACTGCACATACATTTATTTATCAGTACATTTATATGATGCTCATGGGCTGGTCGTTGTTTGGGATCTCTACACTGTAAAATAGAATTCAATAATATTGGAAGTGACTGAGATGCGGAGAGGGATTAACTAAAAAAATGTAGGAAAGACATTGGTTTTATCAAGGCTAAAGCTTGCAGAGACAATAGAACCTTCAAGGGATCCAATCTACATATGGTCTTGAGCTGCTTGTGGAAGGTTGAGGTGGGGGGTCAATCTTCTGAGTTTGGGAGGCAGTGACTTCCAGGTAGTAGTGGTCACCCTGGAGATGGAATGTTTCTGTATTGTAGTTGTTTTGAATTTGAGCAGCTTTAGAAGATTTTTTTTTTTTACTTCTACAACCCGTGATCGACTTCAGAAAATGAATCCACCATATCGACTACTAACCTATCGTCAAGGGTGGCGTATATAATGAAGTATCGGTTTACTGTTCTTAAGGCACATATTATTACCTATATGATACTTTGGTTATTGATATAAGTGCAGACCGATATTAAAATGTTGTATTGTCATGGGATCTGCCTTTCATGTCTGGTACCTCTGTAAAAAGTTGTGGATTCCAAAATGAGGGTTTGCTTTCGTACTAGCCCTCTCTATGAAATTGTTAAGTCCTAAAATCTAAGCAACACACACTCTAAATACATGGTTAACGATTTAATACTGGAATCGAATTTGACACCATTATCTACAAATCATTAACTTGCCACAATTTAGAGCAGCTGCTGTCTAAATGTCAAAGTATTCATGCTTGTGGTCACACTGACCCTTTCAGCATTCTATAAAGGAAAAAGTCAGTAAGCTTTCTGACACCCTGGCATTAACTGCAGAGCTCAGGGAAATGGCCTGCCTCATGCAGAGATAAAGATTTAACACGATTTCCTTCTTAATCCTAGACATTTCAGTAAAAGGGAAAAAGGCACTGCTTGCACCTTCGTAAAGGTGTAAACATGTGAAAGCACTCAGGGTTACTGGCTAAGAATTATGGGAAAGAAACAGTCAGTCCTTTTCCTTTTTCTGAAAACCAGAGGCTATGCCACAGTGAATTCATTTTCCTTATTCTGTCGCACCCCTTAGCTCCGTTTCCACCACGAAAATGGGTCTATGCATTTCTGTGGGTTAAATAAACTCTGAAATTCATTAGGAGTCATTGCTCTGGAGCTGAATAATGTCAGTTTCCTATTTTAGGGGTCTGGCTACAGACAGGTTTGGCTGTTTTGAGACTCTGGGGCAGATTTACCAACATTTTGCTCTGTGTGTGCATCACAAAAATGACGCACACCAGCACAAAAAGTTTTTTTATATTTACTTTCCAGCGCAAAAATTGTTTTGCACTAGAAATTGGCAAAAAGTAATGTGAAGTGCAGTAATGTGAAGTGCTGCTTTGCATTTCTTAGCATCAAGGGGGCGTTATATGGGCATTCCCATGCAGCAACCCATGCTTTTCGGCGCAAAACCCCATCTACCAACAATAAGAGATGAAGGGTTTTGTGTAAAAAATTACCATCATAAGAAAGCAGCCATTAAAAGGAGAAATGTTTTCATTTCGCCTTTCTTTTCCAACTTCGCATGTGTGCAGCACTGTACAGTACACATAAAGTAAGAAAAGTTGTAAAATTTGTCTGGGAATTGTATTTTGTACAATGGCGCTAAGGTGTGTTTTTGGTACTCCACAGCAAAATTCTGCTAGGAGAGGGGAGGGGAGAACAATATCTCTGCAGATATTGCACTCTCCTGCTCGTTCCCTGTCGCGCAACAGAGAGCAGCATTTTTGGTTGCTCCACTGCGTTGCATGACAATTTAGTAAATCTGACTTTCCCTTTGCTTATATAGTGGTATCAATGTGGCTTGCAAAAGTATCAATGAATGTGGCAAATGGAGGGTTGGTGAGAGCAACCCTAGAAATAAAGCAGTTGAAATAAAGAACAGACTTCCATTGAGTGTGCATACAGAGAGTAGTTGAGAGTAGGCTTTCTTTGCCAGCCAGATAAGTGGGAACTGTGGTCAGAATGTTCTGTTCGGATAACCTGCACATAGGCAGAAGTGGTGAAAACACCAGCCGCATTGACTACTACACGTAGCAGCAGTAAGCTGAGCAATGATAGGTCGGAGGTATACATCACATGGGCTGAACAAACAGTGACAGTCCTGTTCCCTTGCTTCCTTGTAGCCAGTATGTTTGCCCCTATCTTCTCCTGACAAAGCTAACATGCATCAGAACTAATGTCTCCATTAACGGCTCCACGACATGCTCGTGTGACGACGCTAGAGGTAGGTTGGGAAGAACCCACATGGGCAGTGAAAGCATAGTGGGACCAAGAATTTGCCAGATATGAATGCGTTCTGACCATGATTTATTCTGGGACAGTGAAGAGGAGCAGAGGTGGGAAGCCAGGTCATTTAACTCTAAAGAGGGAGCAGAATTAGAAGGAAAAAGCAGACTCAGTTATACCAAACTGTACCCTGGGCCATATGCAACGCTCTAATGAGTAAAAGGTGTTTTGCACTGAAGCTGAGGTGAGTATTGGGCTAAATACCACTGCGTCTCTTGAGGGCCCCCCTGCAAAGTACATGGAGAGGCCTCTTGTGGACTTAAACAATTTGTCAGTGGGCACTCGTTATTTGAATATTTCAACTGTGGTTAATAAGGGTAAACACGTTATAGTGTGCATCCACGCCTGGTACCTAGTCCCAAGGCGACCAATACTAATTGTATACAAGTCTGTGAGAGGAATACCTACTCACTGGCGGAAGCACAACAGCAATGATTAAAAAGTGATGGTCTTCAAGTTCATTCAAATTATGATCCAATGATTCCAATATAATCCAGTTTTTTTCAAATTTCAAATATTTATTTATTCTTTCTTCTCAGTGATATGTTCATAAATGATGAGAAATATTCCATTCAATGATGATTTTTCATGATCAAATCAAAAACCCAATGCATTTCGAGTCAATAATGCGCCCTTCATCAGCGGTCATCTCTCAAAATTTCGATCTCGCTTCAGCCAGTAGCGCAAAGAACCTATCTAATTTTACTTAACAAAAGAAAGAACGTGGAATTGTATGTGCTAACATAACTTTCCACAAACACTTTCCCCAGTTTGGTTACGTATGAGGTAGGCATGGTACATTTGAAGCCCCCCCTCAAAGTCCAACACTTTCCCAAATGAGAAATCTGGACACACCAGGCCCCTGGGCAGAGTGTGGAGAAAGCAAATCTAAAGATTCACATTGAAATATACATTTTTCAATATTTTTTCATAAAGACCTTTCTAAAAATGTTGCCTACTTTGGCTATCAAGTGTCATCATTTCCAAAAAAGCCCAGTTGTTGTTCAGCTTCAACCGTACTGTGGATAAAATTCAAAACCAACTTAATCCCTATCTCGCTGAAATCCATTTACTGAGTTCTGAGAAGAATTAGCGCTTGATATATGGCTCCAGATCTTCTTGGAGCACCATGCAAGCTCTCCTCCCACATCACTAGAGGTAGTGACGAGTTTAGGCTTTAATCTGCATAAAGAAATATCACTCGAGGCACAGATGAATTCAGATGTATCCTCTTGGTTGCATCAGCTTAGATTATTCAGGAACAGCTTGAAGGTGATTTTACCCAAATAAAGATCCACAGTAGTAGCTGCTGCAATTATTGCAATGATTGATTATGCGAATGCCTGCTACATGGGGTTACTTACTGAGCTAATTGATCAACCACAACTCAATCAGAAGACTGCCGTGAGATTAATCCGCATTATGCAGAAGTTTGATCATGTGATAAAGACTAGACGTAAATCTCCTGGGAAGGAAAGCTCCCACTTCAAAACTTTATCAGGAAATTTTACCTCTCTGCTCTGCCTCCAAAACCTTGGCACTGGGGTCCAAGATCAGAATAACCGCCTTTCGGTGCAGGGCTTTTTCAGTGATTGCAGCAAAGACTTGGTACCTTCTCCCTGCAACCTGGAAGTCTATCTCTGATCATTACACCTTTTATAAAAAGTTAAACCGTGTACCTGTTTACCAAATGGGTTTCAATATAGTTCCTTACATCCTGGTGTAACCTTACCTATTGAGCGCCAAGAAGCTATTTGGAGTGTGGTGTGCTTTAAAAGTGCCCTTCTTCCCTCCTTGTTTACCTTTTTACCTTTGTACATCTGGCTCCTCCAATGCAGCACACTGTTCAAGCAAAATTCTTTGTTTCCTTTGTGTTCTTGTACAGCTTATTCATGATGTGTTAAACCTTTACAAATGAAATAGAATAATAAGCTTCGTCATTCAGTACATACATTACAAGGATTTATTGAGTCCTTGAACATCCATTTACCTTACAGACAGATGAACGCATATAGTTTAAATACACTTACTTGCAAATAGCACTTCTTGAAGTGTTTAAGTGCATTTTATTTGAAATGTACTGGTTCAATTGGTTTCTCTTAAGTCCTAAATCCTTACTTGATTATTGCAATTAAATCTATAACTAGCATAGGGAATTGCTTTTATTATCTACTTCACTTTAAATTTAAATCCCATAGTGTACAACTTTCTTTCCTGGGGTTCATATTGTTTTTGTACTGATTTATGTTCACTAAGTGACCATAACTAAAGCAGAACGTGAGTCTTTAATCCAAAGTGGACATTTGGCTTTCCACCTATTTTCTTGCTGTTGTAATGCTGTGGAAAGTGTCGATTTGACCTGATTCTCGTGTGGGTTGTGTGTATTTATTGCATTGCATTGCAGTATTTATATAGCACTAAATGTCGCTATTTGGGTGCTGAAGCGCTTGCCTACATCAGCAGCATGCTACGCCATGTAGGGTGTGTGGTTGAAAGGGTGCTCTCTATGTTTTGAACCTGTGTGAGTGTGTGTGGGGACCACTGAGATACTGTTATTGTATTTTGTTATGGGGTGATTCGCGCTGTGATAGATGAAGACGTTTGAGAGACAGATGCACAGTTTATGGTTTTTAGTAAGCTGGCAGCTTTGAGAAGCTCTGCAGGTCCATTTAGACTATTTCTTTAATCACGACTGCTTCACATTTATGGTCCTGAGAGGGCATAAGTTTGACAGGGGGAGTAGCTTAGTCAGTAAGACTGAAGGGGTGTGAACTTCAAATTTCCAGTCAATCGCACTTGCATATAATGTTAAAATGCATTATACCACAAGCAGGGTGCATGAGAGGGGCTTCAGAGGCAGTGAAAATGGAGAGGAATGCAAATTGATAGGAGTGCTAAGTGAGTGAAACACAATATTTTATAAAATAATCAACATTTTTAGGGCTTTCAAAACATGAGAGAGTGTGTGGTTTTGTTAGTCTATGCATGCCAAAATCTCGGTGAAATCTGACAGACACCACACCATACCTGACTGAAAGCACCTGTACCCAACTATTCACCTAAAACACATTTATTAGGGGGGTGTAACACACCAAACACCCCTCCCCCAAAGCTACTCCCCGGAAGTTTGAGGGAGAAGTGGTGGAGGGATCACAATAACAAATGCCAAAATATTGTTCCCCAAAAATATCAACTGGAAGATAGCAACTAGAATTAGACTGTCAACATGAGTATATATAAAAGTAACCATATATTTGCTCATCCTAATTCCACCTATATTTAGTGTGAAGATATGCACCCACATTATATGGTTGCAGTGAATAATATTTTTGCAGTACTATATCTTGTACAAGATAGTGTGGTAGAATACCCCGATGCAGTATGAAAGTCATTATTGAGCATAGTTTTAAATCTGAACATAGAAAGGTATAGATTCAGGGTGGACCCAATTTAGGTATTATTACCTCTGGTATCCTCTTATGACGACTAAGAAAAGTCCATCAGTACAATGGAAACCTTCCATCTCCCCTGCTTTCCATGTGATGTGTTTATTGTGGCCTGTTAGGCATCGGAAATAGGTAAGTGATGTATTTGGGCAGCGCTGATAGGTCCTTAGAGGCCCTTAGGATGGCTTGGTTAAGAGGCAAAAGACTGAGATGGAGGATTTGCAGGATAGCTGGGGAATCATGTCTGAGGACTAGGCTTTCAAAAGGTGGATGTGTGGCAGGCTTCAGGGACTGAGTTCCTATCTGGAATCTTTGAAGAGGAAAGGGTTTGGCAGTTCAGTGTGGTATTCTGACAATGACATCACTTTCTATCACAGATTGAGTGGTTTGCCATGGAATGCAGAGTTGGTACCATGTGTTTGATAACCATGTTCTGACCTGTGGATATGGCATTGTGAGAAATTGGGTTGTAGGTTGAGGGGGTGCAACCATACTCAAGCAACAGCTACAATCCATCTCAGGGTGAACTACAAAAGTCACTAACTTAACCTGTGCTTAACCCTCTGGTAGGTTGGCACAAAAGCAGTCAAGCTTAATTTAGGGGCAACATTAAAAAAAATATTAAAGTGAAAACACAGCACAAGAAAAACCCCACACTAATTGAATGAAATTCAATTAATTATTTGACACCTAAAATGATAAAAATCCAATCAGTGAAACCCGACATATGAATTTTTAATTTTAAAGTGTAAAATAGTGCCTAAAAGAACAAAGCGCCAACTGCATATATCTAGTCGGATGCGGCTGGACAAAGTCGAAATTTATGGCAGACCACGATGGAGCGTGGCTTGGATACACAATGTGGATTGGACCTGCTCAGCTCTTACCTTTGCACTTAGAAGAATTTTTAAGGAAAAGTATTTCAGAAGATAACGTTTACCGGGCAAGGCAGTCAGCAGTGTTTGGTATGGAGGTGTCATTGTCAGGGAGCCGCTGGATGAAGTCACTGTGAAGAATTCCACATTAGAACTTAGAGCCTGATTTAACTCCTGGTGGATGGAGTTTTCTCACTTGATCTTACAGAGGACTTTATGTTCGCCAGGCCGAGGCTACTCCACCCTCCAGATTCATAAATGACCGCCTAGCTGGTGGTCATTTATAAAAGCATTGGAAGGAACCACCTTCACAGGGGTTTCTGTCAATACATGTTACTGTTTGCTACAGGGCTGGGTTAGAAGGATGCAACCCTGTAGCAAACAGCAATCTTTTCTTCTTTTCAAAAAGAAAATTCCAAAACATGATTTTCTTTAAAGAAATAAAATAATGCTCCCCTCAACATGCAAAACTTCTGCCATAGCGGGGGAGCATTATAGTGTTTTTATTTTTCCTTACTGCCCAATGATACGTGGCGGTAAGGACCAGTAAAAATGACTACATGTTCACCCATCTAAATTAGGAAGGGCGGTCATGTAGCCATTTCTCAGACAGCCCTGACTCCCGAGGGGATTAATCATGGCAGAGACAGAGCAGTCTCTGATGTGATTAACCCCAAGGTCCGCCCGCATGTAAATAGGGCTGGCTGACCAATATATAAGTGGGGAAGGAACTACGCCACCGTTGTGATGGAGAACCCTCTCCGCCGATATATAAATCAAGCCCTTAGTCTCTTTTATGGAAGCCAAAAATCTCCAGCAGTACAAAGCTGCAGGCCGTAGCCTATGAGGGGTCCAAGGGGCTGGATATCCCTTCTGGAGGAGCCTCTGAACCAGATTTGCTGCTGAGGAGTAGAACATAGTACGAGCTGCAATGAAGTGAGGCCGACCACGTTCTTGGTGTCTTAGCTGCAGCAGAGTTTTTGAAGTGCAAGAGGGTCTGTGCACAGCTCCACCCTCATCCTGCCGGCACCTAGGCCCTCTATTGTGTGTCTTTCTGGGAGGAAACTACAAAGCCATGTGACCCAGGAAACGAAAATACCAACTTTCTAAAAGTGACATTTTCAGAATTGTGACTAAGAAAATCTGACTTTGCCATTAAAGAGGGGTTTAAATTACAATTCACCAAACATGATATTTCTGCCTGCTCGCAACCAAAAGTTATCACTTATTAAATGTAATTAGGCAACACAATGTTATCCTATGAGAGATATAGAACTCACAGTAGTGAAAAATGAATTTGTGAGTTTTTCACTATCAGGACATGTAAAATTAGAAATGCATGTCCAACTATCTCTAATACAATGCATCCCGCCCTATGGGCTTTTTTGGGCCTACACTAGTTGTGACTAATATGTACTAAAAAGGAAGATTTAATCCTGGCAAAAAGCTTATTTTGCCAAGTTGAATTGTCCGTTTACACTGCACACAGGATGCAATTGGCAGGCCTAAGACATGTTTTAAGGGGTTACTTAGATGCTGCAACCCCAAGTGTAGCATTTCATTCACCAGCCCTGGATACATGGTATACTGCTTTACCTGGGGCTTATAAGTAAATTAAATGTGCCAATTGGGTGTAAGCCAATGTTACCATGTAAGAAAAAAGCACAAGCACTTTAGCACGGGTTGGCAGTGGTAAAGTACACAAAGTTCCAAAAGCCAACAAGAACAGGTTCAGAAAACAGGAGGGTGGAGGCAAAATATGTGGGGGTGGCCCTTGGGAGAGGGCCAGGTCCATTACTGGGTATCATGGGAATTGATTTTGAGATGGTGCTTAGAGTGAGTCTTTTCTGTATAAGGATCTGAATGAACTCAACATTTTAAACTGCTAGAAATATAGTGGTGCAGGTAGTAGGGCTACTAGGTGCCTTCTATGTTCCATGGCACAATCTGCAAAAAATATTTTTGTCAACTTACATATTAGGCATGAGATTATATAGTCACGTCCCGGTGCTTGACCTTGGCAGAGAAGAGATTGATGGAAAGATGCCTTGACTCCAGTCTGATGAATAAACCTATCAATAACATAGTATTTGATCATAGAGAAAAACATTTTTGTTGGATGAAGCCTCATGAGTATGTACAATTATAAAGACATTTGGGATGAGGATTCTGCCTTTGGCAAGGGCAAATGCAATGGAGTTATTAGGATTGAGAAAATAGAGAAAAATATTTTTGGGTGATAAGGTAAACCAATGAGCATCCTTTATTGTCTCTGCTTTCTATATTCGAATTACAGCAAATGCTGATTGAAACTGTTAGCCCACAAATAGAGAATATTATGATATGACTCATGCAATACACTGATTCGCTCCTCGCATGTGAACAAAAGTAGCACTTTAACTGTAGGATTATAATATAATAATAATAATAACATAATATTATTATAATTATTATTAATATTATGCAATATTTTGTTTGTATTTAGCATTAATGTCTCACTTTTATATTTCGATTTATAACTTTCCTTTAAGAGTAAAGTACATTACCACCTTCTTCCACAGGTAACACTAAAATGCCCCTGCATTTAAAATTATGGGGGGCATATGTATTCGGAAGTGGCTGAACACGGTGTTGGCCTGTAGTGTAGTTCCTATTATCCCAATAGGCTCTGCGCATTGGAATAATACCTTCAATAGTATAGGCCTAGACCAGACGTTAACTAGGTCTACTACTGTCGATATTAGACTTAAAGTTTTGGGTTTGCCAGCTAGCTCAGAGTTCACTAGAAACTTTCTCGAATAGGCAAGGAGGAGTTGAACCTCCCTGGATAGACAAGAAAGGATTTAGTTTCTGACAACCATAGAACATGACAACTTTGCTCTCCCCTAATCAAGAGTGTATCTCTAGAGTCGTGTGAACAAAACGCAATTTATTTTACTCAGTCAGTACGTGCATTCTTAGTCTCATCAGATTGTAGAGAAAAGGAAGAGACGGGCGTGTTCAATAAAAGATGTTATTTATTGATCAGTCTCTTTTCTCATACAAGAGAAATGGATCGATATTATTGCAATACTTATAGTTAAGTAAAGTGCATACATTAAAAGCAGAAGTATAAAATAATACTGTAAAAACATTGATATGGTTTCTAAGCCATATGAAGGTTTAAAATGAATAAAATATATTACATACACATATACATTTGACTAATCGTACTCAACTGGTGTTTCTAACTACGCCTACCCCGTGTACCTGACCTAAGCCTAATACGTGGGCGGGGATAGAAAGTTACAGTTTAAGTTAAGTTTGTTTTGCCAAGTGACTGACTAAAGAATTCTCTGCGAGGGGTTATTCAGTTCTGTACCTGGAATCTAGGATGGATGAGTGATGGTATCTCTCGTCTCTGGTCTCGATATTCCAGGCTGCCTGCGAGGGCTACCCGGAAGCGCCGGAGCTGGATTTCTCGGCAAGAGAAAAGGCAGCGTGTCGTTCTCAGCGCGTCAAGAAGGCGGGGCTGCGCCAGCGGGGTCTGCTCTGCTCTGGGCTTCGGCAAGTCTGGCTGCTCCGATCTCGTCACCACCGCGTGTGTTTGCATAGGGCAATATCGGTAATATTTATACCTTTAAGGTGCCGAGATTGACGTAAGGATGGACATAGATACGTCAATAAGGATGTCATACGACTTGGTCGTTAGCACATTCTTTTGCTGAAGTTCTCGAAGAAATCAAAACAATGGCCGCAGGGTTTTTCCCAGGTTGACATAGGTTTGATTTGTTTTGAGAACTCCGTATGCCTTATCAGGGGCTGGAGGAATATCGCTTGTCTAATTAGATGGCAAGCGTTATGACCTAATCAGATAACACGTTCCTGTGCCGTAGTGTGGCTTTATCAGATAACGGTTCCTGCATCATGGGGGTTTTCTGCCTCATGGGCTGGCTGCTAGTTAACTTGTTAACCAGAATAGGGTCAGGAATAGGGGGATCGATACAGAACCTATAGGAATACATCACACCCACTCCACGCTAACTATGGACATATTTACTAATCTATGCATAGTAAAACATACTGTAGAGTATAGTGTATACCTTACCACCCCAAAATACATAAATGCATTTTGAAATTATCAAATATACGGAAAAATGCAGTCATATGTATAGTATGCACTCAAGCTGTAGAATATTGCTAAAGTAAGCACGCATTTGTATACATTATTGCTATTTGGTATATGAAAATTTACACATGAAATGGCTCTTAATACAGAAAAAAGGTTCGAGACCATTTCATCACAGAATAAGAATGATTATGAACATACCAGCGGGCAGCTAATGTCTATAAGCTATCTAACATTAGAAATTTTAGTTCTCTAAGAATAGTTCTTACTTTAAGCAGAAGATAAGTGTCCCGAAAAATATGCAAAAATATTTTGGGGCTGCTGAAAAAATTGCTGTCCGTGAACTGGAGGGAAAATTGTTCATGATATTCTGTTATTAAGGTTGAAGGCCAAATTCAGGGAACGCCGTGTGCGAGCCTGCTCAAAAGTCTCTATTTCTGAGAACATCATATCATTTAGGCTTTCGAAAAAGCTGTCAACAGCTTCCTGGGAGAGTTCCACTAACTCGGAAAAAGGGGTAACCATGCATTCGTTCGCATGATTGTCTCCACTGGCGTTTTGATTTGGAATGATGACAGAAGGTCGTACCTGATCGATGCTGCTTTCATCTTGAACTTCACTACCCCTTAATCGTGATGGTGAAGCTTCCACGAATGCCGTCATCAGGATTGGTAGCCGTTGAGGGCAGCACAAAGCATGAGCCTTTATTGGACTCAACAATGTTTCTGCATCCATTGGCGCATCCGATTGTAGCGTCAGACATGTGTCTAACACGCATTCTTCTCCGCATAGCAGGCACCTTAATACAGGTAAAACACATCGATGCCACATTGGTCGAAATGATAGAAACCAAGTCATGTTCAGGTCTCTAAGCCGGGATAGTCCCAGGATTTTTGATATCCGGTCCCGGTATCCAATGGCTCGGATTGTTTCTTCCCTTGTCGCAGGTGTTTTGTCTGTGACACGGTTTGCCATAACGAAATATTAGGAGTAGGAATAAGATTCCTGCAATTAGTCCCAAAATGAGGGGAAGTCCGCCAAAAATCGAATGGACGAAATCTGGAAAAATACCCAGTATGGCTTTGAATGGTGTTAATGCCATCGAAAATACTGTCTTAAATACTTTTGAGACTCCACTGGTATCAGAAATATTTAAGATTTCATTCAGGATTTCTGCGAAATGTATGGGGGAATTAGTTGATAACAATGAATGTATCTCTGCAGTCGTCCTTGCGACCTGGAGATCATACGTTTCTTTTGATGACGTGAGCCTGGTCGGCGTCTGAAGAAGCACTGTTTTCATTCTGCTTAAAGTGTCTATTCGAATAGAAGTAATTTTCAAGTTGGGCCATGCCCTTGCCTCCCTGTCTGGAAAGGAGCTGGGGAACAATGAGTGTCCACAGCACTTGACCTTCGCAGTCGTAGTTACGAGATAAGGAGTCCCGGGCATAAGACTACAACATCTGCGATCTACAATTAGAATGTAACTCCCATTGTAGAGTCTTTGAAAGAATGGTTCTATCTCTGTTGCAGGTGCGCCTTGTTGGTGACATGAAAGGGTATTTGAGTTCCCTTCACAGGCTCCGTGCAAACTAATTCCATTACACAGAAGTGTACCGCTTAGTGACATTGCACAATTATTGCCACTAAGAAACACTTTCTGTCCTTTATTACTGACACATGCATGTGAATAGGGCAGGTTCCATGTTTTTTTAATGTACCCTTTTCCTAATTTTTCATACATGCCAGCCTGTATATATTTTTGGCAGTATTGAAACCTGAAGGTTGATATTGGAATATTAATTATCCCATGTATTATCCATTCACTGACAGGTCGTTCTCAATGCTCAGGATTGTATAATCAGCACCCTTTTGTGCCATACTGATTTGTCTATCAGTAAGGTTAAAGATATGGAATAGTGACGTTGTGTTGATTAAACGCCAAGGCACATAGCCTGAACGCAGATTTTGTAACGTCCAGCCAAGCTGTACAATAGAACGCAATTGAGACTGACCGTGTTGTAATAACAGTAAGTCTTGCGATAATATGTCGATTGCTGAAGACACAATGCTGTCCAGAGAAAAAATTCTGGAGGACAGAGTCATTAACCCATTGTCCACTACAGAAAGTGATTTTTCCAAATTAATACGGTCAATTTCCCGTATCCTTTCTGCTGTCTCAATTTGAGTCACCTTCCAGGCCTCATTGTATGCTGCATATACAGAGGCTGCTATGAAACGTTTTTGACGCTGTTTGCGTGGTCCCATAGTGAAATCACGCAAGTCAGCACCATCAGTAAGTAAAGTTAGGTGTTGCTTAATTTCTGCCAGTGTGGAAGTTTGTAACCATTGAAGGCATAATTTGCCCACACTGTAGGTGGTTATTATCCCTGGGTGTTGTCTTTGAGGATATCTAGGGTCTGGCCTGGTCATTTTGAACCCCTTTGTCTTGTTCAGGAATCTGTCTTGACAGTTATTAGTATCTGTGGGCCAGATCAACCACTTTTCCCAATCTGGATGTGTTCTGTTTTTGTTTAATACATATTTTACGTCTATCTCTTCATCTGTAGAGCTATTGCTGTTCATTGTTGGTTTTGGAATAGACGGTTTATTTAAGTCTTTGATTTTGGCTAGGCCAAGACAGGTGGTTTGTTGAACAGTTTTGAAAAGAAATTATAGCAAACAATTCATAAGAAAATGCCAAGACCTCTCATGTACATACTCGTGTGTATAGCTACGACATTCACACAGTCTTATATATTTATAATCACAGAGAGATGTATATTTTTTGTTTTTTAAGAATATTTTATTTTTATTTTATAACAATAGTTGTCTAATTATTTTTAGTGTCCTATATAGGCTCTTTGAATAGATAATTATGGTATAAAAATTAATATTTCATTTGATAAAGGTATACACAATTACAAAAAAACTTGAAAAATATATAAACACATATCACAAAAACCAACAGAGACAAATCGGTCAGTAGTCTATTGTAGTGGGCAAAAGCGGTGAGTATTGGCATTACGCGCGTTTCGGCATTCTGCCTTCATCAGGTGACCGTCATTCACGTGTATACTGTACAGGACAACAAAGACTTATCTTTGATAGTACGATATCGCTATGTGGATAGTGGTGAGGTTCGTTTGAAGATCCTCATAGATTATTGCGTCGTTTTAAAAGTTGGTTGTACTGAGAATATAAAATTATGAGACCCAATCTGTGGTCGAGATGCTTATTCCAATGTACTTTTTTTCCCCTTTCTTTATTCTCTTTCCCAAAGACCTATGCTCAGAGGTCCCCGAGTTGGAACATTATCTTATCCTAGATGTACTGAAAATCTTGAAACGTCATGATTGGGAGACCGGCAGATCTAGTTTGTAATCTCTTCTGTTGCTTATAGGAGATGAAAAAGGATAATTTCGCCGTATATTGAATAGAGGATGACGTACATCATATAGTTATGGTGAATTCCCCGTGCTTCGTTTTGCAGGGTAGTATGCTTTGGCCAGATCTCCCCTCGACGTGCCGGTGGTTCAAGAACCTGTTTGTTGAACAGTGTCATTTAAAAATATAATTTGTTCTGGGATCATGCAGGCTCTAAACAAAGATTCTATACCCTGTACTTGCAATTCTTTTGTACCCCAAACACTTTTCACTTCAACATGTTTGTCCCAGTAATCAAAACCAAAAGTATTCATTTTTTCAAAGAATGAGTCTGAATATATCAATTTCGTGTTTGTTATCATGTTCTTTGTCCCTGTCTTATTTGACAATTTGAAATAAAATGTTTCAGCATTACTTGTGTTAAAACCTGAAAAGTATGAATATTTGTCATAAACGGTTCTTGGGCTTCCTTTTGGAGGGGTTGCACAATGTTCCCATTGATTATAATTTAAAACATTTCTAGGTTGTGCAGATCTATGTAAAAAATGGTTACCATAGTGGTTATAACAATACATACTATCATAATTTGTAGAACCCTGCAAATAATCATGTTTGGTAAATTTAGCAGACATCACTAAGTCAGACATCATATTGTTTATACTTTCGAAGTCCCAATCATCAGCAAATGAGCTTGGTTTTACAAAGTCACTCAATGAGATCTTAATTTGGTGTGGATATTTCAGGATTTCAACCGGACCATAAATTTCGTAGTCAGTGTAGTCCCATGCTACCCCACCCGGTATAGGATTGGCTGTGAAGTTGACTGAAGAAAGTTCTCTTTTCTCGACGTGTGAAGATGTGTGTGGTTTGAGGATCAAGTTGATTTTCTGACTTGCTGTGTCCATTTTAGCATATTTTCCCTCAATGAAGCGTCCCAATGTTAGTATCATGATGAGCCAAAGTATGAGGATAAATGCACCAAAACCCACCCAGAATTCAATCCATGGAGAAATTAGATATGTTTCTTTCAGTTGTTTCAAAAGTACTTTAACTTTATCTTTAAAGGTTTTTGTTGATGGTTGTGTCTTTGATTCAGTGAAGCCTTCAGAGGAATCATCGAAGTTTATGAAGTAGCCGGATGCGGTTCTGTCAATTGTTCCAATTGCTTCAGGATCACTGTTTCTTGCATATTCGTTTGTTACTTCATTATAGGTTGGTGTGTCTCTGCTAAATGTTTTTATTTGGGTTTTCAGAGGTTTAAGTTCCATTGCATTGTTGCATAGTCCTTGTTGTTCTTCTGTAGGCGTTTCAAATGTGATTAGCCTCTTTGTTAGGACCTCTGTACTGGTAGCAAACCTTGGTGTTCTGCTACTTATTGGGAGTCCACTTGGCCTACTATTTGTTATCGGCCACATGATTGTGGTTTTACCAGGTCGATGGATACAACTCGGTTCTCCTTTTTACCAGCAAGCGGCGGTAGTACAACTGATCTTGTCCCGTTGACAGACAAGACAGGAACTGCTTTTCTGTAAGAAGGCCCAAATTCCTTTTTTACCGCGATCTTTTCTCTGACTAGATCCCCGACTTTTGGAATCCAGACAGGTCTTGCTGGGACAGGTGGTGGTTCTTCAGTGGTTTTTGGCTGTTGTTTCAACTTTATGTTGCTCAGGTCTTTTCTTGTTTCGTTTAAGTCCTGCAAAATAGCCAAACGGTCTTTGATATCAAAGCTTTTTTCCTTCACCACTGAAGTTTGACTGTCAAGGTCAGAGATTAACATCCTAGTTCCAAATAATAATTCGTACGGACTGAATCCCTTCAGAGAATTTCTTGGCAAGTTATTTAGACTACGTTGGACACTTATTAGATGTTTGACCCACCCAGCTCCCGAACCTAATATCCTTTCCGTTATAGATTGCTTTATGCCTTGGTTTTTTCTTTACACCATCCCGTATCCCTCAGGAAGGAAGTGAGAAGATTCCCGCTGTGCTATGCTCATTTGGCCATGTTTCCCATCAGGCTGGAGGGCTAGAGTGAAAACAATGGTCAAACGTAGCATGCTCTTAGCGTATATGCCATTTAGACTCGCAAATCTTTGTATAACAGTCCAGACGTCAGCCGAGTGCTGGTGATCTACATTATAAGTGGAAACTAGCCTGTATATGTTAATCGCAAGCCTTGCTTTTTACTGTTGATTTTTTCTGGAGTGAAACGACACGGTATTACACCGTTTCTCTCACCACTGCGATTCCTGTTGCAGTTTGGGCAGTTTTTTACAAACAGGGTATGATGCAGGCTCATGCCTGGCCACCAGTAGCTTGATTGTAGTTCTTCCAGAGAATCTTTTAGTTTGAGGTGTCTGAGACCCTCGCCCATATGTGCGTCTGCGATTAACAAGTTTCTCCTGTCCATGTTTGGAATCACTCTATCCCCCACTCCAGGGATTCGAGCAAAAGGGACGGAGTTTGCATCGATTATGTATGTATAATTGAGTGGATAATTGATCGGTAGCGCTGAGCAGTCGCCTTTTGATGACGTTTTCACCGCCAGCACTGTTTCACCGTCAATATACTTCGCTGTATGCTTTTTTCGAACTACGGAAGCCGATTTAGTTGCTGCCGCTGTGGCTGTTTCAGCCAATGAATTCCCTGCAACGTGAACGCCATCACGCTGATGACTCAGTGAGTGTATCACGTGAGTCTTTGGTAGTTCTCTTTGTAACAGAACTATTTGTTCCCAAAGCAGTTTTTGCTTTATTGGTGCACCTGTGTCATCTTTGTAACCGTTTTGAATCCATGTCTGCAAATCCTTGTTATATGATTTGACGCAGTAATATGAATCGGACACTATAAGTGTCGGGAATTCGCGATCCGCATTATCTAGCGCCATTTTCAATGCTAATATTTCAGTCTGTTGTTCTGAATTAGTTTCTACTGAGTGTGTTTTTGTTAATAGAGGTCTTAGTTTGTCTCCTCGCCACACTTCTTTTGTAATCTCACATGTGGGGTTGTATGCTTGTTCTCCCCAAACGGGGGGTTGAGCATGTCCGTCTGTATAGATTACACAAGCGTATTGTCGTAAGGGCAGAATGTCGGCTGGCAGAGGGAATGTTTTTTCATATTCTAGATTTTTTAATTCCTTTAGTTCTGGATCAAAGTAGTAGTATACTTTGTCCGTGGTGATTGAATTCACCCATTGTATCCACTTTGGATTCAATGCTGTGGTTGGTAAATTACATGGTGTTGTTAATGCCTCAAAGGCTGATTCTGCTGTTCTGACTGTGATATGTCTACCGTCAGCTTGATCTTTTTCTCTAGCTATTGCGGTTTGAACTGCATGAACAATGTTTTCTTTAATGCTGAACCTCTTTTCAGCTTCTGTGTACAAGTGTGATTTGAATGCAATTGGTACCTTTTCTCCCTCATTAGAGGTCAGGTATGTGAATCCGCATCTTCCTGGGATGACTCGAATCACAAGATTGCGTGTGTTGTCACGTGTTTCTAATTTTGTTTTAATTAACATGTCTGTTTGTAAGGATCTCAGAATTTCTGTGTGTATTTGAGACCAACTGGTTTTTTTTAAATCTGGTTTTATCAGATCATAAAGGGGTTTGACACTTTCTGCGTAATTTGCAATGTATGTTCTTCCGAAATTTAGGAAGCCTAGAATTGACTGTAGGTTTTTTAGTGTTCTAGGTGCTTGGAGTACGGCACATTTCTCTAGGAAATTGTCAGCCAGGCTTTTGCCTTCACTTGATAATTCATATCCTAAGAACAGGACTGTCAGATGGGCAATTCTGGATTTTTTAACGTTGAATTTGTAACCCTCTGCTGCGAACCCAAGTATTATGGTGTTCACTCTTTTCAAGTGAGTATCCAATTCATCATCTGTTAAATAAATGTCATCAACATAAGATAATGCTTCGTCGTCATATGTTTGTAGTAATTCTGTTACTCTCGCTGAGAATACTCCCGGGCTGTTCTTGTACCCCTGGGCTAACCGACAGAATTGTTTTTGAGTGCCATTTATTGAGAACGCAGACAAATATCTGCTCTCTGGTGCTATGTTTTGACAAAAGAATCCATTAAAGATGTCTAATGTTGTTTTGTGTTTTTTGCGCACTATGTTATTCATTAGTGCAGCACTATGCGAGTTTTGCACTGCAAAAGTTTTGCAACATGAGTTAAGGTGTCGGTAATCCAAAACTAGACGGTATGAATTGTCTGGTTTGGAGACCGGAAACAAAGGGTTGTTCATTTGTGAGGTGCAAGTTTCAATCACCCCCTGGTATTCTAGCTGATCTAGGATTTCTTTTACCTGTTTTTTAGCTTCTTGCTTAATTGGGTACTGCCTCTGTGCAGTAGGTTGTGATTTTAACTAGATTTTGTGAGGAGGAGAGTCCTCATCCCATCCTACGTGATTGTTATATAAAGCAGGAGCTTGAGCTACTGCCCACTTTCTAGCAAGTGTGTATTTTTTATGAATTGGGATATGATTTGAGAAGGCAGGCATAATTACTTCTTCGCCATGAGGGCACTCCCTGACAAACTCTGGTGGCCAGTCTTTTTCAGCTAGAAGGATGTCATAGCCCTTGGAGAGATTATCCCAAAATAGTCCCCTGATTTTTCTAGTCTTATCCCCTTCTATACGTAATGTTATTTCATATATTTTGTGAGGTTTGCTAACTCTGGTGTCTGCAGTTTCCACTTGAAGATATTCATTCGTGTCCACTGTCTCCAGATGATTCATCAGGACTTTGCGAGCTATGCTCACTTCTGCTGCGCTGTCTAGCATTGTCTGAGCCCATTCTCCGTTTTTCAGTTGTGTCCTCAGAATTCTCGGCATTGTTAACTATTTTAATGCTGGCTACCTTCTTTTTTGGAAATTGTAATTTCTTTTTTAACTGAGCAGGTTCCTTGTCTTTGGACTTGGCGTGCTCTTCTCTTTGTTCTGATCGTCCTCTTCTTTCCGATTTCTGCGAGGAAGTCTGAAAAGATTGAGAGGGACGTGTATCAATGTCTTGATATCTATCAGGCTTTTTTATATTATCCCTATTTCTAAGGTTATATCTTTTCCCAGAGGGGTCACTTTGGGGTGACCTGTGTCTTTGGTTCGGAGATTTTTCTCTTCGCCTAGGAGACCTTCCTCTGGACTGGAATTTCTTTTCTTTAGGATTGGATTGTTTGTTTCCATCCCAGCTCTTTTTCTGTGATGTTGAATTATTATTAAAAAATATTTTTTCAGGACTTTCAATCAGTTGTGGTTTTACTGGTATTCCACCTAAACTATCTCTACCTAGTTCATCATAGGACTTTTCTATGATTCTGGCAATTTCAGCTGGTCGGTCTGCTATATCTGTCTCTTTTAACCTCTGGCGGATCGCCACGTTTGCTGCTTCTCCCTTTATGTTGGCTAATAATATAGCCGAGACCTGCTTGAAGTCTTTCAGTAATTTCATACCAAGAGTTAAAGCGGGTTCTGGACCGTATTCGTCTTGAATTTGTTTTAGCACATCTGGTATTACCGAAATGGATGGAACACCGTGCGTTTTTGTGTAAATGGAAGCAAAGACTGTACCCCAAGTGTCACAGTCCTCAATGTGTGGTGCGATTCCCATTGGAAGACAGATAGTCAGAATCCTGTGTTTTTCTAACGGGGTGGTGTCTGGAAACACCGCCTCTATTTGGGTGATTTTCTGTGCTAACCAGAATGGTATTTGTTCCCGTTTAGCCGGTACTTTACCTAGGCAGGACTGTATGTTCTGTGGTGTAATTTTATTTGTGTTCCCCTGGTGAGGGGTCAGCTGTGGAATTTTAATTGCTGGTTGTATTGTTGAAGTCCGCATCACATATTGGACTAATTGTCTATGTACTTTTATTAATTGTTTTAGTTGTATTAAAAGATCTGCTGCAGACATTCTTTCGATGTCTGGATGTGGTGTGTATCCGGCTAGGACCGGCCACGTTGCTCCTGGTCTACCTAAAGGACCGAGCCTGGTGATGTGATTATTATGTTTTAGGGCACCATCAATAAGAGCAGGTGCTCTTGAAATTTGAGTGGTACTTCCACCTCCTCGAAAGGAGTGTACATTTCAGGAGGTTCCTCTATTTTGTAATAGTGGAAGTACTTTGTTACAGCATTTGCTGCTGGAAAATGTATCCATGAATAGTATACCTCTGTCTGCCGATATTCGTGTGCCTCAATTACGAATATGACTGTGCCACCTCTAGGTGTCAGTCCGTTTTCTATAAGCTTTAAGGTTATAGATTTCCTTTTGATGACCGGGATGAGTATTATATCCTGGTCTGCTTCTTGTAGCGCAGTATCAGCTGCTGCTATTTCAGCTGCTAATCTAACTGCCTCTCTTTCATCATCACTGTCTACCATTGTACCGACAGGAAGCTTATTTCTTTTGTTTGCAGATCAGGTTTCTTATGGAAACAAAGATTAGATGCACAATATTTTGGAACAGTGTATCCTTCAACGTTGACTAAACCAAGTACCATACATAGGAGTTCCCTCCTGCGAGGTCTGGCGGATATGACCTTTCACCCACTCCAGACGTCTTTGGAGTATTATGGGAAAAAGGGGTCTGAGTGAGAAAGCACGACTGAGTTACTCTAAATGTCTTACGTTAGTTTTATCGCCCTTCCAAACGCGTTGGGCGCCATGTAGTGTAGTTCCTATTATCCCAATAGGCTCTGCGCATTGGAATAATACCTTCAATAGTATAGGCCTAGACCAGACGTTAACTAGGTCTACTACTGTCGATATTAGACTTAAAGTTTTGGGTTTGCCAGCTAGCTCAGAGTTCACTAGAAACTTTCTCGAATAGGCAAGGAGGAGTTGAACCTCCCTGGATAGACAAGAAGGGATTTAGTTTCTGACAACCACAGAACATGACAACTTTGCTCTCCCCTAATCAAGAGTGTATCTCTAGAGTCGTGTGAACAAAAGGCAATTTATTTTACTCAGTCAGTACGTGCATTCTTAGTCTCATCAGATTGTAGAGAAAAGGAAGAGACGGGCGTGTTCAATAAAATATGTTATTTATTGATCAGTCTCTTTTCTCATACAAGAGAAATGGATCGATATTATTGCAATACTTATAGTTAAGTAAAGTGCATACATTAAAAGCAGAAGTATAAAATAATACTGTAAAAACATTGATATGGTTTCTAAGCCATATGAAGGTTTAAAATGAATAAAATATATTACATACACATATACATTTGACTAATCGTACTCAACTGGTGTTTCTAACTACGCCTACCCCGTGTACCTGACCTAAGCCTAATACGTGGGCGGGGATAGAAAGTTACAGTTTAAGTTAAGTTTGTTTTGCCAAGTGACTGACTAAAGAATTCTCTGCGAGGGGTTATTCAGTTCTGTACCTGGAATCTAGGATGGATGAGTGATGGTATCTCTCGTCTCTGGTCTCGATATTCCAGGCTGCCTGCGAGGGCTACCCGGAAGTGCCGGAGCTGGATTTCTCGGCAGGAGAAAAGGCAGCGTGTCGTTCTCAGCGCGTCAAGAAGGCGGGGCTGCGCCAGCGGGGTCTGCTCTGCTCTGGGCTTCGGCAAGTCTGGCTGCTCCGATCTCGTCACCACCGCTTGTGTTTGCATAGGGCAATATCGGTAATATTTATACCTTTAAGGTGCCGAGATTGACGTAAGGATGGACATAGATACGTCAATAAGGATGTCATACGACTTGGTCGTTAGCACATTCTTTTGCTGAAGTTCTCGAAGAAATCAAAACAATGGCCGCAGGGTTTTTCCCAGGTTGACATAGGTTTGATTTGTTTTGAGAACTCCGTATGCCTTATCAGGGGCTGGAGGAATATCGCTTGTCTAATTAGATGGCAAGCGTTATGACCTAATCAGATAACACGTTCCTGTGCCGTAGTGTGGCTTTATCAGATAACGGTTCCTGCATCATGGGGGTTTTCTGCCTCATGGGCTGGCTGCTAGTTAACTTGTTAACCAGAATAGGGTCAGGAATAGGGGGATCGATACAGAACCTATAGGAATACATCACAGGCCAACTTGGGTTAATGACGAGCCCCGCCTCTCCGAAAAAACACAAGGCTGTACCATATATACAAGGATACTGCGCCGGCGCTAATTTTAGCTGCCTAGCGCCAATGCAGACACCTTTGCACCATAGTGCAAGGGTGTCTGCGTGCAGGGGAATATTGTTTATGTGCAGGAAGGTGTCAGTTCCTGCACATAAACAATCTGAAATCGCATTATAAACTTCAATGTGTGTGCTTAATGCAGCACACATCATTTTTGTAATTGTGTATGTGCAGGAAGGGTCACCTTTCAGCACATAAACAATCAATGGCCTTTTGCTGTTTCTAAGTGTGCTGCACAACGCAGCACACATAGAAACAGCAAAAAGGAGGAGAAATGAAACATTTCTCCTCGTTGTGCCTGTTTAAGACCAGGTTATCCCTGGTCTTAATTTTAGCACTGCCCCATATTTACGCTACCCTGGTAAATATGGGACAGTGTCAAAATCAATGGGTGTTGCAGTGGAAAGCCCACCTCAGCATAGATTGCCCGCCCCTTTTCACGGTAAGTATAGCCTGAAAGGGAACCGTATTTACAAGGCAGTGTGAAGCCACGTTAAGTGGCTGGATGTATGACGTTACAACGCATACTTTTACAACGCCTACCTTTACATCGCAAGTTTTACAACGCATACCATTACAACCCATAATGCTTTTGTGCGCTGGATAGTGAATAGTTTAATTTACTATTCCAACTCCAGTCCCCGTGGATAGTAGGGAAGGTGTTGGATAGTACATTAAACCTATTCCCTATCCTAGAGCGCCCCCCAGTGCAATGCGTTGTAATGGTTTGCGTTGTAAAAGTTGCGTTGTAATGGTAGTTCGTTGTAAAAGTTTCGTTGTAAAGGCTGTATACCTAAGTGGCTTAACGCTGCCTTGTAAATAAGGCAAAGCCCATATCGCCACAGGAATGTCACTAAAATTGATGTCCCCGTGGTGATAGGGGCTTGTAAATATGCCCCTAAGTTTCAGTTCAACTTTAGGGTTTCTTGTGCTATCTCTGAGGAATACACACGATGCACAGAAAAATACCCAAAGGGACACTTCACCCACCTAAGACTATTCACCCACTGTTCACATTACTCGTTCATTGACATCAAGCACCCAACATGTTGTGACATCACACACAAGTACCAATGCCAGGTGCATTGTGATGTCATATGTGCTAGATATGTTGCACTCGACCCTGGTGCCTGGGCTCAGTTTGGAAGTGGGTGGAAAACCCCTATAGTAAATAGCCTGGTAACTTATTATGGAGTAGAGAGTATTTTTTTTCTTCTTTTAATCGAAGAAGAATCATGTTAAGGGATGGTTCTTTTAAGGATTTATAAACTCCACTTTGTAGAATGTGAGGCACAGGGTTAGCCTGCTCCCTCTTCCATGACGCCTTTATAAGGGACATTTTAGGATAAGCCTTGTCTACGTCATTATAAAAATTATTTTTCAGCAACTATTTTGTGTTGCCTTGGATGTACTTCCTGTGTAAACGTGCACTTGGGATTGGGTTGATTATTAAAATGAGCCGTTTACACAAATTATGGAGATACAGATGTAAGGACCCTTGTTTTTACCTTTCATCAAGGGTCTATAAAACAATTTTGGTTTAGTATAACCTTTCTGTATTTACTTTTTTCACTTTTTAATGCAGGCACTACTAGTTCCAAACATAAATTAGACTGACAGTCTATTCTAGGAAGAGCAGCATGGGGACACTAGGGGGTGTAGCACGGTTACAACGAATTTTTTACAACGCACTACCATTACATCGCAACTTTTACCACGCAAACCATTACAACGCAATGCGCTGGGGGGCGCTCTAGGATAGGGAATGTATTTAATATACTATCCAACACCTTCCCTGCTATCCACGGGGACTGGAGTTGGAATAGTAAATTAAATAATTCACTATCCAGCGCCTAAAAGCATTATGCGTTGTAATGGACTGCGTGGTAAAAACCGCGTTGTAAAGGCATGCGTGGTAAAAGCATGCGTTGTAGTGACACCAATCCCACTAGGGTCCTGATGAAAGCCACTTCCAACATACTGGATGAAGTGAGTTGGCTGAAACAGATTGACCTCCGTAAGGGAGGGGCAATTGACATCCTTAACGTCCTCTTTCACTTTGTGTTTCTTACAAGAATGTTAAAAACATAAATACAAATCTTACTTACAAGCAATTTTATTCTACAACATATCAGGGTCTAATTTTGTAGCACTCCATTTAATAACAGTGAATAAGATTGTGTACAAAAACGTGAAAATATGTGCATAATAGCGCACACTGATGTTAAGATATTCAGTTATTTAATTAAATGTAATCTGTTTTTTTTAGCTATATATGCGCCCAATCTGTACGGATTTTGGTAGGGAATGCATAAACAATAACAAGGAGAAGTAACTGAGAAGGTGCTCAGTTTTCGGTATTTTCTACTTTTAAAAATAAATACAGACTGAAAACACATTGTTTTTTGTTTGTATGTATCTGTGAAAACCAGTAAAAACGTTAAGCTGGGAGCCTTAATTATATATAATAGTGTTATACCTATGGTTTGAGGTCATGTGTAGATTGGCAGGACCTTATTAAATTCCTCTCACTCTCTCTATATATAGTCATTATTCTTGTGGACCCTCATGCTGTTATATGCTGACTAGACAAGTTGGAATGATGAAATGCAAGATCCAACTTCAGCACCATCCACCTGGAGGACAGCAGCCCAGCCTGCTAAGCTCTCAAGGCACTTCATGGCCATCAAGGTTCCAGCTAAATAATTCATTCATCGGATGAAGATGTAAGACACCACATCCAATGAAAATGCACATGCAGAGATGGAAGATAACACATCTAACATCTGTTCAGCTTATTTACTTGTTGCAGGATTTTTGTGCATTTCCATCCCTTGTTTGTTTTCTTTTATACCTTCTCTTGCTTGACTCATCAATGTGTTTATTGCAAACTGCATTTGTTGTTGATTGCATGTAGGATGTTGGTCTTGGTGTGGGCGAAATGGAGTCTATTTGTTCATGTGCTTATTGTGTCTTTCTAGGGGCGAACTGCTTTCAGTTGATTGCTTAGCGAAATCGCCCACAGAGTGTTCGGTTTTGTTCTGTAAGTATGAAAGAGCTACAAAATGACATACATAAACTCACCCCTCAACTGCTTAATGCAAGGCATTCTTTCACCTGTGTGCTATAGGTTCACATGAGGCTCGCAATAATTTATCATCACATGGTGATTTGTTTTTACTTCCCAACAATCGTTATACATAAAGTGGCTGATTTTAAAAAATGTGTTCGTAAAAGCAAGTTTACAACCAAAAGTACATTTTTAACACCTGCCAGGAGTTCGTGAATAGATTCCTGGCAGACATAGGTTGATATATGAATGCAGATTTCTCCACCTGGCAGGAGGCGAAATCTACACTCATAAATCCCACTCATTGAGGACATTCCATGACGTAGTTTGCCTTGCCAGTTTGGGGCACATGCTAGAATGTACTTTACAGGGCATTCCCAAACTCCTTTACCTCCTCTTTCCACCCTAAACATGGTCAGAGATGTATTCAAGCATAGCACTGGCACAATTCCAATTCTAGGAATCCCCCTCACATATGTTGGGGAAGCAGGGGTAAGGGGAAAAGTTTCCCACCTGAGGAAAAGAACGTGTGTGTTTACAGAGAGGGCTTCATCCCCCCTGTGTTGACTTTCTTGCAATGGAGAACTCCACAAAAAAAGAAAAATAAGTTTTAAAAAAAAAGAAAAGTCATATGGTATTCCCATATGCAAACCTGCACCTGGCACAGTTTTTCAAGCATGGCAATGTTTAAGAGTTCCATCAAAGCGATACAAAAGGGGATGATGGACGGAGCGTTTGAGCAAATCAAACACTCACCCCCAGTCAACTGATGTGGGTTTAATCCATCACCATTCTTTAGCTCACTCGGCCACCCCAGTTCAGACATGGCTATATGCAAATCAGTCTGACCCTGTGCCTCATGGGAACAGTCCAGCCCGAACTGCCAAGCCATGTCTTCCCTGGACCGGAAACAAGCATCCTGGGACCGGTTTCGGATTCATAATCCTCATCAGCCAGGCTATCTTGAATCCAGTGGCCAAGTGAGCAAGGGACTCACGTCTGAGCATACCCTGCCACACTTAGGAGCGTTTGAGCAAATCAAATCCGTCCATCATCCCCTTTAGTAAGAGTTCCATCAGGCAGAGGTATAAATCACGGCCCATGCTTTTCTTTTGTTTCTGTAAATAGGCCCCTTCTCTCCAGCCAAACCCACTGTGTCTTACTTACCCCAGCTAAAAAGGGATGGGTGGAATGCTTGAACAATTTATTAACCACTGGTAATTATTCCACACTATGAATTGCTTGCCCTCTATATCACTCTAGACAGGGTCCAGCCACAAGAAAATCAGACTTGGCCCTGCTCAAAAGTGGGCAATCCTACCTAACCTTCCAGGCTATGTGCCCTCTAGGTGGGAACGTAAGCAACTCCAGACTGGTTTTGGGCTTGTTGGACCTTGTCAGTGGAATGCAGTCTGAGTCCAGTGGCACAGTGAGCACAGGACCCCTCTCTGCTCATACACAATGCATTTGGAGCATCTAACTTAAGAAAACAAAAATATGGTTCATTAAATGCTTGAATGGTCCTCAGCGACTGGTAATTAATTTGGGATCACACTTGAGTCATTGATTTTTGGTCCACTATGCCATCTAGACAGGCGTCAGCCACATGCAGGTAAGGGATGTCCTTGCTCCAGCATTAACCCCCAGAAGCCTGGATCTCCTCAAAGGGGAAAACCACCAACACCAAACCAAAATGTTTCCCCTAGTATTTACCTGCAGCTAAGATTGATTCAAGCTTTCACCAATTACTTTTTTTTTAGGTGAGAAACAGGAAGTGCAGCCAGTATGCCAGGCGTCGGTCTTGTGCTCACTGTGCCATGGGAGTCAAGTTGCACCTCACTGATAAGGCCAACTAAGTCAAACCCATTCTGGGCTTGCCTGTGTTCGCTTCTTCTAGAGGGTACATTTCCTGTTAGTATGAGCTTGAATGTTGCTATTGGAGTGGAAATAAGTCTAATTTGCATACCGCTGGATTTTGTCTAGAGTGGCACAGCAGGCCAAAAATGATGCAATGGAATGCAATCCTAAATAATTGCCAATGACTGAGATTAATTAAAATCTTCCACCCATAATTGCCACAACATAACTTTGATCAGTTTTCACAGTTTCAGCCTGGGCCACAGTCTTAGGGCCTGATTATGACTATGGCGGTCCGATGGATCAAGTTCGGCAGTCGGACCGCTGCCACTGCCAGGGATCCACGATTCATGGCAGTCTTGCAGCAGTCTGACGACCGCAATATGCTGGCGGTGCCGCAGCGGCACCGCCAGGCTTATTATGAGTTTCCTCACTGCCACAGTTTTTATGGCAGTGAGCCCGCCATGAAAACTGTGGCGGTAAGGAAATTAAGGGGACCCTACAGGGCTCCCTGGTGCCCCAGGGCCATGGGGATGCAACGTTTTAATCAGGCCCTTGGTGTGCATCAGGTGCAAAGTTCACTTTCACACTCTGGCTGTGTCATTCTACATCAAGACTGGAAAACCGAAGTCGGGTTTAGTGGTGCTGCTGCCATTGTAGTTCCAGAGGGAAGCCAAGATTGAAAACGTGAGAACGGCATAGGCATAAATTAGGGGAAGCCAAGAGCAGTACTTGCTTCCCCTACGTTTACCCTTTGGTACCCTGCACTTGCTCTGATCTTCTTATTTCTGATCTCATGGGCCAAAAAATAGCAACAAGAACATATAGTAAACAGAGTTGTTTAAGTGCTGCAGTTCTCCTCACCCTTGAGCATGAAAGAGAAGGCTGCTGATGGGCTATTGGAGAGAGAACAGCTAGACCCTGTGATGCCATGAGGAGGCAAAGAATGTGTTATTTTGTATATGCGACCCATGGCCTTTTGGTGAGTTGGCACCCATGATGAAGGGCTTAAAGTTCAAGTGTTCTTAATATCAGATCTTATTGTAAACTGAGAATTCGTGAACTACATAACAGGCACTTTAAAACGTATCAGCTAAAAAAACAGAGCTTTGCTACTAAGGTCTTCTACATTAATTTCTGGTAAACATTTGAGTCTGATTATAAATATTGTAATATCCGAAGAATGTTTTGTCAGTTACAATGAAATAATTCTGACAATAGATGCCTTATGGTTAGCGTTAAAGGTGATCTTATTATCCCCAGCTCCAGTGCTAAACGAATCTAATGAAAAAGGAAATTAAATGAAATGCTGGTACATATTTACATCTGAGATGCTGCATGAGTCACAGCATCATCTGCTTACATCTATAACATGGTCCTGAGTTACAGTCCCAGCTGTAAACAATTTCCTTCCTTCCTGTGGCATTTCATTGTGTACCTGGGATGGATGGGGAATTTTGATATAGAAAGGTTTCATGCTTGCATATGTTAAGTTAATATATGCCAATCTAGGCAAAGAGGGACAAAATACAAGGAAAACAGTCTCTGTTTAACTTTGAGAATTATTGGCAAAGCATTAAAGGTTTAAGACTTCTGAGTATTGATACATCTAAGTGTTATCATGTTACTGTCAGAACATTGTTATATCTAGATTGTTAAATTATTTATTTTTAAGAAACAGTGTTTCAGTAAGACATGAATAACAACCCATTCATTCTACAGAGGCAGGATTATGAACGAGGATGCAGAAAATGTCTTTTTGCGTGCTGGTATTAACGCTCAAACACTTGCCAGGGCAATAGTGCAGTAATGTAAGAACAAGCAAGCTATGCAACATGTTTGCTTGGTGTGTGGCAAGAAAAGTCACATTGTGTGCCTTATATGTTGCTAATTGGGAAATCACGTGGTACATTGCGAGGCACTGAATCTTTGAGCAATGTAAGTGCAGATAAGTGTGTTTGCCAAAAAGAGCTTCTCATGCAAGGTGAGTTTCTTAAATCAACCGTAACCACTGTATAAGGCTAGTGTGTTGTAATTATGCTATGTATAATACCAACAAGTAGAAATAGTAAATTACCTTTGCGATCTCTGAGGTCCCTTCTGATTCTGGCTATGAGTATCATATCTTGAATATTGAAGGGACAGAATATGGTTAAAGAAATTGAGAGGGACAAAATATGGCAAGGTAAGTGCACAGAGGAAGCTTAGGATTTATTATTCTTTACTCCACATCTACATACCTTGAAGACATATATATGTACCTATATGTGGAATAAGGTATAGAAATTTTATAGAATTAAATTTGTTCCTCGATATTGTTATAACAATATTCTGTCCCGTTGATATTCAGGATTCGATATTCCCAGCGTACATCAACCCTTCTTCAGACATTAGCAGTTAAAAGTGATGGACCATAGTTTAATAAACCCAACACACACTTATCCTGGCCCATGGGCTTTTAAAACAATGTAGCTACAGAGTTGATCACAAGATACAATAACCAACAAGGAGAGCCCCTATGCAAAGGCAACCACCATAGGAATATACAAGAAGCACGGTCACAGAGGCTGAGCAGAACTAGAACAACCGAATGCGAAATCAGGAACAGAGATGAGCAGCACAAAAATCCTACTGAAGACAAACATGATCAGCCATACCAGCCTGAAACACAAGCATATTACTGGTGCCAGCAAAAGCAGAATGGGGCGGAATTGTGAGACTAAGACAAGCAGTGGCAGAAATGCTAAGCAATGCAAGCAGCAAGCAAGGACATGTGAAAGTGGGATGTACGACATTACAACGCATGCTTTTACATCGCATGCTTTTACAGTACGGAGTACTGTTAGCTCCTGAGGCGGAAAGCCGGGAGAAATTGCCGAGGTTTTTAAACTTTGTTGTGTAATACTTTGTATTTTAAAACTTACTTGTCACTCTCCCACGTGCATTTCCCGTGGAGCTGATCTTATCGCTCACGAGGGAATCTGTCCACACTTGCCGCCGGTAGAGGGGAAGACTGCGGCCACGCCCACCACCCTCAGGCCACGCCCCCTACACCCCAGCTTTTAAAGCGCGCTGAACTGCGAGCGCGAGCAGAGTACTGTTAGCTCCTGAGGCGGAAAGCCGGGAGAAATTGCCGAGGTTTTTAAACTTTGTTGTGTAATACTTTGTATTTTAAAACTTACTTGTCACTCTCCCACGTGCATTTCCCGTGGAGCGGATCTTAGCGCTCACGAGGGAATCTGTCCACACTTGCCGCCGGTAGAGGGGAAGACTGCGGCCACGCCCACCACCCTCAGGCCACGCCCCCTACACCCCAGCTTTTAAAGCACGCTGAACTGCGAGCGCAAGCAGAGTACTGTTAGCTCCTGAGGCGGAAAGCCGGGAGAAATTGCCGAGGTTTTTAAACTTTGTTGTGTAATACTTTGTATTTTAAAACTTACTTGTCACTCTCCCACGTGCATTTCCCGTGGAGCGGATCTTAGCGCTCACGAGGGAATCTGTCCACACTTGCCGCCGGTAGAGGGGAAGACTGCGGCCACGCCCACCACCCTCAGGCCACGCCCCCTACACAGTATAAACATGTGCTTCCCCCGGAAGCGCAGCGGACGAGCGCAGCGGGCACGCCGTTTGCGCGCCGAAGGCGCGCCTAAGGCAAGCCCGTCTGCACCCGTCCGCGACCGGACCGCGCCCAGCGCCAGCCATGCTGCCAGTGTACGGTTGCATACAAAAAGGATAGTTTGGACCAGCGCGGAACTATTGGCGCTGAACGCTGCCACTCCATGTCAGGCGTTTAGGCTCAACCTGGCGATTCTTGATTTACCCCCTTCATGCTTGTTCTGCTGCAAATCACTTGGTGATGTTTCACCTCAAATAAACGCACATTCCAAAACAGTAAGCCGACTGACTGCTAACATCTCTACCACTCACTTTAGGGCTGGATTACTGAACTGTAGATCCCTCCCCAAGCATGCTGATGATCTCTGTCTGCTAATAGCGGATTCTGAGTGGGACGCCTTATTTCTCACAGAGACATGGCTTTACGAAGACAATATGGCCTCCATTTCTTTGGCTGTCCCGCCGGGCTTTAAAATAAGTTTCTCAAATAGAAAGGAGGACAGAAGGGGCGGCGGAGTGGCTATTATCTATAAAGATAAATACACATTGGCGTCCTCTACACCTACCAACATTCCCGGTATAGAGGGGCTACACTTCTGCTTTCAAATTAACCCCCAACTGTCTTTAACAGGCCTAATCATCTATAGACCTCCGGATTGCCCCTTGATATCCTTATTTGAACGTATGGACTTCATAGTCCAAAGCTCTCTAGCCCACCCGCATTACATCGTAGTTGGTGATTTTAATATTCATGTCGATAAGCCCGACTGCCCCCAGGCCACTCATCTTATCACAACGCTGCAAGCCGCCAATCTAACTCAAGTCATTTCTGGTCCAACGCACCGGGCAGGCCACATGCTGGACCTCATTTTCTCCAACATACTGGATACTATAGCTAAACTTCCGGTGCCATTGTTATGGACGGATCACTTTTTAATTCCATTCTCAATTTCATTTTCATCCCACTGTCAGATAATAGGGAAACGCTCTTATGTGCGGAGAAAATGGGATAACATATCAGCTGGCACCCTTTGTCCTGCTCTTGCAGCTGACCCTCCACCTCTGACTTCAGATGTAAACTCTGATGCAGTGTCGCTGAATCGCTGGATAGGCAACTCAGTGGAATCCATTGCTCCTGCTAAAATTGCCACGTCACGCAGAGAATCCCCTTCCGCACCTTGGTTCTCCCCCGAGCTGATGGCCGAAAAAAGCAATTGCAAAAGGCTGGAGCGCCTCTGGCGGGCAAACTACTGTGAATCAGCAAAAACCTGCTACAAAAAAGCCCTTCGTGGTCTTCACCTATCCATAAAAAAAGCCAAAAATTATTCTTTGCGACCTCCATCCAGCAGGCGGAGCAATCAAGTAAAGAAGTTTTTAAGATTGTTCAATCTTTTTTTAAACCAAGAGCTATCGAGACGGAAATTATCCCGTCGGTAAGACTCTGCGAAAACATCTCGGATTTCTTCGACACAAAAATAATGAAAGTCTATGATACCTTCACGGACCCCGAGCCTACAGTTATGGCGGACTCGGAAAATACTGAACCACCCTCCTCTTCCTTAAATCAATTTTATCCTATCACCCTCGTTGAGGCACTGAGAGAAATACAAAAATGCAAATCAGGGGCCCCTGATGACCCCTGTCCACCTAAGCTTTGGAAAATGATGTCGGATGCAATTGTAGTACCACTCTTACATATATGGAATACGTCCATCGAAACTGGAACGTTCCCTGATTGCTGGAAACATGCCACACTTCTCCCTTTGAAAAAAAAGCCCAACGGTGCGTCGGACGACCTGAGAAATCTCCGACCCATTTCCCTACTAGCAGCCCCAGGAAAAATGCTCGAAAAGCTGATCCAACGTCAGCTGAACAGCTTCATCGAAGAAAAAGGTGCCTTACTTGAAACACAGTCAGGTTTTAGGGCCGGTTTTAGCACCGAGACGGCCCTCATTGAGGTTGCTGAGTCGATCAGGTGGTCCTTAGATTCAGGAGCATCAGCTATGCTGGTGCTCCTGGATCTATCAGCCGCATTTGATACGGTGGATCACGGCAGATTGTTGTTATGGTTGAAGGACATAGGCCTGGAAGACAAGGCACTGAGCTGGCTCCACTCTTACCTCACAGATCGGTCCCAGAAAGTGGCGTTGGGCACCTTCTCCTCTAAGCCAAAACGCCTCTGGTGTGGTGTCCCTCAGGGGTTGGCACTCAGCCCGCTGCTGCTTAATGTCTATTTGGCCCCACTTTTTACTTTGATTGCCAAATGGGGGGTCAAGGCGATTTCGTATGCAGATGATACGCAATTAGTCTTCCCCTATGTAGAGGCGTCGGAGGCAGCTTTTAGTAAAATTAGGGGCTGTCTTCGAGATGTGGCTAGCTGGATGAATGCAAACAAATTAAACTGAGGTGCTATTTTTTGGAAAAAATACACATCTCCCCCCGACCTGTGGTGGCCTCCTGAAATGGGTCCAGCACCATCTCCCGGAACCTATGCAAAGAATTTGGGAGTAAGGTGGGACGAGAATCTCTCTTTTTCCCCTCACATACAGCAGGTTACCACCGGATGTCTGCACAAACTCAGAAACCTCCAAAAATTTCTTTCTTTTCTACCAGTTGAGTGTCACAAAATGGTAGTTCATGCGACAGTTACATCCAGACTAGACTACTCTAGTGCAGTCTAGTGCAGAGTGTTTCTGCACTTTAAAATATGGCGCTAACTGCACCACGGGTCTCGGGAGGGGGGTTGGAGCGTACCTGGCACATCGCCCTCAACGCTCGCAGCCCGCCTGTGCACCTGGCATTTCCTCAAATCGGACCCCCTCCCGAGACCCTTGGTGCAGTTAGCGCCATATTTTAAAGTGCAGAAACACTCCGCAATTAGGAGTATTTTTGGAATGAGCATTCCGCTCTTCCCTTTTTTATGCACTTTTTCACCTTCTTATTAATTTTTTCACTTTCACGCCCCTAGGTCAGGGTGGACGATTAGAGAGTCCATACCGCCGGGGTTTAATTCCGTCCTGACGAATGCCTAGGTAAATTGAAACCACCCTTAAGGCTGAAACATGTTGACTGACTAATGTAGACTCTGAATTAACCAATCCATTACCTATTGGCACTAAATTCAGACACATAAACCTTTTAACTGTGTCCTAGGGATCATTCATTAAACTTTTTTGTAGATACCCTTTAGACACTCTTTACCTTTAATTTAACCTCTCAACACGCCCATTTCACACAACCAGCTCCGCAGTCTTCTGGCGTCGCAGCACACCAAAGAGGCATTCGGCCTCTTTGGTGGGGCCCAATGATGAAGCATGACACTGACTAGGTCGGTGTGTGAGGGCTTTCTTTTCCACCCAAATAGGGTGTGAGTTCCACTAGTTGTTTCGCTCCTTCTATGTGGCTTCTTTTTGAGACTTCAACCTCTCTTTTCTTCTTTACTTACATTGAACCGGGGATCAAGAGAGTGTTCCTGAATCTCCCTGTTTCTCCCATTGTTACTTTTTATCCAATCTGCTACGACAGAAGCTAGCTTTAAGAAGCTCCTAACGACCTGGCTCTTTATGCAGAAAACCTAAGAATTTCTTCATGGCTCTTGCTTACTGCTGAAGTACTCTTTTAGCGCCGGGACACCTCCTCGAGAGGTAGCTGTTCGCGCTATACAAGCATCAGTATTATTATTATTATTATCACAACGCGAGTTTTACACCGCATACCATTACAACGCATAGCGCTTTGGGGTGCTGGATAGTGAATAGTTTAATTTACTATTCCAACTCCAGTCCCCGTGGACACTAGGGAAGGTGTTGTACAGTAAATTAAACTTATTCCCTATCCTAGAGCGCCCCCCAGCGCAATGCGTTGTAATGGTTTGCGTTGTAAAAGCTGCGATGTAAAAGCATTGCGTGGTAAAAGTTGCGTTGTAAGTGATGTTTCCCGTGAAAGTGTATAGGAGAGAGGACCAGAGTAGGATAGAAGCACAAGAAAAGCACCATGGAACACCATGGAACTGAATCTGAATACAAGCAACAATGCGGATTGAATAGATTGTACTGGTGAGTATAGACCCCCAGAATATTGACAACCAAGAGATTCATGGACAGAATATTGAGCGACAAAATATTAGAAGGTAAGTGCATATAGGGAAGCATAGATTTACTATACTTAGATATTTATGTCTCCAAGTTACATATATGTGGAGTTAGGTATAGAAAATCTATGCATAATTACCTTTCGATATTTTGGGTTCAATATTTTGTTCTCATTATGTGCCTTCCTCGATAATCTGGATTTCATATTCAGGGTGCCTTCCGACTAGTGGAAAGAAGTACAGGTAAAATGGCAAGGCTTCAGAGGGAGTACAGAAAACATTACCAAAAGATCAGAGAATGCACTGCTTGAAAGAGACTATGTGCTACATTTACTAATTTCTCAGGTAGTGCAGTGCAGCAGATGCTAATGCAGAGGATGCAAATGCAAAGGAGAGAGGAGAAGAGTGCCACATTTACTGAAATATGGCACTCTTCTCCCCTCTCCCTAAAGCTGGAGCTGAAATCAGCTGTCATAGGGCACGGAGACACCTTTGAGCCAAGGTGCAAGGGTGTCTCCGTGGGTCATGCATAGGTTTTGTACTGAAGGTTACCCTTCCAGTACAAATAATCTGCTTGGAGTAATTTTAAAAATGTCCCCCACTTTGTATGTGTGCTGCACAGTGCAGCACACATGCGAAGTCGGAAAATAAAGGAGGAAAAAAAGCATTTCTTCTTCATTGTGTCTGGTTGAAGGGTGCGCTATTTTCTGATGCTAAATTCTCTCTACTTTATTTTGTAAATTAGGTTTAGTGTCGGAAACCTTGGGTGGTTTGCCTGAGAATGCCCATGCACCACCCATGGTATTCCCCCTTGGCGCTAAGTAATGCAAAGCAGCGCCATGCACTTCTTCACATTACTTTCACTTTATTTCCAGCGCTAAACAAGAAAATATGACAAAAATATTTTGAGCCGATTTGCGTCACTTTTGTGACTTAAACAGGGCATAAAATATTAGTAAATCAGCACCTATGAATACTTGAAAAGAAGCATTGGCTCACTAAAAAGAGAGCCTACCTAGGTGGTGCATGGAAGTTGCTAAACCAAGAGCACATATATTGGCAGCAGCTAGAGGGAACTTTGGAGCAAACTGCGGCAGAGGAGATAGATGTGAATGAGAGAAAGGCAAGAATAGAAGAGGCATGCCTTCAGTGCCATCTCATCACGCTGGCCAGGCTATCCCTATCCCAGGGATAAAGAAGATAGGATCAGGGAGTCGCACGAGCGCGGGAAACAAGAAGGCCGCCGCCTGATAGCTCTCTGATTTAGCTCATATTATTGACGATTTAAAGTTGCGCTTTTGGCAAGTTTTACCTGTTTTTTGTGCTCTTCGTCTGTGTAAAGAGGCAGGTGCTCCGTTTTGGTGCCGACGCTGGTTTGTTTACTATATTGCTGGTGTTTCCCTGGTGCAGCCTTTCACTGGTCATGCGAGTGAACTGTGGCCGAAGTATTCTCTCAGAAGGGCAGAGCTTCATACAGGAAAAGGCGTCGCTGAAGCCTAAGCTACAACCACAGTTAGTTTTAGCTGCTGCTCTGTCTTGTTTTGTATTACTTGACAGTTAGTTCTCCTTACATAATTATTTTCATCTGCTTTTATTCATTCTGACAAGTCTTTTTTGCAATGGAAGGGAAAAGTGTGCATGTTGCCTCAAACAAATGCAAACAAAACATTTCCGCTCCACCAGTCAAAGTTGTGGAGTGTGAGGAGCCTACACTTTCTATTTTATTAGAGGAATTACAAGCGGTTCGTTCCCATACAGTCAATATTGCTTCAGAAATCAAAAATATTAACAAAGATATGGCAAGTATCTCTTTGAAAGTTTCTGATAATGCCATTAAAATGCAAGATAAATCTAAAATTGAGGGTTTAACGCCTCTTACGTCAAAAATATTGCCAATGAGTAATTTATTGCTTGACTTAGAAAATCTCAACAGGCAATATAACCTGTGTATTTTTAACTTGCCGTAGGATGTTTAAGGGAATAACTGCATAATATCTAGAAAAATTGCTACCGGGTCTTTTATGCCTCACTTTTCTAGAAAAACTTGAAATCGATTAGGCACATAGAATTCCTTCACATTGCAATCCAAGCAATACCAAACCTCGTCAAATGATCTTCAAGGTTTTGAGTCATCATCATTTAGTTATGTTCCAGAAAGCAGCAAGAGAGATCCCCTCTTTGATGGATAATGGACACAAAACTTTTATTCCCCAAAATTTTGCAAATATACTGTTAAAATACATAAGGAATTCTCAGACCGCGACTATGAAGCTGTGGTTTCAAATACAGTCTTTTTGATCCATCTACCATGAGAATACGGAAAGATAGTTTCTCCAAGTCTTTTCAGCGTCCTGAGAATCTTTGTCTTTTCCTGGATCATCAGTTGCCACTCTCAGTGGAAAGGAATGTGTCTGACACTTGATGTCTATATAATACGTAATTTTCAGGATAACTCGCCTATATTTAGTTTCTAGTTCTTTACAAAGGGCTTTAATTAGGAATGCCATTCTTGCATAGGCATTTGTGCAGTTTTGAGCTAATAGCTATGTTTTTTCTGTTGTGTGTATGTTTGTCTATATGGTCTTTATTTCCTTTTTTCCTTTCATGTCAGGTTAGAGCTACTTTTCTTTCTTTCAATCTATTCAGTTTTACTTATTTCATTGACGTTGTTTTTCTATAGATATAGATAATTTTAAAGGTATTAATATTGTTTCTTTTAATGTTAAAGTTTTGAGACACCCTGTGAAACGTACTAAGGATTTAGAATGCTTAGCTAGACATAAAGCTGATATTTGTATGCTTCAGGAGACACATATAGATGATACTGTTTTAACTTATATGAACAAAAAATGGGCTTGTTCTGGTATTTCTTCTCCTGCACTTAATAAAAAATGGGGTTGCAATTTTATTTACAAAAAGCTTGCATCTTCAAATTCTAAGCAAATGTTTGGATTCAGAAGGTCGTTATATTATTGTTCAAATTAAAATTGATAGTTTTATTTTGCATTTAGTTAATGTGTACGGTCCGATGTCTAATGACCCACATTTTTGGTCTTTTTTACAGAAATACTAAAATTAGGTAATGTCTCACTCATTATTGGAGGAGGTTTTAATCTTATATGCAAATCCCTTACTTTACAGAATATCTTTAACCACATTTCGTCCTCCTGAGGCTTTTTTCACTCTAAAATCCTTTTTTAGAACAATGCAATTAGTGGGTAGTTGGCGTCTACATCATCCAATGCAGAAACAATTTACTTTTTTTTCGAATCCTCATAATTCTTATTCTCGAATATATTATATATTAATCAGTTAATTCCTTCAGTTTCTGATCCTGCTATTCATAATATAGATATTTTAGATCATGCACTAATTCCATGTGTTTTAAGACCTACCTCGTTCCAACCATCACAAGGCAGATGGCACATGAATACCAATATTGTTCTCAATGGAAAAAATAAGCCAAAGCTTTTGAAGCACTAAGTGAGTATTTTTTGTTTAACCTTGATGGCTCTGCTTCACCTGTTAACAGATGGGATGCATTTAAAGTGTATATTAGAGGGTCTGCAATTTCTATTATGGCTCATGATAACAAGTAATTTAATTCCAGAGTTACAGAATTAGATGAACAGATAGCAATGTATGAGCATCTCTTTATTACATCTAATGATATCAAATATAAATTACTATTACAAAAACTACATTATGAATTGAATTTACTATTAACCACTAGAGCTGGCATACAAAGGTCTAATAGCAAGGCTACATTTTGTTTCAATGCTAATCGATCAGGTAAATACTTGGCTAATTATCTACGTATTAAGAGAGATCAAATTCAAATTCACACGCTTCATAATTCTAATGGTCAAATTGTTTTGTCTCACAAAGAAATAAATCAAGAATTCATGAATTAATACTCAACTTTATATAATAACACTCCATCTTGTGATATATTGCATATTGATAACTTTTTAAATATGTACGGCTTACCTAAGATTACCCAGTCAGTCAAAAATAAATTGGATTCACTGATTACATTAGAAGAAGTGCAATAAGCAATTAATTCTCTTAAGCTACTTAAATCTCCTGGTCCAGATGGTATTCCTGCTGAAGTTTATAAACAATTTTCTTCTCACCTTAATTACTTTAATTGTTTACTCATTTCGCTAATACAGGTTCAACCTCTGGGTCCTTTACGGCGGCACTAATTATAGTTCTTCGGAAACCTAACAAAGATCCTAACATTGTCTTAAATTATCAGCCTATTTTCTTAATTAATCATGATTGTAAACTTTATACAAAGGTATTGACAACTACATTGGCCTCTGGCCTTGTTAATATTTTTCACATTGACCAATCTGGTTTCACAAAAAATAGACATTCTGTAAATAATGTAAGATTATTGTTCCATGCTATTGAATCTGGTCAGTCTTTATAGATCAATCAATCAATCGATCATATCATTTGTAAAGCGCACTACTCACCCGTGAGGCTCTCAAGGCGCTGGGGTGGGGAATGCTGCTTCTGCTCGAAAAGCCAGGTCTTGAGGAGTTTTCTGAAGGTCAGCAGGTCTTGGGTCTGCTGTAGGTGGATGGGGGAGGTGTTCTTGGTCTTGGCAGAGAGGTGGGAGAACGATCTGCTGCCGGAGGTCGCTCTTCGGAAGTGGGGGACTGTGGCGAGGGCAAGGTTGGCGGAGCGAAGCTGGCGGGTGGGGGTGTAGAAGCTGAGTCGTCTGTTGAGGTACATTGGTCCGGTGTTGTGGAGTGCCTTGTGTCCATTGGTGAGGAGCTAGAAGGTTATCCTCTTGTTGACCGGGAGCCAGAGCAGGTCTCTCAGGTGGGGTGTGATGTTGCTGCGGCGAGGGAAGTTGAGGATCAGGCGTGCAGAGGCGTTCTGGATGCGTTGGAGCCGTCTCAGCAGTTTGGCCGAGGCTCCTGCGTAGAGGGTGTTTCTGTAGTCCAACCTGCTGCTGACGAGGGCCTGGGTGACCGTTCTTCTCGTTTCAGTGGGGATCCACTTGTAGATCCTGCAGAGCATGCGGAGGGTGTTGAAGTAGGAGGAGGAGGCAGCGTTGACCTGTTGAGTCATGGAGAGGGTGGAGTCGAGGATGACCCCTAGGTTGCGTGCTTGGTCGGTGGGTGTTGGGGCGGTTCCCAGTGCGGTCGGCCACCAGGGGTCATCCCATGCCAAAGGGGTGGATCCAAGGATGAGGACCTCCGTCTTGTCCAAGTTCAGCTTCAGTCGGCTATTCCTCATCCATTCAGCGACGGCCTTCATTCCTTCGTGATGGATGGTTTTGGCGGTGTGGGGGTCCTTGGTGCGGAAGATGATCAGCTGGCTGTTATCAATGTAGTAGATGATGTTGAGGTCGTGCCCACAGGCGACGTGGGCGAGCAGTGCCATGTAGATGTTAAACAGAGTTGGGCTGAGGGATGAGCCCTGGGGTACGCCACAGATGATCTCGGTGGCTCCAGAGCGGAAGAGGGGGAAGGCGGACGCTCTGTGTACTGCCGGAGAGGAAGGAGGTGGTCCAGTCAGGGCATTCTCTTGGATCCCAGCTTTGGGGAGGCCAGTTCGTAGTGTGTGGTGGCAGACCGTGTTGAAGGCGGCTGACAGGTCCAGGAGGATGAGGGCTGCCGTTTCTCCGTTGTTCAGCAGGGACTTGATGTCATCGGTGGCGGCGATGAAGGCAGTCTCGGTGCTGTGGTTTGCTGCGGAGCCCGGACTGGGAAGGGTGCAGGATGTTGTTCTCCTCGAGGTAGCAGGTCAGTTGTTCGTTGACAGTCTTCTCGATGACCTCTGCCGGGAACGGGAGCAGGGAGATGGGCTGGAAGTTCTTGAGGTCCTTGGGGTCCGCCTTGGGTTTCTTGAGTAAGGCGTTGATCTCGGCGTGCTTCCAGCTCTCTGGGACGGTTGCTGTCTCGAAGAAGGTGTTGATGACTTTCCGGAGATGGGGTGTGATGGCTGTGCTGGCTTTGTTGAAGATGTGTTGTGGGCATGGGTCTGACGGAGATCCAGAGTGGATGGTGTTCATGATCTTTATTGTGTCATCATTGTTGATGTTGGTCCAGGAAAGCAGGTGGTTGGTGCGGATGGTGGTCGTGGGGGCGGAGGTCTCAGTGGTTGTCGGGGCGGTTATGGCATTGAAGCTGTCATGAATGTCTGCGATCTTGCGGTGGAAGAAGGTGGCCAGCGAGTCGCAGAGGTCTTGCGAGGGTGGAATGTCGTTGGTGTTGGAGCTGCGGTTGGAGAGTTCCTTCACGATGTTGAAGAGCTCTTTGCTGTTGTGCGCGTTGTTGTCTAGGCGGTCTTTGAAGGAGTCACTTTTGGCGGATCTGATGAGGTGATGGGGTCTGCGGGTGGCGTTCTTGTGGGCTGCGTGACTGTCTGGTGTTCGTTCACGGAGCCAGATCTTCTCCAGCTTTTGGCAGGTTTGCTTGGAGACCCGGAGGTCTTCAGTGAACCAGCTGGCTTTCTTGTTGGTGAGACTGTTGGAGGGTTTCTTGATCAGGGCGAGGGTGTTGGCGCAGTCTTTGATCCACTGTCTGTGGTTGCGGGCGGCGGTGTCAGGGTCGGTGGGGTCGGCGGGTGGGCCTCGGGCGAGGTGGTTAGCTGGTCTTCGGTGACTTTGCTCCAGCAGTGGCGAGGCATCTGTTGGGTGCGGTGGTGCGTGGTGAGTTTCTTGAAGGTGAAGTGGATGCAGCGAGGGTCAGTCCAGTGGAGTTTGGTGGTGTGGTTGAAGGAGACGTGGGGGCTTGCGGAGAAGATGGGGTCAAGCGTGTGACCGGTGGAGTGGGTGGGTGTTGTGACGAGTTGTCTGAGTCTGAGTTTGGCTAGGTTGTCGATCAGGGTGGTGGAGTTGGTGTTGTTCTCGAGGTGGAAGTTTAGGTCCCCGAGGAGGATGTAGTCTGTGGAGGCGAGGGCGTGTGTGCTGACGAAGTCGGCGATGGAGTCGCTGAACTGTGGTCGGGATCAGGGGGGTCTGTAGATGAGGGTTCCTCTGAGGGTGGTGTTGCGGTCGGTGTGGATCTGGAAGTGCAGGTGTTCGGCGGTGCTGAAGTGTCGTCGGTGTTGGTCGAGACTGAAAGTGTTCCTGTGGATGATGGCGATTCCTCCTCATGCTCCATTGGTGCAGTCCCTGCGGGTGATCTTGTAGCCTTCCGGGATGGCTATTTCTATGTCAGGTGCAGAGGCAGGCTTCAGCCAGGTCTCCATCAGGAAGGCGACATCTGGGGAGGTTGATTCGAGTAGGTCCCAGAGTTCAACAGCGTGTTTGCGGGCAGAGCGGGTATTGAGAAGGATGCATCTGAGGTGGTTAGGTTCTTTCCTGGTCGGCAGCATGGTGGGGCGGATGCTTGTGAAGCTACAGTTCCGGCAGGTGAAAGCTCTGTGAGTGCTCTTCGGGCGGACAGAAAGCAGGTGTGTAATCATCCGGTGTGGCATGCGTGGAGGGTTCTGGCATCGTAGCGGTGTAGGGCGTCGTGGCATTCACGGGGTCCAGATCCCATCTGGTATTTTAGTGCTAAATGCAGATAAAGCATTTGATAAAGTCTATTGGCAATATCTTTTCCGTACATTATATATGTTTAATTTTGGTAAGAAGGAAATAAAGAAATAAATCAAGAATTCATGAATTATTACTCAACTTTATATAATAACACTCCATCTTGTGATATATTGCATATTGATAAATGTTTAAATATGTATGGCTTACCTAAGATTACCCAGTCAGTCAAAAATAAATTGGATTAATAAATTGAATTCACTGATTACATTAGAAGAAGTGCAATAAGCAATTAATTCTCTTAAGCTGCTTAAATCTCCTGGTCCAGATGGTATTCCTGCTGAAGTTTATAAACAAGTTTCTTCTCACCTTATTTACTTTAACTGTTTACTCATTTTGCTAATACAGGTTCAACCTCTGGGTCCTTTACGGAGGCACTAATTATAGTTCTTCTGAAACCTAATAAAGATCCTAACATTGTCTTAAATTACCAGCCTATTTTCTTAATTAATCATGATTGTAAACTTTACACAAAGGTATTGACAACTACATTGGCCTCTGTCCTTGTTAATATTTTTCACATTGACCAATCTGGTTTCACAAAAAATAGACTGTTAGAACTGGGATTTTCTGGTTGGCTAAGGCTTACGCCAAAGCCAGGCAGAAACCACCATTCTAGTCAGGGCAAGGGGGTCACACGCTAAGATAATCCCTGCTCACCCCCTTGGTAGCTTGGCACGAGCAGACAGGCTTATCCTGGAGGCAATGTGTAAAGCATTTGCGCACGCACACAGCAGCAACAACATCCTAGGCACACCACAAAAGGAACTCCACACAAGGTTATATAAAAATATATTTTGTATTGTCAAAACACATCAGATAGTAATCACACAATATACATTGTGCCAACTGGCACGGGCAATATTCACACGCGATTATTTACACCAGGACAGGGCCACGTGGGCCACCGTCAGAATCAGCAGTTAGTAGAAATAGCCCTTAAAATAACTGTAACACAAACTGACAATTGTAGATCACAACCAGTAACTACTGGTAAAGGTAGGTACACACTACACAATACTACTAACCATAGGCATGGATCACGCATGGGCCCAAACTCACTAGTATAACATACTAGGCAAAGCAAACTTCTAAGCATGAACACCTTTAGAAGTACAACACAAGCATAAAGGCAAAGCACATTATGCCGCAATCACATTTAGGCCTAAACAGTATAACTACAGTAGGCAATCTCTCACTAGTCTAAACACATTAGACTCTCCTCCTAAGAATAAATCACATTTAGGGGCGTAACTCACAGTGAAGTAAACTCTCACTGACATAAACCCACATAGGTCAAATTACCTCATAATCATAGTAACATCACATTGCACAAAAATCCCATTAGGCAATTACCATTCTAAACATAGTAAAATCACATTGCGCAGAAATCACATTAGGGCCTTGCGCCCTACCCACATACCAGCCCCCTGGCCAACTGGCCATCTCAAGAAGGGGCTCAAATGCCCTGTGTCCAGAATGTCAGGGTGCGCTGCCACACAGCGCCAGTCAGGGGTGCGCCACCGGCGCAAACCTAAACGTTGCAGCTGCCCACTAATTGCCACAGGGCCTAAACGTTGCAGCTGGCACTTAATGCTGCGCAGCTGTGGAAGGCCTGGCACCTCTGTGCCATCTCCATCCCACAAAGGGACTCTCTCTACCTTGGCGCCTAAACGGTGCAGCTGCCCACTAATTGCTGTCCATCACCACCCCCTTTTGTACCACTTTTGGCCGCCATAAGTGTGGCAGGGTATGCTCAGACGTGAGTCCCTTGCTCACTTTGCCACTGGATTCAAGCAAGCCGGGCTGAAGACGGCTGGAATGCCAGAAACCGGTCCTCGGGAGCTTGTTTCCGGTCCAGGGAAGGCATGGCTTGGCAGTTCGGGCTGGACTGTTCCCATGAGGCACAGGGTCAGACTGATTTGCATATAGCCATGTCTGAACTGGGGTGCCAGAGTGGGCTAAAGAACGGTGATGGATTAAACCCAGATCTTTTGACTGGGTGTGAGTGTTTGATTGATTCAGATGCTCCGTCCATCACCACCCCCTTTTGTACCACTTTTGGCCACCATAAGTGTGGCAGGGTATGCTCAGACGTGAGTCCCTTGCTCACTTTGCCACTGGATTCCAGCAAGCCGGGCTGAAGATGGCTGGAATGCCAGAAACCGGTCCTCTGAAGCTTGTTTCCGGTCCAGGGAAGGCATTGTTTGGCAGTTCGGGCTGGACTGTTCCCATGAGGCACAGGGTCAGACTGATTTGCATATAGCCATTTCTGAACTGGGGTGGCAGAGTGGGCTAAAGAACGGTGATGGATTAAACCCAGATCTTTTGACTGGGTGTGAGTGTTTGATTGATTCAGATGCTCCGTCCATCACCACCCCCTTTTGTACCACTTTTGGCCGCCATAAGTGTGGCAGGGTATGCTCATACGTGAGTCCCTTGCTCACTTTGCCACTGGATTCAAGCAATCCGGGGTGAAGACGGCTGTAATGCCAGAAACCGGTCCTGGGAAGCTTGATTCCGGTCCAGGGAAGACATGGCTTGGCAGTTCGGGCTGGACTGTTCCCACGAGGCACAGGGTCAGACTGATTTGCAGATGGCCATGTCTGAACTGGGGTGGTGGAGTGAGCTAAAGAACGGTGATGGATTAAACCCAGATCAGTTGACGGGGGATGAGTGTTTGTATTGTCAACGCTCCGTCCATCACCACCTTTGGTTTTTCTTTGTTCGCCCTAAGTTGGCAGGGTATGCTCAGACGTTAGTCCCTTGCTCACTTTGCCACTGGAGTCAAGCAAGCCCGGCTGAAGACGGCTGTAATGCCAGAAACCGGTCCTGGGAAGCTTGATTACGGTCCAAGGAAGACATGGCTTGGCAGTTCGGGCTGGACTGTTCCCACGAGGCACAGGGTCAGACTGATTTGCATATGGCCATGTCTGAACTGGGGTGGCGGAGTGAGCTAAAGAACGGTGATGGATTAAACCCAGATCGGTTGACTGGGGGTGAGTGTTTGTATTGTCAACGCTCCATCCATCACCACCTTTGGTTTTTCTTTGTTCGCCCTAAGTTGGCAGGGTATGCTCAGACGTGAGTCCCTTGCTCACTTTGCCACTGGATTCAAGCAAGCCGGGCTGAAGACGGCTGGAATGCCAGAAACCGGTCCTCGGAAGCTTGTTTCCGGTCCAGGCAAGGCATGGCTTGGCAGTTCGGGCTGGACTGTTCCCATGAGGCACAGGGTCAGACTGATTTGCATATAGCCATGTCTGAACTGGGGTGGCAGAGTGGGCTAAAGAACGGTGATGGATTAAACCCAGATCTTTTGACTGGGTGTGAGTGTTTGATTGATTCAGATGCTCCGTCCATCACCACCCCCGTTTGTACCACTTTTGGCCACCATAAGTGTGGCAGGGTATGCTCAGACGTGAGTCCCTTGCTCACTTTGCCACTGGATTCAAGCAAGTCGGGCTGAAGACGGCTGGAATGCCAGAAACCGGTCCTCGGAAGCTTGTTTCCGGTCCAGGGAAGGCATGGCTTGGCAGTTCAGGCTGGACTGTTCCCATGAGGCACAGGGTCAGACTGATTTGCATATAGCCATGTCTGAGCTGGGGTGGCAGAGTGGGCTAAAGAACGGTGAATGGATTAAACCCAGATCTTTTGACTGGGTGTGAGTGTTTGATTGCTTCAGATGCTCCGTCCATCACCACCCCCTTTTGTACCACTTTTGGCCGCCATAAGTGTGGCAGGGTATGCTCAGACGTGAGTCCCTTGCTCACTTTGCCACTGGATTCAAGCAAGCCGGGCTGAAGATGGCTGGAATGCCAGAAACCGGTCCTCTGAAGCTTGTTTTCGGTCCAGGGAAGGCATTGTTTGGCAGTTCGGGCTGGACTGTTCCCATGAGGCACAGGGTCAGACTGATTTGCATATAGCCATTTCTGAACTGGGGTGGCAGAGTGGGTTAAAGAACGGTGATGGATTAAACCCAGATCTTTTGACTGGGTGTGAGTGTTTGATTGATTCAGATGCTCCGTCCATCACCACCCCCTTTTGTACCACTTTTGGCCGCCATAAGTGTGGCAGGGTATGCTCATACATGAGTCCCTTGCTCACTTTGCCACTGGATTCAAGCAAGCCGGGGTGAAGACGGCTGGAATGCCAGAAACCGGTCCTCGGAAGCTTGTTTCCGGTCCAGGGAAGGCATGGCTTGGCAGTTCGGGCTGGACTGTTCCCATGAGGCACAGGGTCAGACTGATTTGCATATAGCCATGTCTGAACTGGGGTAGCAGATTGGGCTAAAGAACGGTGATGGATTATACCCAGATCTTTTGACTGGGTGTGAGTGTTTGATTGATTCAGATGCTCCTTCCATCACCACCCCCTTTTGTACCACTAATTGCTGGGCAGCTGGGAAACAACAAAACTGCAACAGGGTCCTCACTGACCCTAGAACAGGACTGCGCCAACTGTTGGAGCCATCTGGCTCTGAAATCCACTGTGCACCTTGGAGTCCTATAGGCTCTATAATCATAAGGAAGCAAAACTTGGGGACAAGAACCTGGGCCCTTCAAAGAAATATAGCCCACGTTGGAGCCACACAGGCTCTGACACAAAACATGCCCTTGAGCCTCTCAGGCTCCTAAAACGAATATGGCCCCGTCGTTGGAGTCCCCCCTCTGGGGACTCGTGATCAAAAGAAATGCCCCCTGAGCCTCCCGTGGCTCGACAACAAATATGCCGCCTCGATGGGGGAGCCTCGTGGGCTCTTCGAATCACTAATAACGCGTTGGTGCGGCCCAGTGCCATCCGGGGCCGCCCTGCGTGCACCAACTATGCCCCCCTAAACTGAGGACAGGACACGGGCCATCGTTAGAACCTACGGGGCTCTAAGACACATCATGGCGAAAACGGAGGAGCGGCCCGCTGCCACAGGGTCGCTCAAATGCTGCCTCCCCCACCCTCGCAACCACTAGGACCAGCCATAGTCCCTCACGGAGCTCCACTCATCGGAGTTTTCCTCGGGGAGGGGAGGGCTGCCGGATCTCTTCCTCGGCGGCGCAGGCGGACTCTGGCTGCACGCGGGGCTCGTCTCTCCGCACAGGAGCCCCGCCAGCCACTGCAGCACGCCTCCTGTCTTGCGGCGGCATTCGGGAGCTTCTCCCTTCTTCACCGCCATGCTGGCTTCCTCACTCGGCCACAGCATCCCCGGTCTCAGAGAATGGCTTCCCCCAGGCAGGGGGAAGCGGAAACAACATCCTCCCGGCCCCGCCCACAACCAGGCGCCAGGCCAGACATCGCCTTCCGGCGTTTTCCCCGGGCTGCGGCAGTGAACTCTTCCTGGGCACAACGAGGGGTAGGCACCCTCGAAAAGCAACTGAAACGCAGAAGCGAGGTGGGCACTCGCCAGACAACCAAATAAACGGGGTGGCACCCGTCCACAAAATAAGTGAATCAAGGCACACAGCAGCGAGGTGGACTCTCGCAATGACGGCATCAGGAGGGAATCCCTCACGTCGAGATTCCCTCTACCAGGGCTGCAGCCACCGCGCTGTGCAGCCCACGTCTTCCCTCTCCTGGGGGTCGAGCAGAATCTAGCGCTCTGCCAAAGATAAAGCGCCTCTCAGCAGTCTGCTGCCACATCCCCCCACCAGGTGCTAGGATCACAAAGAAGTATAGATAAAGTGCTCCTCCTGGCAGCAGCAGAGAGTGCACATGGGGACAAAAGCACCATACTCCCCCCAGCGCTATAATCCAAGTCCAGGGACAAAGAGAGGGAGCACCAACAGCTCCTATCCATGGAAAGTCTTCCAGATATCCAGGGGCTGGGCAGGGCCCAGGGAGGCAAGCCTTCCCCTGGGCCCCAGCAGCAGCACGCCCCTGGTAGATTCGAGTTAAGAATAAGCATGGGCGGATTTAGCTAATCTGGCGTACACGAACGTGCGCATTTACGGATTCGCAATCCGCAAGATCCGCGAACTCTCGCGAATCTGCGGATTTTTGTGTTTTTTGTGTTCGCAAGGGTTCGCGAGGATTTGTGTACCAGTTCGCAATTGCGAACTTACTTGTCGACTCGCAACGGCCGGACTATGTTGTTTCTACGTCTGGTTCATCATCACAGGTTGACAGCACCCTCTGTTTCACCACTGCCACCCTCTGGTACACCCATGCCACCCTCTGGTTGGTTTATCACTGTAAATTATGGGGGTGAAAAAAAACAAGCACACCTGCCCTGCTTCAACTGCCATGAATTAATTTGGGGTTGATTAATGTGTCAGTGATTTTGAAACTTCCAGTCTGGCTGGCACCTGCTTCCTTCCTTATCTGTAATTTGCTTTCTGTTGCAGTGCAATTTTTTTTTCACAGGACCTTTATGGCCTACTTGTAGCTATTCTATGAGCCTGCTGTTTGGGTCAGAGCAGGGTCATAGAAGAGTTGCAAATAGGCAACTGAACTCTGGAGGGGCCCCTCAGGAAGCACTAGAGTGAATGGTTACTAATGTTAAGATTGAACTTTTGCACCTGCTGATTGCTTTCAGTTCTGCAAAAATCGTTTTTCTGCAATTTCGCGCGATTTGCGGGGTGCGAATCCGTGCGAGATCGATTTTGGAAGCCGCGAATTCGTGCGAATACACGATTTGTTTTTTTTGCGGCGTGTATGTTCGCGTGATTTTGTGCGTGTTGGCAAGGCGCTTGTAGCGCTACGTTTGCGAAGTTACCCTAGCGGTCGTACATGGGCGCGGCCATCTTGTTTGCGTGACATAATTCCGTTTCCGGCCGCTATGTGTAATCTCGCAAAGTGTGCGGCTCGCTAGTACAATTTCGCGCGTGATCGCGAGGAAAATCTCGTGCAAACTTACCCACGCGGGCGCGGCCATCTTGTTTCTCATTCATTGCTATGGTTCTGGGCATGCTCTCTGTATCCTTTCTTAATCTCTGCCATCCTTTGCTTTTTTGAAGTTTTTTTTTAATCTATTTTACTTATTATCTATCCCTCTATTTTTCTAGCTCTATATTTTTGTGTTTTCTGCTACTTTTTGTTAATTTTGAACTACTTTTTTAAACGCTTTTCTTTTCTTCTTCCCTGTTCTATTTCTTCTTTCTTATTTTGCTTCCTTTCTGCCCAGAACATGGCAAAGGGAGCCGGGAAGAAGCCCGCAAAGGGGAAGGGTCCAGCACCCCGTGCCCGGCTCCCGTGCGGGCGTTTGAGGGGGGAGACAGTGATAGCTCGGGAGATTTTTAGTGCGGAGGAGGTGGCCGCACTAATATTTCACGTCCAGCGCCGCCTCCCCAAGACCATCATGGGAGGCGGCAAGATCGCAACCGGCTACGGCATCCGGGAGCGCCGGAAGCGGTGGGAGAAGGTGTGCCGGGCCATGTTTAAACTCTCTGGGGTCCGGCGCACTTATAACCAGGCCACCCACCGCTGGACGGATGTCATGGACCGGGAACGCGACTTGCTGGACGTGCTTGGCGTAGAGATCCCCGAGCAAGAGCAATAATGCTGCCGATTACATTGTAGGTAAATTATATTTCAAAATCTTCTATGCATTTCAGGTGCACTGATTTCCTTCTCAGTAGCCTTGCTACTATGCTTATTTGTTTTGTATTTTGTGTTCATTTCATTGGCCTGAGAAATTATGTATGAGTGTAGTGTAAAGAACTGCGTAATGCTAGACACTAAGGGTCATATTTTCAATTACCGGCGCATCCCTGCAAAGTAGCAGGGATGCGCCAGTAATTGTGCGCCATGCCAAAACGTCACAGAAGCCTTACGCATCTGTGCCGTAAAGGCGGCGCATTGCTGGAGTTGCGTGCCAACGATGGCGCAGCTCCAGCAATGCTCTGGGGTGCCGTATCTCCCCAATGCTGCATCAAGCCGTACGTCGGCTTCAAGCAGGCTCAGGGTTTGAGTCACGCATCATTGTCCTAAAAGTGACTGAATGACATCTTGTAGATTTCCCTCAGCCACTTTTAGGATTCGTTCCTGCGCAGGAACGCCCTCCCTTGCGCCGGAACGCCCCCTGATGGCGCAGGGCTTTACAACGTGATGCATCTCCCATATGCGTCACTTCGTTAATATACGCCGCACCATGGCGCCTCTTTTGTTCTGCCGCTGCGTCACAAAAGTCACGCAACAATGGAGCAAAAGAGCCGCAAGGGGCTTCAAAATCAGCCCCTACAGACTCAAGTCCAGTCCTTCCTTTAGACACATGGCTATAAGAAGAAATAGTGGTGGTGGTCGGTGGATTTATAGTTTGAGTATTCACTGATCTGCAAGCACGATGGACTTTGTCTGTCACTTCGCGTGCTGCGGACTGCTGCCTGCCAGGCCAAGGTAAACCTTTTTAGTAGTCTGTTTAGTGAGTTACATAGGAACTTTCAAAGTCAACGGTCCGCAAATCAAGCAATACTGATAACGTAGTATACCACATGAGATCGGTCAATATATCCCTTGGAATAGTTGTCTATCTATTTGGTATTTCGCCAAAATATTTTGTATTGTTATTTTGAAATGTTTGATTTGGTTGACAAATATCATCCATGTTTTCTGGTCTTTCTTTCTTTCATGTTGTACATCAGCTTCCCCCAGGGGCAAGAGGAGGACACAGGAGGAGGAGGAGGGTGCTGTTCAGGATGCAGGCCAGGATCGGGCAGGCGAGGGCTCCTTTGCTGGCCCCAGTAAGTTTTAATTTGAATATAGAGTACCTATTTTTTCCTAGCGTTCCTCATTCGATTTTTTCTAAATAGTCTTTGATCTTCTTGTAGACTGGATCTAAATTCTTATCCTGCCTCGACTATGACTCCCTGTGATATTACTAGATTATTCTTATTAGTCTGTCTGTGTAGCTAACTAAGATTGCACATTTGGCAATTCCATTGGACTCCCATTCTAGTCAGCAATAGCTCTATGCACTGAGTGCAGTCCTCTGGGATTGTCCATAATGTCTTTTCAAGTCTTCGATATGTTTATGCTTTGACAATTGCCAACAATAAAAAGGTGAATGACCACCAAGAAAGAATAAGATACTACTTTACTTTTGTTTTGGATACTAGGACAATCCATTCTACTACTGTTGCAGGGACAAATCTGCACAAACAGAACTATGGACACGAAATAATGCAATAAATTATTACATTGTATTTAGTTTTTTTCACATTTCTTTATTCCTCCTAGACCAAATATTATATAGTAGTGAGTGGTGTATTCTAACATTCTTAAGTGTACTTTGTAGGTGGAACATCTGGTGGCGGGGCCAGCGCGGAGGTGGTGGTGTTGGACGAGGACTCTGGGGAGGAGGCGGTGCAAGTGCCGGACGTTCCTGTGAGGGTTCACACGGTGGTGGCGGGAAGAGGTAAGCTATATATTCCTTACTTATTGAGATTGAAGACTGCATAGTGTGCTTTCTGCACGGGTGTATTATAAATCAACCAGGTAGTAGCCTCCTCTAAATGTACTTCGACTTAGCTGTGAAGTTTTTGGCGAGAAGAATCCCAATAAGATCTGAGATGAACTTGATGGATGGGATGAACGAAAAGCGAAAGAAGGGTGTAAGTAAGTGTGGAAGGACGAGAAATTTAATGATGGCTGGCAAAGAAGAATGATATGTGTTTGCTTGGTCCCCGAGGTGGCTGGGAAGGAAAGAAAATGGTATGGTGCATGGCTGGGTGAATGATGAAGCAAGGATGGGTGGAAGGAGAACAGCCTGGGTGGGTGAAACAGAAACTGTATGTGTGCATATACTTTGAATGGATGGATGCCTGGATCATGGTATTATCTGACTCTTAGATAGCATATGTGTATCTAGAGAGAGTGGACGGTCACTGGATGAACTAAGTGTTACCTTGAAGAGCATGTAACACCGCACCCGCACGTCCGTTCCAGTGTAGGAAAGGCAAGGAAAAGAAGTTGTAATTTTGTCCAAATACTACCATGAATAGTAGCAGTAGTTTGTATTGCAACTGCAAGCACAGCATATATCCGGTTCTTACGGTGGACACTCCCTACCTCTCTTAATAACTTTAGTTTAGTAGTAGTACATCATTCATGTGTGGGTGTATCACTGTTCACTCAATAATAAGCAAAGCCCCTAAAGTAATCCCATATGTCATCAAATACATCCCATGTGAAGTGATAGATAATCAAATTATTTAGCTTCTTCATTTTCCTTTTCTAGTACTCATTTGCACTGTAGGGTGAAAGCTAAATTAATTAAGCAGTAGCCCTTGTAACAGAGTATTCTCAGTGCCACCCGTAATAGAAAAGGAAGAGCTTCACCACCTGCATGTACTGGACCGGTACAGTAACGCAAGTCTGTCTCACTCATCATGGTGTGCGTCTGTTTTTCTCGGGTGCAAGTTCACTGCGCTGGCATTATGCCGACTTGCATAAGATAACGTACCAATTTTCCTAAACAAGAGAGAAGAAGAAGAATAAGACTGGTGGACTGTCATAGTCGACTGTAATGGAAGTCCATAGTGCTCGTAGAATTAGTTCCTTAAACTCCCACTAATGTTAGAGCAAGGATGAAGAAGTGGGAGGTTAGATAGATACTGTCCTCAATAGTTATGTACTGTGCTTTCAATTTGCTACTTGTACTGTGACACAACTTTGTGCTCAATCACTTTGTGTTATTAATCTTAAGGAGCATTAGTTACAGACTATGTCTTTCTTTCTTCATATAGTTGCTCCTTCCAAATCAACTAGACCATCACGGAGGGAGCAGGCTCGAATGGCCCGGCAACGGAGGCTGGATGCCACTGTCGCCGAATATCGGCGGCTGGTGGCCCTGGAGGAGGAGGACACGCAGTCAACCGGTACGACAACAACAACATCTACTGGGACAGCTGCATCCTCCTCCGTGCCCCCACGGGCTGCCAGCCAGCGCAGTGCTCCAGCGGTACGGAGCCGGGCTACCAAAGCCAACCGCCACCGCCGAGCAGCAAAGACACCAGCTGCCCCCCACAGGAGTTGCAAGGCACGCCAGCGCCGCTTATCCCTAAGAGTGTCCTACCTGGAGCAGGAGGTCCATACCTACAAGAACTTGGTGGAGGGCCTCCGCTTCGACCATGCCACCCTCCGCAAGGAGTATGATGCCCTGGCCGCTAAACTCAACAGCACCCTCCCGTAGTGTAGTGTCCCTTGCCCCTTTTTTAGAGACTTTTGGGGGGTGGGAATTGGGAGTTGGGTTGTGGGACTTTTGAAGGACAATCGTTGGGATTAGGGAGGGTCTTGCGGGAGATTATTTTGTTAGGGCTACTAAAATATACTTTTTGAAACTTTATCTGACCATACCTGTTTTTTACTGCTTTTGAGTCTGGTGGGTGGGGGTTTAACAGTAAGTTTGTTTTCCTGAGGAGTCCTAGGACTTTAGTAGTACTACCGTCAATCTCTCGTCTATTCCTAATACTCCATTATACTACCTCCCACCAAACGCTTATCTTACCTGTAATTTGTGTTTGAAAGTAGGGCTAGTCCCAGGGCTGGCTCCACAGGAAATGGCGATTAAGGTTGGCAATCCTGGGCGGATGAAATGTCCTCATTGCGGTGGTACTAGTGGTGTGACACAGTGGCAGTTGCATGCATATGGAAAAAAAGAAAATGAAACCTGGTTTGTCCTTTACAACGGTACGATAGAGAATATAGGAGGTGACAGTTCACTAGAACAGTGCCACACAGAGCCTAACAAATGGTAAAGTAGAAAGTATAACTAGTACTTGTGTTGAATTTCTTTGACATTGGCTACTACTACAAGAAATAGTACTGAAGCTAGCTGAGTAAGTCTAGAATATATCCTCGGATTCCTTCACCAGCCTGTTGCTATGACCTTATCCTCCCCACCAAGTGTGTGGAATTATTGATGTCATTTAGTCACACATCAAGCAAAACCACACAGCCCGGGGGGAGACGGTTAGGGTTTGGAAAATGGATGGGAATGGGGGTTTCTTTTTGGGTAGGTTTTGTTGAGAGAAAAAAAAAGCACAGCATTGACAAACAAGAATTGAAGATAAAGAAATCTTTGGGTACAAAGCTAACTATAAATCTTTTAAGTGACATAAATGAAGTGCATGCCCTACTGCATGCATTGTTACTGAAAAGTAAGTAGTACTAGAATGCGACAGTACAGGGCTGCAGCGCTTTCACTTGCCTATCTCTGCACTCAGAGAAACACTTCTTACATTAAATGAGGTTCAAAAATTAGCTGAAGTAAAACCTATAGAATGGCTGTAGGGATCAATTTAGAAGCAGAGAGAGATCCAAGAAATGCAGTCACACTCAGAGAAGAAAACAATGGATACTGTATCGGTATGTTGTTGTAGTTGTCCTGTTGAATTTGGTAAGTAAGTTGCATGCAGCAAACAATTCCTCTTATTAGCGGCACTCCTCCATTCCAGCTGACGCTGCGTCCAGCAATGTTGGTGACCAGAAGACACCCTGTCCACTGCCTGCCTGGCGGATGCTGAATTGCGGCTCGCTAATGTGAAGCCTGACTCCATCCTTTTTTCCCCATTGCACAGACTGAAACCCGGCCTAACGAGCCCTAAGTTAAGAATAGTGGCAAAGGCTTTCTTTAACTATGCCAAATCCCCCCTTTCCCACAATACTACTGCTTTTGAATCTGGTGGGTGGTGGTTTAACAGTAATTTTGTTTCCCTGAAACTTAAGTCCGTGTCATTTTCTTCCTTTAAGTGTAAATGGCTAAATCTTTTCAACACTAAGTGCCTCTCACAGAGTAAGTGATCCCCCCTTTCCCACCATGGATTTTCTTCAAGTCGCTTGCAACAAAAATTACACATTCCCACGAGTGCTCTAAAACCCCAGAACTCAGTTGCAAAAACCAAGAACACCCCGAAACACATGCAATCCTGCTGCTAGGGCTAACCCTAACGAACCCTAAGTTACAAAAAGTACCAAAACCTTTTTCATCATGGATGTTGTTAAAAGCAGTTTTTTCCGGTATTAGACCTTCCCAGCAATGGCCCCAGAGCCGTCAACCCAGGCGAAAACAAGTAGAAGACCCCCAAACAGCCAAAAAGCAAAAGTACAAAAATGTGGACTTTGTCACTTTTGTGAAAATTTCCAAAATCACTCTGCGCGCGCTCTGCAGCTAGGCCCTAACTCCCCTCTGCCTCCATGGATTTCCTTCAAACCTCTTGCTATCTAAACTATCCATACCCAGTAGTGCTCCCAGACCCCGAAACCCACCCACAAACACCAGGAAGCCCCCCAAACAGGCCCCTGAAAACGCTACATTGAGCGAAAAGTCAGAAAAGGCAAAACCTTTTTCCCTCGTGGATGTTGTTTAAACCAGTTTTATCCGGTATTAGACCTTCCCAGCAATGGCCCCAGAGCCGTCAACCCAGGCGAAAACAAGTAGAAGACCCCCAAACAGCCAAAAAGCAAAAGTACAGGTGATTAAAGTTTTAATTATATTAACTTGTGCAAAACAAAGAAAGACAGAAACACAGGAATAAAAGTCAATAAGTACGAAAAAGAAAATGTCTGAATTCATTGGCTCATTTTCAGGCCTCGGTGTCAGGAAAGAAGAGTTCATCCTCATACTCTGCGAAATCATCAGGCAGGAGTAGGTCAGTGTCACCTAACACAGAAGAAATTCCCTCATCTAAGTTGCTGTCCTCCTTGTCTTCTTCCATCGTGCGATCTGGTACTTTGAAATCTGGTGGTATGAGGTGCTCATTCATCTTGATCATTGTCAATATCTCCACATTTTTGGGCGAGAGGCGGGTCCGTTTGCAAGTTACAATGCCACCAGCAGCACTGAAAACACGTTCAGAAGACACGCTTGCGGGTGGGCAAGACAAGTAATGTATAGCCAGGCGGGAGATCTCTGGCCACAATTCTTTTTTCCCATGCCAATACGCCAATGGGTCAGCATTAACATAGACCTCTGTTGAGTCATTCAGATAGTCCTGCACCATCGACTCAAAGTTCTCCACGTTTCCTCCACTTTGCTGAATTTTCGCTCGGACCTTTTCAGAACCATAACCAATCTCAGCTAGCCAATCCTCTTCATCACCCGATATTTCTGTTGTGTCTGGTGCAGATGATGCGGTTGCCGGTGTCTTCAACGGCTGAGAGGTCACTTCTGCCACAGCCACAGGTGCAGAAGTGGAGTCTTCTGACTGGGGATGGCCTGCTGATGCTGATGTACTGCCTTTTCCTTCAATTTGCTTCCGTTCTCTTTCAAACCTGATGGCTGACCAGGCTACCCAACGTTTGTACTTTGTAGCATCTTCATCACTAAAAGGAAATAATGCAGAGCCTGCCAGCGCCTTTTTGTAGCGTGGATGCAGAATAGTAGCACAAATGTAATGCTGTTCTGAGTGGATCTTTTGAAGACGTTCATCGCCACGTAGACGCTCTAATAATTTCTCCGCCAAAACAAAAGCTTCTTGCTTTTCTTCATCGTTTTGAAACTTTGAAGACACCGCCTTCAGTTTGTGCTCCAGCATGCGCAACAATGGGATAGCTTTTCCCAAATTACAGTCCTCCCTGCTGACTGCACGCGTGAAGAACTCAAAAGGACGAAGCATGTCTGTCAGGCTTTTAACTAGCTCCCATTGCGCCGCATTTAACCTCAGGTCCTCCTTCACAGCTGTACCCATTGTTAAGAAATACTGATCGAGTACCGTAAACTGCTCATACAGACGCTCAAGCATGTAGAAGGTTGAGTTCCAACGTGTTGGCACCTCCTGGATGAGTGCTTTCACTGGCATTCGACGTTCATGTAGCAGGCTCCTCAGATGCTTCCGGGCCTTAAAAGAATGGCTGAAATGGTTGCACATTTTTCGGCAGGTGACCACTAACTGGCATGCTGGACTTTCTTTCTCCAAGAATTTTTTAACAACCAGGTTTATACAGTGCGCCAAACACGGCACTCTGAAATAGTCCCCCAGTTCCATGGCCTTAACTACATTGGCGCCATTATCCATGGAAACATAACCAATGCCGCGTTTTTTTGGAGACAGCCAGTGAAAGACCTTTGTGTTGAACTCATTCAAAATGTTTTCTGCTGTATGACGTTTCTCCAAGCCAAACATGGCTAGTGTTGCATGTTTCCGAGCAGCTTTAAAAACTTGGTCCAGGTCAGCACCTGCGTTTAGCTTTGCTTTAACCCCTGAAAAAGAGACCCAGTGTGCAGTGATGCACATGTAATCAGTGCCTGCGCCACTGGTCCACATGTCTGTTGTGAGATGTATAGTGTGAACAGCACTCTTCTGCAAAGCTGCCCCAATCACCTCCAGCACATCTTCATGTAGTGCTGGAACCGCAACTCGGGCAAAATAGTACCGGCTAGGAACCTTCCATTTAGGACAGAGCGCTGCCACTAATTCGAGAAAACCAACCCCTTCTACAAAAGAAAAAGGTAGAAGATCCAGCGCTAGCATTTTAGCCAGCTTAGTGTTATACAGACGCACCATTGGGTGGTTGCGGTCATATGGCGCGTCTGAAAACAACATTGTTTTAATGTTGCCCTGGACCATTTTACGGGATGATGAAGATGACTTCTTCAACCCAGTTACGCTCGCTGATGAACTTTTTCGCATTGGTGTCTCACTCTGTCCCACACTCTTAGTGTGGCTCCCAGGGGTACTGGGTGTAAGTGAAGTGTGTGACACTTCTTCCTCCTCGTCATCATCAAATGACTTGCAATTCGGGCTTTCTTGATCTCCTCTAGGTGCGCAAACCATTGGACAGTGTGCTTTCTCTCAAGATGACCTCTCTGGCCTCCAGTCCCATAGTTGCTACCAAGCTTACCACGACTAACTGCAAGCTTACAAATGCTACAAATGGCTATGATTTCCCTTCTTGATGAAACAGTAAAGAAGTCCCAAACTGCGGACTTGTAATGTCTGTGGGGCCCGGAGGAGGCGATACTGGTGGTGGTCGTGCTGCTAATGCCAGATGAAGTGGAGGATGTGTATTGCTGAACTTTACTACGTTGTGCACTTTCACCATCACTAATTGAGGTCGAGGTGGATGGAGGTCCCTTCTGGCGAGTAAGAAATATGGAAGCGGTAGGTTGTGGTGTACTAGTTAACATCAATGATTGTGGTGTTCCCATTGCCTCATCGTCGACTTCATCATCACGCTCAGCAGCTTGTCGGGCTAGGGTCAAAATGTCTGTTTGCTGCATGCCCGCTGGGGCTTCAGTGACGTTAGTGATGATGACTGCGTCGTCGTCGTGAGAGTCTTCAGCAGCAGGAGTATACGCCACTTCTTGTTGAGCGTCATCACACTCCATAACTTTGAGAGTTTCGACGACCTTCCTTTTACGCTTAGCTACCTTTGTCAGATCATGGTGTGCCTCCTCAACCTCACTCTCAGACGGCAGTGGTGCTGGTTCCCAAGTAAGATCCAGATCATCAGAAGGAGGTGGGCTTGAAGAAGATGTAGACACCAACACCCTTGATCTTTTCCTTGCTCGGGATGTCGAAGACAATGAATGATCATCAGGAGGAGTGGCTTCCTCGAATGATACCTCGGCTTGATTGTCGATTTCCAGATGTGCCCCTACTTCTGGAGGAACAACTATTGTGGCCACTTGTTGTGCCCCTCCATGCACCTCTGCTTGCTCCTCTCCTTGCGCCGCCTCCTCTCCTTCCACATGTACTTGGGCTTGTACTACTTGCACATGTGATTGTTGTTGCGGCTGTGGTTGTTCAACACTCGTCAGATGAGTTACAACAACCTGTGTTGACTCTTGAGGGACATTGCTGCTACTTTCTTGCGATGAGCCAACATCACTGGTCGATGGTGATTGAACAACTATACTGGCTGCCTCTGTAGCACTCAAGGGCTTGGACCTAAGTTGGCGTGGTGGTGGTGGCACTGAGCCCAATGGAGCGGAGGTGCTGCTCCCAGCTTGGTCCCCAGCAGACCCCGCTGCTGCAGCAGGCATACTTTTTTTTTTCCCCAAAAAATGTGGCGGTCGTCATCACACCAGTCTCCTTGGCAAGTGGCGCCACTTGCTTCTTCTGCTCCTTACTGGCAACTTTCTTGCTAGAGGAGCTAAGGGCAACTTTTTTTGGGGCCATCTTCTTCAGATGTCACTCTGAACAGCAGGCCGCAGTTGCACAAGTTGCAGAGTTGTCTGTGGCCACACGTGACGTTGTGCTGCACACACCGCAGCAGGACTTCTTCCTGGCACTGGTGGTTCTCTTGTGCACCTACAAGCAATGGAAGACAGAGGAACATCAGTTATACACCCCAAAAAGTCGAAAAAACACACAAAAATCAGCACAATCCCAGCCCATCCATGGCCTCAATGGTGTTTAAATTCAAGAAGACAACCCACAGAAAGACAAGGCCCATGCACCACTCACTACCCCTGGGCAAAAGGCCCCACCAGCAGCCCCCAATAAACGACAAAAAACACAAAATTCAGCACAATCCCAGCCCATCCATGGCCTCAATGGTGTTTAAATCCAAGAAAACACCCCACAGAAAGACTAGGCCCATGCACCACTCACTACCCCTGGGCATAATGGATGAAAGCTAGGCAAAATAAGTGCAGGCCTCAGACACTGCCTCTCTTCAAAATGGCCCCTTGCACCCCAAGCACATGTTGCCTGTACCAGCACTCAAGATGGCCACCACCACCACCCACATGGCCAGTCCAAATCAACAGTAGCACCCCAAAAAAAACGAAAAACACACAAAAATCACCACAATCCAATGCCATCCAGGATGTTTACATTAAAGAGAGTGAGACCCCACAGGCAGACTCAGTCCATGCACCACTCACTACCCCTGGGCAAAAGGCCCCACCAGCAGCCCCAAAAAAACGACAAAAAGCACAAAATTCAGCACAATCCCAGCCCATCCATGGCCTCAATGGTGTTTAAATCCAAGAAGACACCCCCCAAAAAAACGACAAAAAACTAAGGGTGGGCGCCCGATTCGGCTACGCCCACGGAGTAGGCGTAGTGTTGCCTTCTACGCATTTTGCGTAGACAGCGTAGCCGGCAACACTACGCCCACTCCGTGGGCGTAGCCGAGTCGGCCGCCACCCGCCTCCCTCCCGCCCTCCCCTAGATACATTATTTAAGCTATTACAGTGATTAAAACAATATTAAAGCACTTACCTTGTCCGGGGCTCGTCCGGGGCTCCCTCTTTGAATAGCGTCCTTTTCCTGGAAACAAATGCGCATGCGCGGCAGTGTTGGTTTTGAAAATAGCCAAATTAATAGCTTTGACATTTATAATGCCAATAGTTTTAACTTTCGCAAATGTGACACCTATAGCATTTGTAATGCAATATGTGTTGCATTTACGTGACTTTGATGTATTGTTATTACAAATAACAATGGCTTTTCATTTTTTTAATCATTAATACTTAAATAAAAGTTATTTTAATTTATAATGGCAATAGCTTTTGTAAATAACTTTTTTGAAGATTAAGTTCATTGTATTTTATTGTGACGAAAATCCAAGAACAGAAGTAAAATAACATCTTTTTGTGACATTTGTAATAAACCTTGAAACATTGAGAGAACATATTTGAACCAGTTGTTGTTGAATGGTTGCACAGATTGATGCTGTACTGGCACTGAGTGTTGTGGTGGCTACGAGTAATGCTGTGTCGTTCAGTGAGGCTGTGGTAGCGCATAGTGATGTTGTGGTGCCCCTGAGTGATGCGGTGGTGGGGCTGAGTGGTGTTGTGGTGATGCAATAGATGGATAGAGTGAGTGCTGGAGAGGGGTGACTGGGCTGGAGAGGGGTGACTGGGCTGGAGAGCTGTGAATGGGCTGGAGAGCTGTGAATGGGCTGGAGAGCTGTGAATGGGCAGGAGAGCTGTGAATGGGCAGGAGAGGGGTGACTGGGCAGGAGAGGGATGACTGGGCAGGAGAGGGGTGACTGGGCAGGAGAGGGGTGACTGGGCAGGAGAGGGGTGACTGGGCAGGGGAGGGGTGACTGGGCAGGGGAGGGGTGACTGGGCAGGGGAGGGGTGACTGGGCAGGGGAGGGGTGACTGGGCAGGGGAGGGGTGACTGGGCAGGGGAGGGGTGGCTTGGCAGGGGAGGGGTGACTGGGCAGGGGAGGATTTTTTGGTTTGAGAGGGGTGTTGGGCAGGAGAGGGGTGTTGGGCAGGAGAGGGGTTTTGGGCAGGAGTGGGGTGTTGGGCAGGAGTGGGGTGTTGGGCAGGAGTGGGGTGTTGGGCAGGAGAGGGGTGTTGGGCAGGAGAGGGGTGTTGGGCAGGAGAGGGGTGTTGGGCAGGAGAGGGGTATTGGGCAGGAGAGGGGTGTTGGGCAGGAGAGCGGTGTTGGGCAGGAGAGCGGTGAATGGGCAGGAGAGCGGTGAGTGGGCAGGAGAGCGGTGAGTGGGCAGGAGAGCGGTGAATGGGCAGGAGAGCGGTGAATGGGCAGGAGAGCGGTGAATGGGCAAGAGAGCGGTGAATGGGCAAGAGAGCGGTGAATGGGCAAGAGACCAGAGAATGGACAGGAGCACTGAAATGGGCAGGAGAGGGGTGAATGGGGATGAGAGGGGTGAATGGGGAGAGGGGTGACTTGGCAGGACGGCGGTGAATGGGCAGGAGGGTGGTGAATGGGCAGAAAAGGGGTGAATGGCGGGTGAGTGGATAAGGGGTGGGAAGGCGGTGAATAAGGAGTAACTCGAATATGGGCGATGGTAAAAATAAGTTTGAACGTGGATCTGGGGTGTGCAGCACCTCCTCTGAAGAGAGGGAGAGGCGTGGAGGAATGGAAGGGACACCGAGGCCTGAGGAGGCAGCTGGGGCGCTGCACGTAGGAGAGGGCGCATCAGTGGATGTGAAGGTCTGCAGAGGGGGGAGAGTTCGAGGAGAGGTGAGAGTGGAGGAAGGGCTGTGAACAGGCTAGTGACCGAGGGCAGGAGGGGGGCTGCGAGAACATAGGGCCGAATAAAGCTTGATGCTGTACTGGCATTGAGTGATGTGGTGGCTACGAGTAATGCTGTGTCGTTCAGTGAGGCTGTTGTAGCGCATAGTGATGTTGTGGTGCCCCTGAGTGATGCGGTGGTGGGGCTGAGTGATGTTGTGGTGATGCAATAGATGGAGAGGGGTGACTGGGATGGAGAGGGGTGACTGGGCTGGAGAGCTGTGAATGGGCTGGAGAGCTGTGAATGGGCTGGAGAGCTGTGAATGGGCAGGAGAGCTGTGAATGGGCAGGAGAGGGGTGACTGGGCAGGAGAGGGATGACTGGGCAGGAGAGGGGTGACTGGGCAGGAGAGGGGTGACTGGGCAGGAGAGGGGTGAGTGGGAAGGAGAGGGGTGACTGGGCAGGAGAGGGGTGACTGGGCAGGAGAGGATGACTGGGTAGGAGAGCAGTGAATGGGCAGGAGAGCGTTGATGGGCAGGAGAGCGGTGAATGAGCAGGAGAGGATTTTCTGGTTTGAGAGGGGTGTTGGGCAGGAGAGGGGTGTTGGGCATTTACTGGTTTGAGAGGGGTGTTGGGCAGGAGTGGGGTGTTGGGCAGGAGTGGGGTGTTGGGCAGGAGTGGGGTGTTGGGCAGAAGAGGGGTGTTGGGCAGGAGAGGGGTGTTGGGCAGGAGAGGGGTGTTGGGCAGGAGAGGGGTGTTGGGCAGGAGAGGGGTGGTTGGGCAGGAGAGCGGTGAATGGGCAGGAGAGCAGTGAATGGGCAGGAGAGCGGTGAATTGGCAGGAGAGTGGTGAATGGGCAGGAGAGCTGTGAATGGGCAGGAGAGCGGTGAATGGGCAGGAGAGCGGTTAATGGACAGGAGCACTGAAATGGGCAGGAGAGGGGTGAATGGGGATGAGAGGGGTGAATGGGGGAGAGGGGTGACTTGGCAGGACGGTGGTGAATGGGGGAGAGGGGTGACTTGGCAGGACGGTGGTGAATGGGCAGGAGGGTGGTGAATGGGCAGGAAAGGGGTGAATGGCGGGTGAGTGGATAAGGGGTGGGAAGGCGGTGAATAAGGAGTAACTCGAATATGGGCGATGGTAAAAATACGTTTGAACGTGGATCTGGGGTGTGCAGCACCTCCTCTGAAGAGAGGGAGAGGCGTGGAGGAAGGGAAGGGACACCGAGGCCTGAGGAGGCAGCTGGGGCGCTGCACGTAGGAGAGGGCGCATCAGTGGATGTGAAGGTCTGCAGAGGGGGGAGAGTTCGAGGAGAGGTGAGAGTGAAGGAAGGGCTGTGAACAGGCTAGTGACCGAGGGCAGGAGGGGGGCTGCGAGAACATAGGGCCGAATAAAGCTAAGGGCGGACAGACGGGAGCCGCACCTCATGGAGGATTCCCCACATGAAGTACTGACTGAAACAAGGACAAGAGACGCAGAGGTAATATCGACTCTGCCAGGTAAAATAAAAAAATGTTAACTGTAGTCACCTCTTTGCCCAGTGACGTGAGGAAATCATGGCTGGCACTGATTCAGTCAGGTAGGGACATTAATTAGTTAATGCCTCACTGCTGACGTCTGTGTGTAAGTACTGGGGGTTCTGTGTGTTATCCCAACAAAAGTAACTCCGCTTACATTTCTTCTAAAGTTTATAAATTTAATAACATTCATTAAAATGGGTAACAGCAACACGATTGACCGCACTCATAAACGGCAAAACCGCTATATCCCACATGCTACATAAATGAAGCTATTATACTGTAAAAGACGATACGAATAATGCGCATAGTATGTATAAAATACGGATTGTAGTTTGAGATGTGTATGCCTGCGAGGAGTTTAAAGAGAAACGAAAGAAATAATAATATGCCCCACTCTTCGTCTCCTGGATGGGTCACATCGTCCTAACATCATGACAAGAGACGTGTTAGTGTTGTTTAATCACAGTATTTTATAAATATTTACACTAATTAAAAATGTCAGTAAATATCGTTATCTTAATCTTTGAAGGATATCCTGCCCATCCACAACATAGACCTATTTTCCGTATTGACTGAGAACATATTAGAGTCCGTAACTTGGCAGGGCGAGGTAGTCTAACTTTTTGGTGCTTAAGTGTAAACTCAGAATGAAAATGATGAACACTACCGTCTTGACATGCGACCCAACTCTATCGCCTGAAAACATGTTCCTCCGAACAAGTTATTTCTTCTTTTTAGCTCTTCCAGCCCTCAGCCACTCATGCTCACTCTTTCAGTCAGCGATACATTTCGCAAATAAAGTCACCTTGCAATTTACGGGCCGCGCCATGCCAGAGTCAATTGCCGAAAATTCACCAACTCAAAGCATCAATACAGCAAGACTTACCTACCGTCTCACGACGGAGGATCTTCCATTAAAAAAAAGCCACAGAAAAAAAGCCAAACACCCGGCACACAGTGCTGACTCTTCTCCCCCAAATAAAACCTAGAGCTGGCCGCGCATGCGCCGTACATGCAGCTTGCGCATGCTCTGCGGCTCATGGCCAGTGGAGGCCCATGTGGACGCTGTAGGCAGCGCCTGTCTCCTTCCGGGGCCCCCGTGGTGAAGAGGGGGCCCCGGCGCAAGAAAAGAAATGTGGGAGCTGAAGTCCCGGGTCCCAGGAGGGGGCCCGGGTGAAGAGCAGCAGATGGCAGTGCGGGGCCCCCGTGACTGAGGAGAGAGTCCCGCGTCGTGCTGCCGGACTGAAACTGCACGGAAACAGCAGCCAGCCGCCATTCAGCTGGAAGCCTGCCTCAGACCCGGTAAGTGGGGGATTCGCGTAATATATAGAAGCCGTCCCTAAATGGAGCTTAGTTGGAGGGGGGAGGAGCGCTTGTGTGTGCGACGGGTGTCTCTGTATGTGTGTGTGTGTGCGTGCGTGTCTGCGCTTGTGTGTGTGTCTGTGGCAGATGGTGCGAGCCCGGTTACGTAAGGGGGGGTGCCTGTATGTGTGTGCATGCGCGCGTGTGTGTGCCTGCCTGCGTGCGTGTGAGTGTGCCTGAAAGCGCTCTGAAATGAAGAAACGAAACCAAAAGCACGCTCACACAGACAACGAAACATGCTGAAAGAAGGGCACGTGCACGCAGTGTAATCCAGCCGAAGAGAAGCGCGTGGCAGTTTCTTGTCCTTCATTCCCCCGAGTCAGCTAACTATAAGTCTCCACCTGGACGCATCCTTCGGATGCGAATTCCAGGCTCGACCTAAAAAGGGCAGGCAAATGTCAACCTGAGGAGTGATTCTGATAAAAATCATCATTTTATGAAGGTTTATGCTGTTTGCTGGTGGATTTCTTGTGCAGAATTGCAAAATCTCTATTTCGCGAGTGCGAGATTGTTCCTGCCCGCCGCACCTACGTGTTCGCAATTGCGAACTCTCGCGATGCGTGCTGTGCAAGGTAAGGTGGCAAGCCGCGATGACGTATTCGCGGGCGCCAACTCCCGCGGGAACCCGCAGCAAGATCCAAAATGGCGCAGCACTCGCAAAATATAGAGAAAAACAACTCGGCAAACGCTGAATGACGGAAAGTGAACGCCGTGCGCCACGCCGCGCGCCGCAATATTGTATCACCAAGCAAAAAAATCCGCCGCGTGCGAATTGACGGATTTTCGACAAATTCGCTAGAGTTCGCGGATTGCGAATGTACCGAAAATCCGCAAATTCCGCGAGCGGAACGGATTTTACGCCCATGCTTAGTTAAGAACAAGAACATCTTCAGTATGTCACAGCACCCTTTTTATACAGCATTTCCCTTTGTCTGTGTCTGCAGGGTGGGGGGAAAACCAGGCGCAGCTGGTTTGGGAGCACTCTTGATGTGCTCAGCCATCCCTCCCATTCACTAGTCAGGCTAGGGTCATCAGTCGCACCACAGGAGGCGGAGCCAGCATTGTGTGGGGAAAGCCCAGCCCTATTCAGGTCCCAGGTGCACCCCTCCCTCACATCAGCATGTTAATCTCTCCACTCACCACTGGGGCAGACCCATCCAGACTCCTGGAGCCAGGCTCACCAGCCAGCTCCAGCCAATCACGTGCCAGCACACTCACTACACACGCACACCCATGTCTAGAAGTGGCACTTCCACACTAGACACATTCACGCCGCACTCATCATTGCGCAGCATTCAATCTCACCAGCTCCCATATACCAAACTCGACCCTGCACTCCCCACACATCAGGAACTACCATGGTCACACATATTCCCCATGCATTCCTATGGGAGGGCAGGTCACTCACCACACACACAGAGAGCGCACGCACTTTACACTGCACTTATTTTTGTGGGACAAAGCCAACTCACCCCTGTGTTGAGACTGCTGCTGGTTCTGATTCCTGGACGGCAACACCTGCCTAGAGAGTCCCCCCCGCTGCCGCTTCCTGCCATCTGCGGCCGCCGAGCGGGGGACTCCATTTCCCAGCATCCTTTCTGGTGGGGCGACGCCTAAGGACGTCATACCTGCGACGGGAGGGCCTTTAAACATCCAGCAGCCCCGGTGGAGCGGGCGCTGCACTTCTTTTTTTAGGACAAAGCCAACTCACCCCCTGTGTTGAGACTGCTGCTGGTTTTGATTCCTGGACGCCAACACCTGCCTAGAGAGTCCCCCCGCTGCCGCTTCCTGCCATCTGCGGCCACCGAGCGGGGGACTCCATTTCCCAGCATCCTTTCTGGTGGGGCGACGCCTAAGGACGTCATACCTGCGACGGGAGGGTCTTTAAACATCCAGCAGCCCCGGTGGAGCGGGCGCTGCACTTCTTTTTGTGGGACAAAGCCAACTCACCCCCTGTGTTGAGACTGCCGCTGGTTCTGATTCCTGGCGCCAACACCTGCCTAGAGAGTCCCCCCGCTGCCGCTTCCTGCCATCTGCAGCCTACGAGCGGGGGACTCCATTTCCCAGCATCCTTTCTGGTGGGGCGACGCGTAAGGACGTCATACCTGCGACGGGAGGGCCTTTAAACATACAGCAGCCCCGGTGGAGCGGGTGCTGCACTTCTTTTTGTGGGACAAAGCCACTCACCCCCTGTGTTGAGACTGCTGCTGGTTCTGATTCCTGGACGCCAACACCTGCCTAGAGAGTCCCCCCGCTGCCGCTTCCTGCCATCTGCGGCTGCCGAGCGGGGGGCTCCATTTCCCAGCATCCTTTCTGGTGGGGCGACGCCTAAGGACGTCATACCTGCGATGGGAGGGCCTTTAAACATCCAGCAGTCCCCGTGTCGCGGGATCGCGCATGGGTCGGCGCCAGGCGAAGCCCGGGCAAAGGGCGGGCCTTCTACGGCCATCCAGGGCCGGCCAAGGCTGGGCTGGGCTATCCCCTTTGGTCGCACTTATTCGGGACTTTGGACTATTGTAGTAAGACTCATTCTTTACACAGCTAGACATTTTGTCTTCCTCTGTTATTGCTGTTGGTACTGAGAGCCTAGGTAAACTTTAACATGACCTCTGTACCCAGCTTAGGAAGAAAATCAATGGTGGGAGGCTCTGTAAGAGGGACCCTGGATTCTTTCATCACCAGGGTCACCTCTGTTCTAGAAAAAAGAAATTCTATTAACTGAGCATCGTATATCAGCAGAATGGGTGAATAAACGCTCATCATTAGGGGTTATACAGTCATCCAAGACCCCGACACAGGAAGATAAGATAATAGGACATACACAAGATATAGGTATTCCCCCTCAGTTACAAGACCCACCTGCCTGGCCAGTAAGTCAGGAGGATTCCCTCTACATTGATACAAGCTCTGACAATACTAGGGACTTAGATCTTGATTCAGCCCAAGTGGAACTCCTTCCAGTAATACCGAGTAACCACCCCTTCGATAGGACCACTAACACTAAAATATCTGGGCGGAACACCTCTACAAAAAGAAAAAGGGGCCCTAATAAGCAAAAGGGGACTCGAGCGAAATCACATAAGACCTTTACGAGCCCCAAGAATTTGATTAGTCCTGCAGTAAGTAATGTTGACCAGGACCAACTGAGTATTACATCACAGCAAACCCTAATAAACGAAATGGAAAAACGAATTAAAAGCCTAGTGTTACCACTAATCGAAAGGCTCAAGCGCATAACTGAACAACTGGGCACCCTTACAGCTATGGGTAGTTCTCATACCCAGTTAATAAAAGAGCTTGCAACTAAGGCTGACCTTCTCACTGCCTATGAGCCAAAGCTAGCTGTAAAAACAGTAAAAGCTTCCAACCTGCTTGAGGGGGGTTATACTCAATCGATAGTTCACACTGACACTATTGTTGCACAGCCCAGGGAAATAGCCCAAGAACAAATTAAAGATAATACCATTTTTGATAATAGTAGAGCTGGCCAAAAAGATAGGAATAGTCAACCAGAGCTTGGTAACAATCTCAGAACTTCCCATTTGGACAAAAAACTGACAATAGGCCAATCTCATGGCTTTTGTAGTTCGGACTGGACTGTTCCCATGGGGCACAGGGTCAGCGCTGATTTGCATATCGCCATTGTCTAACCCAGGGTGGTGTGGAGTGGAAAAACGATGGATTTGGGCCCAGATCTTTGGACTGGGGTGAATGTGTGACATTGATCCACATTCTGTCCATCATTGTTGTGTTTGCAATAGGCCAATCTCAGCATAGAGATCTGCCACCGGAGGCCGAACCCTATGTCATCGTGTTAACAGGGGTTCCTGAACTATTAGATGGGAAGTTCGAAAGCCACCAGACCCTAAAGAACAAGGTCATTCACTGGTTAGGAGTGAACAGACCATTACCCCCTGACTTAAACGGAGAAATTTTACATGTTAGACGGTTGGGATGGGTGGGAAGAAGACCAAAAACGGTGCCTGGTGACGCTGTCATCATAAACTTCAGGGACTATAGGGCAGTGACCTATATAAAAGATTGGTACCCGGGAGGCTATGAAGAGGGTATAACTGTTGGAGATCTAAGTTACTTCTACCCAAAAGTTTTAGTAGGAGACCACCCAAGAAGAGTAAATCAACATAGTAGATCTGGGATGTTTCCTACTCCTAATATACCAACCATGAACCGATTTACCTCATTAATGGGAATGGAGGGGGTCGACTGACTCCCACATGTTAGTGAGGCTAACCTGAACGTGGTTGATGATACCCCCAGGACCATACCCGCAGTGGGATCAAGCAAGGACAGAGAAGATCATGTTGTATTAAACGGGGCAGGAATTGGTGGCAATAATGATAAGGATAAGAGGCTACCAAAGGGGCAACTCATAATGTCCATGAATATAGCGGGATTGAAGAATAAAGTGAATGATCCTGACTGGCTAAACACAATACATAAATATAGTATTTGTGCTTCCAGGAAACATGGTTGACCCATGAAACACACCTAAAAGGATACCAAACTATTAACACTCCTGGGACGCCAAGTATTAGAGGCAGAAATAAGGGCTGTCTATGCACTTATATTTCAAATACATCTGGTATTAAAATTATCAGATTTATCTCTGCAGAGTTCTTCCAAGTCTTATTGGTTACCTGGTCGGGAGTAAAAAAGCTTGCTATTATTAATTTTTATAACAACGCCCATTCTACTCTCTGGGATGGCATTTTCTCCAGTTTAAAGGGGCATTTAGGGGCCTTAGAAAAAATAGGAACAGGAGACTTGGCACTCCTATGGACAGGGGATTTCAATTGTTCTATCTACACTGGTAATGACTCGGGCATTTGCCCTTTGAAGGGAAACAGCATAGAAGAATCAAGTCATTTTGCCCTCTCAGGAATAGGAGACCAACTAAACGCTATAATCTATGAGTTTGACCTAGGTTTTTTAAACGAAATCTGTTCACCGATGAAGGCCTTCGTACCAACATTCAACGGAAGAGGTGCAAATTCGATAATTGATTTCGCACTCCTATCCCTGAGATATCGACGGTTAGCTTTGACCTGGGAAACACTAAAGCTTGCTTTTGGGGATCATTACCCCATCTCCTTTGAGCTGCAAGTAATAGGAAAGCCTGTTACGAAGGAAGAGGATTACCATACATCAATAGCCATGGGTAGCACAAACGGCTATTCCATCAAGTGGGAGAGGGTAGAGCCCGAAATGTTCTTAAACAACCTGATATCTAGAGTATCAGACCATTTATTAATCTGTTTGTCTGACTCTGAAGGTCCACAAAAAATTCTAGCTTACTTTAATGTAATTGCCATGGAGATAAAGAACCTTTTATTAAGACCCCATAAAAATCTCTACCGCAAAGTAAAGGGTTGGTTTAACAAAGAATGCTCGGGAGCACACACCAACTTAATAACCGTTCTGCATGAAACACCAAGATCTACGGATCATGTTAGAGAGGCACGGAAGCTCTATCGAACCGCCCTAGTTGCTAGGAGGCGAGAATTAAAGCACGAACTTTGGGAAAGTTTACATGTAGCCTGCCAGAAAAATGACAACATCGCTTTTTGGAAGGCAGTTAATGCTCCCTTCTATCCGGACAAAGACACAGACATAATAGATATTGCAGTACCAGGAGATGTATGGATAGAACATTTTTCAAGTTTGTATAAGAACCCTAACTTAAGGAAGAGTGTTAATACCACTGCAACCCAGGAGTCCCCTGACCGGTTCCCAACGGGAATAGTTTTTGATCACAAAGAGGTACTAAGGGCCATCAATGATAGTGCGTCAGGGAAGGCACCAGGACCTGATGGTGTCCCTATTGATATTTATAAAAGCGAACTGAAATTGTGGTCACCCTTATTAACTAACGTTTTAAATAGTATTAATGTTGTAGGTTTTATTCCCACATGGCCAGAGGCAATAGTGGTGCCAATTTTTAAAAAGGGAAACAGGAATGATCCTGCCTGCTACTGCCCGATATCGCTTTTGGACGCCTTGATGAAGGTAGCAGGCAGGATCATATTAAATAGGCTCCAGGACTGGGCGGAGGAAAATAACGTTATAACCTCTTTTCAGTATGGCTTCCGCCCATGGAAGGGCACAATAGAGCAGAGCCTTAACTTGGCACTGTTAATTGCCAAGTATACCCAGGCAAAGAACGAAAGTCTACATGTAACATTCGTAGAGTTAAGCTCTGCGTTCGACTGTGTTGACCATATTTGTTGTGGGACACATTGACAACTATAGGCATAGACAATCAGATCATACAATTCATTAAGGAGCTGTATAGGAACGCAGGGGCGAGAGTAAGATATGGGAGGGATGGGGCATGCTCAGACAGATTTAGTATTAATCGGGGAGTAAGGCAAGTGTGCATTCTTGCACCCTCCCTCTTCATTTTATATATAAATAGTGTGGCGGATCACCTGAAGAACTTCCAGTTTGATTACCCAGTAGTAGGAGGGATTTCTACCCCGATCCTCTTATATGCAGATGATGCTGCAATAGTATCTCATACTTCTATTGCCATGCAGAGGGCGGTAGTGGAATTCTCGAAATACATGAACACACGCGGGCTTACAATTAATGTGTCAAAGACATACTCCATGAGATGTAGTGCCACTCGGAAACCCACTAAGGCAATCTTTCTGAACCAGAAAAAGATAGAAAACGCAACTAATTTCTGTTATCTGGGTGTAAACTTTGACAGTAAAGGGAACTGGGTAAAGGCGCGGTCCATGCTAGAAATCTGGCATTTAGTAGAGCAAGTGGAGCTCTAAAAATTTTTGCCAGGAAACTAGGGGGCCGCCCTGTTAAGGAACTAATACATACATATAAAGCAAAATGTGTTTCCACCGGCACATATGGCGCTGGGATCTGGGGTTTTATTAAAACCGACCAGTTACAACTGACAGAAAACGATTTCTTACACTATCTCCTTGCAACACCCAAATCACTGTCTATCCTTTTCAGCCACAGAGAACTGGCGATCTCCTATAGAGAAGACACAATTAAATCTAGTCCCCTTCTTCTGTGGCATAAGATTTGGACTACCCCGGAAACATCCCTGAACAGGGAGGTTATTTTAGACTGCCTAAAATTAGAGGGAGCAAAAAATATTAAATGGCTACGCTATGTAAGAAATATGGCCATAGACATCGGCCACAAAGAATATTTTGAAAATCCTGCATGTTTGGAATCCATCCCAAGGCGTATCCTTAAAAAGATTACATTAGAATATCTGGATAACAAAAGGTGGATCGCCGAAAAAGAGAAATATATGCACAAGGCAAACGAGGCGCTTCTCCTTCAAAGAGGAATTAAACTGTATTTAACCATAGACTGTAGCCCTTTTGCGAGAATGCTGTTGACCCGATTTCGGGCAGATATATTTTATCGTTTGATAACGTTCCCTAATTGCAATAATTGGTCAAAACAGTTGGTAAAATGTCCCTGTGATGGGTCTTCAGACCAATCAAACATTCATTCTGTTCTCTTTTGTAGATTTTATTTGGCGCTAAGTAAATTTTTTTTAACACCTTGACTGCTAGAGCAATTCCCGCTCGGTGCTGAACTTTACAGATTTCCATGGTTCATGACGAGCTCAGCTCGTCATAAGCACACGACCAGTGTACTGCATGACGAGATGAGCTCGTCATTAGCATGGAAGGGGTTAAAACCTATTTTTATTAAATGGGGCATCAGGGGATGTAGAGCTGCCTATCACAAGCTGAAGTCGTTGGAAACAGTTTTTGAGGTCAAAGCAGTGGCATCATATCTGAGTACCTTAATAGCCCTAAGGAAGACAATGTATGGTCAGGATATTTCTAAAAAGCAACACTTTTGGAGCTTAGTCTTATTTAGCCATCAATTTATTTCTTGCCCCCTGATTCTCGAATGTTTTTATATGATGTGATATAATGTTTATTGTGATTGTTTTTAAGGTTTACCTTTTAACTTGATATCAAATGTATTGTAATGCATCTGTGCTTTTATGATTTTGTGCAAAATCGAATAAAGCTATTTAAACTGAAAAAAAACTGAAACACTGGACCACAGTGAAAAAGTGCGCAGAGACCTAAAATCACCAACACCAGGCTACAGAAACAGGCTAGGCAAAAGCAAAATGTTTTGGGGTGAACCTGCCAAAAAGGGCCGGGTCCAACATAGACATTCTGTAAATAATGTAAGATTATTGTTCCATGCTATTGAATCGGGTCAGTCGTTATAGATCAATCAATCAATCAATCATATAATTCGTAACGCGCACTACTCTCCCGTGAGTGTCTCAAGGCGCTGGGGTGGGGAATGCTGCTTCTGCTCCAAAAGCCAGGTCTTGAGGAGTTTGGTCTTGGGTCTGCCGTAGGTGGACGGGGAGGGTGTTCCTGGTCTTGGCGGCGAGGTGGGAGAACGAGCTGCCGCCGGAGGTCGCTCTTTGGAAGTGGGGGACTGGCGAGGGCAAGGTTGGCGGGGCGAAGCTGGCCGGTGGGGGTGTAGAAGCTGAGTCGTCTGTTGAGGTACATTGGTCCGGTGTTGTGGAGTGCCTTGTGTCCATTGGTGAAGAGCTAGAAGGTTATCCTCTTGTTGACCGGGAGCCAGTGCAGGTCTCTCAGGTGGGGTGTGAAGTGGCTGCGGCGAGGGAAGTTGAGGATCAGGCGTGCAGAGGCGTTCTGGATGCATTGGAGCCATCTCAGGAGTTTGGCCGAGGCTCCTGCATAGAGGGTGTTTCCGTAGTCCAACCTGCTGCTGACGAGGGCCTGGGTGACCGTTCTTCCCGTTTCAGTGGGGATCCACTTGTAGATCCTGCAGAGCATGCGGTGGGTGTTGAAGCAGGAGGAGGCGACATTGACCTGTTTAGTCATGGAGAGGGTGGAGTCGAGGATGACCCCTAGGTTGCGTGCGTGGTCGGTGGGTGTTGGGGCGGTTCCCAGTGCGGTCAGCCACCAGGGGTCATCCCATGCCAAAGGGGTGGATCCGAGGATGAGGACCTCCATCTTGTCCAAGTTCAGCTTCAGTCGGCTGTTCCTCATCCATTCAGCGACGGCCTTCATTCCTTCGTGATGGATGGTTTTGACGGTGTGGGGGTCCTTGGTGAGGAAGATGATCAGCTGGCTGTCATCGACATAGTAGATGATGTTGAGGTCGTGCCGACAGGCGACGTGGGTGAGCAGAGCCATGTAGATGTTAAACAGAGTTGGGCTGAGGGATGACCCCTGGGGTACGCCACAGATGATCTCAGTGGCTCCGGAGCGGAAGGGGGGAAGGCGGACGCTCTGTGTGCTGCCGGAGAGGAAGGAGGTGGTCCAGTCAGAGCCTTCTCTTGGATCCCAGCTTTGCGGAGGCGTGTTCGTAGTGTGTGGTGGCAGATCGTGTTGAAGGCGGCTGACAGGTCCAGGAGGATGAGGGCCGCCGTTTCTCCGTTGTTCAGCAGGGACTTGATGTCATCGGTGGCGGCGATGAGGGCAGTCTCGGTGCTGTGGTTGCTGCGGTGCCCGGACTGGGAAGGGTGCAGGATGTTGTTCTCCTCGAGGTGGCAGGTCAGTTGTTCATTGACAGTCTTCTCGATGACCTTTGCCGGGAACGGGAGCAGGGAGATGGGCCGGAAGTTCTAGAGGTCCTTGGGATCCGCCTTGGGTTTCTTGAGTAAGGCGTTGATCTCGGCGTGCTTCCAGCTCTCCGGGACAGTTGCTGTCTCGAAGAAGGTGTTGATGACTTTCCGGAGATGGGGTGTGATGGCTGTGCTGGCTTTGTTGAAGATGTGGTGTGGGCATGGGTCTGACGGATATCCAGAGTCGATGGTGTTCATGATCTTGATGGTGTCATCATTGTTGATGTTGGTCCAGGAAAGCAGGTGGTTGGTGCGGATGGTGGTCGTGGGGGCGGAGGTCTCAGTGGTTGTCGGGGCGGTTGTGGCATTGAAGCTGTCATGAATGTCTGCGATCTTGCGTTTGAAGAAGGTGGCCAGCGAGTCGCAGAGGTCTTGCGAGGGTGGAATGTCGTTGGTGTTGGAGCTGCGGTTGGAGAGTTCCTTCACGATGTTAAAGACCTCTTTGCTGTTGTGCGCGTTATTGTCTAGACGGTCTTTGAAGGAGTCACTTTTGGCAGATCTGATGAGGTGATGGGGTCTGCGGGTGGCGTTCTTGTGGGCTGCGTGACTGTCCGGTGTTCGTTCACGGAGCCAGATCTTCTCCAGCTTTTGGCAGGTTTGCTTGGAGACCCGGAGGTCTTCAGTGAACCAGCTGGCTTTCTTGTTGGTGGGACTGTTGGAGGGTTTCTTGATTCGGGCGAGGGTGTTGGCGCAGTCATTGATCCACTATCTGTGGTTGCGGGCGGCGGTGTCGGGGTCGGTGGGGTCGGCGGGTGGGCTCTGGGCGTGGTGGTTAGCTGGTCTTCGGTGGCTTTGCTCCAGCAGTGGCGAGGCATCTGTTGGGTGCGGTGGTGCGTGGTGAGTTTCTTGAAGGTGAAGTGGATGCAGCGATGGTCGGTCCAGTGGAGTTTGGTGGTGTGGTTGAAGGAGACGTGGGGGCTTGCTGAGAAGATGGGGTCAAGCGTGTGACCGGCGGAGTGGGTGGGTATTGTGACGAGTTGTCTGAGTCTGAGTTTGGCTAGGTTGTCGATGAGGGTGGTGGAGTTGGTGTCGTTGTTGTTCTCGAGGTGGAAGTTTAGGTCCCCGAGGAGGATGTAGTCTGTGGAGGCGAGGGCGTGTGTGCTGATGAAGTCGGCGATGGAGTCGCTGAACTGTGGTCTGGATCCGGGGGGTCTGTAGATGAGGGTTCCTCTGAGGGTGGTGATGGGGTCGGTGTGGATCTGGAAGTGTAGGTGTTCGGAGGTGCTGAAGGTGTCGTCGGTGTTGGTCGAGACTGAAAGTGTTCCTGTGGATGATGGTGATTCCTCCTCCTGCTCCATTGGTGCAGTCCCTGCGGGTGATCTTGTAGCCTTCCGGGATGGCTATTTCTATGTCAGGTGCAGAGGCAGGGTTCAGCCAGGTCTCCATCAGGAAGGCGACATCTGGGGAGGTTGAGTCGAGTAGGTCCCAGAGTTCAACAGCGTGTTTGCGGGCGGAGCGGGTGTTGAGAAGGATGCATCTGAGGTGGTTGGGTTCTTTCTGGTCGGCAGCATGGTGTGGCGGATGCGTGTGAAGCTACAGTTCCGGCAGGTGAAATCTCTGTGAGTGCTCTTCGGGCGGCCAGGAAGCAGGTGTGTGATCATCCGGTGTTGAGTGCGTGGAGGGTTCTGGCATCGTAGCGGTGTAGGGCGTCGTTGCGTTCACGGGGTCCAGATCCCATCTGGTATTTTAGTGCCAAATACAGTTAAAGAATTTGATAAACGTCTATTGGCAATATCTTTTCCGTACATTATATATGTTTAATTTTGGTAATGTGTTTATTAATATGATTTCCACTCTTTACTCTGGAACCTCTGCCAAACTCTTCATTAATGGTAACATTTCTGATAATTATTTCCTTTTTAGGGGTGCTAGGCAAGGTTGTCCCCTTTCGCTTTTCTTCTAGCAATTGAACCGTTACTTATTGCCATCAGGATTTCAGTGGAAATCGAAGGTCTTCTCATAAATAATGTTTCAATTAAAACGTTAGCTTATGCTGATGATGCACTCTAATATGTTGCTAATTCAGAATTCTCCATTCCGCCATTATTAAATCTAATTCATAAGTATTCTCAGATTTCTGGATATACTTTAAATACTAATAAAAGAGAATGATTTCCGTTGAATGTTTCTTGTATCCTTGATATGCTACCAAATAAAGAAATAGTATGGCATAAAGACAGGATAAAATATCTTGGTATTTTATTTTCTCGCACCATTAAACAGTTGATTACCTTGAATTGTGATGATATTATCAATCATATCAAAGACAAAATTCATAAATGTTCTACATTTATCTTGGTGGGGTGAATTTGATACAATGAAAATGGTCATTGCTCCTAAAATATTTTATCTTCTTTCTATGATACCTATTCAACTCCCTCTTCAATTTTATTATGATAAACTTATTTCTAAATGTATTTGAAAAGCTAAACATCCCTGTATAAATTATAAGAAATTATACAGCTAAGACTAATTGGGGCTTTGATTTACCAGATTTCCATAATTATAATAAATCATATTTCTTTTCAACAAAGTATCATATGGTTCCAGTACCCACAGCTCTCTCATTCTCCTTCTTCGTTTCTTGTGGAACAAAGTTTGATTTCTTCATTTCTGCATATGGAAGGGTACAAACTGAGGTGGCTTAGTGAGCAGAAGAACGATGATGGATTAAACCCAGATCTGGGGGTGAGTGTAGTGTTTGAAAAGTTTCAGCACTTCGTCCATCATCTTATTGTGTTTGGTATGTTCGCCCTAAGTGACGTGGGTCTCTTGCTCACTTTGCCACTGGATTCAACTAGCCTGGCTGATGAAGGGTGGAACCATGAAACCGGTCCCTCAATGCTTATTTTCTGTCCAGGGATGACCTGACCTGGCAGTTCGGGCTGGAATGTTCCCATGAGGAACAGGGTCAAGACTGATTTGCATACGGCTGCGCCCAAACTGGGGTGGCTTAGTGAGCAGACGATCATGTATCAAACCCACATCTGTGACTGGGTGTGAGTGTCTGTAAATCCTCAGCACTCCGTCCATCATACTATTGTGTTTGTCAAGAGCTGATAGGAACTTTCCATGAAACTACACATGGTAAAATGATGCCATAACGTTTTTTTTTTCATCAGGGGCAGTTATTTTTTTTGCCAGGTGCAATTTTGATATTTTGACAATGCAGTGAAAACCCAGTGATGAAATACATTCATGGGTGATGGGCTTTATGTGGGCGTATTTAATTTATGGATTTTGGCACCAAATGCACTCTCAGTTTCATCAACCTGAATAATAAGACTCAGGTCTATATTATTCTATAGCGTCCTCAATGTTCTTCCGTTTTAGATGATTTTTGGTGCGGGTATGACTGAGACATGGTGAAACGAGTGACACTCAACTTGTAAATGTTTACAAAAAGTGTTGCAAACTTTGCTCAGTGTGCCCTTTTCTGGAGTGGCAACCCGCTCCTACTTTAGGAAAGGGCTCCTGAGAGCCATGGGTGGGCTGCAGGCACTTGATGGAAGTTTCCAGGGCCTTACTGCAAGTCACCACACTTGACTACAAGTCCTGCATTGCTCATATGGCTCCCAGACTCCCCTCTGCTTTCGCCTAACCCTGGGCCACCCAAGTGACTCTGGGACCCCGTGAATCTGAGTTGTCCGTAACATGAGTGATTCTGCAGCAAGGAACCTGCCAGATAGCATCACCATGTAGATGCAGCTGTGAATTCGGTGTAGTTGGAAAATGTTGCACTTCTTCATTGTGGCAAGAGTTCCTAACTTAGCATGCAAAGTTTGAACTTTTTTTTTGTGTTGACATTTTTTATTGAATTTTACAATGAAAATACATCAAGAGAATAAGTATAAGGAAGCAATAATAAATTGTGAACAAACAAATGAGACATTCTTTTGACCTTTTCAAGGCAGGGGTGCACAAAAGTCTAGACACGTATATAGAAAAGTAATGTAGTTTGCGAATATGGGTAACTTTATTTTTCATATTTATATATTTATTTAACAGACTTCTTTAGCAGTTACCACACACAGAGGGTGTCGGAGTGCTTTACATCAAATGAATAATAGGAACAAACACAAAGTCATTTAAGAGTAGTGTGCATAACATGTTGACGTAGGGCGAAAATATGTGCCACATTCGACAGTCAAGGAGGACAATAGAATGTTAGGGTTCAGGTTAAAAAATGGGAAGTGGAGATTGATAGAATGATGAGAGCATTGAGTGAAGAAAAGACCAGGGACTATAGAGCTGTCTTTCACTCAGTTTAGGGGTGCTGCTGAGAGGGCCTCTCAGTACTGTGGTTGTGAAAGAGGGAGGTGCTGCTCAAATATTGGATTTTTCAGTCTCCTTTTGAATAACTTGTTAGAAAAAAATGTCCTGATTTCTGGTTGGTTTGAGATGGAAATTTTGGGGGCCCTGCCCGAAAAGGACTTTTTCCTCATTTTAAAATTTTAGTTTTCAGAATTTCCAGGACAGACTGTGAGCCTTTTCGGGCATCATTGGTTGCCTGGGATTTTCAATCATTCATGTATCTTTATTTCGGCAAATTTTTGCCATAAAAGATGTTCAAAACATTCATTAAAAAAACAATGTACAGGGATGATAAGTAATTTCAATTAAACACGAGCAAATTGACAACACTAAAAAGTTCAAATTGATGCTTAATACACCTAGCAATTACTGTACATCCATTATATCTTCTGTAGCAGTCAATTATAAAGTGCTTGTGCGAATAAATGTAAACAATGTTTGTCAAAAACCTGCGCTTGTGCCATATTGCTGTCAAAAATTTTGCTACGGCAAAAACAATCGGACTGGTTACATCTGTTTTAAGAATTATGTAAGCCTGCATACAATGAGTAAATCCCAAGATTTTACAAAGAGGTATGAGCCAATACCTTCTTGATTTTTGGTAAGCTGGACAAAAAAACTAAATATGCAGGTCATTTTCCAAGTCGCAATTACAACCAGGGCAGATTTTGGGCGAAGATGGGCACCATTTGCTGGTAAGGACTCTAATTGGTAAGGTGCCCTATCTCCATTGTAGGTATAATTTTCTAGTTAAAATAGGAAAAATATCATCCAAGACATGCTCAAAGTAGTAAAAATCTTTAACTTTAAAAAAAGATTCAGTTAGGGTGCCGATTTGTAGCTTGTGTATAGAGGCAGTTAATTTGTTATCATAGTATAATCTTGCCAGGTGCTTGCGTGAAACCATGTTACAAGCTGACTCCGGATCGGACCACAGTAGTGGTACTCCCAACTTCCCACATTCATTTTTTACATACTTAAACCATGGGATTTTCCCCACATTCGGTAGGCTTAAAATTTCTAAGAGTTCCTGCCTATAATTAGAGAGCTCTGGAGTAATCCAGAGCCTCCGCCAGAATGTTAGCGGTTTAAGTCCCAGATTCTCGTCTATTGATCTAAGGCCCATATCGAGCCTCAGCGGTAGCAGAGGAGTACTGGAGGGCAAGGATAACAGCTGTCTAAGAAATTTATTTTCAGTGACAACAATCTCGGGTCTACACAAGTAGCCCCAGAGTTCGCCGCCATAGGTGACTGGCCCCCTTGCCTGCGTTTTATAAATCTCCATGGGTGGGCCAATAGGTTTGATGGTGGATGTGTTAGAAAGCTTAAGAATGCCCCCTGCTAGTTGGGCCAGTTTGAGTTGGGATTTGATTTGGTGGGGGGCCCAAATCATACTTTTATTTATAGTCACCCCCAAATATTCAAAAATCTGGACCCTTTCCAACTTAGTAGTGCCTATTCTAGTATTTGGGGCGTGTGGTTGCAGGGGGATTAAAAATCATAAATTTAGTTTTAAGGGCATTTATCTCTAAGCCCCGATCAACACAGAATGCCACAAAACCATCCAACACACGTTGGATCCCCATTGGAGATTTAGACAGCAGCAGCGTGTCGTCTGCGAACATAATCGCAGGCACCCTACTGCCAGCAAGCTTGGGGGCATCACTATTCGGTATCCCATTCAGATGGGCGATTACCCCGTTGACGTAGAGGCAAAACAGAGTGGGTGCTAAAACGCACCCCTGTCTCACCCCCCTGTCAACGGGGAATCTAGGTGACAACAAACCGTTCTTCCAACACCTAACCCGTGCGGAATTCTCCTCATGGAGCCTCATTAGTATATTCAAAAGTTGGGGTGGGATACCCAGCTCTAGGAGCACAGACCAGAGTTTCCCTCGTGGGACCAGATCAAAGGCCACGCGTAAGTCCACAAAGACCGTATATAAGCTACCGCCCTCAATCCTGACAGTTTTCCAAAACAATAGGGTCAGGCGGAAAATTTGGTTCATTGTGGATATATTTTTTCTAAACCCTGCCTGGTAGGGACTCAAAACTGAATGTTCAACAATCCAGTCCTGGAGGCGATCTAAGATCAAGTCAAGTCAAGTCAAGTCAGAATGTATATAGCGCACTACATACCCAGAGGGTCTCAAGGCGCTTGAGGAAGGGGGGGGGAGGTTTACTTATCGAATATCCAGGTTTTAAGTTGTTTTCTGAAGGCTAGGTGGTTTTGAGTAAGGCGGAGGTGGATGGGAAGGGAATTCCAGGTTTTGGCCGCTAAGTAGGAGAAGGATCTTCCCCCCATGGTGGCTTTGTGGATGCGCGGAACAGCGGCGAGGGCTTGGTTGGACGAACGCAGCTGGCGGGTGGGAGTGTAAAAGGAAAGGCGCGTGTTGAGACAATCAGGTCCAAGTTCGTATAGGGCTTTGTGTGCGTGGGTGAGGAGACGGAACGTTATTCTCTTGTTGATGGGGAGCCAGTGAAGGTCTTTCAGGTGAACGGAAATGTGGTCTGTGCGGGGGATGTCTAGTATGAGTCTGGCTGAAGCATTTTGGATGCGTTGGAGTTTTTTCTGCAGTTTTGCTGTGGAACCGGCGTAGAGGGTGTTTCCGTAGTCCAGACGGCTTGTAACCAGTGCGTGGGTGACCGTTTTTCTTGTTTCGGTGGGGATCCAGCGAAATGTTTTTTTGAGCATGCGTAGGATGTTGAAGCATGATGATGAGATGGCGTTGACTTGTCTGGTCATCGAGAGTGAGGAGTCCAGGATGATGCCCAGGTTCCGTGCGTGGTCCGTCGCCTCGCAAAGATTTTTTGCGGCACATCGATGAGGCTGATGGGCATGTAGTTGGCTGGGAGCAGAGGAGAGCCCTTCTTGAAGATAGGGACAATCTCTGCGCCCAGCCAAGTACAGGGTACCGCCATGCCCCTCAATACTGCATTGAAGATAACTAATAAATATGGGGCCCATACCTTGGGTTTGTGCTTAAAGAGTTTATCCAACCCTGGGGCTTTTCCCGCTGCAAGTTTGGATATTGCCACACAGACCTCCTCCTGAGTAAAATCATCCCCATCAAATTGTGGGGTTGGATTTGGCAACGTCCCCCCTGGGTCCCCAACTAATTCAGCGTTATCTGCTACATGGAAGTGATCCTCCCACACATTGGCGGCTATATTTACTTCAACGGCCGATGGTGGCTCGCCAGAACCCGTGTTCACAATTGACCAAAATGTACGTGAGTCTCTGATTGCAAGGGCAGCAGTTAGATTCACCCAGTTATCATGGTCCCATTCCACTTTAGCACAGCGCATTAAGCGCTTGCATTGAGTTCTCCTGACTTGTATTAGTGGTTTATTAGTGTTTTGCTTCTTGGACAAAACTAAGTCTGCCTTCGCCTTTCTGCAGGCGGCATTGAACCATGAGGATATATTACCCCTAATCGTCCGCTTTGTCACGCGGGGGTTAAACACCTCTGCCAGATTGGTGGTTAAGTCCCCATGAAGGGCCCAAAGCTTTTGGTGCATGTCAGGGGAATGGGGTTGCGTGATTAGAGCGCTGACCTCTTCAAATACAGGGACGATCCAAGCATACAGCTTGGCAACGTCCTCAGGGTGTGCTACTATTTTGTCCCACCTGACTCTGCGTCTATCATTGGATAGAGTCATCCTCAAGTCGCAGTCATCACTGCCGTCATAGTTGTCTTTAAGAATGCCAGGAAAGGACATTTCCAGATTTAGCGCATTATGATCGCTCTCATCTCTTGGGATAACCGTGAAGTCAATGACCTTGGGCCATGAGCATGTTTCAACCAGTATGTAATCCAACCGCGACTCCTGTCCCGGCTTATTGAATGTGCATTTTGGGGGGATATCGGATTGTACACATCCATTACAAGCCCTGATTGAATGGTTGAGTGTTAGTGCCATGATTTGGATGGCTAAGGGTGTCCATGACCTGGGTGAGGGGGCCGCTGTTGGTGGTATTGCCCAATAATCATCTTCTTCAAGAACTGTGCCATCCATCAAGCCTGTTAGTGGCTCGAAGTGACAGTACAGATCACCCCCTACTACGAGCGAGGTGCCACAGGGGATGGTATTTAGGAAAGTTTAAAGACAGTTCCTCAATGGTTCTCGACTCACTTGTTAAATTCACGGGTCTAGAGTACACATTGACCAGTGCGAGCTTGGCAGCATTTGGCCACTCTAAAACCACACATTGGACATCCTCGGACTTGGCCTTACATCCCAAGTGAGAGCCCACCCAAATGGTGAGGCCCCCGGACGGCCGCCCCCCCCCCCACCGTGCCGGTACATTAAATGAGGCAAAACCAATACGTGTTTGCTCCTCTCTGGCCCAAGTTTCCTGAAAAAGACATACATCGTTCTTGTCTATAAATGATCCCCACTCCGGACAAGACATTTTATTACATAGACCTGCCAGGTTCCAAGACAATATGAGCAGAGAGCCTGAGTTGGCTCTAGTAGTGATTCCCCCAGTGGGAAGCCTGGGACCTATTTCATTAGATCTCAAAGTGTTCGGAGTGCCCAGCAAAATAGATGAGATATTTGGGCCAACAACCGGATTAGACTGGTCAGTGGTACCATACGGTGAGCATACCAGAGGCCTTAAATAGTTGCTCTCTACCAGGTTACTACCTTCAATCCTAGCCGAATGACCACATATGGTACTCCTACTAGGTTTAATCGGAATGTTGTCACATCCATCCGTTACCCTTGTTCCACAGGCCACCACATGCTTGGACTGTAGTCAATCAACCATGTCCAAGCAGCTGTACCGATTGTGGTTCAAAAATTGGCTAGACAAACGGGTATTATCCGACCTCTCCCTAATCCCCCCACTCCCCCCTCTAGCTTCCACTCTCACCCAGCCCTCCTCTGTCCCAAAGTTAGAGCACAGAAGACCAGATGGAGAAAAGGAGGACAATGGAAGGGGCTGGATTGTTGTCTCAGGATCACGATACAGCCAGTCACATATGTGGGAGATGGTCCTTGGGTCCCTGAAGTTAACCAGTACACAGTCGCCACTAATGTTTTCAATAGTGTTGCCCACCCAGGACACCCTTCTAACCATCAAAATCTCGCTGCAAATTTGGGCAGGGAGAGGTCTATTTTTATTCAGCAAGCTGGCAACTTTGTTCTTGAGTGACTCAAATGATTCTCTGGCCGAAGCATCTAATTCAGGGACTCCCGCTAGAACAACTACAAGGGGACTTGCATCAGGAGGTAAGTCTATTATCAATTTCTTTCTTTGAGTGCAGCCCTCTTCTGCGGTTTGCCTAACATGTAGGTTAGACTTTTTAGCCAATGTTCGGGCCTTAGCAGGGGGAAGTTGAAGGGGGTTCCTATTGGGGGTGCACTGCACTGTAGTATATGAAGTTGCTAGAGGATGGGTATTAACTGTTGGCACATCCCCCTGATTATTATCCGGTTCCCCACCCACCTGCATAATCTTGTCTTTTTTCAGACAGTCTACAGTAACCGCTGTAGCTTTTTCTATATTTATAATGTAAACAACAAGGACCCCCTGTTAGGAATTATCAGTTCCTGGGACAGGGAAACAATTATGTGTGAATAATATAGGAGGAACAACTAATGCGGGAAAGGACTTTAGATAAAAAACATTCTAACAAGTTTGTTTAAGTAAAAAGCTCTATTTCATTTAATAGATGTTGATTAAAAGAAAAATATACATAATACACATGAAATACAAAAACATATAACATAGCAATAACCAAATTTCACAACCAAATATGTACAATACAAAAATTATTATATAAGGACACAAATTAGTTTAAAAAGGAATGTTTCCAGTAGGTGGCAAACAATATTCTCCATTGAGAATATTGTTTGCCACCTACTGGAAACATTCCTTTTTAAACTAATTTGTGTCCTTATATAATAATTTTTGCTAAAATGGGCCCGCCCTTGGCCCGGGCTCCGCCCGGCGCGCGCCCGCACGCGTTCCGCGGAGCGGAAGGAATAATCCAATAAGTACCCAGAAGCAGTGGGCGTGTGGAATGCGGGAAGAGGACACAGCTGAGGGTAGAATGGGCTGCTGGTCCTCGCAGTCCCTGGCAACAGAACAGCTTCCAGTCCAAAGAAATGCAAAACCGCTGCGAGCGGCTCCCGCGGAGCAGGGGCCGCGAGCAGTTTTCAAGGTGCAGGCAGTGGGCGTGTGCAATGCGGGAAGAGGACACAGCTAAGGGTAGAATGGGCTGCTGGTCCTCGCAGTCCCTGGCAACAGAACAGCTTCCAGTCCAAAGAAACGCAAAACCGCTGCATTTATTCACTAAATATCTTGAAATGCCCTCATGGATCACCCTCTGTGTGATACAAGAAAGCTTGATTGTGGTTCTTGGCTCAAATGGGAGGCAGTTCAAAGTATTCAGGATGGGAAACACATGGTCAGTTTTTCCAGAACCAGAGACCAGTCAGACCTGTGCAAAAGATTGCTTTGAGAGGACAAGATGACGTTTCCGGGTCCCCATGAGTCCCTATTCCACTCTAGAGAGGTCTAATGCCTGGAACAGCCATCTGAAGTCCTCATCTGAGATAAATTGTTTTAGTCCTCTTAGAAGTCTGAGTCGGAGTTGAGCTAATTTGTAATATTACTTATGTGGCATTGTAGGTTGAAGTGTGTCTCGGATGAAGCCAGAACAATGACTGCAGAACTGTTGACTATAGGCTTTTGTGTGAGCCAGGTTTGTATTGGGATGGTGCTATTGGTATGATTTTGAAGAATTCTGTTTGTATTGTGTTGACTTTCAGATGGAGGGTTGTTGTCTACGACAGTCAGGATTTCAAAGAGATTCTCCAGATATTTGGAAGAATGTATTTTTGAGTAAAGTTGTGTATCCTCTCATTGACAAACGGTATGAACTCAGGTATGCATGTAAATATTGCATGGGGAGTGATACAATTGAGCTTTGAAGAACACTTTGTGAAGGTCTAATTGGTTATTGAAAAGGTTAATAAGCTTAATTAGTTTGGTTAAGTTTTCCACGGATGATGTGAACCATTTGAGAAAGATTCTACCTATTCTTTCTTCCAGTATATTCACAAAAACGTTATAATTCATGTGTCAGATCTCTCAGAAAAGTCTAAGGGCCTTATTATGACTTGGGCGGTCTTGGAACGGTCTGCCACGCCACCGCCACGATCCAAGACTGCCAAAGCCATAAGAAACTGCCGCAAGATTCCGACTTTTTCAGTCTATGGTGGGTGGTTCTTTAGCGGTCCCACGGCAGTACCTATGAAAAAGGCACTGCAATGGGAAAGTCAAAGGCAGTTCCTGCAGGGCATGGACTGTTAAGTCCATGCCCTGCAGGAACTGGTGGTGCATGCATACGGGGGGGCACAACATGTGCCCCCCTGCATGTATCCCCTGGCACAGACAATTGTGGCTGTGAGGAAACTCCTAATATGCTTGGCTCTGCCGCAGTATCAACATCAGCATATTAGGGGTCCCAGACTGCAGCAAGCAACCCAGGGATCACAGCACCTGGCGCAGCAACTGTCCTGTGGTGGTACAACTACCCTACTTGTAATTGGATGGTTGGACCACCCGTGTAGTGGTAGCCGCACTGCCACCATGGGTTTGGTGGTCCATTGGACTGCCAAACTCATAAGGGCCTAAGAGTAGACTTAAACTTAAACTTAAATTTTTTTTCACAAAACTTAAACTTAAAAACATGTTCAAAAAAGTATGTGTATGGAGGAGTATTTGTATATTACAAAACTAACTTGAGAGAAATGGAGAACTGAACTCAAGGTGAGACCACTAGGGAAATACTGAACACTTACAGTGAGACAGAAAGTGAGACATATGCTTGCCAAACTATTCTGGCACTTTTACATTTTAGAAACATACAGGGTATTAGTGCATGCAAGCAAATGCACCACAGGGGCTGTGTAGTTATGCTAATGAAAACAAGCCTATGCATGCTGATCTGCAGCTAGTGCTATGGTAAGGCAGAATGGTTGGCATGTGATACATACTACCTAGAACTCCAAAAACGAAATTCATAAATTGTCAATTTCCACAACCTTCACCCCCTGGTACTGCCCTTTCTACCACTGGTCTCAGAAGTCATCAAGGCTGTGAGAGGGAAAGAATGTAAACAGGCCTTGGTTGCATTCTGTAGTTTTCGCTCATTGCCCTTCCCTAGCCCCTCAGCAGCAAATTGGATGCTGTTGAGGACCTAACAGCGGCCCAGTGATGACAAGCATGTTAACATGGGGAGAGGTTGTGGCCTTACGGCCAGAGCTGCCGAATGTGGAGCTGGAGAACCACCTGCAGTTCCGGAGGCTTCTTAAGACGACACTGTTTTAATAGGTCCCTTACCAGGCTGAAGAAAGCAAAGTCCTAGCGCGGAGAGACCCCTCACGGGGTGATTCGGGCGCTTTACAAACCATAAATCAAATCAAATCAGGTCTGAGCTTCGGCGTCGGCTCAACATCCTGTGATTCTGGGCAAATCGCTTAATCTCCCTGTGCCTACAGAGAAATTAATGTGTCCTTGTGTAACGTAACTGGTGATCATGTAAAGTGGTTCAATATTTTTGTGTTGTGTTTGCACTATATAAATCTGAAGAAAAAAAAACAATAATAACTCTGTGATGTCATCAGGGGTCAAACGGTGCCTTTTGTAACTTTCTTATGCTTCATTTTGGCTATGCATGACCACAATGATCCACAATCCTTTGTAAAAAAAAAGAAACAATACTAGCCCAAACATTTTGCAAGGAGACTGTTTCAGGAAATGTGCTACAGATTAAGATATTAGTCAGTGGTTGTTATCACCTTCAAAATGTTGCTGGGTAAGATTCTGTAATGCTTGACACAAGAGACTGCTTTTCTATCTTTCTCTTTACGTGGCTAAAATATTCCTAAAATGATGTTTGTGTTAAACATCTAGCAGCAGTGAGGCTTTCAAAAATGTATGTATTCATATTATTTATTTAATGAGTACTCCTTCTACTGATGGGTCCTTGGTGCTAGAAAGTATAAATAAAAATCAGGGAGACATTACCCAAAGAGATTGATCTTTAACCATTTTCAGAATTGCATAAGCCAATAGGTTGAGAATTCCAGAGCTGGGATGCCAGTACTCTGAAAGCTCTGCCACCCATATTATGCCGGAAAATGGGAACCCAGTCTTAAAGACCTATCAGGTATGTAATAAACCAGAATGTCTAATAGAAAAGAAGGACCTGTCTTGTGACGAGCCTGATGAATGATACATCTGCTTTATGGTATGCAGACAAAATTTCGATGTGTTAATATCGATATACCATAATATCGAGTTTGAAATATCGAAGGGACATAATATAGAAGGTAAGTAATATCAAATTTTTTAATATCGAAGGGACAGAATTTCGGAGGTAAGTAATATCTATTTTGTTAATATCGATGTAAGTAATATCGATGTTACTAATATCGATATTAGTAATATCGATGTTACTAATATCGATTGTTATATTATTTTTATGTATATCATTATGTATTTAATAAGTATTATTTTTTTAACGTAATTTAAGTACATATTGCATTTTAGTACCGTAGTGGGTTGTGGGTTTGTAGGGGAATAGGGTGGGAAGTAATTTAATTATACTAAATTAATTTTTAATTTTTTAGGAATTATAAAATCTTTTAGATTAATTGGTAATTAAATTGTATGAATTGGTAATTTATTTTAATTAATTGATTAATTGATAATTATGTTTGTAGCGGGTTTTGGGTTTATAGGGGAATAGGGTGGGAAGTAATTTAATTATACTAAATTAATTTTTTATTTTTTAGGAATTATAAAATCTTTTAAATTAATTGGTAATTAATTTTTATTAATTGGTATTTTATTTTAATTAATTGATTAATTGATAATTATGTTTGTAGCGGGTTGTGGGTTTATAGGGGAATAGGGTGGGAAGTAATTTAATTATACTAAATTATTTATAATTTTTTAGGAATTATAAAATCTTTTAACTTAATTGGTAATTAATTTGTATTAATTGGTAATTTATTTTAATTAATTGATTAATTGATAATTATGTTTGTAGCAGGTTATGGGTTTATAGGGGAATAGGGTGGGAAGTAATTTCATAATACTAAATTAATTATTCATTTTTTAGGAAATATAAAATCTTTTACATTGATTGGTAATTAATTTTTATTAATTGGTAATTATTTTAAATAAAATTATTTATTGGTTTTTGTAAATAGTTTAGATTAATTCAATAAATATTTTTTTTAAATATTTTTAAATAATAATGATTTTTTATAAGTATGTTATTTGTAACTTCTACGTTATCCAACACTTTCCCTACTGTTGCACTCTCTGGAGTGGGAATAGTAATTTTTACCCCTACGCTATCCAACACTTTCCCTACTGTTGCATTATCTGGAGTGGGAATAGTAATTGTTACCCCTACACTATCCAACACTTTCCCTACTGTTGCACTCTCTGGAGTGGGAATAGTAATTTTTACCCCTACGCTATCCAACACTTTCCCTACTGTTGCACTCTGTGGAGTGGGAATAGTAATTTTAACCCCTACGCTATCCAACACTTTCCCTACTGTTGCACTCTCTGGAGTGGGAATAGTATTTTTTACCCTTACGCTATCCAACACTTTCCCTACTGTTGCACTCACTGGAGTGGGAATAGTAATTTTGACCCCTACGCTATCCAACACATTCCCTACTGTTGCACTCACTGGAGTGGGAATAGTATTTTATACCCCTCAGCTATCCAACACTTTCCCTACTGTTGCACTCTCTGGAGTTGCAATAGTAATTTTTACCCCTCCGCTATCCAACACTTTCCCTACTGTTGCACTCTCTGGAGTGGGAATAGTAATTTTTACCCTTACGCTATCCAACACTTTCCCTACTGTTGCACTCACTGGAGTGGGAATAGTAATTTTTACCCCTACGCTATCCAACACTTTCCCTACTGTTGCACTCACTGGAGTGGGAATAGTAATTTTTACCCCTCCGCTATCCAACGCTTTCCCTACTGTTGCACTCTGTGGAGTGGGAATAGTAATTTTTACCCTTACGCTATCCAACACTTTCCTTACTGTTGCACTCTTTGGAGTGTGAATAGTCATGTTTACCCCTACGCTATCCAACACTTTCCATACTGTTGCACTCTTTGGAGTGGGAATAGTTATTTTTACCCCTACGCTATCCAACATTTTCCTTACTGTTGTTTTTTTGGAGTTGGAATACTATTTTATTCCCTCTGGTATTTAATATTGTTTGTATTGTTTTAGTTAATGCATTATATAAGTAATGTTAAAAATATTAAAAGTAAATTAATTTTTTTTAATTTGTTTTGCATAATTATTTTATTTTTATTTATGGTATTTATTTATGTGTGTAGATGAATTTGTAATTTATAATATTTTTAATTATTTATAAATATTAAAACTAATTATCAAGTAAGTATATATATATATATATATATATCATATGTATATGTTTAATTAATTTTTTATTACATTATGTATATTACTTATTAATTTCAAATAATATAAAATAATTTTAACGATGTTTATTATATTTGTACATGTTTTTGTATTAATTTTACATATTTATTTTATTTAAAAAAACGATATTTTTTTAAACTATATTTTTTACATCGATATATTTTTTTCGATATTTTAGTACTTACCTTGTTGTAGATAGGATATCGATGTTGTTTACAACAATATTATTGCTCCGATATTTTTGTATCTCGATATTTTGGGTTTCTATATTTTGTCATAGATCCCTGCTTTATACTTTATCCGATGTTCCTCAGGCAACCAAGGCAGGGATTGAAGGCCATGCCTATGCAGACTTCCATATTATGCAGTCTCTGCATTTTATTGATTATAAATACGGGGATCCTAAGATAAATATCATTGCATTAGTGCAAATGGGAAAGGCACAGGCAGCAAACAAAGAGACATGCATTGAAGAAGGTAGAAGAGGAAGGATTTTAAGCTGCACAAAGCCGACCAATCCAACCTTCTATACTTCAGCTAGGAAGGAAAGTTCATGATCACACAAAATCCCCCGATATTTTGCTTGAAGAAGAGAGGTGGTAAAGTTCCAATTTGGCAAAAACTATGAATTTAATAGGTTCATAAATGAATTCTCACTTTTTGAAAATGAAAAATAGAAAATAAATAATAAAAAATAATATTTTCCAATAAAAATTGCCATTTCTATAGGATTTCATTATTGCGAGTCGCAATTTTTTTGCGACTCGCAAAATAGTGTTTGTAACAGGTTTTTAGCATGCACAAACGGGTCGCAAACCTGTTTACACATGCTAAATACAGTCTGGCCCTTAAGCCTTCACATTGAATTTAGCATGGCCATCTGATCAATAATGCCACTATATGATTTAAAGTCTACCCACATGATATCAAACAACTCAGCATCCTGAAAGCTTTGATGGTGATTGACAGCGATGAAGGACTGTGCAAGGAGAACTGTTTTTGTCTGCACTGAAAGTTGTCCTCTTATGACAAGGTTGGGGGGCAAAGAAATGTGCGGCAAACTTTAAATCATTTCTATTAGTCTAATACTCCCATTAATGTGGACAGTGTCATGCATCTATCACAGCAGTAAACTGGTGAATTTCAGCCTTCGGTTTTTAATTTTACATTAATTTACTGATACATTTGTGAAGAAATTGCGTATTTGGCTTTGATTTATTATGTAAAAGAATGACTTATAAAATCTAGCTGACTATCCAAAATATATGCAAGTCACACCTAAATAGAAAACACCTGAGTTTACTAAATGTAAATTAGCAATGTTTGCTTCAGGAGGTCAGTATTTGTGTTTTAATTGGTAAATTTAAGGTTGCTGTGTCTTTTTAGTCTCCAATGCTACATGGTCCTCCTGCTTCCATTGCTTGGCAGTGGCCATTGATGGGCTGCCGCATTCATCTTTCTTATCCGGTTGAGGTTGACCATCTTTTGTGAAGAAGCGTTCAGCAGGGGAAGAATTCTCTGCAAATAGATCCTTCTTGGCAGAGAAGTCTCAACGTCTGCGAATGCCAGTGTTAATTACAGTAAATCCCACACATTTTTTAAGCAGCTGAGACAAAATCACACATATAAAAAAAAATCATTACATTTTCTACACGTAGCTATAATAATCCTACCTCCCTATTTATCAGCATAAATATTGGAAGATTTTTAAAGAAAGGTCGAAATAAATATTAATTTTATGGCAAGACAGGAGGCTAGCGTTATGCATTTAACCCTTTATTCACCACTTCTGCAGCACTTTAAAGATCTTCAGAACAGAACTTTAACACAAAACAACAAAATGGAACACTAATGTCCCTTAGGATCCTGACATCTGCCATTTTCTTCCTCTCTTTTGTTTGCTGCTTCTGGAGCAGATAAGTACTTTTATTGCTACAAGGATTTTACTGTGATGTGTATGATAATTTAAGTAGGATTTAAGTCCAATTTATGGGCAAAAATCCATGTGTGCTATTTGTCTTACTTTTCATCAAAAGGAAAAAGTGGTAGATTAATGATTAATGTTTTATTTAAATGAATGATATGTCTCGAGTGCTACAAAAATATATGCGTTGAAGGTTGTGCTAGGAAAAGTAGACTTTTTTGAAAGAGTCGATTTAAAGGTTAATAGACCATAAGAGCTTTAGGTTTGTTGTTTAAAAATAAATAAGAATTTGCTGCTTACCGTTGTGAGCTTGAGACGTCACAGAGTAGTGAGCGTCCGTTTTGAGAGGAAAATGACTTGAAATGACGTATTACAAGTGAGCATGGTACGCTAGTAAGAAAATTAGATGTTTGCACAGATGAGCCTTGCAAAGCGATTTCTGGAGAGGGTTGGATCTTATTTACAATAGTCATCTTAAAAATGTTATAATTTCCATTCAATAGTGTTCAAAGAGAAGGCATGCCCAAAACATGCAACGCTAGTGACCATTGCTAGATTGAAGACAACTCTAATGTCTGGACGACATCTCTTCAGTCTTTCGGGTGTATCTGTAGTTGACCCATACCATAACTTTTCCTCACTTGACTATTGGCCTTTGGATGGTTTAGAGTGTGTTAACCTCTGAGGTTTGTGCCAGTTGTCCAAGACAATTCTAGTATTCATTATAATTTACCATTACTGCCAGATATTGGTCGATAAAACTACTTCTATTGTAATAGCTTCTTATGAAGAGTGGAAACTGGTTTGGCCGTACTGGGGATTATGTAGATTGTGTCATCTAAATTATATCTGTTATTGACTGTTTATATATATGGAACGTTTTTAACTAATGCTTTATTTGTGCATACAAATAATGCCTTCTTCACTGAAGACAGGTAGACATAAGAACGTATTTTAATCTGTGTCTCTATCAAAAATATACAATAGTTGCCAAAGCCTATATCAACCTTTTTTCACAAGTATCTGAAGCTCCCAAAACTTGTTTAGTAAACTCTGCCCTGCTGGCTGATAATATACCGGTTACATTGGTGCTCAATGATTATCAGGTATAAGTCATATATCTATATCTCAATGGTGGTGCTCCAAAGGAAGGGGGAATCACCCTAACCCCTAGAATGAGATCAACAAAAAAGGCTGGCTGGGCTACTAAAAAGAAAGAAAGTAAAGGTAAAGAAAAATACAAGAATTGTCTTATAATATTTTAATTGTTACTGAGTTAAGTGTGTGCTGGGGAGTTGGGTTTTTGTTTAGTAAAGTTCCTAAGTTATTTAGGCCAAGTAGGGCTAAAGAGACATAATACCTCATTTTCTTGCTATGTGATTAATATTTTTAATCAGATCATTCAATGTCTTAACTGAACGTATTTAGAAATAAAAGAAATAGGGATGGAAGGTTCATCCAGCCCATAAACCTATCAAGCAAATTATCAAAAATAATATTTTTCTAGTGGAACGGATGTATATAGTGGGCTTGATATTATAACATTGGAATGCTGAGAACATACATTAAAGGCTATGGAAAGGGACAGGGCCAATAATGGATGGATAATGGATGGTAAACTGAATAATCCTATAGCAATTGGTGTCCAATTTAATATTACTGGAATTCTGTCAAAAGGTTCTAAATTAGCCTCAAAAGAAGCTACAAAACGTTCTGAAAAGAAACATTTCCACTACCTTTCCACTGCCAAGCACCTGGTCAGAAGGATCTGCGCCAACACATGGTAAGGCGCATCCCAGCAAAATATCTCTCAGAATTATCTATGTTTATTGGGGAATTTCACTGCATCAACCGCTGGGGCAATAAACCCCCAAGCTGCTTGGCTTGCTGTGAAAAACTATCTCTTGAACAAGCGCCTGCCATCCTGTAATTTTCATCGACCCTGATGTGAGATTTAATGATGGGCTCAACATAGGGTCGTTGTGGTACCTGAAAAACACTATTTATGATATTGTAAGCAGCAGGTTATGTTGTTACCACAAATGATCGCAGAAGGGTGTTAGAATGCAGCTAGTGGTTTACAAATTGCCTTGTTGCTTGGTAAGTTGTAAGTTTGGGACTGAGTGGAAACATGAGCATTCCCAGTGGAGGTGACATATATCCCAAAAGTAGTAACATTGAGGGTATTCATAGACATGAATCCAAGGGGCATATTTACAACGAAGTGGCGGAGCGCAGCATTAGCCTCCTCAGCTTAACGCAGCGCTCCGCCACTTCAGAAATGCAGGACTGCACCACATTTGCAATAAAATGGTGCAGCCCTGCGTTCTACCCTGTGCTGGTGCTAAACTTAGCAGCCTAGCGCCAACATAGTCACTCATAGTCCTGCTTTCAGAGGAAGATTGTTTATTTGCAGGCAGGTTTCCCTTACTGCACATACACAATCTTTAAATGGTTTTTTGTAACTTTTATGTGTGATGCTTAATGCAGCACACATAGCAGTTGCAAAGCATAATTTTTCTTTTTATTGTTTTTGTGCAGGAAGGTCACCCTGCCTGCACACAAACAATCAATGGCAATTTGCTATTTCTATTTGTGCTGCACAACGCAGCACACTTGGAAACAGCAAAAACGAGGAGAAATAAAGCATTTCTCCTTGTTTTGCCTGTTTAAGACCAGGTTTTCCCTGGTCTTAATTTTGAAGCTGCGTCCTATTTACACCACCCTTTTAAATAGGGGGCAGCGTCCAAATCAATTGGTGTTGCATTAGAGCGCCCACCGCAACACCCATCGGGCTCCCCTTTCACGCTAAGTACAGTGTGAAAGGGTGCCTTATTTACAAGACAGCACTAAGATATGTAAAGTGGCTTAATGTTTCCTTGTAAATAAGGCGAAGCTCCTATCGCCACAACGTCACAGAAAGTGACGTGGTGGCCATAGGGGCTTGTAAATATGGCCCCAAGTTCTTGCCATACATACGTCTTCTAATTTTCTTCAGTATGGACAATCAAGAAATCGCTCTGCATACCTGGACGGCCCTTGATCCCGCGAGGACTTTGTTTTTAGGATTCTTGCCCTGGGACTTTGCTGTTGCCTGAAACGCCACTCCTCACAGGACCCGCTGCGCGGGTCCCGCTTCGCGGGTGAGGACTGCTGGGAGAGACTGGTCTGTGTCCTGGGCGCTGTTGCTTGGGAGCGAAGGGGAAGAGCTGCAGGGCTGCGAGCGACTGCAGGGACTCCAAGTACCAGGAGTCCCTGCCCGGCCAATAGTCTACACCTGGCCCGCTCTCCCTGCAAGCCCCGCCCCCTGTGAACGGACCTTTAAATTCCTACTTCTTCCTCGCTCTGGTGGGACGCTCTGCATACCTGGACTGCCCTTGATCCAGCGAGGACTTTGTTTTTAGGATTCTTGCCCTGGGACTTTGCTGTTGCCTGAAATGCCACTCCTCGCAGAACCCGCTGCGCGGGTCCCGCTTCGCGGGTGAGGACTGCTGGGAGAGACTGGTCTGTGTCCTGGGCGCTGTTGCTTGGGATCGAAGGGGAAGAGCTGCAGGGCTGCGAGCGACTGCAGGGACTCCAAGTACCAGGAGTCCCTGCCCGGCCAATAGTCTACACCAGGCCCGCTCTCCCTGCAAGCCCCGCCCCCTGTGAACGGACCTTTAAATTCCTACTTCTTCCTCGCTCTGGTGGGACGCTCTGCATACCTGGACTGCCCTTGATCCAGCGAGGACTTTGTTTTTAGGATTCTTGCCCTGGGACTTTGCTGTTGCCTGAAACGCCACTCCTCGCAGGACCCGCTGCGCGGGTCCCGCTTCGCGGGTGAGGACTGCTGGGAGAGACTGGTCTGTGTCCTGGGCGCTGTTGCTTGGGAGCGAAGGGGAAGAGCTGCAGGGCTGCGAGCGACTGCAGGGACTCCAAGTACCAGGAGTCCCTGCCCGGCCAATAGTCTACACCTGGCCCGCTCTCCCTGCAAGCCCCGCCCCCTGTGAACAAGCCACCCTATAACTTAGCAACGTCTACCGCAACGCGGGAGCGCGCGGGAGCGCCCGGGGCTAAGCCCGGGCAAAGGGCGGGCCGTCTGTGGCCGTCAGGGGCCGAAGGAGGCCGGGCTGGGCCACCCCATTGACGCTCTGGGCTAAGTAATCATCTTTGTTAGTTTGGTGGATTATACCGACTTATTTTAATCTGTGTATTATTGTGATAAAGTATTATTGTCTCGCTGTGGGGGGTTGTAAATAATGTCCGTAAAACAAAATAGTGCTAGCCTGGTCCCCTCCCAGGCTGAGGGTGGATTAACCATCCTTGGCCCATTAGACACATTTTTTAACCGTGTTACCCAAGATATTGACAAGGAAATTTCTCTAGCAGAGAAACGTGCCGAGCGTAGGCTGTCTATTGAGCTCCATAAGAATTCAGCGGAAAAACGTTTACCGCAAGCCTTCCCGGCATTGGTCACCCCTTTGTCGTCCATAACCCTGCCTGTTCTGTCTGAAGTACCTAATGTATCTCCTCTAATCCTGGAGATCGAGGGTGGTTCAAATTTGGGATCGGAGATCTCCACCTTGTCTATAATCCCATCTTTAAATCTTATTGACTCCCCAATTTGTATAGCTGAATCCAGTGTGTCCATCAGTGCGCTTAATTCAAAACCATGCGCGAAAAGAAAGAGGAGTACCGCTCCGAGGAAATGTTACTCCTCTAAACCCCCAACTAAAGTTAGGAAAGTCGCAAAAAATCTCCTGCCCATCCAAAAGGAGCATAGTGGGGTTAGCGAAAGTGTTGACCCATTAAATGAGGGGGGAAATGTTCTTGTAGCGAGTTCAAGCCCTACCACTAATGACCCCCAGGGGAAGGGGTTGGCTGTGAACGCTCCCTCGACACATCCACTGATACCCGAGCTGGAAAAGCTATTAAGGTCCCTTTTGGCACCTATAGAGGACCAAGTCAATAAGATAATTAGTCGGTTGGATCATTTTGAGCAGGCCACCCTTGACAATTTCTTCTCTACAAAATCGTTAATTAAATCACAATCTAGGTTAAACGAGAGTAGCAAGTTTCAGGAAATTATTGGAAAGGAAAAAAATCCGCTTATTATTGAAATAAAATCTCCGATAGGTAGAACTACAAATGGGTCCCAGAAAAAGGGACCAAGTCAATTGACTAATCCTGCAGTGTTAGCTTGCCCGGGCACTAGTACAGGGAAAAAAACAACCAAGGTCCCAGACCTGGTGTCCAAGGGTAAGAATAAAGAATGTCCGCAAGGTAGTACTTCTGTTCCTAATAACCTCCAGCCCACACCAAGCATTCCTAAACCCCACCATAATGTTGGAGCAGTGGGCAATAACGGTTCCAGGTTAAGTAATGTTGCACCCACTAATCCCCAGCCAACATCAAATATCCCTATATCTCGTCCCGGTGTCCCAGCTATTACACAACCAGTATCCCACCCAATGAAGCCTCCTCAAAAGATACCCCCTATGAATCTTACCCCGGATTCCTATCCCTACGTCGCGGTCCTCACCAATGTACCACCTCTTTTAGTTGGACAAAGAGAAACCTTCCAGATGCTCAAAAACAAGGTAATGCACTGGTTAAGGGTAAATAGACCACTACCGGGGGAAGTGGATGGGTTTATAATAGGGGTAAGGAGGACTGACTGGATTGGTCATATTCCCAAAAATTTGGGGGGGGGATTGTATTGTTATCAACTTTCAAGACCCCAGGGTGGCTGGTTGGATAACGAGGCAGGGCTGGGGTACAAGCAGTGGTGGAATTGGCATTGTGGACCTTACGTTTTTTTACCCAAGGCAAATCTGTGACCAAGTAGGTGCGCCTAGGAACTTAAGCTGCTCTAATAACTTTTCGTTGGTAGAGGTTGCCCCATCCATCACTCCATTGCAATGGCAAACCCATAGCAATGGCCCAAATTACAATTCTTTGGAAGGCATGCAATGTTTGGGTTGGGGTTGCTGACCAAAGTCTGACTATTGGAATAGCTGGGGAGGTACATTTTGTTGGAATTCATGTTGGAACCTTGATGTCCCTGAATTAAACATTAATGTTGTGCTAAATGAAGCGAATGTTGGTGAAAAGATTGTACCTGAGGAGGCACCTATTGGGGAGTTAGTGCAAAATCTGGGGAGTAGTGAACTACTTGCATTAAGTATCACTGACTCTCAAGGTGTGGAGCAAAACATTATGGGCAACAACCAAAATTGGGGAGAGCATGATGGTAGCCCTGTGAACTCCCCTATATCCACCTCTTCAAGAACAGTATGCAGGGATGGACTTGTTGCAGGGAGTCTTATATCTTGGAACATTGCAGGATTGGGGAGCAAGTTGATGTCACCATCATGGATTGATTTCATCAATGGGTTTGAACTGTGCTTTTTGCAGGAGACATGGGCTTGTGACCCTATCTATCTTCCAGGTTATTTAAATTTTTCAATTCCACCAAGTAGAGGTCCCAGGGGTAGACCCATGGGAGGCCTCACAGTTTGGATTAGGCAGAGCTTGGATACTACTACGAAAATGTGGGATTTGGGTTGCAGAGACATTTTAATGTTGCGAATTTCCTCAGTAAAGTGGGGGGTGATAGATTTGTATAACGTCTACGCTAGAGGCTCCAATACCGGGAGTTCCCCCACTTTAGAGGCTTTATCCACCTTTTTGCAAACTAAGTCCTTTGGAAATCAAGTAATAATAGCTGGGGATTTAAATAGGACATTTGAACCCCTAGATAGTACTGAAGACCCCTTGGGGCAGGAGGAAGATAACCTATGGGGAGTCCCTTCTTTGAATCTAGCCCTCGTCAAACGCTGGACGAAGGATATACTTCTCCTAAATGCTATGTGTTTGGAGCACGGGATGAGAGCCCTTAATGGGAGAACAAAGGGAGACAAGGAGGGTGTGTGTACATTTGATAATGGTCACAATAGAAGTAGGATAGATTACGTTATATGTAGTCTTAATCTCTGGCAGGGGGTTTGTGACATGGAAATCAAGGGCAGGATAGAAAGTGATCACAACCCCCTCTGTGTGACCCACACATGGTGGAAGTCCGCCCATTCCAATTTTCAGGCAAGTGATGGTTTGCTCCCGGACATTGCAAATGATACCCGTAGATTAAAATGGCCATGTGTCTTGGTGAATGCAGCATCTATGGACTTTATTGGTTCTGAGGTGGACAATGCTCTTGCCTCCATGGAATTAGCAAGTTCTATAGTCCCAGGATCCAGGACAATTACTGATATTCACAACAATCTCTTTGCTCTTCTAAGACCCCATTTTATGAGAACATGCAAGGGAAATCGTACAGTATCCCCTAAACCAGCTAGGTGGTTTAATCAACAGTGCAGGGTAGCTAGATTAACCCTGGGTAATGCTATTCGAAATAGGGACAGGGCTGCAATTAGAGCAGCAAGGAAGCAATACAATTCAAGCATCTCCTTGGCAAAACAAATGTGGGACGAGAAGTATTGGGATGATTTAAAGGAGGCCTCTGGAGCCAAGGATTCCAGGCTCTTCTGGAAGATAGTGAAGTGGGGCAGAGGTGGTATCCCAAACAAACCAGATAACAATGTTGCAGAGTCCGCTTAGGTGAACTATTTTAGGCCTCAATACGCAGAGATAAAGGAGAAGGTGGCGGGGGAAGTAATTCCAGCTGTATTTCCTAAAGATAATCTGTTTTCCGCCAAAGAAGTTGAACTAGCAATATGTTCTGCACAAGGGGGTAGGGCCCCGGGTTTAGATGGGATACCCTCGGATGTTTTTAAAAACGATAAAAATAGGTGGGTCAGGTATGTGTTCCTATTGGGGAATGCCATCGCAAAAGGTGCGCTAGTCCCAGACCAATGGAAGGGGGCCATTATTATACCGATCTACAAAAAAGGAGATCAATCCCTTCCGGCTAATTACAGGCCAATAAGTTTCATTGCCACTATCCAAAAAGTGATTGGGAAGATGGTGGTAAACAAACTTATGGAATGGGTGGATGAGACTAATTCCCTTTCCCCTTTTCAGGCAGGCTTCCGGAGGGCCACTAGCACCGTCGACCAGGTGTTCCGTTTTACTATGTTGCGGTGGGGGACGGTGCTTCTTGGCAAGGGCAGCCTGTATGTCGCTTTTGTCGACTTGCGGGCTGCCTTTGACTTAGTTCCAAGAAGCAAGCTCTGGACAGTTTTAAATAAGACAGGTATCCCACCAGAATTGCTCACCCTCATCATGAGGTTACACGAGAGCAATTTTGCCAAAGTCCAGTGGGGGTTGAATGGCCAATCTTCCATTGACTTTCCGGTAGAACGAGGGGTTCGCCAAGGTTGTGCAATGGCACCCTTGCTTTTTACATTATATATTAATGGGATAGTTGGTAGGATGCTGGATGCCAGTGTGGATGCTCCTTCGTTAGCGGGCCTCAGGGTTCCGATCCTGATGTTCGCTGACAACACGTTAATAATGTCTAAGACCCCCGCTGGGTTACAGCGTGCCTTAAATATCTTTGATGAGTTTTGCCTGGAGCATGGTCTTGAAGTTAACGTAGGCAAAACCAAGTTGATGGCTTTCTCCCGAGGATGTAAACCTCGCCCCAGGATATACATGAATAACATCGAGCTTGAGGTAGTCAGGGAGTTTACCTATCTAGGAGTACAAATAGCAACAAGTCAGGGCTGGTCCCGCCACACTGAAAAAGCGGTTTTAAAACACCTGCAAATTTCGGGGGCTCTACGGGTGGAGCATAAAAGATCAAAAACAAAGCCCATAAAACCTGTCCTTGCTGTATACGACGCTAAGGCAATAGGGTCGGCCCTATATGGGGCAGAACTGTGGGGTTTTGAAAGGCTTACCTCTCTACAGACAGTAGAGAACAGGTTCCTCAGGGGAATTACGGGACTTCCCCAGAGTACCCCACTAATCCCGCTTAGTCTTGACCTTGGTAGAAGAACTGTTAGCGATCGAGCTCGATTGCGTCCTATCCTATATTGGAGACGACTTTGGTCTACTCCCGAGATCAAGCACTATGCAGATGGGTTTCTGGCAATAATTAAAATTGACACCTTCCATAAAATATCATGGCTGAAAAACTTAAGGGTCATGTTAGGCGAACTGGGTCTTTCCAACCTTTGGGATAACCCTGCGGGGGAAGTTTTCCCAAGCAAAAATATCCTTAAAACTTTATATTGGGAGTGGATAGATGGCAGGCTCTGGAGGGGGACTAAATCTGATTCGATGGGTGGTCGTTTTCTGGAAATCAAAATGTGTCCTGTATTAGAACAATATTGGGACAGTATTACTGTCCCCACGGACAGGAAGTTGTTTTTCCAGCTAAGATCTGGCTCCCTCCCCCTGAGATATTTAACAGGCAGGTGGAAGAGTTTGAATACCCTGTGCTGCCCAGCATGTGGTGCAGCCAATGAAAGTGTGGGTCACTTCCTATTTGCTTGTAATGCCTACGCCACCCCAAGAAGGGTTTGGTTAGCTCCAGTTTGCAAGAATCTTGGGACAACTAGTGCTGCCGAGGTGCAGAGAATTATCTGCACCACCACTGAGGAGCCTATCGTTATGGGTATTGCTAAATATCTGGGGTGGGCCTGGTCCATTAGGCGGAGAGCCCTTCTCATAAATTTGACTTGATAATTGTTTTAAATGTGTGTCAATTTTTATACTGGTTAAAGCTTGCACAACGGTCTTATAAAAATGTATTCGACTGAATGTAATTTAAGTATTAATTGTGTCGTTTTAAAATGTATGTTGTGCTTTTATGAGTATGTAACTCGAATAAAGCTTTATGACTGACTGAAATCAAAATGTAGCAGTGTTAGCCTGGAAATCTGTGAGTCTCGAAAAATTTGGAAATCAATGCAAATCATAGGCAGAAATATAAAGCGTGGATTTTTGCATTTCTCTTTGTCTCAGGTGCACAGTCTGGGTAGTTCCAAATGAGTGAAGGATTCTGGGCACCAAGCCTCCTCTCTCTGTAGCACCATAATAAAACACGCACTGAATACATTTGCGTAGGAAATAACTAGAGCAGAAAATTATTTTGTTAAATCAGCATTGTACTAAAATGAATACAATATGTAAAAAATGATAATATATTGGTGTCTAGCAGTATGTACAATTTTCGTTGCTGATTGAGATGGAAATTGTAATTTGTATAAATATTAATTTTGGAATCAACGCATGGCTGATGCATAATTATGGCAATTTGTATGATGATGAATAAGGGCTAACACAGAGAGACTGCCGTTTTGCAGATTACATTTCTAAGCATTTTCTACCATTCGAGAAATAAATAGAAGTTTACACGTGGGAATAGAAAATTGAGCAAAATTGCATTTCCTTGGAATATATGTCTTAATAAAGTCTACATAAGAATCCATTAAGGCACGTCTTGCTTGATCTACACAGATCTATATTCACGCCGATTCTTTACAGTCAGGGAGACTTTGAACATATAGAAACAGTGCATAGTATAGTAGAAAAGGACAGCGTCATCTTAGTTTGGTGCATGCTGCATTTATAATCTCAAATAGGACAGTAGCTTGCCCAGAGCAGTTGTAATGGTATAAGACGAACTGGCATGGAGCTTCCTGGCAGACCACTGCTTACCTGGACCTGCTGCTCCCCCATAATTCAGCTGTGAGAGGGGTCTATTCCAGTGCTTAATTTGTAATAAACATAAGTGCCAAGGCTCTCGTCAGGAGGTCACTGCAGCTTGCGCCTGCCATGCTGCCAATGGTCGAAACAACACAAATACTATCCATCACACTCTTACAAATGTGACTATTCCAGGTCCCCAAAGCTAGAAGAATAGCTTTGGCAGCAGGTAATAGCCATTTTTAATGTACACTGAATTAATAAGTGACTATTGTCATGGTCATCTCAGACAGCGCCACTTAGTGGCAGACTGCCACTAGCACCACAATTAAGTGCCAATGCTGAGCACCGGAAACCACCAGCTCAAATTAAGCACTGGTCCATTCACTAAACACATTTTTCAGTAGGTACTCAGTAGTACTCTAGCAGCACTACTTTATCTACTCACAAATTTTGTTCACAAATCTCTGCCCAGAGTTCTCAGTCTTTTGCTCCTATGTGTGGACCCCAGTTTGTAGGGGTCTCCATTTTAGGAGTAAATATTGGAGGGAGAAAAAGTGACAGGACAATGGTGCTGTGTAAAATTAAAAGTATTTCCAATGTTTGTTTGATTAGAATGCCCAGAATGCTTTGAGTTATTAAAGGAACACCTACGACTGATAAATATAGTGGGCACTGTACACTGTTTAATCTGTCTATTTTCGTATTCCTGAGTCGTATTTCTGATTTCAAATCAAATATGTTTTGGTGGTTCACAAGATGAACAAATAGAAAAAATGCTAAACATTCATTTTTAGCTCCTAGACTGTGATAATACTGTGATGAACGTATATGTTGGAAACGGCCCTTTCTGAAGGGTCACCCCCAAACGTTTGCTGTGTCTTTAAAATGTGGTAACATTGGCCTATCCACAATTGACACATTTACTTTACTTGTAAGTCAATAGTAATGTTCAGTACCTGTGTCCAGGGCCTGTAAATTAAATTCTACTAGTTTGCCGGCATCGCTGATTTTGACACCCACTAAAGTAGCCCTCTAAACATGTCTCAGGCGTGCCATTGCTGAGCCTGTGAGTGCAGTTTTGATATGATTTGATTTGATGAGGATTTGTAAAGGCCCATGGGTGCCAAGGCACTGTAGTGTAGCACAAAATGCACAAGACTTACACAGAGGATATTGTGCCTATGATAAGGTAAATAACCAGGTTTTTAGTGCTTTCTGGAAAGGGAGATGGATTTTCAAAGATGTGAGACAATGGACGGAGAGTATGCCAGAGCCTTGCCACTGCAATTGAGAAGGCTCTGCCTCCCCATTTCTTCCTCCGAGTTCTAGGCAAAGTCACACGATTTTGATGTGCTGAACGGAGAGTTCTAGGGGGTACATACCATTTGCACATGGTTTTAATATCAACTGGACTTACCATGTAGCGGAGTTAGGTAAATAAATAAATAAATAAATTAAACAAATTAAATTGCGCCGCTACACCGCCAAATGTGTTTTTATGTATTTCTTTTCCTAACTCCGATTGGCCGTATGCCAGAGTTTACTGCTCCCCCACTCTGGCCCTCCCCCACTTCACCCCACTGACATACAGCACTCCCTTCAAGAGCCGCTACTGGTAAGGTCACTGACCCCTGGGTGCTTGCTACGGGGTAGGGACGCTAGATCAGCACCAGGATCCAACGGAAGGAACCTGGAAGTGACCCCAAGAAGGGTGGTTCAGGTTCCCCCAGCAGAGTGAGGGGGAGGTCAAGGGAGACACAGACAGGTCCAAGATTAAGGAGGAGTAAAGGGTTACCATGCCCCTTCTGAGAAAAAGGGAGAAGATTCTGGTGGGTGGTGGCTCAGGGCGCCCCATTTCCAACTCCACTGCTTTGATTGTTCCCAGCTAGGACACCGGCATGGGGACTCTGTCTTTCATAAGAAACCACCACTGGTGCATCTTCTCCATGTGTGGCCAGTGTGGCCTTACAGGCAAGTACTCGCCAAGGGCAGGTCTGTGACCATAATCTCCCCTAGCTGCAAGGTGGACTCAGAAGATGAATTGGTGATCCCTGAGGGTGGGAGCCATCACTCCACCAGGTGGAAGTGACTGGGGTCCAATCACCGCTCTGAGGGACACCTGGGCTAGCAAGACCATTGTAGTGGCAAGGCTAGCTTCTCCAGAGACGTACACAGGCCCAGGTGTCTAGGGTAACTCAGACCCATGAGCAGGACTTCTTCTTCCCTACGTCCCTGGGGTCCCTGGAGTGGGGAGGAGTGGGGAGGTGAGCCAGAGGAGGGTCATAGTTAGTACCCAGATGCCCATAGATTGCATTCTGGAGAATGAGTTGCCCTCGGTGTCAGGGGAACTGTGAGGGGTGGTCACCACAGGCTCCCTGAAAGTTCAGTTTTCTGGGGGTACACTCCCAAGCGGAGGGTACTGGACCCCAGATGGAGGGGCTGGAGGGGCTGGAGGGGCTGGAGGAGGAAACAGTCCACAGTAGGACAACCAGTTGGTAAGCACTTGCCTGCTCTGCACCCCAAGACTGACCTTGGTGAGGCCACTTCTGACTAGGGGGAACTTGATAAACAGTCACAGGGTCTGAGGGATGGGGACCCGTGCCAGCCAGACTCTTACATGATACATTCATAGTGTGTCTCCCTTCAGGGGAGTAGTGGTTCCCCCCTGGAAGTCCTGGCTCACCAGGCACTTGTTAAGCCAAAGGGTACGGACCCTAGATTTAAGGACCAGTTTCAGGATACTACCCCTGAACTGTTGGGAGGGAGAATGAAAAAAGGGTGCAAAGCACCTGGGGCTATAGCCCCCACTCTGAGAAATTAGAGAGGTCAGACATCCATGGATGTCCTGTGGCCTGGTTACTGACACTGACAGCTGCCAGTGGCCTTTGTTGGTTGTTGTCCTTGTGGACAGAATTCTACTTGGGTTGAGGTCAGAAATCTCATTCAAAGGGTGGAATGTGCCATGTCAATTTTTTGGCCATTATGATACTGTCTGCCTATTGGTGTGCATCTGTGAGTAAGTTAAGGTTATGTGCTGCACAGATGGGGTCCACAAATGCGGAGAAGAGTTCCTCATTGGTCAGTTAAGTGGCTCATGAAAGTATAAACAGAGGGATTAAACTGAGTTCAGAGAGGCGTAGAACTCATAAGTGCTCCTGGAGTAGAGGGCCATAGTCCACGTTCTGTCACCTAGGAAGCGATGTGCATCAATTTATTGATTAGTATACACTGGCTTTAGGGTGGAGGGGTTTGTGTTGGAAATGGCACTCTCTGCAGGGTCACCGCAAAACTTTTTGTCTTCCTCCTCCACTTTTTGCTGAATTCCTTTTGTTGGCTTTAGTACTCTTTGCACTTTACCACTGCTAACCAGTGCTCTCTCCTTAAAACGTGGTAACATTGGCTTATCCGCAATTGGCATACTTCATTTACTTATAAGCCCCTTGTAATGTGCACTACCTGTGCTTAGAGCCTGTAAATTAAATGCTACTAGTGGGCCTGCAGCACTGATTGTGCGACTTACTTAAGTAGCCTTATAAAAATGTCTCAGGCCTGCCATTGCAGAGCCTCTGTGTGCAGTTTTAAACTGTGGTGAGTTTCTCAGAGGCGGAAAACCAATGTATAAACCTCGCCCAATTTGTAATCAATTGTGTCTCTACGGAATTTCTTGATTTTACGTTCATGAATTTCTTTGGCATAATTATCCATTTTTTGGTTGAGATCATCCAACACACTTTTCCAATCCTCCTCTGTGTTGTCTAGATAATTCAGATTTTACATTTTGAGGGCCTCATTTATGAGAAGTGGCGCATCGCTGCGTGAAAGCAGCGATGCAACACTTCTTAGTGCGCCCTCCTTGCGACACCAATGATGTGTCATATTTACTGTATGAGGGTATACAACCTTTACCACGCAACTTTTACAACGACATACCTTTACCACGCAATTTTTACAACGCAGGATCCATTACAACGAATACCATTACAACGCATGTATTTACAACGCATATACTTTTACAACGCATACCATTACAACGTAAGTATTGGTAAGTATATAATTTTATTAAAAATATTATAGGTTTGGGTTTTTGGGTAAAGGGGTATTTTTAGGGTTCAGGGTTAGGTTTGGGTTTTTGGGTAAAGGGGTATTTTTAGGGTTCAGGGTTAGGTTTGGGTTTTTGGGTAAAGGGGTATTTTTAGGGTTCAGGGTCAGTTTTTGGTTTTTGGGTAAAGGGGTATTTTTAGGGTTCAGGGTCAGTTTTGAGTTTTTGGGTAAAGGGGTATTTTTAGGGTTCAGGGTCAGTTTTGGGTTTTTGGGTAAAGGGGTATTTTTAGGGTTCAGGGTCAGTTTTGGGTTTTTGGGTAAAGGGGTATTTTTAGGGTTCAGGGTCAGTTTTGGGTTTTTGGGTAAAGGGGTATTTTTAGGGTTCAGGGTCAGTTTTGGGTTTTTGGGTAAAGGGGTATTTTTAGGGTTCAGTGTCAGTTTTGGGTTTTTGGGTAAAGGGGTATTTTTAGGGTTCAGGGTCAGTTTTGGGTTTTTGGGTAAAGGGGTATTTTTAGGGTTCAGGGTCAGTTTTGGGTTTTTGGGTAAAGGGGTATTTTTAGGGTTCAGTGTAAGGTTTGGGTTTTTGGGTAAAGGGGTATTTTTAGGGTTCAGGGTCAGTTTTGGGTTTTTGGGTAAAAGGGTAATTTTAGGGTTCAGGGCTAGGTTTGGGTTTTTGGGTAAAAGGGTATTTTTAGGGTTCAGGGTCAGTTTTGAGTTTTTGGGTAAAAGGGTATTTTTTGGGTTCAGGGTCAATTTTGAATTTTTAAGTTCAGGGGTATTTTTAGGGTTCAGGGTTAGGTTTGGGTTTTTGGGTAAAGGGGTACAGGGTAAAAATTAAGTAAAATTAAATTTAAATTACATTAAATTAAATTAATTAAATTAAATTAAATTAAATTAAATTAAATTAAATTAATTAATTTAAATTTAATTAAATTAAATTAAATGATATGAATTTTAATTAATTTACATTAAAAAAAATATTATGGTTATTGAGCCCAGCATAGATCAATACAGTTGAGACGTATCAAGTGTTTTGGAATGTAACGATGTATTTCTTTTTGCTTTTTTATTTTATTTTTTTGAAAAAAAATTCTGTATAATTTTTTTATTCCTTTACTGCTTTATCTGTACCGGGCGGCAGGGGGGGGTGATGGCGATGTAAGCATAAAAAGTTGAAAAAGTCAATAAAAATGTATTAAAAAAATATATATATTATATACTTACCAATACTTACCTTGTAATGGTATGCGTTGTAAAGGTATCTGCGTTGTAAATACATGCGTTGTAATGGTACTCCGTTGTAATGGATCCTGCGTTGTAAAAATTGCGTGGTAAAGGTAGTCGTTGTAAAAGTATGCGTTGTAACGTCATACATCCCTGTATGAGGCATCATGATGCAAGGAATGACAGATACGTCGGACCGTGACACAACTCCAGCAATGTTCCTTTCACATGGGGCAGCCTCATTTGTAAATACCTGCGTCACCCTCATGCCTGCCACGAGGCAGGCATAAGGTTTTGACGCATTGGCATTCTTAGAAGTGGCGCAGCAAAATCTCATAGAATTCACTATGCCACTCCTACGACCCTTTATTGCGGGGTAACCGCTACCCTGCAAACATTATACCTAATGCAGGTATAGTGTAGGGCAGGGGTTTAAGAAGCGACCCATCTGCCTAGATGTGTCACTTTGTAAATATGGAGCACCATGGTGCATTATCTACGTTGCGTCACTAAAAGTGACTAAAAGTCACTAAAAGTGACGCAACGGTTGTGCAAAAGTGACGCAGGGCGTCCTAAATAAGGCCCGTAATTTCTTCCTCTAATGTTTACAATAAGTTGGAGAGTTCTTCTTTGATTAATAGAATAAGATCCAAGGAATATTTATTAAGTATTAGATACCATTTCTCCATGAAAATTGCATTTGTTTTACACAACATCGGTTTTAAGGCAATGCGCAAGCCTCTCGGAATACTTTTGGCCTTATGATGCTGGATTAGTGTTATGGCGTGTAGCCCTTGATTGATTTCTTTCCTTGTTAAGAATTCAAGCTGTTTTAATAGTTGGGTGGGGGTGCTTGCATTATGACTAAATTGTCTGGCTTCTTGTATTAAATCATATATCTCAGTAGCTGCTTCCATTGAAAACATTAAAGTTTCTGCTTTATTGGTGGTAAATTGATCTATTTCTTCAAAAGACACTTTGTGGGTGCACATCAGTTAAGCAGACGTCAATGAATGTATACAATGTTACCGCTGTGCACTCCATTAAGGTACGGCTATACTTCTCAATATATATTTCACGGTGTTCGTCCCTGTCAATAGCGCTGTGTCTGTATTGGCACTAAGAAGATCAACAGTGGGGAGTTTGTCAGAAGCTGAAAGCCGCTCCCTTGCTACTGGTCGCAATTAGTAATATAATAATGTGTTCTTATTAATTCTTATCAACATGTTCTTCATTGATTTCAAAGTTCAATCATGTAATCAATTATGGTGACACCAATTTCGTTATTGGCTGCTGAAATTCATGTAAATTTCTTATGATTAAATATTTTGATATATCATCCATAATCCACAGTGCTCGATTGCTTAAGCATCCACTGGATTGCCATGCCACTGGATTCAGGCTATCCTGGCTGATGATGGGTGATACCCTGAAACTAGTCCTAGGATGCTTGTTTCCGGTCCAGGGAGCACCTGGCCAGGCAGTTTGGGCTGGACTGTTCCCATGGGGAGCAGGTTCAAGGCTGATTTGCATATAACTGGATGTTGTGGTTAGCCAAATTACGATGGTTTTAGGCCCAGATCTCTGTACTGAGGGTGAGTGTTTGACATTGTTCAGCATTCTTTCCATCATTTGTTCTTTTTGCATTTGTTGTGCCAAGTGGAACGGGTATGCCCAGACGTGGGTCCTGTGCTCATCATGTCATCAAAGTCAATCTATCCCGGCTGATGAGGTTGATACCCCGAAACTAGGCCTAGGATAGTATGCTTGTTTCCGGTCAAGTAAGGACTGGTCCCATGGTAAGCAGGATCAAGACTGATTTGCATATGGCTGGGTCCAAACTGGAATGGCGTGGTGAACAAAATAACACAGTCGATTTAGGCCCAGATCTCTGTACTGGGGTGAGTGTTGGACATTGTTCAGCATTCAGTCCATCATTTATTATTTTTGCATTTGTAACCCTAAGGGGGAAGGTTATGACCAGATATGGATCCTGCGCTCACCATGCCACGGGAGTCAAGCTATCCTTGCTGATGAGGTGTGATGCTTCAATACCAGTCCTAGGATACTTGTTTCCAGTCTGGGAGGACCTGGCCCGGCAGTTTGGGCTGGACTGTTCATATCTGTTCCTGGCCCTGTAATAGCTAGATGCTCCCTTTGGGATGGAGAGAGCTGCGACCTGCACTGGTGGACTAATGTATGGTCTGATTGCCCAAGCTCTTGTCTCAGAAGTGTGCCAAGTGGTCTTCTAGGGTTGCCTGTAGCATGATTAGTTTAGGTTCGCATCTGAGTGGGGCTTGCCACTCCTTTTGGGTAGCTGAGTAATCAAGATTCAGGTTGGCCTTCCCAGCCTCTGGTTGACCCAAATTGGATGTTTGGCACAGGGTGGGTTTGGAAAGTGGGTCGGACCATGAACATGCAAAAATGAGTGAGCTTGTTGATGGGCATGTATTTTTCTGTCTATCTGACTCTGTGTGGAATGCATGTAGTTATTATCTTGTGACCAACTTTTATAGAGATGGCTGTTTTTTCTCCTGCAAATGTGTAATAAATACGGCCCAAGGTTTTTTTTAATGTATCTTTTGCAGTTTTATTGTTATACTAATTTGGCTCAATGGTATTAGCGAGCTTTAAATGCAAACTAGATTGTACAATTATCTCTATATTTACTTCTAACCACAGTAGCTGTTGTCCCTAATTAATTCTGTTGGTTGTCCGGTCCCACGGTAACCTTAGAGCTTGACGAGTCCCCTCCTTATTAGCAAGTAAAGCATGCAACGTTTTGTCCTGAGTCCCAAAGGTAGCACTCACTCTGTCAAGCCAATCACAAAAGCAGTTCCCCAGACCCGCCCCTAGCCTTTTCTTGTTAGGTATTAAATGCAAGAGTTTGCCATGAATGGTACAAAAGTCATTATCTCAACGTGTGCAGAGGGATGTTTGCCTTTTTTCCACAAGCTCTCTTCACGATGATGCCACTGGGAGGGCAGTGCTGTAACAAATCTTTAGGGCCCACCCCTATACAGACGCGCAACGCCCATTGGGATCAAAGGGCTTCAGCCCCCCCCCATTGTGTGTGGCAGCCGGGCCTGAGACAGTTTCCAGGGCACACACAGAGCTGCACCCGAGTACTTCACAGGTCTTTAGCCCCTTCCATGCTGATGACGGTCCCCGACCATCATGCATCACGGTGGGCGTGTGCTGATGACAGCTGGGGGCTACCATGATCCCGCCCACTCTTCAAAACGGCCGCACAGGCGCAGAATCGCAGCCGCCCCAAGGAGATAAGAGACCATTTGCTTGTAAATGAGGCTTTATTGTATTTTTACCCCTCCTAGAGCCCCTGCATCTCCACTCTAACTATTGCTGGAAGAGTCACCTCCCCCCAAAAACTTCTTAGCCCCCCCAAAATTTGGCTCTAGTTGCGCCCCTGCCCCTATACAACTGATGAAGGCGCCCCCCATGCTTCAGACTCAATCAGGATCTTTAAGGCCAGGGGCTCCACCGCCTGTGCACAGTGCCAGAGGGTGCCCTCTGGAGCTTGCCCCCCTCCGGCACCACAGGGGCTGGGGGGGCTATTGTTAGGCCATTGGGAGGGCAGTGGCATAACAAAACTTTAGGGCACACCCCTTCACAGTTGACAAAGGAGGGCCCCAGGCTCCAGACTCAATCAGAAGTTTTAACCCCTTCCGTACTCCCGTCGGCCGTTGGCCGACGGGAGCCCTCCCTCCCCAGTGCTGCCGACGGGCAACGGCCAACGCAGCCCTGCCCACCCTTTAGAACGCCCGCACCGCGGCAGAAAAACCGCGGTGGTTAAGGCGTTATGGCCAGGGGCCCCACCGCCCTTGCACAGTGCGGGAGGGGGGGTGGCCCGGGAGCTCTCTCCCATCCATCACCACGGGGGCTGAGGGGGCTATTGCTATGCCACTGGGAGGGCAATACACTGCTGCTCAGGTTAAATGAGAATTAAACTCTGGTGCATAATGTACCTAGCACCTTCTAAAATCAGCCGTGTTAAAATAACACTTGCTTTTGATGTGTTTTCCTATAGCACTTTCTAAAAGGTTCAGAGCAGGTCAAGTAGACGCTCAAGTCTGCCATCAGAAGCTTTCCAGCTCTGCTGCTGTTCATATCCATTTCTATGGGTGCAGTTTATAATGGGGAGCAGCAAACTGGTGGAAGAATAAAACCCGTGTAAAACCTTCATAAGGTGTACAGCGAATGCCTGTCAAGTCGAGTGTTCAGAGGGACAGCTTTGAACTCGTTCTGTGCGTTAGAAAAAGGCGCAGCAGAGGAAAGCAACGGTGCGCGCGAGGCTGAGAGGAAAGAACATTAGGAAGATGAAGGAGGCGAGGTAAATGGCTGCCGGGCTTGAAGGACTGCAGGTGCGGAGGCGGAAGTGGATGGTACTTCATCCAAGAATGACGCAGAGCAGCCTGGGAGGTTTGACCTCGGTCCTCCTCGTGACAATAATTGGGAGCATCAAACACCTTCCTTGCTTGCTGGGACCTATGGAGCTCTTTCAGTAGGCTTGCACGTGCTGCAAGGTCGGACTGGCCTATAGGGCAACAGGGCAGTACCCAATGGGCTGGTGTTGCCCATCAGTGTGTGAATCTTTTTTTTTTTAGCACTTTATGCGCCTGATTTATGGCCACGTGAACAGGTTTTTACTGTTGATTTCTCTGTAATTAAAACAAACATTGCCTGCAGCAAATACAAACGCATGAATTCTCCCATGCCTTAAACAATAATCATTCAGTGTGCCTTTTCAAGGTCAAAACTGGCCTGATTTGCATATGTGCGGCAATTTTTTTTAGCTATCTGGTTCCTTAAGGTAGGCCACTTTTATTTCTGTGCCCGGGCCTACTTTTTGCCCCAGTGTAGCCCAGGCATACAGTGGACACTATTTACTTTTCTGCATTTGACTTGCTGGCCTTTAAATACCCCTGGGTATGACCGAGATGTCACATAGGTGGAATCCCATTTAAATGCTTCATGCAAAAGTCAATGCTTTTTTATTGTTTCATTTAAAAACTCTGAATTGATGAGCATTATCCCAAAAACATGCATTACACGCCACTAAAATATGAGATTTGTTGCAATTTCAGCAGTGGAAAGTCTTTTGTGATTGAATGTGACTGCTAAAGAAAAAGAAGACTAGAGGGGGTTTGATACTTTTTGCAAACATGTCTTCAATATTTGATTTCTAACGTGCTGGTCTTACGATAGCGAGGTTTTGATTTCCCAAAGCACGTAGTCTTCCACTGACTACTAAACTTTAGCATACGAACAGAACATATGCGCTGCCTCCTTGATGGGAACCGTCTTCTGGTTCGTGTTTGTGTTTCCTGGACTGCGGCAGGCGCTTTCTTCTCTAGCTTTTTGGGACTTCAGCCAAGGAAGGACTAACACGCTAGAGGTGTAATTGCAGACACCGTATTCAGAATGAAAGATCTGTTTTTCCTGGCAGTCGCGCCATTGGTAAGCTGGGGTTTCTGAAGCGTGCTGGGATGTCGCTTAGACCACTGCTTATGCTTTGAGCCAGAAACACAGTGCATTGCAAAAATCAGCTGGTATTTGCGGTTTTATCCATGCTTCAGCCCAGCGTGCAGACCAGAGGCATAAAGCCATGCCCGGAACCTGTTTTCCATTATAAACTCCAATCCTTCTGCTTCCAAATGGGATATTCGTGGTGCTGAATGGCATTAGTGGAGACACACTGTAACATGCCCATGATACTTCTCTACCCCTACAATAGAAACAATGGGACACATGTATCAAACAATTTTGCATGTGCAAACGGTGCGAATCGCTAAATTCGCCCGTTTGCGAATACGAAATAGCCTTTCAAGATGTATGAAAGGCTTTGTAGTCACAATTTTAGGTAATCGCATGTTTTGTGATTACCTAAAATTGCGAATTCAAGTAGGGAATCACTATTTGCGATTCTGTATGCACATGTACCAAGCTTTTTCTAAATGTAAAACTGTCCATTTAGGAAATGCTATTACCATCGACTCCAAGTTGATAGCAACCATGTGCAATTGTTAAAAAATGCATTTTTCAAAGTGCCATGTAGTGCACACATGCTCTAGAGCATGTATATGCTTTAAATGTGCAAATTATTTTGGGGGGATTCTACAGGGAGGCCTTAGGCCCCTGGGCACCCTTGGTTTTGCATTACCTAATTTGCAATTTCCACTTAGGTAATCGCAAATTAGCTAATGCAAAACCATTTGCAACTTTGGGCCTTTAGGCCCATAGGAACAAAAGGAGTAGTACCTAATTGCAATTGCGAATCTTTAGGAATCGCTATTAGGTAATCGCTATTTTCTTACATACCATTTTGCATTTCTTCAATAGTGATTACTTAAAATTCGCTATTTGAGGAATACAAAATGTTTCTTAGGTCTCGTGACCTATCAATGCGCATGCGCATTGAGAGAAGCGAGACTATAGGTCTTTAAACAAAGCTTACCTAACTGTGGCGATTTGCTGCTGTGCCCGTGGCTTTGACCTAAAATGCGCGTGCACATCACCAAATCGCCGTCTGTTCCCTCAGCCGCATTCCTCCCACACCTTTTGAAGTGAAGCTTAGCTTCACTTCAAAGGCCCCGGCTGCTTCACACCCTCATGCCGCTCTCCCCGCTCCGCCCCCTCCCCTGCCCGCCGTGTGCATTTCTCCTCCCCCCCTCCCCACAGCAATGCCCTCCGTCTTGTTTCCTTTCTTGTTTCTCTGGGAACTTTGCACTCCGATGACGCTGAATGGAGTGTGTTTACATGCTCAAGGCAGGCTAGGCTCACCGGTGGTCCTACACACAGCAGCAGCTGGCTTTTGTGTGTGCCTCTAGCAGTCTCTTTTCTTTGCCTATTGCTAACCTTACTTTCTTATCCAGAAAGCCAATCTTTTTGGTTGCAAACGGTTCTGTGCCACAAATAAGGTTACCAGCCGTTCATTTGTGCCGATCACCATCTCTCTTACTCCTGATATTTTCTACTACAGATAGTTATCGGGCATGGAGATTAGCCTATTTTTTTTTACATATTGGCACACGAAAACTACAACTCCCAGAAGACACTTGTTTGTTAAATCAAAGCTCAGTTCTACAAACCTGGTGTTCAGTGCACATACATGCAAAACCTGGCAACTTTGTAGTAAGCCACCAAAATCTCAGAGCCACGGCAATTCAAGCTCCGTGCATGCATGCAGACTGAGGAGGGTGCAGGGCCTGTACTTTGCTCCCACCTGCAGCCCGAGGTATCTTCTCACGTGCTGCTTAAACTCTGTCGGTTTCTGCAGTACAAGCAATGTGCCCACCACAGGCTGCGTCCAGTAGCAGAGGTCGTTACCAGTTAGCAAAGGACTTCCTGATCAGTGATTGTCAGCAAAGCCCAAAGCTATAATGCAGGGCCCTGGATGCTTTTTGAAATGGGATTTCTCCGTCGTCAAGATGCGCATTGTCTGCTTCAGCCACCTTACACCTGCTGCCAGGGTGGTGTACTGGAGCTCGAAGCCATCTCCTCTGCGTTCGGCCCCGTTCTGATTACCTCTGAGTCCTCCACATCACCTGTTCTTTCACTTTCGCTTTCTCGTTATATGCCCATATACATCTCCCATCACACTCACCCTCACTCACCCTCACCCTCACTCTCGCTCACCCTCACCTTCACTCACCCTCACCCTCACCCACCCTCACTCACCCTCAACCCCTCACCCTCACTCACCCTCACTCACCCTCACCCTCACCCTCACTCACCCTCAACCCCTCACCCTCACCCTCACTCACCCTCATTCACCCTCACCCTCACTCACCCTCACCCTCATTCACCCTCACCCTCACTCACCCTCACTCACCCTCACCCTCACTCACCCTCAACCCCTCACCCTCACTCACCCTCAACCCCTCACCCTTACTCACCCTCAACCCCTCACCCTTACGCACCCTCACTCACCCTCACCCTCACTCACCCTCACTCACCCTCACTCACCCTCACTCACCCTCACCCTCACTCACCCTCACCCTCACTCACCCTCACCCTCAACCCCTCACCCTCACTCACCCTCACTCACCCTCTCTCACCCTCACCCTCACTCACCCTCACCCTCACTCACCCTCAACCCCTCACCCTCAACCCCTCACCCTCACCCTCACTCACCCTCAACCCCTCACCCTCAACCCCTCACTCACCCTCACTCTCACTCACCCTCACTCTCACTCACCCTCACTCACCCTCACTCTCACTCACCCTCACTCACCCTCAACCCCTCACCCTCACCCTCACTCACCCTCACTCACCTTCACTCACCCTCAACCCCTCACCCTCACTCACCCTCACCCTCACCCTCCCTCAACCCCTCACCCTCACTCACCCTCACCCTCACTCACCCTCAACCCCCCACCCTCACTCACCCTCCCTCACCCTCACTCACCCTCACCCTCACTCACCCTCAACCCCTCACCCTCAACCCCTCACCCTCACTCACCCTCACCCTCACTCACCCTCAACCCCTCACCCTCACTCACCCTCAACCCCTCACCCTCACTCACCCTCAACCCCTCACCCTCACTCACCCTCACCCTCACTCACCCTCAACTCCTCACCCTCACTCACCCTCACTCACCCTCACTCACCCTCACCCTCACTCACCCTCACTCACCCTCACTCACCCTCACTCACCCTCACTCACCCTCACCCACCCTCACCCTCACTCACCCTCAACCCCTCACCCTCACTCACCCTCACCCTCACTCACCCTCACCCTCACCCTCACTCACCCTCACCCTCACTCACCCTCACCCTCACTCACCCTCAACCCCTCACCCCCTCACCCTCACCCACCCTCAACCCCTCACCCTCAACCCCTCACTCGCCCTCACTCTCACTCACCCTCACTCACCCTCAACCCCTCACACTCACCCTCACTCACCCTCACCCTCACTCACCCTCACCCTCACTCACCCTCAACCCCTCACCCTCACCCTCACTCACCCTCACTCACCCTCATTCACCCTCACCCTCACTCACCCTCACCCTCACTCACCCTCACTCACCCTCACCCTCACTCACCCTCAACCCCTCACCCTCACCCTCACTCACCCTCAACCCCTCACCCTCACTCACCCTCAACCCCTCACCCTCACTCACCCTCAACCCCTCACCCTCACTCACCCTCACCCTCACTCACCCTCAACCCCTCACCCTCACTCACCCTCAACCCCTCACCCTCACTCACCCTCACCCTCACTCACCCTCAACCCCTCACCCTCACTCACCCTCACTCACCCTCACTCACCCTCACTCACCCTCACCCTCACTCACCCTCACTCACCCTCACTCACCCTCACTCACCCTCACTCACCCTCACTCACCCTCACCCACCCTCACCCTCACTCACCCTCACCCTCACTCACCCTCAACCCCTCACCCTCACCCTCACTCACCCTCAACCCCTCACCCTCACTCACCCTCAACCCCTCACCCTCACCCTCACTCACCCTCAACCCCTCACCCTCACTCACCCTCAACCCCTCACCCTCACTCACCCTCAACCCCTCACCCTCACTCACCCTCACTCACCCTCAACCCCTCACCCTCACTCACCCTCAACCCCTCACCCTCACTCACCCTCAACCCCTCACCCTCACTCACCCTCAACCCCTCACCCTCAACCCCTCACTCACCCTCACTCACCCTCACTCTCACTCACCCTCACTCACCCTCAACCCCTCACCCTCACTCACCCTCACTCACCCTCAACCCCTCAACCTCACTCACCCTCACCCTCACCCTCACCCTCACCCTCACTCACCCTCACTCACCCTCAACCTCACTCACCCTCACCCTCACCCTCACCCTCACTCACCCTCACTCACCCTCACTCACCCTCAACCCCTCACCCTCACTCACCCTCAACCCCTCACCCTCACTCACCCTCACCCTCACTCACCCTCAACCACTCACCCTCACTCACCCTCACCCTCCCTCACCCTCACTCACCCTCACTCACCCTCCCTCACCCTCACTCACCCTCACTCACCCTCACCCTCACTCACCCTCACCCTCACTCACCCTCAACCCCTCACCCTCACTCACCCTCAACCCCTCACCCTCAACCCCTCACTCACCCTCACCCTCACTCACCCTCAACCCCTCACCCTCACTCACCCTCACCCACCCTCACCCTCACTCACCCTCAACCCCTCACCCTCACCCTCACCCTCCCTCAACCCCTCACCCTCACTCACCCTCACCCTCACTCACCCCCTCACCCTCAACCCCTCACCCTCACTCACCCTCACCCTCACTCACCCTCAACCCCTCACCCTCACTCACCCTCAACCCCTCACCCTCACTCACCCTCACCCCCTCACCCTCAACCCCTCACCCTCACTCACCCTCACAACACATATTGTGTTACAATAGGTGTCACATTTGCGAAAGATAAAACTATTGGCATTGTAAATAACAAAGCTATTAATTTCGCTATTTTCAAAACAAGCACATAAATAAAAAATGTGTCCTTTACAATACCAATAGCTCAAACTTTCCTAATGCGAGACCTATTGCATTGCTGTGCTTCTCTCCCCTGCTGCACTCTCCTGCTCTCTAGAGATGTGGCCTAACGACCAGAGCTGCCATCTAAGTCACGTAAATACAAAACATGTTGCATTCCAAATGCTATAGGTGTCACATTCGCAAAAGTTATAACTATTGGCATTGTAAATGACAAAGCCATCAATTTAGCAATTTTAAAAACCAACAAATAAATAAAATATGTCATTTACAAGACCAATAACTCCAACTTTTCTAATGCGAGACCTATTGCATTTCCAATGCTTGTTTGATACATGTGGCCCTAAACCCTGTAATTGTTGGATACAGCTATTCAAGATTCTCTTAAAGAACAGCAGAATATTGAAGGTAAATATGGAGCGCTGGGTGAACAGTGAAAGGATGTGTTCAAGAAAAAAAAAGCTTGCACGGTTTAAACCAGAGCGTACACAGCAAATGTCAAAGTCACTCTTCAAGGAAATCTGACTTCACAGTAGGTATGGATGGTGGAAGTTGAGTGAAGTGGCCATAGGTGAAGGCTATCTGCGTTGGCAAACATAATCTGGATATTGGAAGCTTCCCATCCTTCCAGCATGTATCATATTTGAGTCCTTGATTAAAAACTTTAGTAAGCCAATTTAAATGATATCTGCTTGACCTGATTACAGCCGGCTGGTTGCTTACATACATGGGTACAATGGAGCAAGAAATTGCCCTGCAGTATAACTATATAATTGGCAAATTGATTGATCCCATGCTATTTAATATCAAGATAAAGGGCAATCAAGGAAAGATTTAGAGTCAAAACTCCATGCTTACTCCATGCGAAGCCACCACGTTCACTCCAAAGTACCCATGAATATAGCGAAGGGAACATCCATAAATGTGTTACCAAACAGCTTCCCCTTCCGCAAAATACCAAACAGAGGCATTGACGGGCCCACAAAGCAGCACTGGTTTCCAACCAAATCACCCTACAAGAGAACTACAATGGAAACAAACATGACAAAGGCAGTGTGCCTGTGTTTTGGCTGCAAGCATTCTGCTTTGTCATTGTTTTTTTCGTTTTGTCAAGGTTTTTGAAAAGTTTTATTGTTGGAACACTACCTGGACCGCGCAATTCTAAAAACAAGGTTAAAAGCAAAAACATTTTTGGTCTCAAAACGCTCACATTGCCATAGTAGTCCTTGGCAATAAAGGGAGCTGCTTTGTTGATGTGTCAGAATGAAGTAAGCCAATGGCTGAAGTTGGCTGACCCAGTGCCACAAATGTGTGGTGTAGGGTGTGGAAGAAAAATGTGAATTAAACAATACCAGCCCAATGAATGAAGAGAGCGGGCAGAAAGCTCCCATGTATATGAATATTATACATATATTTCAGTAAAATCAAAATGTCTTGCCTAATGCCAGATCTAATTACAGTGCATATACACCCCCCACACACCCTGAGCTTAAACAATAAAATAATAAACATTAGGCACTCATTGTGCTCTAGTGTGTCATGAAATAAATCCATCAGCAACTCCCTCCTTCTCCTGGAACCCTGGTTCAAGGGTTTGTACATATGCCATGTGTCATAGTAAAAAAGTGTGGCAGCTATGCAATGCATCTACCACATGCCTCAGGCAGTGAAGGCCAATGCACCTTAACTTTCAAGACACACATATTCCCACATACTGAAAAACTGAGAAAATGCTAAAAAACACATTGGGTCACATGTATGAAACAATTTTGCATTTGCAAACTGCGAATCACGAAATGTGGCCGTTTACTAATGCAAATAAAGCCTTTCATGATGTATAAAAGTCTTTGTAGTCGCAATTTTAAGAAATCTAAAAAATTGTGATTGCCTTAAATTTCGACTACACATAGGAAATTGCAAATTGCAATTCCCTTTGCACATGTACCAAGCATTTTCTAAAGGCAAACTGCCCATTTAGGAAAATGCTATTACCATCGACTTCAAATTGATGGTCACCACGTGCAAATTTTGAAAAATGCACAAAAATGCATTCTTCATAGTGCCATATAGCTTGCATGTGAACATCTTTTTTTTTTGGGGGGGTGCTTTGTTTAAGGGGTGCCTTAGGCCACCAGGCACCCTTAGATTTGAATTATCTAATTTACGATTACCAATTAGGTAATCGCAAATTTGCAAATGCAAAACGATTCGCAATGAATGGAGAAGTATTGCCTAATAGCGATTATCTATTTACCAAATTCCTATTTGGTAATATTAAGGAATTGTTAAATCTTTGGCGATTCCTTACATACATAGTATTTTGGGATTACCATACAGTAGTTCGGTAAAAATCTCTATTTGGTAATCGCAAAATGCTTTTTTGATACATGTGGCCCATTGTGTTTACTTTCTTTCTGATCAGCTTCACCTGTGTATCAAACATGTCCATCTGACTCTCAATGAAGGATCAGCGAGTGACAATGGCAAGCTAGTACGTGCGCATGGTGACACAGGAAATCTGTGGTGTGATACCCACAACACTGTCATCAAAGAGCTAAAAGTGAAGCGGATGTGGATTTAAGGCCATCACAGGAAACAGTTTCACCTCGGGATAGACATGAAATAGGTAGAACAAAGAGACCTGTAATGCATCCCTACAGAGCCTTACAATGGACACAAAAGAAGGCCCATGCACTGAAAGACGCCATGTGTTCTGGGAGAGACATGCGAGCAAGAGCAGCCTTAGGGCTCATACAGTGTCACAGATGGAGCGGATTCTGAGCGCTCTTAGATTCAGATCATCTTTTCTTGATAAATGCTATGTGTCAGCTGGGGATAAGAGGCAGCAAGAATGCATGGGATAGCCAGTGGCGTAACGAAACTTGAGGGGGCCCCCCTGCAAAGCACATGGAGGGGGCCGCCCCCGCGGCGCGGCCCACCATGCCTCCCCCCGGCGGCGCGGCCCACCATATACTACTTTGCCCTACCTCCCAGAAATCTAGCATATTTTGCTTTGAAACCTCCATTTAAATGAAATGCCTCTATATTGTCTTTCTGTAAGTTCTAGTGAGAAAGTGGGAAACACTCTCAACATACACGCTGTAATTAGCATGCTGAAAGTGAGTTATGAGGTCACAATTCGATTGTATTAAAATAGTGTTTTATGCCATTATCAATGCAGGCAGTTAATATATAAACATATACAGCTCAAATGATTGCTCCCTATAATTGCCATGTAATGTAAATATACAAAACATTCACCCCCAGTTACAGATCTGGGTTAAATCCATCATTCTTTTGCTCACCACCCCCAAGTTCGGACCCAGCCATATGCATATCAGTCTTGACCCTGTGCCTCATGGGAACAGTCGAGCCCGAACTGCCAGGCAGGTCCTCTCTGGACCAGGGACAAGCATCCTGGGACCGGTTTCAGGGCATCACTCCTCATTAATGGATTAAACCCAGATCTGTGACTGGGGGTGAATGTTTGCATTGTTCAGCATTCCATCCATCATTGGTTCTTTTTGATTTTGTTGCCCTAGGTTGGCAGGGCATGCCCAGGCATGGGTCCCGTGCCCACTGCGCCACTGGACTCAAGCTAACTTGGCTGATGAAGGGTGATGCCCCAAAACCGGACCTGTAGTTTCACCCTTCGTTATATGGGTGGGCACACTAAAGGTGGAGCCCATCTCAAGTCCTCCTAGACACATTTTTCAGGGGTCACTTTCATTTAGCAGCACACATTTACTGACCAATGATGCTGGAAGCACAAGAGCCAGCATCCGCCTCAGGCTTCTAAGTGCGTCCTCTAAACTGCAGCATTACAATGTCCAGAGCCTGTCCGTCAAGGAAACTTGCTCCTGCCACATACACTTGGGCACTTTGCCATCCATCCATCCATCCATCTATCCCCCACCCATCCATCCATCCACTCATCCATCCACTCATCCATCCACCCATCCATCCACCCCTCCATCCACCCACCCACCCCTCCAACCATCCACTCATCCATCCACTCATCCATACACCCACCCCTCCATCTAACCACCCATCCATCCACCCACCCACCACCCCTCCATTCATCCATCCACCCAACCCTCCATCCATTCATCCATCCACCCCTCCATCCACCCACCCACCCCTCCATCCACCCACCCACCTCCAGCCACCCACCCTTCCATCCATCCACTCATCCTCTCCATCCAAACATCCATCGCCCAATCTTCTCGCTGGTTCACATCACGTCAGAGCTGGCGATGCCATGTCTCGTTCTCAGAGTGTGATGCACAATGAATGTGACATTCTGCAGCTCGCTCGCTATACGGTTCAGCGCCTTGAGCGTGAACCGCTTGCACTTCCCATGGAAGTGAATCCTCTTCCCATCACTAATGATCCACGTCTGGAAAGCATGCCACATGCTATCTCTAGAAGGGCCTTCCTGCTGGCTACAAGCTGGGCAGAGCAGCGCCACCCGAGCGCCACAGGGCGGGCTATTTACTTTTTAATGCTGTAGGCTGCCAGCTTGAACTGATAACTTTTCATTGTCTGTCCTTCCAAAACAATTTTACTGGAAAAACACATCTAAAAACTCGCCAAGTGTGGCTACTCCCTTTTGATTGCTGTAAGTGCTTTTTTTGTTGTGCTTACACTGACATTTACAAATAGCCCCGTCATGTATTCATTCAGCACAATTCAAGAAAGGCAAACGTGTCAGCACTGTACCTGGGCACATTCTAGGAGTTAAATTAGGCACACACACACGTGTTAATCCTCACTTTAGATTATCACTTCCCCTATCCACTCAAACCTCTTCATTAGGGCTTAAAATGAATTGTACTCGATCCCTCTTAACGCTATTTCTACATATCTAAATGACTTTCCTATTAAGAGCTTTTAACATCACAACCATTTAATAACCTCGTTTTTAATGTGTAATTGACACACATTTTAGTGCAATCCAATCAGCAAGTTGTTTCCTACATAACAGGCAATTTCGACGATTGTAAGTTCGTATTAGTACAAAAATGTTGTTCAGGCCAATAGCAGAAAGTTCCCAGCGGCAGTTCATGTCATATTAATAATTCAATATTTACTTGTTTGAAATTCGGCAGCCACTCCGATGTCTGTTCTCTGGGAGAAGAACTTGGACAGAAATCCAAAATTTCGTCCACGCGATCTGTACTGAAACTAGGTTTAATTTGAATAGCATAACCACGTGCAAGGTAGGACGCGCCCTGCTTCATCGATCCTGCACGTTTATACCCAGAAAGACTGCCTTATATTATAGCAGTCGTAAAATAAATCCCACCCAAACTTAACTTTGGTCGATGAATTAGTTTATTATAGCGCTGTTGTTCGGATAAACTTGGAGAGTATGAGTGTACACTGCTGTCACCTGTGTCCTGTGATGAGTCCTAAGTCCTGAGCGTCCGTCAACGGTCAGCGTGGGGCTTCAGTTCAGGCTTACTTTCTTGGTCTTCTGCTCCGCGCCCCTGATGATGTCACACCTTACACTATAACGGTAACGCGCTTTAGTGTGTCGTCATGACCTCATTGCGCAATGCGCATGTGTACTGGCATGTGTTGTCCCTATGAGGCCATTGGTCAGCGTCAGTCACCAGCCAGCCCCCCCTGCCCAGTGCCCCCGCGGCGCGCATACGGGTCCGGAAGCCGCGGAAAGGAAAGTGAAAGTCACCAGAGTCATGAGAGGAGTAAACAACCCTGGCTGCCCTGCCGCCATTGATCCACAGCCACCCACCACCCCCACCACCATTAAGACTAGAGACTATAGTAGTACTACCCAGGACTGGTACTACCGTGTAACATGGCCCCGCGCAGCCCCGCACCATTCCTGCAATCATGGCATTCCAGTCTCACACACACTCCGGGCCGCCCGGCCGGAGCCCCGCACCCATGGCATTCCGCATTCGTTCGTGCTCAACTCTGCTCAGCAGCCGCCTCAGCAGCCGCTGCGGCGCTGCCAGCCACACACGGGGGGCCCCGGCCCCGCACCATCCTGCTGCAGTGCCAGCCTCACGGGGCGCCGGCCCGCCCGACGTGCTCAACTCCTCAGCCTCTCAGCAGCCGCTGCGGGCGGCGCTGCCACTGCCAGCCACACACGGGCCCCGGCCGGGGCCCCGCCCGCACCATCCTGCTGCAGTACTGTAATAATTGTCGGAGACTCCGTTTAGCTTACAAGTATGATTTTATTAGGAGCGCCGGGGCTGTGTGACTGCTCTAGCGGTCGGCGCCAGCAAACAAGCATGGCCGCCTTCCGCTTCCTGCCTAGCTGCTTCCTGTTCCGTCCCCGGAACAACTAGACCGCTACCACATATCTCCCCCCTTTTAATCGCACAACAATTTACAAAGTCTTACTTCTAGTCCATTACGAAATCTTTAAATCTCTCCGGTACCTTGATTCTTCTTCCCACACGAGTCTCCATTCTCTCTTCCTTTCTCTCACCTTCCGTCGTACCGTTTTCTCTTCGTTCTCTATTACTCTCCACTTCTCTGCCCCTCTCTCTCTTCTCACCACTTCCTTCTCCTGTTGGCTTCCTCCCTTCTCTTCCTTCACCTTCAGATCTCCTATCTGCATCGTCGACGTTCTCTCCTTGTCTCTCACAACTTCCTCTGACCTTCTCTTCCTGACTTACTCTCACTTCGCCTTCTCCTTCTTCAATGACCTGTTCCGCTCCTTCTTCTATCTCCTCCTCCCATTTCATTATCTTGCTGCACCTGGCCATTCTGTCCATAGACCATATCTTCCCGTCGCTAAGCAGTGCAGACCGTGAGTATGGCTCCACTACTTTGAGGGGTGGAGAAAACTTACTTTCCCCTTTTTTTTTCCTTATGGCGAGTTTCACCCTCACCCACTCTCCTTTGTCCAATTCCGTACTGCGCGTGTTCCTCCTTTTGTTGTAATGCACAGTGTATATGTCCTGTGCTCTCTCCAGGTTCTTTCTTACCACCGCTGGTGACCACTTGCTCTGCACCACCAATTTCTTCCATGCTGCATTGTCCTTGGTGAATGCTTCCCTACCTCTTAAGATCTTGAAGGGGCTGTAGCCCGTACTTCCGGGCGTAATGCGATATGCCCAAATCATTTTTTCCAACTCTCTTTCCCAATCCAGGCCATCTTCAATAGCTGCCTGTATGGTGCCCATTATCACCCGGTTGAAGCGCTCCACCTGTCCATTTCCAGCGGGGTGGTAGATCGGGGTGTGTTTCACTTCAATGCCGTTCCTGCTGGTAAAGGCGATCCACTTCTCAGACGTGAACTGGGGACCATTGTCGCAGGTGATGATCCTTGGGATGCCTTCGCTGACAAACGTGGTGCGCAAGAAACGTATCACTGCCTCAGTGTCCACCTGTTCCAATACTTGCAGCTCCGGCCACTTGGAATACTTATCAATTGCCACTAGCACATATTTCGGAGTGCCATCTTTGTCCAGAACTGGCCCCATTATGTCCACCGATAACATTTCCCATGGACCCTCCGGAATAGGAAATCTTCCCAATGGCGGCCTAAGCATGCTTTGAGACTTGTCAGCCCTTGCACAAGACTCACAGTTACGCACGTGCCGTTCAACTTGTGCATCAATGGCCGGCCACCAGTATGCTTGTCTGGCCAACGCTTTAGTCTTAGTGATCCCTTGGTGCCCTTCATGGAGTAAGGACATCAGCCGTTCCAATATGCTCTGGGGTGGTACCACCTTGTCTCCACGGAGTAGGAACACAGGGTTGTCAGCTATTGACAGCTCCTCCCTAACTTCCCAGTACCTTTTCAATTCCTCCTTTAAATGTCTCTTTTCAGGCCAGCCATGTGTTACGTAGCCTTTCACTGCTTCCAGATCCGTATCTTCTTTGTAGGCACTTTCCCAGTCTTGGGCACTTATTACTTCCTCGGTGTCCTGAATGGTTGCTACCACATAGCCTTCCCAATCATGCTTTTCCTCATTCTGTGCCTCGTCCATGGCCGCCGCCCTGCTCAGAAAGTCAGCCACTTTGTTCTGTGGCCCCGGTATGTGCTCAACGTCATAGACAAAGTCTAATAATCGGAGTGTCATCTTGGCAATCCTGGGTGTGGCATGATCATGTCCGCTCGACGTCAGGACACGAACTAATGGCTTGTGATCCGTTTTGACAAGGAACTTGGCCCCCCATAGATACTGCCTGAATTTCTCCACTGCCCAGACTACAGCCAGCATTTCCTTCTCCACTACGCTGAACTTCTCCTCATTTGGCGCCAACGAACGGGAGGCAAAACTGACTGTCGACATCTCACCTGATTCCTCCCTCTGCATCAGGACTGCCCCTAGGCCTCGGTCACTTGCGTCCGTGGTGAGAACGGATTCGGCTCTGGGATCGAAGCCCTTGAGGGGAATGGCAGTGCTCATTTCTCGTTTGAGTGCATCGAACTCCGATTGCTCTTCCTTTCTCCACTGGAACCTGTTCCTTTCTTTAAGCAGTTGTCTCATAAAGTGTGTCTTGGTTGCGAACTGTGGGATGAACTTGCTGTAATACTCGGCCATTCCTAGGAATGACCGAACATCCTCTTTCTTTTCTGGAGTGGGTGCCTCTTCGATGGCTCTGATGTTTGCCTTCTTGGGTGTTATTCCCTGTCCACTAATTTCATGGCCGAGGTATGTAACCGACTGAACTCCTAAGTTGCACTTGGACCATTCGGCAGTCAACCCATTATCCTGCAGCCTTTGTAGCACCTTGTGGAGTTTCGCGTTGTGATCTTGCATTGATTTCCCCATCACTAAAATGTCATCCTGGAAGAAAAGGACGTCCTTCAGGTCTTTCAACAGTTTGTGCATTATTTTCTGGAATACGGCCGCTGCCGAGGCAAGGCCGAACGGCATCCTCACAAACTCATAGCACCCGAATGGCGTGATAAAGGAGGTGAGGTGTGTGCACGATGGGTGAAGTTTCACTTGATGGTAGGCGGATGATAGGTCCACCGTGGAAAACCATGTGACATCTTTAGTTTTTGCCAACATCTCACTGATGCGCGGAAGGGGGAATTTATCAATGACAATGTTCTTATTTAATTCTCTCAGGTCTACACATAGACGTACCTTGCCGTTGGGCTTCTGAGCAACAACCAGGGGAGATAGCCATTCCGCACTCTCAATCGCTCTGATGACGCCTTCCCTTTCCAGCCTTTCCAATTCTATTTGTACTGCTTCTCTGCTGCGGAACGGGATGTTCCTCACCTTGTGCACTACCGGCACCGCTCCGTCTTTGAGTTTGATGAGATGCGTGTATTTGCTCAGCTCACCTATTTGCCCGTTGAAGACTCTCGGATACGTTGCCTGCCACAACTGCACATTCTCCTTGACTTCCATGTCCATGAGTAGAATTTTCTCTATGCCTCCTGGGTTGAGTTGAATTCCCAATGCCCCCTGGTCTTTCCAACTCAGTACAGACGGGCCTTTCTCTGCGACATACAGTTTACATTGCGCCTGCCGGCCCCTAAATTCGAACATGAGCGGACAATAGCCTAGCATGGGAATCTTTTGTCCGGTGTACGTCACCGGTCTCATATCCATGGGTAACAGAGTGTCTTTGAGAATGGATGCGAAATTGTTCTCCCACACTCTTTTCTGGACTATAGATATGGGTGCTCCACTGTCCGCAATCATCTCCAGGGGTACACCACCTATGTGCATGTCTAGCCTGGGTCTATCCGTGTTGGAGCCATCCATTTCCAAAATTTGTACGTCAATGTAGAGGAATTCCTCCTCCTCCACTGCACTTTCCTGGTCGCTGGAATCACCTCCTTGCTCTTGGTCCACCAGCCGCACCACTGCGTTTTTGGGCTTCCTGCGACATACCTTCTCATAGTGTCCGAATATGTTGCAGTAGGAGCACTTGGCCCTGAAGGCGGGGCATGCCTTGTCGTTGCCCAAGTGAGAGCTGCTGCCGCACCGGTAACACTGTGCTTTACCCGCTTTGTGTGTCCTGCCGTCCGACTGCGGTCTCGTATGGAACTCTGCTCTGCTACCACCTTGGTTCCTCCTCGCTTCATTCTGTTTCCATCGGTCATTTCTGTTGGGCGTCATCACTCTGCACACCGTTTGTGACTCTTGGGCATCCCTCTTCGCTGCCTGAGCGCACCTCTTCGACAACTCGGCCTTCTTGACCATCGCCCAGATCTCCTTGAGGGGAGCGTCGCCGTTGACCCACAGCTTCTCCTGAATGTGAGAGCTGGTGGTATGCATAATAATTTGGTCCCTAACGAGTTCATCATGTAGGGCTCCAAATTTGCAGGTGATGGCCAACTTCTTCAGTGCGACCACGTACTCGTCCACTGACTCACCGTTTTTCTGCTTTCTCTGAAAGAAATTGAACCTGTCAATTGCGACACACACCACTGGTCTGTAATGTGCGTCCAAATCCTCAATGGCGTGATCAAACACTTCCGTGTCCCCCGCCGTCCTCTCACCTTTCACTATGGTGTCATAGATCCTGAGCCCTTCTGGGCCTAAATTGTGGAGCAAAATTTTCTTTTTTCTTTTGCTTGTGAATGGGGTGTCACCCTCCTCTTCTAATGCTTCCAGGTAATTTAGGAAGTACCTCTTCCAGTCCTCCCATTTTCTCTCAGGTTCTCCGCTCTTCGTAAGGAATGGCACCAGCTGCGTGAGAGAATTGCTTTGGTTCGCCATGGTTGGTGCGTTCCTCCTTACAGTAGCTGCGGCGTTTGCCTGCCTGGCCGGACTGCCCGGAGCGTCCTGCTCCACTCCGTCGTCTCCTCTGTCCTCCTCTTCGCTATCCTCCACTAGCGTGCCCCTAGTGGTGTCGGATGTCGCCTGCCTTGCCCCTACCGCCCCCGGACGTGATGGGCCTGCTTTTTGCGCCAGTGTGTGTCACTCTGCCTGGGTGCCTAGTCACCAGATGATGTCCCTCCGCAGTGCACTGTACTGCCGTGTTCTCCTGGCTTTCAGCAGTGGTCCCTCACTGTCCTTTGGTGCCCTCTGCTGTCTGGGCGATTTTCTGGGCGTTTTTCCTGCTGGATAGGGTGGTGCACTATGCCTGGCCGGCTGGCTGTTACTTGCTTGGCAAGGGGACGTGGTGGCTCACCTTCGCGCCAAATCTTCGCTTGTCCCAGCTCCTCTGCCGCGCTCCGGAGCTTAAATGGTGTCTCACGCACGATGCGGGTGTAATCGCCGAGGTCGCGTGTGCGTGCGCGGGTCTTCAGAGATCCCGACTCGTCGCCATTGTAATAATTGTCGGAGACTCCGTTTAGCTTACAAGTATGATTTTATTAGGAGCGCCGGGGCTGTGTGACTGCTCTAGCGGTCGGCGCCAGCAAACAAGCATGGCCGCCTTCCGCTTCCTGCCTAGCTGCTTCCTGTTCCGTCCCCGGAACAACTAGACCGCTACCACAAGTACCAGCTTCACGGGGCCCCCGCCGGCCGTGGCCTGGCCCGACGTGCTCAACTCTGCAGCTCTGCTCAGCCTCAGCAGCTGCTGCCAACCAAACACGTCATGGGGCCGGGCCCCGGCCGGGGCCCCGCACCATCCTGTGCGCTGCCAGCCTCAGTCACGTCACGGGTCCCCGCCGGGGCCCCGGCATGGCCATTCTGCTGCCACTGCCAGCCTGCCTCATGGGCCCCGGCCGGGGCCCCGCACCGCTGCCAGCCTCGCCCTCACGGGGCCCCGGCCGGGACCGTCCAATTTTAAAATTACTCAGTCAATCAATGCATTCAGTGAGGGGCCACCGGCGGGCCCCCTGGAGCGTGAGGCCCCCCCGCAACGCGGGGGTTGCGGGGGCTTGTGTTACGCCCCTGGGGATAGCGCGAGTCTCAGCGCGAAAGTGAGAAAAGAATCACATGGCAGCCAAAATCAACAAGGGCTGATAAATAGGTGATAGAAATTGATTTTGTTTTAGGATGGCGGTGGCTGGAGGTGGTAAAAAAAAAAAAAAAAAAAAAAAAAATATATATATATATATATTCCATCTGCAGATTGTCGCTGCAATGCCAAGGGGCTATAAGTGAGTGCAGCTAAGCGTGCTAGTCAGCAGGTGCACAGCACAGGGACTTGTCTCTCTGTGACTCTTCCCTGCTCCATTCTGAACCTCCTAGCATGGATGTTCAGCCAAGCAAGTCAATTGCTGTGCTCATGCACCCGTGGATAATTTGCTGACCACGCGCACTCTTCCTTTTCTCTCTAGCTCCTTCCATCTGTCAGCTACTGCCACCTCCATCTAACTTACATTGTGCTTCATGTTGGCAGTTTGGCTGTGCAGTGTCAACTGTACTTGTCTTCAGCATCTGTTACATTCTTATGAAAGTTGTATTAGCTGTGAGTGGGTATAGTGATGCTCTCGTCAGTGTTGTAGCAAGTTCAGGTGGTACCCGGTGCGGAAAATTTCTTGTCACCCCCAGCTTGACAAAATGGCAAAAATATGTGTTTAAAACACATATTTATGCCATTTTGTCATACCCCCTCAGTGATGACAACTGTCACCCCCGACTTGACAAACTGGCAAAAATATGTGTTTAAAACATAATTTTGCCATTTTGTCATCCTCCTCAGTGGTGACTTCGGCGGTGGCCCGCACCCTCCGCACCCCCTTCCTACGCCACTTGTTCTTGTAGAGTCCAGGCCAGAAACCCTTGCATCATAGTGCAAGGGTGCCTGCGTTGCAGGCAGGATTGGTTTTGTGCACTAAGGAACTCCTTCCTGCTCAAAAACAATCATGAGGGGCATTTTCTTCTTCCTTTGTGTTCTGCAGAATGCAGCACAATTTCTTCTTACTACGCATCCCCTGGGGAGGCTTAGCATTTTCACACATTACCATGCCTACCATTAAGGGTAAATCTGGGAATGCTCCACAATCCATGGGTGTATGCGTGGAACACCCACACTCGACCCATTGAACACCTCCCTGGGGCAGAGTACCGTAACGCAGCCATTTGTGCTGCCTTACATTACTCCAGATTTATCAAGCTATGCAGGACCACACAAGGTGGCCTTGCATGGCTTGATGAATCTGACTTTAATTTTGCGTCGCCCTTGCGCCCCTTGTGCGGTGGAAGAATGACGCAACACTATGTTAAATATGGGCTTGAGTTCCTGGTATATCGTTTAAGTAGAGGGTGAAAGGTGCCAAATATAGCAGCCAGGCTGACCTTCAGATTAAATAAAGTATGTGAAATAGATCAAGTAAAGCTGTGCTTCTCCAAGTATAGACGAGCTTGGTCAGACACACAAGCACTTGAAGTGTAGAGAGCCCTGTTGCAGAAGAAGCAAGTCTTCAAATCATCAATTACTCTTTACATATTTGATGACTCTATAGACTGGTGGTTTTTAGGGTATTGGCATGTCAATGAATGGGTAGCTTATCAGTGGTTTAAGAATACATAGACCATAGGTGGTGTCACTCACACTTGTGTGACACACATGACATGAAGTAACCTGGAAGATCCATGAGTGTTGTTTATAACATAAAGAAGCATAATATGACATAACGTAGTATAGCATCACATAAAATAACATATGGAGGCCTCTTGTTTCTCTCTACCTCTCCCATCTATCCTCAAAGGGAATGTCCGATGCACTAGATCAAAACTCTGAGGTACACACACCAGAATATGCTCTTAAAACCATTAAACTTGCCTAACCTTCCAGGATAATTCTGTGGCCCTCCACCATAATCGCAATGAAGGCATCGCTATGCTGGCCGATACATTCATGACCATACCCCTTTGTCATTTCTGACCATGCTCTCACTGTTTCCCGTAAGAAAGCCTCAATAACCACCAATGACCAATGAGTCTTTATTATCTTTGACTGCTAACTCCTCTAATTCCATGGGTTAGTCACCAACACTTTGGGATTTTGTGCCCATTTATAGTTTGAGTGATAGGTGTCTGACTTTTGGCAACACCAGAGCAGGGACACAACCTGCTGAGCCTTTTTTGGAATCTACTCAGCCTTATGGAAACTGAAGGAAACATCAGACCGCAAAAGATAAGTCTGTTGCAACAACGCTATCCGACCTTCAGGCTGTTCCTTGTTAATTCAAAATGTTTTACTGAGAAATAGAATCAATTAGTTTTTAAGACTTCAAATTGCAGCACTTTAACATTGAAGTGTGTTTCATTGAAATTAAGTTTGTTGTTCAATAGAAAGCAACAAAAAGTTGATAACATAATGCACAGACATGAGGACCAAATGATAGCATTTACCGCATAATAATGGATTTCCCCATGCGTCAAATGATTTGCCACATAATTTACAGATTTCAGAAAAAGTATTGTTTTTAATTTAATTGGGTCAAAATAATACTGCCAGAGAATGTGACGCAAACTTTTACCCTCTACAGCACTCTGTTGCGTTTGTGGCTAGCGTTTTGCTATACAAATTCCACATACCTATGTAGAACATTTGCCTTTTTTGCTCCTAAATTTAGATCATCTTGCCAAATAATTTAATTTCCTAAAAAAAGAAAGAAAATCTGATGAGAGGCAATACACACGATTAGCATAAGTATAGCACACAAAAAAGGAAAGTTCATTCTGTAGACGTTGTGGTTTTTTCTTGTAAGTCTTGCCCTGAAGAAGCCCTTGTGAAGGGTGAAACGTATTGGCTGTTTCCACATATGTGCAAAGGATTTTAAGAAATAAAAGACTGAATAAACTTTATTTGTTTGTGTACTATACTAATGCTAATCGTGCTTATTGCCTCTCATCAGCGTTTCTTCTGTATCTATCTGTGGTCATGTAGCAGCTGGCAATTTGAGGTGGGCAATACAAGTGAATATTACGCTTTTGATTAGCCTGGGTAGTGCAGTACCCTGCTGCCATGTACCCTGCTGCCGCTTGCCTTTGTTGATACTAATTTAATTCTCTGTGTGATCTCAATTTCCCTGGCAATGATGGGGCTTTGCAGATTGGTTCGTGGGCTGTCATAATGATGATCAAAAGCATACTTCACAAGAAACTAAAATATGTTCCATCTTTCCCTGTGAATTATGTTTTCTATACCACTGTGTGAGAAAATGGGGTTCTGTTTAAGCATGGGCGCAAAATCCGTTCCGCTCGCGGATTTTGCGGATTTTCGGCAAATTCGCAATCCGCGAATTCCCGCGAATTTGCCAAAAATCCGAAAATCCGCAAATCCGCGAGCGGAACGGATCCGGGGGGCAAAAGTTCGAGCTTCAAGCTTGTAACTATTTTAGAATGGCGCCGGCAAGCTGCCAGCGCCATTCTAAAATAGTTACTAAGTTAACTTCAACAGGAAGCACTAATAGAAGCAGGTGCTCGAGTTTAACTGAATTCGAGCACCTGCTTTATTTTATCTATTAGTGCTTCCTGATGAAGCTAACTTAGTAACTATTTTAGAATGGCGCTGGCAGCTTGCCGGCGCCATTCTAAAATAAAACAGGAGAGGAGCAGAGAGCAGAAGGGCACAACAACGAGTGTGGCAGAGGGCAGAAGGGCACAACAACGAGTGGGGCAGAGGGCAGAAGGGCACAACAACGAGTGGGGCAGAGGGCAGAATGGCACAAAAACGAGTGGGGCAGAGGGCAGAATGGCACAAAAACGAGTGGGGCAGAGGGCAGAAGGGCACAACAACGAGCGGTCTCACACAAAAAAAAACCGCGAACACGCAAAGCACCCCGCGAACACGCAAATCGCCCCGGGAACACGCAAACATTAAAAAATCCACAAATTCGCACGAATTCGTGAATTTTGCGGATTGCAAATCCACAAATCCGCAAATTCGCAGATTGCGAATTCGCAAAATTCGCCCTTGCTTAGTTCTGTTGCAATACCTCCCACCCATGTTTGCCTGTTTTTTATGCAACTTTGACTGTTGAGTACTGGGTCCCTGCTGTCCAGGTTCTCAGTACCAGTGTTCTTTCCCTAAAATCATGTCCTTAATTGGTACTTCTGCCCCCCTGTAAATCCCTAGTAAGTGGTTCCCAGGGTGCCTAGGGCCTGGAGGCTGAAGAGGGCCCCCTTGAAACCTCTCAGTAGGACCATGCCACTGCCCCTGCAACAGGCATGCCCCTGTGAGGTGAAAGAATTACCAAGTTGACATGGGACACTGCCTGTGTGCCATGCCTGCTAGCACTGCCTAAGATATAAGTAAACCTCAAAGCTTGACCCCTGAAACCGATTTACCTACTTGCAGGCAGTGTGGCTCCAGGCACCGCCAGTCTTTATTGAAAATCATTGGGCAGAACTCTCATTTTGACCTCTCCACCTGGCTGCCCCTTTGCCGCAAGTTTTGCAGTTTCAGTACTCAACTGTCCCTTGCTGACTTTTGGTCCTGAAGACTGGAATTGTAAGAGCATTACTTACCTGTATAGCCATGATATTGTTTGCCCCATAGGACACTGTTGAACTGTGCTGTTTTGTTTCTAGGTGTCATTTTTTTAAAGTGAAAAGTATTTTGATTTAAAAACTTACTTATCTTATTGAGAAGATCATGGTCTTAAAATAAAATACAAACAAAGTTTATTTTTCTAAAATTGGTCTGGATCTCCTTCTTGAGTTGTGTGTCCATTATTGATCACTGTTGTGCAATAAATGTATTACACTCCTTTTTGTTAGGCCTAAGGCAGCTCGGTCAAACTACCACTGATAGAGCACTTTGGGTTTTACCTTGTGCCATGTACACTTTTGGGGAACCCCTGGGCTCTCTGCCCGGTATAACCACCTAGTGGTAATACCATATACAGAACACTGCATTATAGATAGATGGATGGATGGATGGATGGATAGATTGATTGAGTGATTATATATATATATATATATATATATATATATATATATATATATATATATATATATATATATATATATATATATATATATCCAAATTAGAAAAGCCCAACTTCTGAGGCGCCACACACGCTCGTGTAAAGCTTCTTTAATGACAGGAAAGCAGGGATTGACAGCATCACCTCCATAGCACAAAGTTAATGTCCAAACATGTTTCGGGCTATCTCGCCCTTGATCACTGGTGTCTCGAGAGGCACAGCTGCGGGGAAACTTGCGCCGCACTCGCAGCTATGAAATACAGTTCCGCCCAGTGGGCGTGTACCACAACAGCATTGTGGTCTTCGTAGTGCGCTTGTTGGTGTGCAAAATTAAAATTCATAGTGAGTTGCAGGTGGACCTTTCAAGGTAATTAACACTCCTGTAGTAGGTGACTGTGCGAAGCGACGCTGGGTCCCTAATGGTTTTGTTCGAGTGAAATGTCCAGCTAACTATAACACCCCAAAAACTATGTTTTTTTCAGTGAATTTCTAAGGTTTTTTAAATGCTAATTCCTAACTATATCAGGACTGAAATATATGGTTTGTTCAGTGATATTCAAAGGTTTTTTAAAGGCTAATTCCTAACTGCACCAGGCCAGAAACCTATTTCTTTTTCAGTGAATTTCAAAGGTTTTTAAATTCTAATTCCTAATTATATCAGGCCTGAAACCTATGGTTTTTTCCAGTGAATTTCAAAGGTTTTGTAAATGACAATTTTTAAATGTATTAATTGTGATATTTATTTTTTTGATACTGATTTACTACATTGTTTAAACTAATAATATTTTGATATTTTATTTTTTAAATTACATTATAATTACATTATATATTACATTACAAAATATACTTTCTTAGAATTAAATACTTTAGTTTAAATACTTTGCAAATAGGCAATAGACTTTTAAGTACAGTAGTTACAGTTGTTGCAATGTGCAACACAATTTCAAACACAGTGCAACATTGACCTAATGTGAATTTCTAGTTAAATGCAATTAGTTACTTTATGGATAACTTTTCTAACCACAGGACTGGATCCTAGATTCAGTCCTTGGACATCTCCTGTAAACGGTTGAGTAATAGCGTTTTAGTTACAGAAGTGATTTTTAAGGAATATTATTGTATTTTAAAAGTTGGCACTTAGAAATGTTTTCACATAGAATCATCAAAGTTATCCTATGGCGGGAAATTCCTTTAGCAAGGAAGTAGTGCTATCGTCACTTTTTCTTACTCAGTGGTGGATCCTGGATCCAGCACTGGTGCATCTCCTGTAAACAGTTGAAAGAATGCGTCTAAGTCATACAGGCGATTTTTTTGGAATATTTTAATTTGTGAAAATAGACACTTAGGGCCCCATTAGGATGGCGGGCGGATCGCCCCCGCCATCCGTGCTGGAATGACCCCTGCCATATTATTATGGCTGGGGGGTCCGCGGCGGACGGAAAGACCGTCCGCCGCTTTGCCGCTCCGGTCACCTTGCGACCGGGCGGAAAAGGGTTCTATATGGTGGCGGTGTCTATCAGACACCTCCAGCCATATTAGTATGGACATTTTACAATGCCTTTCCGTGGCGGCATTGCCACCACGGAAAGGCATGCGGAGTCTGCTTTGGGGGCCCATTGCGGGTACCCAGGGACTCCGGGGGGAGTGGGGGGTGCACATGGGGGGTACCTATGGTACCCGACTGCAGTTCCATGCACAACATGGCAAGCACCGCGCGGTGCCTGCCATGTTGTGCATGGAAGTGCACAGCATGCCTTCCCGGCATTGTGGCGGGCGGTGCTGAGTGCACCGCCCGCTACAATGTCAGGAATGCTGGATGTGCCCGCCACTGTAGCGGGCGCATCCTAATTGCAGGCACGGGACCCCCACCTTTATGGCGGGCGGTCCCTTTCCACGATGGGATGGCGGGCGGACAAAGTCCGCCCGTCATCCTAATGGGCCCCTTAGAAACCTTTCTGCTGAAAACCAGACAATGTAATGTGTATACTTGTAAAGCGCACTGTTGCCAGTCGGCGTCCTGGCGCTGTATACCGCTGGGGAACC